>NC_088330.1:43653333-44317500 GCF_036884655.1 Musa acuminata AAA Group
AAAAAGAAAAGAAATACAAAGATACATAAAAAGGGCCGAAGTTAGTCAGGGTAAATAGTTTACTCTCCTTTATTTTCACACATAAACTAGATGAGAAAAAATTATATGTACCTGAAGAAATGAAGTTGCAAAGAAGAGCGATTTGGATGGCTGTATTTTGTTTGTCACCAGTTAACATCCAAAAGTTGATTCCTGCCTGCCTTAGTGTTTCAATAGTTTCTGGTACACCATCCTATCATATTAGAAAAAACATAGTTATCGACAAAGGTTACCAACATACAGGAAAGAATATTTAACATTGGGCACCAAAATAAATACAATCAAAATACAGGTAAGAATATTTCAGGCATGATACAGATTTTTATACCTGAAGCCGGTCTTCAATAGCAGTAACACCAATAATCTCAAGGTCATGCTCTAATATTTGGCAAACCTCAGCCAGCTTCCACTAAACAAAGAGAAAGGCTTAAGTATCAGCTTCTTGAGTTTCCATCTAATGAAAGCTTAACATGTTGTAACCTACCTCCCTATCGACTAATGTACTTCTCGCCTGCTTAAATGCATGTGACCATTCATTGTACTCATCGTCTTTTAACTCACGCCAGCCCAAGCATAGAGTACGCAAACCCAATTGAGCATATTGCTCCACAGCATCAACAAAGGGTCTTATTTGCTGCCCTGAATAGAGTTAAATTATTGTAATAAACACAAATATAAGGTGTAGTATTATAAAGTAATGCAGTGCTTTTAAAAAGTCTGTTTTCTGAACTATAACTAAAAAGGAATTAAGAAGAGGAATCAAACAACAAGAGATGCCACCCATCAAGTAGCAACGGTGCCTGCACCATATGAAAGGTTTCTTATAAGCCAACATGAGAAGAGCCTCGCATGATGTGTTATTAACAATGGAAAATGTTTTGCATTATCACTGAAAAACAAAGGTTCCTATTCAAACATGGAGACCAAAATTGGTATATAGTTCAAGTATTAAAGGTCATCCAGAAAATCCATATGAAAATTTTGAATAAACAGAAAATGAGTGGGAAAAAGTGTATAACTTATACTAGAGGTGATGCTAGAAATATCAATTTTGAACTAAATAGAATTGAGGAGCAAAGATTCAACAATGAATGGTCATGTAGCTCAAGTCCTCTGGGCTACTAGAATTCAGATGCTCTGTTTCTTGAAGTCAGACACTCCAGCTCCTAGAAAAGGTTTGTTGAAAAAGTCCAAATAGTTCTAGAATTCAGATACACTTTTAATGATAGAGTATTTATCCCACATGAGATACACAAAATCCTTCTGAGAATTCAAAACTAGGATTTTACATGTCAAAGCAAATAAACATTCCGCAAAATTATCAATAAGCAATCTGGTGATAACACATGAAATCTTTAACCAGAATCTCAAGCCACATGCCAGGAAATAACATTATACTTCAATAGAAAGTAGGAATGAGATAAAAATTTGATGGTTAGTAGCATTCCATGTATGGCAAACCATGGCCAAAACTGTATTACCAGCATAGGCACAAGGCAGAATCGCTTCATCAGCGCCTTTGGATAAGAGGAGGATCTTTCCATCTTGACAGTCTTTAACAACCACTGACATTCTTTTACGATCAGAAGTAAACTCCAGAATATCTAGTATCTCATACTGGATTAGTGATCCATTTAAATTTATCTCTGCAAGTACAGCAAATCAACAAAGCAATAGTTACTCAAAACTGCAAGCCCCTTCATTAAATGAACAAAAACTGGGATAGATTACAAAACCAAGATGAATGTAAAACAATTTAACTGGAGAAGCATCTGGTGCATAATATTTGACAAGAAAAGGGGGGCAACTGAAAGTTAGCACATTCAGAAAAACAATCATACACCAGACACATCATCAGTCCAAATATCATTTATATTATCATATCTGCCCTGACATGGTCATGCATAAACCTTTCTAAGTGGGAATACCCTACCAAGACTACTGCCATTTTTGCAGATTAGCACCATATGCAATCGAGCAGCAGCATTAACAAGTGCATCTTCATCTTGTGATTGTGCTTTATATGAGATGGTTCCACTCTTGCTGCACACCGAGACAGGTTAAAAACTTTAAGGTATAAAAGATCATCATTCAAGCATCAAAACAATTGAAGCATGGGAAAAACTACCTTCTAATAGGGATAACTGTATTGCAAACTGTCATGATTGTGACAAATCTGATTACATCAGCAACATTATTGGCAACAGCATTCAACAGTCGGACATCTATCTAGAGAGAAACAGAGTGGTCAGATACCATAATCAGTATAATTTTCCATAAAGAAGTGTGGTTGAGTGATTTTGAGATGTAAGACATGGAAGATAACCTAATAACCCATAGCTATCTAATTACATTGCATTTGTTACATCTTCAGTTCAACATGAATCAGAAAGGAAGTAATATATAACTTTTAGAGATTCTCCTCATCAAGAAAAAATAAAACATGAACAAGATATTCTACAATTTCCAGCAATTCTTTGTCAAGCAAGACCTCCTACTTCCACAAGAAATAAAAAGAAGAAAAATGAAAACCAAGCAATTTCTTTAAGAAGAGAACAATAAAATACAATATTTGCCATTTCTTTCAGTATGCAAACTCTCCTTTATGTAACAGCACAACAGCCCCTTATATCATTCCATGAGAATCTTCATTGAGAATGCAAATGAGAACAATCTGTCATATTCAAGACTTTTAACATTTTATGAAGAATATATGCAACTTTCGAACCTCTTGACTACCTGTGTTCCGATATGAACTTACACCAACAACATCTTGATAGAATCTAACAAATTTCTCTCTCTTCGTATGTAGCTTCAGTAAACAGTAATAGAAATTTAGAGCAACTCATCCCTAAGGTTTAGATGACTCCACAAAAGCTATAAAATAGAACATCATCACCTTAAAGTACAAAACTATTCATTTTATAAGTGCTCATTGATAGAACATAGAAGTATTGGAACAATTAAATCAACATCATTTCTAAGAATGATTTTTCTTCCTTTTTCAGCAATTTATTTTTGGGAAGAATTATCTTTTACTTCCAACTAACAAAAAAACATATGTACTAAAAGGATATAAGTGAAGAACTTATTTTGCTTCAAATGTTTTGCATGTAACAAAATTTTCAAAAGACCATCAATAGTAACTAAATATTGTTTTCTGGTTTCCATATGCTCACAGAACGATAGCAGCAAAAAGATCTACAACACAAGTTGAACTGAAATTATTCAAGGAATCAGAAAATAACCTTTCAAAGCATCTCCACTTTCATTTCCATAGAAAACACCATTTATACAACATCTTCTGAAGATCATCTTATTCTCTGTTAGTGTCCCAGTTTTGTCAGTCAATATATACTCAACTTGTCCAAGATCTTCACTTATCGCTGTGCTGAAAGAAACAAAAGGTTAGAGTTAAAGGACTCGAAACACCTATATGCAAAAATAGGCATGCAATTTCCTTCACCTACTTAGCTGCATGAGAAGGAGTCCTAGTATCATGATCATACATTTCCTCATCCCAGTCAATGAACTTCGCATATATACCTTTCACTAGGTCCAGAGAAACCTGCCAATCAGAGAAGCCTTCTCTAGGTATATGATAAAGACAAGGATAAAATAAATTTATAAATAATATAGGTATATGAAACCTGTTGCATTCTGTCTAATTTTGAGATGAGCACTTTGCTGCATATATATGGAGATTTCTTGACTAATTATGTTCGTTATTATTGTTGTTCAGCACATTAATTTACTAGAGCTGATAAGAAAAAAGCACAAGGGACATAAATGGTATCTAAATTCAATCGAGTCAAGAGTTACAAAAACAGATCATATCATTGAAAATGTCACCTATTTCAGAAGGGATATTGACAAAGAACATTGAGATCCAACAATTCATAAATGCATATGGCATACCTTTATAGAAATAGGTATCATGATGGAACACAAAAGTTCAAAACGTAGGGGAATCACCAGAAGTTCATACCATGGACCATCCTCTGGATACTTAACATACCATTGCTACACCAAACAAGAAAAAATATATAATAAATCACAATGATTAAGTAAAAATAATTCATTGATCTAAATGTAAACAATATGCTGCAACAAATTAAGATTAATTCAGATTCATCTAGAACTAAACAACTATTTCAAACATACGCTGAAATACCTTATGCAAAATACTTTGTAATATTACTACAAAAAGGCATGCTCTTCAAGCCAACTACATTTTGATGATAAAAATTATGATATTTCACATGAATTTAATTTTACACGTCACCCAACTTCAACCCAAGTTCCAGATGGCATTTGCTTCAACATGTGCCATGGCATGAATTGTGTGAAATTTTGAATAACCTAGTTCATAATAACAAAATACCTTACGAGCTTCAGTGTCCTTCCAAATATTCCCTGCAAAACCCAGGACAATAACAACAACAACTTGGAACAGAAAGATAGCTCCAGTCAGCTTATCTATCATTGCATCCACAGCAGTAAGTTTTGGCTCCGGTACACCCCTACTCATCCCCAACTTAGTTTCATTGCCTGAAAAGATGGTTAACCAAATACTAAGCCATTTCTTATACAAGAGCTACAATGATGCTAATGTGTGCACTATAAATAGAAAGGTAGATAGCATTCCATACATTCAAAACTATATGCAAATTAGATTCCAACAAAGTTATTCTTATAAGTACCAGCATATGGCTTTGATTCTTTCCCTACATTCTTTTTGAGAATCATAAGCTAAAAAAATGAAAGATGGAAAAATCAAGAAGAAAATTTCATGAATAATATATACAATGGAATTTAATTTTGCCTGCATCAGTATGAGCCTACACCAGTACGTGATTGCTCCATTCCAGCAGTCCAGTACAGCATTAAAGAAAAACAGTTTTATAAACCCTGATGCATTCAGGGCTCACAAAACAAATAGAAAAAAGTAATAGTATGTCAAAGGGCTTCTTGTAGATAACCCTACCTTGTAAAATTATGAGAACAACCCCATCCAAACAAAATTCGCAGAATTTTGTTTACTACAAAATTTGCAAATAATCAATTAGTGTCAGTTGCTGCATGGCACGCTGTCAAAAGAATATTACAATAAAATTACAAAAGAATTTCAGCAGGATTTAATTGTCAAAAGACATATATTCTCCAGCTCCTATTATTTATCTTCATTCACGGTCAACTACAGTCTAATTTGACTGCCACCACCGCCAATCCCTCCCTCCACCATCTCAACTAACATAGCCAACCTTGATCAACATGTCAGCCACCCATACTCCATTTTCCCACTATATATGAGACCATGGAAGTATAAAGAATATTGGAGAAAGTGGAAACAGATAATATCTGGCATTTAAAATTTAAACAAATTGATGAAGACATCAAATATCCATTGAATATTATAACTCTATCAACAACAACAATAGTAGTCATTTCAATTTACTAAGAAATTCACGATGACAGGTTGTAGTTATTGATAACATAGGGGGTGTTCATTATTCTATATAAGGTAGTTGATTACAAATAATTACTTTATAACAGATGATGTAACAAATCAAGTTCCCTAGATTACAAGCTTGCCTGTATAGACTGCAACTCCACAAGCCCATTCTGTATTCCTTAAATAGCAAGACTGCAGAAGTGTGTTACTGATAGTTAGTGGGCACAAGTCATTATCGATAAAGGGAGGAAACAATCGCATATTTCCATCAAATCTTGTGATGTCTTTATCAGGATTCGGGCACTCAATAACACCCTGTTCATTTGTAAGACCAAAACTAAGATAAACAAATAAAGGCTAATAAATATACCAACAAAAATAATCATGAACAGAAGTGAAGTACCTTAATTATATGCAACTGTTCCGATGCTAGCCCAATACAAGCCGATGGAACAACCCGTGTTTTTAGATCAGTCTCACCATCTAAAGCAGAAGTCTTATGGCATAACATGGAAAAACAAGAATGAGGTACCATACTATCATAAAAAAATTTACAAAGCCAAGTTCAGATCATCAGAAATAATTTTCAATATATTTCATCTGGATTAAATTAAATCGCATAGAGAAGCATCCTCAGATTGATATGTACAAGATAGTTTGTATAATATATTGCAAACCTTAACTACATGATTTTGATTGAACAGAGACCTCAACAGATATCTATCAACTAAGTGCCATCCAAGCAAAATAGGAGTGGTTGATTAGAAGTCAAACAGCATGATGAATATCATTCATAAAAGCAGGGAACATTTATAATCCAACATAGCAAGGCACATATCATGATGAAGTTCTTGCCAAAGTAACATCAATCTGGAGTTATGCTGCATCTATTCCTATCTTAAACTGTCATATACACAGACCATTACAAAAGATCCAATAGAGCTACTTTTTTTTTTTTGATAAGTAACCAATAGAGCTACTTTAGCAAGAAAGTGAATACTATGACAAGATTTTTATCTTTGATCCAAACAATCAAATGATCTCCCCATCAGACCAATAGTATGAAAATCCAACCCAATAAACAAGCCAAGACAAGACCAAATTCGGAAAAGAGTTCCTACAACAACAACAACAACACAGACGTAAAAAATTCCAACTATTATAACACCAACAAATCCATAAAGTCCCAATTATTACAATGACAAAGCCATGATGTCTCAATTATCACAACAACACTAAAGCCAAGAAATCTCAACTATTACATCAACAAAGCTGTGAAGTTCTAACTATTACAAGAACAGAAGAGCCATGAAGTCTCAACTATTATAAATACAACAAAGTTATAAAGTCCCAACACTCAACTATTACAAATAAAACAAAGTCATAAAGTCTCAACTGTTACAACAACAAAACCACGAAATCCAAACTATTACAACAACAACAAAACCATAAAATCACAACAATTACAAGAACAACAAATCCATGGAATCCCAACAATTACAATAACAAATCCGTAAAGTCTCAACTATTACAACAACAAAAACAAAACTATAAAGTCCCAACTATTACATCGTAAAGTCCCAACAAAAACAAAGCTACAAAATCCATAAGTCTGACCTATTATAACAACAACAAAGCTATGAAAACTAAACTATTACAACAACAACAAAGTCAAAAATTTTCTACAATTACAACAAAAACAAAACCGTGAACTCCCAACTATTTCAACAACACAACCATAATGTCCCAACTCCCAACTATTACAACAACAACAAAGTCCTCAAGTCACAATTATTGCAACAACAACAAGGTCAACAAGTCCCAACCATTACAACAACAACAAAGTCGTCATGTCTCAACTATTACCACAACAAAATTCATAAAATACCAACAATTGCAACAACAATAAAAACGTAAAGTTGTAACTATTACAACAACAAAAAAAACAACCATTCCAACAACAAAAACAAAAGTAAAAAGTCCAAAAAAGCCGAAAAGCCCCAAGAATAAGAACGACAAGAAAATCATAATGTCCCAACTATTACAATAACAACAGTCATAAGCTCTCAACTATTACAACAACAAAAACATGACGCATCAAGTATTACAACAACAACAAAGCTATGAAGCATCATCAACAAAGTCGTGAAAACAAAACGAATCCATTAGCAACAAAATTGTTGAGTATCAACAATTACAACAATAAAGCCATGAAGCCTCCAACAATTACAATAACAACATCCAAACTTTTAAGCTCCAAAAATTACAACAACAAAGCCCTACAACAATATAAATATGTGAAGTCCCAACAATTACAACACAAAACCATAAAGTCCCAATAATTACAACACAAAACCATAAAAGTCCCAACAATTACAACAACAACAAAGCCATGAAGCACCAACAATTACAACAACAATAACAAAGTCATGAAACCCCAATAATCACAACAACAATAGCAACAAGTCATACTGTACCAACTATTACAACAACAACGAAGTAAATTCCCAATTATTACAATTGCAACAAAGATGTGATGTCCTGATTATTATAACTACAGCAACAAAACCATGAAGTTCTAACTATTACAACAACAACAATAAAGTTATAATCGTGACGTCCCGATTATTACAAAAACAACAAAATCATGAAGTTCGAACTATTACAACAATGACAATAAAGCCATGAAGTCCAAACCAATACAACAATAACAACAAAACCCTAGAGTTCCAACTATTATAACAATAACAAAATTGTAATATCTCAAATATTATAATAACAACAAAGTTACAAAGTTTCACCAAATACAACAAATAACCGTGACGCCCCAACTATTAAAACAAAAACAACAAAGTTGTGAACCACCAATAATTACAATAACAAAGTTGTGAAGCACAAACAATTACAACAACAACAAAACTGTGGAGTCCCAGGAATTACAATAACAATAAAATCGTGAAGCCCAACAACTATAACAACAAAGCCATGAAGTTTCACCAATTACACCAACAACAATAAAACCGTGAGGTCCTAACAATTACAACAACAACAAAGTCATAAAGCCAAAAAAATTATGACAACAACAACAAAGGCATGAGGTCCCAACAATTACAACAAAAAAACCGGTGAAGCCCAACAATTACAACAGAAACAAAACCATGAAATCCCAGAAATTACTACAACAAAGGCGTCAAGTCTCACCTATTACAACAACAACAAAGCCATAAAGTCCTAATTATTACAACAACAAAGTCGTGAAGTCCCAACTATTGCAACAATAGCGAAGTCATGAAGTCTCAATTATTAAAACAACAACAAACCTATGAAGTCCCAACTATTACAACAAGAAAACTATAATATCTCAACTACTCCAATAACACAACCATGAAGTTCCAACTATTACAACAACAACAAATTCATCAAGTCCCAACTATTGCAACAAAAATAAAATCAACAAGTCCCAACTATTACAACAACAACAAATTCCTCAAGTCCCAACCATTGCAACAAAAATAAAGTCAACAAGTCTCAACCATTACAACAACAACAAAATTGTCAAGTCCCAACTATTACAAGAACAACAAAAAAACTCATGAAGTACCGACAATTACAACAACAATAAAGTCGTAAAGTCCCAACTACAACAACAACAAAGACAAAGGCATAAAATACAATTGTTAGCAACAACAACAAAGTCATAAAGTCCCAATTATCACAACAACAATGGCATAAAGTTCAATCAATTACAATAGCAACAAAGCCGTAAAGTGTCGAGTATTATAACAACAACAAAGTCGAGAAGCACCCGCTACTACAAATGTGAAGCACCAACAACTACAACATCAACAAGTCGTAAAATACAAACAACTGAACAACAACAACAAAGTTGTAACGTCCCAACAATTACAACAACAATATCAAAGTCCCAACTATTATGATAACAACAAAGCCCTGAAGACCCAACAATTACAACACAACGCAGTAAGATCTAAAGAATAATGTCTCAACAAAGTCGTGAAATCCCAACAATTACAACAACACAACAAAGTTGTAAAGTCCCAACATTTACAAGTTACAACAACAACAAAGCAGTGAAGCGTCAACAGTTACAACAACAAAGTCGTCAAACCCCAATAATTACAGCAACAAAATTGTGAAACCCCAACAATAACAACAACAAAATAATGAATCCCAACAATTACAACAACAAAACCGAAAATTCCCAATTATTACAATAATTGTAACAAAGGCATGAAATCCCAATTATTATAACAACAAAAACATGAAGTTCCGACCATTACAACAACAACAAAGCCATTTAACTTCAAACTATTACAACAATAACAAACCCATGAAGTCTCAACTATTACAATAACAACAACACTGTAAAGTTCCAACTATTAAAACAACAATAAAGCCGTAAAATCTCAAATACTACAACAATAACAATGTTATAAAGTTTCAACAATTACAACAACAAAGCTATCAAACACAAACAATTGCGACAATACCAACAACAATAAGTTCGCCAGTCCAAGAAATCACAATGACAAAATCGTGAAACACCAACAATTACAACAACAAAGCCATCCGGGACAAACAATTATGACAACGCCAACAGAATAAGCCATGAAGTCTTAAAAACTATAACAACAAAATCATGAAGCCCAACAATTATAGCAACAAAACACTAAAGTCTCAACTATTACAACAAAAACAAAGTTGAGAAGCACCAGCTACAACAACAACAAAGATGTGAAGCACCAACATCCACAAGAGCAACAACAATCATAAAACATAAACAACTATAACAACCACAACATCATCAAATCCCAACAACTAGTACAACAGAAAAGCTACGAAGTCCAAACAATTACAACACCACAACTGTGAAGCCTCAACACTTTCAACAAAAATCAATTTGTGAAGTCCCAACTATTATAACAACAAAAATCTTAAGTCACAACAAGTACACCTACATAAAGCTGTGAAGTCCCAAGAATGACAACATCAACAAAGTCATGAAGCCCCAACAATTACAATAACGACAAAGCCATAAAACCCCAACAATAAGAAAGCCGTGAAGCCCCAACAATTACAATAACAAAAAATCCCAACTATTTAAACAACAAATCCACGAAGCATCAAATATTACGACAACAACAAAGTCACAAAGTACTACCTATTACAACAACAACAAAGTCACAAAGTATTAACTATTACAACAACAACAAAGCCTTGAAGTCCCAATTATTACAATAATTGCAACAAAGACAATGAAGTCTCAATTATTGCAACAGAAACAAATCCATGAAATACAGACTATTAAAAAAACAACGACAACATCATGAAATTCAAACTATCACAACAATAACAACCAAACCGTAAAGTCACAACTATTATAACAACAATAGAGTTGCAAGCTTCCAATTATTACAACAACAAAGGAAGGTTGCAAAGATCCAATTATTATTACAACCAAGCCGTAGAATCTCAAATATTACAACAACAAAGTTTATATAGTTTAAACTAAGGATTGAAATATTGTACCGTACCGAAGTTTCAACATTCTCTCAGTACGATACTGTATACCGAGCGGTATACCGTATTTATATATTTATATATAGATTTTTTTTAAAAAAATGTATGACCTCGCGTCTCTTCTCCCCAGGCAAGGCAACGTCGTAGAAAAACGAGACGACATCACCTTTATATATATATATATATATATATATATATATATATATATATATATATATATATATATATATATATATATATACCGTAGCGATCTGCGTACCAGTTTACCGTCGGACCGGTACATCCCGTCCGTACCAGGCGGGATCATTCGAAACTATATACCTT
Source organism: Musa acuminata AAA Group (assembly GCF_036884655.1). Classification (NCBI taxonomy): domain Eukaryota; kingdom Viridiplantae; phylum Streptophyta; class Magnoliopsida; order Zingiberales; family Musaceae; genus Musa; species Musa acuminata. The sequence continues at coordinate 43,664,693 of NC_088330.1, forward strand.
GGTTTCAACAATTACAACAACAACAAAGCCGCAAAGCACCAACAATTAAAACAACAACAACAAAAAAGTTGTGAAGCACAAATAATTACAACAACAAAACCGTGAAGCACAAACAGTTATGACAACAACAAAGCTGTGAATTCAACAACAACAAAATTGTGAAATCCCAACAATTACAACAATAAAGCTGTGAATTCCAAGTAACTACAACAACAAAATTGTGAAGCACCAACAATTACAACAATAATAAAGGCATCGTCCCAAGTATCACAACAACAACACCATGAAGTCCTGACTATTACAACAATAACAAGGTTATGAAGTCCAAACTATTACAACAACAAGAAAACTATGAAGTCCCATATGTTACAGCAACATCGCAAAATCTCAACTATTACAACAACAAAAAAAGCCATAAAATCTCAACTATTACAACATGACAAATTCATGAAGTCCCAACTATTACAACGACAATTAAAAAGTAATAGAATACCAACAATTAAAACAACAACAAAATCATAAATTCCCAATTATTACAACAACAACAACAACAAAACCATAAAGTTGGCAATAACAATAACAGCCCCAATTATTTCAACAACAAAAAGTCGCAAAGTTGCAACTATCAGAATAACAAAGTTGTAAAAAGCCCCAGCAATTATAACAACAATAAAGTCATGAGGTCGCAACTATTACATCAACAACCACAAAGCCGTGAAGTCTCAATTATTGCAACAATTGCAATAAAGTCATGAAGTCCCGAATATTACAACAACAAATCCATGAAGTTTGACCTATTACAACAAGAAAATCGTGAAGTCTCAACTATTACAACAACACAATCATCATAAATTCCCAAACTATTACATCAACACAATTGTAGAACCCCAAACTATTATAACAACAATAAATCCGTAAAATAACAACTATTATCGCAACAACAATACCATGAAGTCTCAACTATTACAACAACAAAATAGTAAAGCACCAATTATTACAACAACAACAAACCCATGAAGCACCAACTCTTACAACAAAAACAAAGCTGAGAACCACCAACAATTTCAACTATAACAAAACCGTAAATCACCAAAATTATAACAACATCAACAATCCCATGAAATCCCAACTATTACAACAATAACAAAACCGTGAAGTCTCAACAATAACAACAATACCAATAACAACAAGGTCATGAAGTCCCAACCATTACCACAATTGCTGCCCCAAGAATTACAACAACAAAGTCATGAAATCCCAACAACTACAACAACAAAGCCGTGAAGTTTCAACAATAACAACAACAAAGTCATGAAATCCCAACAACTACAACAACAAAGCCGTGAAGTTTCAACAATAACAAACAACAAAGTCATGAAATCCCAACAACTACAACAACAAAGCCATGAAGTTTCACCAATAATAACAACAAAGTCATGAAGTCCTAGCTCCCAACCATTACAACAATCGCAGCAAAGCCATGAAGTCCCAACAATTATGACAACAACAAAGACGTGAAATCCCAACAACTACATCAACAACAAAGGCACCAAGCCTTTACTATTATAACAACAAAGCCGTGAAGTTTCAACTATTATAACAACAACAAGGCTGTGAAGTCCCAACAATTACAACAACAGAGGCATGATGTCCAAACTATTACAGCAACAATAAAGCCATAAAATCCCACCTAAGACAGCAACAACAAAAAAAGCCATGAAGTTCCAACTATTACAACAACTACAAAGCCATGAATCCCAAATTATTACGACAACAATAAAACCCTGAAGTCCCAACTATTACAACACCACAGTTGTAAAGCCCAATATTACAACAATAGCAAAATAGTGAAATCCCAACAATTACAACAACACCGAAATCATGAAGTTCCAACAATGAAAACGACAACAACAAAGTTGTGAATTCCTAACAATTAAAGCCAAGGTATACAATTTCGAATAATATATGTACCGGTCCGACAGTAAACCGGTACGCGAACCACTCGCTACCGGACGGTATTTTTTTATTTATATATATATATATATAAAGGCGACGTTGCCTCGTTTTTCTGCGACGTCGCCCTGCCTGGGGAGAAGAGAGGCGACGTCGCACATTTTTTAAAAAAAATTTATATATAAATATATATATATAAATAAAAGATTATATATATAGAGAGAGAGAGAGAGGCGACGTCGCCTTGTTTTTCTGCGATGTTGCCCCGCCTAGGGAGAAGAGAGGCACCATTGCACTTAAAAAAAAAAAATTATATATATATAAAGGCGACGTTGCCTCGCGTGGGAGAGAAGGGAGGTTTACTTATATATATATATATATATATATATATATATATACCGCTCAATATACAGTACCGTCCCGAGAGAAGGTCGAAACTCTGCTCAGTATATTTCAATCCTTGATTAAAACAGCATCGTAAACTCCCAACTATTTCAACAATAACAACAAATGTGTGAAGTCTCAACTATTACAACAAAAAAATTATATTGTAGTGTTAACTATTATAATAACAAAATCATAACATTCCACTATTACAACAACAAAAGAACTGTGAAGTCCAAAATATTACAAAAACAACAAAGTCATGAAATCCAAATTATTATATCAACAACAAAGCTGTGAAGCCCCAACTATTACAACAATAACAAAACCACAAATTCGCAACTATTACAATAACAAAATTGTGAAATCCCAACCACGACAAGAGAATAATCATCTAGTCCCGACTATTACAACAACAACAAAATCGTAAAATCCAAACCACTATAACAGCAACAAAATCATGAAGTCCCAATAATTATAACAACAAAGTCGAAAAGACCTAACAATTACAACAACAAAGTCGTAAAGTCCCCAACAATTAAAACAACAACAAAGTCATGAAGTCCCAACTATTACAGCAACAGAATCATAAAATCCCAACTATTACAACAACAAAGCCATATAATACAACAACAACAAAGTCCTAACTACTACAACAACAAAACAATAAACTATTACAACAACACTAACCACGAAACCGTATAGACCCAACTATCACAACAACAAAGTTCCTAGTCATACATAAATTAAGACAAAAAGTCCTAGTCCTACTTGGATTAAGATGAAAATAAAATGCTCATCCTTGATTCTGAATACAACTTTAGAAGGCTTCTAGAGTCATATAAGTTAAACTAATTATTTTCTTAGTGCAAGTCATATTATAAGAATTTCTCCAATAGAAAGATTTTTTTGGGATTCAGGGATCAACTTTCCACACACAACTCACTGTCCAATCTCAACTTATGTGATGGCAACCTTACTAAGTTCAAGTTTATTTAGGAATATGAGAGTAAAGGGATGAGATTTTATACATAAAGTTCTTGTAAGCTCCAAAGTTATCAATAAACTACTTTATAATTCCTCTTTTCTCCTCTATCTCTACTCTCCTCAATCTCTCTCAATTCTTTCTTAGAGATGGAGCTAGAAGTTATTATGAATTTGGTACCAAAGCTAGGAGTTTCCTATTACTTTAGTATCAAAGACCATGGTTCAGATTTCTATGTATAAATTTGTATTCAACCTTGTTTCTATAATGAACAAAAACAAATCCAATTGAGCTAGGACTTTGTACACCAAAAGAATATCAAGTTGTAGTTGTGCTAACCAAACTCAGCCCAGTCTAATGTTGTTTCACACTTGTGCTTGCCCACACAAGTAACAAACATCAGGCTGAAAATTCAACACAACATTATTTTTCATATTCAACTCGATTTCTCTTATGGATTACTTTATTTTCCTACAATGAGCACAAAAATCTTCTGCCATCACCATCGTAGATGCCATCTACCTCTTTGACCTTTTATAAAAAAATACGACCATTTACTGTTACAATATTTTTAATGTACAAAATCCATCTGTTATTGATTCCTCTTTTTCCCTTATGCAATTCATTTTATACTTCTAAAAGAGAATAGGCATCTAGGTAACCGGACATCTAGGCCTTTTTAAGGCATCCTAATATCCCAGTCATCCGAGCCTACATTGCTAGAGATAATACAATGCCTCAGTGCTTAGGGTTAAAGTCACAAAAATCAACACATCACCTATATCTACTGCTAGTCGGTTCCTAGCATGATGTTATTCCGTGTTACATATTTTTGTTGTTACGTCTTAGGTCATATGCAGGCCTTGCATGCATTTATATAACATATGTTGCCATAATAGTATGCACTTACAAACATCCATGCACATCAATGATGATGTCAAGAAGAGAAGATTTGTCAAGTGCAAGCAAGAAACAAGTGCATACGTAGTCCCTAAAACCGAAGAAAAAACCCAAAACAGCACTAAGTATGTTCACCTGCCATATTTAAGAAACTAAAATCTTTAGTTGTTAATATTGAACAGTCTGCCTAGCACCTAGGCCCTAGTCCGAATTTACATTGCCTATGTGCTCAAGCCAGCCAGCCACCAGCACCATGTCCCATGCCATGTCTTGATGCAGGCTTGTTAGGTCACATTTCCAATCATTGTGAAGCAAAGTTCATGCATGTTTATTTGTATCTTTGTACCACTCATGATGGCAGGACATGGAGTGCTCATTTCCAATAATCCATGGTCAGAGTATATACTTCTGTTGTACAGTATGTTGCCAACCAATGCTCTATCCATGTGGATTGCAATTTGATTATATGAAAAAAGAATGCATGGATACCCACTCATCCAGAATAGGAACACTTATTTATTTGCTCGAGTAAACTTTCTGATGTATTCTCAGCTATTGTACTAATTATATTTAAAAGAAAGTCTATAATAGTATGCCGCCTAAAATGACTGATGAATAACAACATTCATGAAGGTTTCAGACTCTGTGTTTGTTCCTCAAGAAAATAAACTACCAAAGTGATGTTATAGTCCATTTTGTACAAATTCACCAAATTGTAATCAATGAAGAAGAAGAAAATTAATATTTGAAGAAGAGCCATATGCTAAGTTGGTTACCTCAACATAGCAGATGCCTTGTGGTTCAGATGTTCCAATTAAAACAAGATCACAAGGTACTTCATCGTTCTCTCGTAGCCACACTATATTACCAACATGAATATCTTGTGCTTGAATCTAAAACATTAGAAAGAAAGTAATATAAAAATATATAAGGTTCAAGAAGAAGTTATTGTATGACATTGCAATTATTTACAAGAAATATTCCATTTCGGTGGACATATTGAATGCTTAGAATGTAAAAATGCTTCATATTTGTCTAGACTAGAGAATGAAACTCAAAGTTCAAACATTATACAAAGGTGTCATACGGATCCCTTTCATTCTAATAAATAATCTTGCACAAATACCATACAAAGATAATTGATTCAGCATGATGAAGCTGCCGTACTAATCAACAATAGAACAACAAAAATAAGAAAATCAAATTAATAAAATCCTACGAAAATATTTCTAAGTTTTGGCACAGGTTTTCACTAAGCATTGCAAAAATTAACTTTTCATACATTGTATGTATTTTGTACGAAGCAATAAACTATGTGGTTTGCCCATATTCTATCTTGTGCTGGTCAAGCAACTCTCTTGATCAAAATCTCTCTTGATCAAAAGCCTACTAAAGGTCATTATCACCTAGAACTAATAAGATATATAAGCATCCATAGTTATCATCTCCATTGAAAATAAGCAATGCGCTTAAATCCCAAGTCGTAATGAGCCAAAATTAATCTGTTTAGGTTGAAAATAGAAGCCCACCCAATCCAACCACTAATAACTTTCAATCAAGGATTTAAGTTCCAACAACACTGAGGGCACCAGCCTCCAGCAGAAATTCTGTACCTTATACCATGCCAGCCAGCATTATTAGGCTGAAGAAATATAAAAAAAAAATAACTGAAATTAAATTAGTGCACATCCAAGCAAAATAATATTTAAATGAATGACCTTATGGATCAAGGGTCAGCATCAGTAAATCTCACACCAGGCTTTAAAACTTCAATTTCCAATTATAGATTTGCATTCCATAGGGGAAAACAAAGCTACCTTTCGGAAATCAAAATACAAGGCAGTGTCCTTGAGCAAACAAAACACCAAAAATATACCATGTTCAGAACCTAACTTGCATATAAATATATAATACTGCATATGTAAGATGCGGTAGGAGAGAGTATCATCATACAAACCTTTACCAGATATAATATAATGAGGGTATGGAAAATCCGAGAAATCATTGCATTTCAAAATGACATAATTGATTACTCAGTAAATAAGCTTTATGTCAAAGCAATCAAAAGGAACACCTGTAATTCTAGATACAATAGAGATCGATATTCGTAAAAATGAAAGTGGGGAAGATTGGAAGGAGCTATACATGTTTACGTATACCATCCTTTACAACCCATACTTCCTTCTCATTTGCTTGCTTGTCTGAAAGATATCGATTATAGTCATCCCATGCCTCTTTTGTTGCAGATACAGCAAAGATAATGATAAGTGGACCCCAAGTACTTGCAGGATTCACAGGAGTAATAAGTGACCATAGCTGGAGGCAGGCAATAAGCAGAAAGTATTGATTCATGAACCGCCTGAAAAACTAAATGATATAAGATTTAGGCATCCAGAGCACATCATCAGATATTCGAATGGTAATGGCATATTGAGTATGGCAAAAAAATCTGACTTCCTATTTTCCCAAGTATAAGATAGTAAACCAAAAGTTCTAATACAACACTGTATTAGAAACTGTATAGTAACCTATAGGTCCTATACCACCCAGAATCACCATTAAAAACAATAAAAATTAAAACAGTTGGTACTGGTCCGACTGGTACTTGAATTTGATATAGATCGGTGCCTATTAGCCAGTCATTAAAGCTTTTTAAAACAAGCCAACAAACCAGCAACTGAAAAAGAAAAACCATTGGCTTCCCTTTATCAAAACAAGAGTGAATCTTTTTTTTTTTTTCAAACATTCTTAATTTCTTATGAAAGATGAATCATATTAACTATTCTAGAGAACATAGATCAAGAAGATTTCATTTTGAGAAGCAAGTGTAAAAATTTCCTTCACAAGGGTAGCTGACAAAGGATAAAATCTTGCCTGGAAGAGTATAAAATAAGAACTCAAAGAAGAGAAACAATGGAAAGGTTTGAGAAGGAACGTGCAAAGCTTTTAGTGTAAAAAGTTACCTCCAAGGGTATAAAATGATGAGGGTATAAAATGGTTATAGAAACTACAAAATGGCAGCAAAAAGAAAATTGATTCAGAAGAGAGTTCTTCCTGCAAAGCTACTATGTAGCTTCTATTGTTACCAGAGGGCTATATTATAAATTATGTAGCAGCTAAAAATTTTGTTAAAATAAAAGCAATTTTGAAGAAAGCACTAGTTATCATGGGAATGGCAGGAAAAAAAACAAAGTAGGCTAACTTTCTTTTGCATGCAAATGTTTACTACCATATGCCTTAGAAAAAGACTAGAGAGAAGCACGCACACACATCATAATTATAATGAAAGCATACAAGTAAAAGAGTAGCATATAGCAAAGAAGTGAAAATCAAACAAACATTCCACACCTGAATTGTTCCCATAAATTCTTAGGGAGAAAGTTCCATAACGTATACTTTCTGTTAGATATCCGGTTGTCACAGTATAGATCCTGGGAAGAATCATCATTGATGTAGACAAAGCGTTTCATCATAGGCGGAGAAGCATATGGTTATGATGCATCCAACAGGTTATTCCCGATGTAGGAGACAAACAAAAGGATATCCTGAAACACAAACATCACTGTAAGAATGGCATACATCAAAAACGGCACACAAAGAGAGTAAACAAAGAAAATATTCACATTATTTTCCACCAAGCAGTTCAACAGCGTACACATGCCAATAAAACTAGGGAAGACAGTAACATTAAAAATTTTATGAAATATACAGAAAAACTTTTGAGATGGCCCACATCACAATGAGGTCAAAGCCTGAACATCTGAAAGTGTCAATTCTTATACTTAAGGCATAGAAGAAAATAGCCTAAATTAACAGTGAAAATATAACCCTTTTTATCTACACAGTCCTGATTGATTAGAATTCAGTGACCGGAACCACATGGCATCAAAACTACAGTTGTGACAATGCAGTCTGGGTTATGAAGATTAGTAAGTCAATAAGCTGCACCATAGACAAGATTTAGAACTTGAATTTCCTAAAAGAGAGATCTTGCCAAATTTCTTCTAAGAGTCTTAATTAAATTTGGAGTGGTCAGTCAAGCCTTGGGAATGTGGCTATATAAACGTGACTAGCTTTAAGTGCATTAAGTGAAATCAAGTAACATAATAGGACATCCCTCTTCTTTCCCCAGATGCTTTTTTTACTCTGCATTTCCTCTACTCTGTAATCTTACTTAAAATATGAATTATAATCTTATTCATAATTCTAAAAGTTTTAATAAAATTAAAAAGGGTCAATCGTGTCTTAAAATAAGAGAAAATATGGCTATGAAAAAACTAGATTTAAGTCACCTGAGAAGTTGTGAATGGGGAATCAAGTTTCCATAAAAAGTTATCCTCTCTTCTATCGGCTAATGCGCCCTTTCTTTCATTTTCTTCCCTATCCTCTTTTTCTTATCAAGATGTATCCTCCTAACTCAGATTTTCTCTAATTTCCTACCAAGGATCTAAAGAAGAATGATAATTACTTTTTTACTAGAAAAAATAAGAAAATGGCACAAACATCTTTTGAACACTTACTTGATCTACATCCTGATTTACTCTAAAGTTGGTAAATACTAAGATTGACTTATAGTGCAACTAACAACTTGGGTCCAAGCATTTTGAACCAATGGTTCAGACACAACAAACCTAGTGGGTCAGTTATCCCATTAGAATGAGCTTCTATAGTTACCAGACTCTTCTCCTGTATATCCTCCCCACTCTTCTCCTGCCATCTCTACTCCCCTCCCTTCTACTATTTTAATTTTTCCACTTGTCATGGCAAAACATATTAACTATCGAACACGGTTATTATGTAGCAGGAAAACCTGACTGGCTATATGACAAGACAAGTACATTAAAGCCTATGACAGGCCAAGGTTAATTAACTTTGTCTCAGAAAGGCTAGGTTTTATCTCAGAACCCACACAGAACTCTTAATAAATTTCTATTGCGGCCATTCATATTCTTGAAGCCCCTTTCCTGGTCATCTAAATAACATGCGCTGACCGAACTTGCACACAAGAAACCAGAGGATTTAATTGGCCGCAACTTCATCTAACGTCTCCTGTATCAGATCTTTTACAGGTATTCCTTGATTCTTCCAACCAGTAACATCGCATCAACAAGCAACCTAGAATTCGCTATGGATATAACCAACGAATAGATATTTCTTTTCCTCTAAAATTATATTAAGAAACAACGAAATTATTGACACCCCGACCACAGTTAAGAATGAGCAGTTCCCCGGAGAAAAGAATTCAAGAAAAGAAACCTAAAAATCCTACGATCCGATCTATGACAATAGATATTTCTTTGTTTCGAAATCAAAACTACTCCTCTAAAATTCTATCAAGAACCTGTGGAAACCCCTTCCACATTCAAGAATGAGAGGCATCGAAGCATGAAGAAGATAATTCAAAACAATAAACCTGAAGAAACGAAACAAATGCGCAAAAGAGCGAGGCAGATGTCACGGAAAGAGGAGACCGAACCAAGGATGAGACCTCATCACCTGATTCGATTCGTGGACCAAAGATGAGACGCGGGCACCTGATTGTCGAACGGTCTCCTCGCTCGTTGTCCTCACGATCTCCCCGGTGGCGATCGCGTCAAAGAAGAAGAAACCCTTCTCATCGCAGGAGGATCTGGGGATAGCCCTTCTAGGCGAAGGGAGATCTGATACCGTGGTTAGCTAGTCCTCTCGCCTTCCCCTCTTCTTTGACCAAGCCGGGCTTTGGGTGGGGCGGAACGGAGAGGAAAGCTGGGAGACGGGACTATATAGCTCGATCCTCTGTAACTCGTCAAACACGAGAACCCGGCACGCGCGGAGCACGTGACGTTAAGCTTTCTTTGACGGTGAATTTTGAACTTTGCGAGCGTGTTCTTCAGATTCCCTGTATCGTCCGAGCCACCGAACAGGGCGAGAGTCGGCTTGGACCCATGCGGGGAATGCCGGACCCCACCATGTGGGAACCACCACGCAAGCGCAAAGGAGGGGAAGCCTTTGGGACCCGTGCTAGGATGATTCGGTTCCAGCATGAGCCTCGGTGGCTGCTTTCTCGTGGTATTTGATGACGTATGATATTAGGTGATTTTTATTCTTACATTCTATATGTTTTCTATGTTTATTGTTATATTATATTTTGATTAGTATTCATTAAATTAATTTGATATTTATGTCCTTTAATTAGAAAAAATCAATTATGTTCCTCGAAGTAAGTAAGGTGGAGTTGGAATGGAATTATTTACGTGACATGTCCAAGTCGAGCACAGGTTGTCATTGCAGATAGAACAATGGTGAGCTGTGATGTCAGTTCCCAATCTCACATGAAAAATGAGAGAATCATGTAAAGGCACTGTCTCTGCTTGCTGGTCTTCGAGTGAGAATTGCCAACTCACTTGCATAAATTGAAAGGACAGAAAACATTATATACAAACTCAAAGAGACATTGCATAAATTGGTATATCCAATCAAAGAACAATGTGTGCATTTAGGACAATACAAACACATCCAACCCTGGGAATCAGCAACGAGGGCCAAATTTTTTCTGCCAATTTTATCTGCAACATTTGGTTGATGTGTCGGTGTGGTTATTTCTCACAACTCAATGAGTATGATTGACAACAACAACATGATTCAAGCTACAAATATGATCTTTCTAGTTATAGGCAAAAGGAAATCAAATAAAGTTCAAAATTTCCAATCCACAAGTTCCATAAATCCATACAAGTGTAGCTTCTTTAGATAGGAATGTACAAAATAAAAACAACAAAGGTCGAGCACTTAGCAATATAAATTGTTCCGACTTTGTGTGTTCGTGAACAACAATGAATTACTATTTCGAACAAGAAAACATACGAGATACCCTGAAATCGCCCACATATCAACCAAGAAATAAGCATCAGACAACATAAAACTTATCTGACTACAGATGATAGAAGGCCTATGTCAGTAGGTCACAGCTTTCGGTGGAGCATATCCATTTCGATGTAATTTCTGCCATCTCCATGCAATTTTGAGACTCTCTAAAAGATGCGTGTGTTGTGCTGTCCAATTCAATTCACTATTGATTTTGGAGGGGTCGCTGTAAACTTCAGCGTAGTCGCCTGGTCGGCGGCCGTAGTACTCGACTTTGATGTCAACCCCAGTGGCTTTCTTGCATGCTTCAACAAACTCCTTCACAGATCTTCCTGATTGATGAGAAACCAAAATTAAGGTTAAATGAGTTAAACAATTAGCTATTTCTGCTAAACTATGCTATCAGGCTTCTTGGATTGACAAAAAAATAAGACTATCAGAGAAAAGGGAGGTTCCGAATCAGTGATGAAAGAATAATCGACAAAAAATTATTGACCTTTTCCTGTGCCGACATTGTATATGCCAACCTTGTCTGGTTCTGCCTTGTTAAGAGCTTTTACATGGGCATCAACCAAATCGGTAACATCAATATAGTCCCTCACGCACGTTCCATCAGGGGTTATATAGTCGTTTCCCTTGACCTACAAGAAGATTGATATATCATAATGATTTAAAATCATAATGCTATTCCTTGCCACTCAAATCGATTTTGCAGTAGTAATTTAGTTGCACAATATGTATGACTTACAAGACATCAAAGCTTACCTTCAGACCTGGAATAATTCCCAGAGCTGCATCAAAGCATGCACCAGATATACGCCCGTGCTCACGCAGTTCAGGTCTGGGAGACTCTCCTAACCTTCCCTCAGGATCAGATCCAATAACATTGAAATATCTGTAAATAGGAAATTGGAGTTCCATCATGTGTTTGATTGAAGAGTAGACTCCTGTCCATAAGCACCAAACAGTTTCACTATAGAGCAGGCGCAACAGACCTTAAAATCATGACAGCCATGCTTGATCTCTTGGAGAAATCCAAAATAATTTCCTCTGCCATTTTCTTTGCCTTCCCATATGGGTTAATAGGTACCTGTTCATATACCAAAAAGTTATTTAATCAACACAAACAGCTTCCTTCTTTCTTTCTCTTTTTCTTTGTTAAATATAGTCCAGAGATGCTACAGCAACATTTAGCCAACCATTTAGAAGATAAAGCAACTAAGATTGCATTTTATATGAGTTTCAATTGTGGAACGAAGAAAGAAAACATATCACAAGGCCGCTGAAACACTTCACGTACCTGAGGAGTTAATTCTGTAATAGGCATTTTCTTAGGCTCTCCATAAGTTGCACATGTGCTGGAGTAAATGAGGGTCTTAACACCATGCGCTGCCATCGCCTCTAAGAGAACTAATGTATTTGAAGTAATATTGTGATAGTACCTGTGTGACATGGAACATATGCCACATGATAAACAGTATCATGAAAACTTCTCCTTGGAATGGATTCAAAACATAATAATGTATATCACAATATCAGCTCATGATTATAAATAAATTGAAATGATGGGCCCTCTGAGCTCAACAAGCTGATATATAGTGACAATTGCCGAGCAAAACAATGATTACTTTATTTTGAAGATAGGGATACACAAAACATTTTAACATACTGCAACCAAGTAAAGGCTCAAGGACTTCTAACCAGTAAACAATAAGTGTACCTTTGTGAGGTGACCTTCAACAAAAAATAATAGTTAAAGGAATATATTTCTTTTGTAACAAACAGTAAAAGATTATAGGGAAAAATCTCCTATCAACTATAAAATCTATAAATAGATCTAAAATATTAAGCATCTCTAATCATTGATCAAATATTTAAAACAATGAAATTAACCACATTTATAGAAACCTTGACATTATTAGCTCACTATAATATTAAAGCCGTTTTAAAGTTTAGATGCAGGTGAATTTATTCATACTTTCTATTTGAAAATTTGTCCAACTGAAACCACCAATCCTTAACACATCAGTCAAACACCAAACATCAACATTTTAGGAGACCCAGCTAAGCAAAATTGATATTGACAAAGACAGCAGGCTCCATAATAAAGTACAAAAAGATGACAACAGTGTACCAATTGGTCCAAGATACGTCTTCAAATTATCATGAGTAAGACTAAGACATAAACAACTGATCTCTAAGAGTACAAGGGAAGCAGACCTTAGAGGATCTAGGGTACTCTCGCCCACATAAGCAACGGCAGCAAAGTGCATAACCGCATCAAATGCATTTTTTGCAAATATTTGATTAACCTGAAAGTTGGTTAAGGAACATAACTTTGCAAACCAGTGGATAACCATAAATGGATAAACTGCTTCTATGACTAGAAGCACATAACTAGGATACAGTCCTTGCATCTCCTAAATCGGCATATATAAATTGAAGTCTTCCGGGCACAGGAAACTGCTCCTGAAGGACCTTTATGGCTCCAATATTTCCTCTGGAAAGATTATCCTGTTTATTAAACAAGTGAGAAACCCTAAATAAAAAAAACGAAAAAAAAAAAATGGCATTCATATATCAATGACCAAGACTAAGAGAACATAAGTTCAAATACACAGGAATCAAAATATTACCACTATAGTTACTCGATAAGAGTCCTTCAACAGCCGAAGTGCAGCATGTGAGCCTATATAACCAGCACCTCCTGTTACTAAAACATGAGTCACTCCACGTTCATGAATGGAGAACTGAGAAGAAAGCAAACCAAATCACGGTAATGTGAGGAAACAGAAATGAGACTTCTTTCAGTATCTATAAAATTACAAATTATGCTCATACTACTCATACTTGATTAAACAGTATCCATAGATTGTGGGCCAGCAATGGACAAAAAAGAGAGAATACTTTTTTCTCTTTACACAGGATACCAAATATTTTCAAGATAAAGTATACATAGATGAGTTCTAAGCAGAAAAAATCAGGTAAATTTTTATAAGCCATGATATAGAAACTGTTGCATGTTGCATTTTATCTTGCAGCATCAACTTATAACAAAACACTGTGATGATAGTGAAACTAGAAAGGGTGAATCAAGTTAATGATTGAGTCATAAAGAACGATGCAAACAATTTTGAAGACATAACATTGAAGATTGATCAATAACTGAATGCACAAAACACATAGCTGATACAGAATATAACATTCACAACTAACAGATACATGAGCAAACAGGAGACACACTATCCGGTTAGAAGAATGCAGCAAAGCAAGAGAGATTTTTTGCATATCCCGATCAAATACAAGACAAGATACTCATTTAGTGTCTTTGTGTTAACTCAGAATCTATGCTGGAGTTGGAGACTGATCTTATGCTTATGATTCCATAAACAAAGACTAAATGACCAAACTAAGATATGTTTCCATAGACTTATATAAGGGTTACGTATACAAAAGAGTAGAGCATTTCAACCATTAGAATTCCCTTTTTTAGGCTTCCAAGACAGAATAAGTCATACTATGAAACTTTGGAAAAGATTTATCGAAAGTAGAATAAGGAATGAAACAAATATCTCTGAAAATCAATTTGGTTTTATGCCTGCAAGATCAACTATATAATTTTTTTTATTTATTAAGACAATTAATGAAAAAGTATAGGGAGAAAAAAAAGTTTTGCATATAGTTTTTATTGACTCAGAGAAAGCCTATAATAAAGTTCCTAGAGATTTATTACGGTGGGTTTTAGAAAAAAAAAAAAAGTGCATCCACTAATTATATGGATGTTATTAAAGATATATATGATAATATAGTTACCAATGTTAGAACAATAAAGAGTGTGTCTAGTGAGTTTTCTATTAGCATAGGATTACACCAACGATCCGCATTAAGTCCCTACATTTTTCATATTACTAATGGATGAGCTTACTAATTACTTACATGATAAATCACCCCGGAGTATGTTATTTGCTGATGATATTGTCCTGGTTGATAAGAGCCTAAGTGAAATTAATTATAAAATTGAGAAAAGCAAGTATTAGAAACTCAAGGTCTTTAATTAAGTATGACTAAAACTGAATATATACAATACAATTTTAGTGATTTTAGAAATAGACAAAAGAATACAGTTAAATTAGATGAGCAAGAAGTCTCTTTAAATAAGAGTTTTAGATATGTTGGATCAATTATTTAACAAGATAGAGAGCTCGATAAAGATATTATTCATAAAGTAAAAACATAATGATTAAAATGGCGAGGGGCGTTAAGAATCTTGTGTGATCATCAAATACCTTTGAGATTAAAAGAAACATTTTATAAGATAGTTGTGAGACCAACAACGTTTTATGGATCTAAGTGTTGGGTAGTTAAGAAAAAACATATACAAAAAGTTTATGTTGCCAAGATGAGAATATTAACACAAATGTGTGGAGCTACTGGGAAAGATAGGAAAAGATGTACTCTTATTCGTGAGAAATAAGGTATCATTTCAATAGAGGATAAGAGAAAGAGAGAATCGTTTAAGATGGTATGGGCATATGTTGAAGAGACCTCCGAATGCGGTAGTCAAAAGAAGTGAAATAATTAATATTAGTGGTACAATAAGAGGTAAATAAAGACCCTGAAAAATCTTTAAAAAACTATAAATAATGATCTAAGTATTCTAAACTTAACTAAACATATGATTTTTTACATATCTCAAAGGCGGCAAAAGATATATGTAGCCAACCCCAAATAGTTGGGACTTATGGCTTTGCAATTGTTGCTATTGTTGTAGGTTTCTAAGACAGGAGGCTAATGATTGTAGAAATCTTTTTGTACAGTTGTTATCATCATTTCTATGTGCTCTCAATCTAAGCATACCCTCTTCAACCATCATTACCCACGTTCTTAGGCCTTTTGCCTATACCACATAAAGCTACTATGTTCAACAATATCTCTTTTGGACTTTTCCTTCTTATTCATCTCTTGTGCTCCATGTCCATAGATATGAATCTATTGTAACCCCTTGATCATGGAACAAACAACACAATTGGCGCAAAGTGTCTTAATAAAAAAAATCTAGTCACTCATAAAGGCAACTCAGTTTTGCTTCAATGCTAGCTGCAGCCAATCAATATGAACTTGTTAAACCAAAGGATGCCAATTCAAACATAAAGAACACATTTAAAAACTTACCATGTTAGGTTCATGGTGACAGGGTGTTTGCGTGATCACGATTATGCACATGGTAGTGATAATAGTAGCCATAAAAACTTTATTGAGAACATGAGACTTCTGCTTTGTATCTGAATAATCCATTTCTGAGAGAAGATGGAAAAGGGTTAGAGCTGATACATACAAGCATCTTCCTATTTGATGCATGCATGTGTAATAACAATCCAAAATATATTCATCTGCATTTGTTCAGAAACTGAATCTCAAACATGATGTATATGACCTAAATTGACCGATTTCCATATGAGTAAATTTTAGAGACACTTTTATTGGTGACTAATCTGTAGACGAACAAATTGCTCCAGTAAGGAAGAAAAGCAGCAGTATAAATGTGATCCTAAACTTGAGCCAATTTATCAACCATCACAATAAGTTATTCCACAAAACTATATAGCCTTCACTTTTAGGAACATCGGAGACAGACCTGAAAAGGACCAGGATCTACCAGCCCTGGGCTGAGCTCTTCTGTTGTTTGACAGCATCTTAGAAAAGCCGCTCGAACGAAGAGGAGAGAACTGAAGGCTTTTGTCTTGCAAAATTAATCAACCCTGCTTAACCTATCAAGCCCAGCATCTGCCATCAGAAGCTTCCTGTTCACTAGACATTAGCGCACATTAACTCAAATCAATCAAAACTAAAACCTACAAAAAAGACATCAGAGGCCACGATCGAAGTTGTATAAAATGTCACAATTAGCATTAATCAATGTTAGGAAACCCTAAAATAGAACGGAGCAACTGAAATAATTCACATCGTAGACGTCTTAGAGAATGAAAGCGATCTAGAAGCCAGATTCAACCACATCTGACAAAATAGAGTGATCTAATGCCAAAAGAAGAAATCGAAACTAGAGCCAAAATCTCACCTTTAATCGGTGAAAAAATTGCTGGAGTAAGAAAAGAACGGGGACAAACCCCAAAATAGCAGAACAGAGCTCCCGAACCCACAGATTTGGAACACCAAGGAACGCTACCAAAGCAAAACATCGACTTTTTACCACTGTGGTGCCGGCACCATGAATCGCCTTCAATTCCAGCCAAGAAACCCGAAATTTCCGAAGAAAACCTCAAGAAACGAGTCTTAAGAAGGCGAAACCCACCTGGGATCAAGGGAAGAACAGACGAACGAGGAAGAGAGCAGCGAGGGAATAGCGAGGAGAAAGATGGGGAAAAGGCATCGAACCGAGGTTTGGCTCACATGTTCTTGAACTCGTCTAGGAATCAACACAGTCTTCTGCTTTCTTTTTGATCTTTTACAGTTCACTCCTCAGCGAGTGAAACATTCTCTTCGTTTCCTTTCGGTAATAATCTCTGGGAATTACCGACGACGGAGGACTCGATGCTTGTGGCTTTTGCATGGAAGGAGGACAAGAAGCAGCAATAATTGATGGTGGCCAACACCAAGTGTTTTCGAAGAAATGAAAGTTGAATCCATTTGCCATCGTTTCATCAATTAATTATGTAAACAAACATAATAAAACCTATGTATTGGAAAAATGGATTTCCAGTACGGACTCGAATAAACTCTCTCGAGAAGAATCGCATCCATCTGAAAAGAAGGAATCATAAGAGAGACACACAGAGCTCTATCTGTCCTTGCAAAGAAGGAATCATACAAATGACTTGACATATAATATATTTCGAAACCCGAAAGAAATTTCACGTGATGTGTTACGAGTTAGGTGCGTAATAATTCCCATCACGGCGATACAACCACTCTTTTGGCCTCTCATAGAAGACGGCTGCAAAAACTAGTAGTACGACGACCTTCCACCGGATGACGCCGCCCCGTGGCATGGCTTTACGGTGATGGATCGATCAACATACGTTCCACCGGCAGTCGTTGAGACGATAAAGGTAGTGCAACGTCGTACAAGAAGAAAAACGTGATGTTTTGATGCAAATGCACCGACGACGGTCGGTGGACGCAAATACTATGAGACGATGCTGCCAGCCAGCGGGTGAATCAATGGTCGAACGGCAATGCAACAACAAACACACACCCACCCACCCGCCCGACAAGCATATAACTAATGGATTAACACAGATAACTCTGACCAAAATCCGAGAAAGAATAACACCTGGATATAAGATTGAGAAATCAGATGAAAAAGATGATGACTACCCTCGTTGCAACTATGCTAAATCTGGGCAGCAGCGGAAGAATCCTCAGATGGAAGCACCACTACAAATGAAAGGATATAGGTTACATAATGAAAATGATTCGACAAAGACATGCCACCAAGTCCCACAAAGTATACAAACTTTCTTTAATTGTAGCATAGTGAAAATAAGAACATGCCACTTTGCACACTAAAATAAAAGGTTGAATTTGAGCATCCACATTAAAATTTGAAGTCTGAATCACAACCAAACAGGGGTGAATGCAGAACAGAAACAGTGTGATGACTTTGCCAATTACAAGTGCATGTCATAATCACTCATCCTGGCTAGGATATGCCCCCTGACTAACCAATGCCTAAAAAGGGATTTTGCAAGCACAACACAAACCCTTCACTTAAAGAGAGTAAGTGCGCTAGTGACAGAAACTGCATATCTTTTGTCAGAGATGTGTCCGTGTGGAGTTCAAATACAGGGCACTAATATTAATTCCAGGCACAACTCCTGACTGATTTCGAAGCATATGTACAAGCAGGCAGTATTACATTCCAATACAGGGGCTAACACAACAACATAAAAAGAAAAGAAGCTATAATCTTACCATAATCCTACAAATCCCATGCTGCATCGTCTCGATATGCTACGAACAGGGCTCGGTTAATTGAAGAGCCACAAATGTGAGAAAAGAAAACCATTCTAGCACACAATAAAAAGCCATCTAACTAACCCCTCCAGGTGCATCAACCAGGAACTGATTCAGAGGTTGCAGGACCACTGCAACTACCATGTGCGCGAAAACCAGTAATAGGCATCGACGTCTGAGCAAAATCAAGTAACACCTCACGCTGGTGCTCATTTGTATGAGGAAGGCTCGCTCGTAACAGATCGATAGGCATCTCCCTGCTTATAGCTCTGGATGCATCAGATCCAATAACTGCATCGTTTGGTGCCTGAATAAGTAACATTTGCAGAATACTGTCATATTTACTCCAGCAATATTTAGTAAGGAGCCCAAAGAAAGCATCAAATGATGCCTGCCACAGACTTCGGTTAGAGATGCTGCAACTGTTTGCAGAATGGGGGTCTGTCAGAAGATTGGTTGCCTGGTCAAGAACGGATATTATGAGGATGGTGGCTCCATCACCAGCTGAACTTCCAACTGAACGAAGGGGTGGTTGTTCAGGTGAACAGACCACAGCAGCAAGGCAAGCACTGAGTGCACTTAATTCCATATTGCACACACATAGAGAAACAGCTTTCACGAGATTGGCTAACGTTTCTGCCGCACTGGAATCAGAAGGTAAACCACCAAACAGAAACCTCAGGTGTCGGAAAATAGCCATGCAGACCACTCGTGCAAGATCACTTCCAGATTTGAGAAGTCGAAGATAGCGCGATAGGAGCTTGCGACCCTTGGCAAGAGAGACTATACGAAGGAAAACAATGTCATCTTTTGGGCCAAGCCCAACTGAATGACCAGCCTTACTGGGGGCAAGTGGATCAACAAGATTAAGTGATGCCGCAAGCCCTTCCAAGAAAATCTGTCTTCTCCTCCTCAGCTGCAATCCACCATCTTGTGGCGGGTTGAACTGCAAAAGCCGATCAATATCATCTACACCGAGAAGAAGGCAGATAGCATCTTCAATGGTGATTCTAGCTGCCAACATCGGCTCGCACTCAAGTGGCTTCATGGAAGACTTCTGTTCATGGATGCCATCACCCAACGAGGATGATATATCAACTTCAACAAGAGGGCGAGGTCTACGAATCGAAGAGAGTATAACTCTACCCAGTGCATCAATCTGAACATGTGTGTGTGATATATTACCACCACGTGACCGAGAAGGCGGATCTTTTGTACCTGTTGGGCAGAAATTGTGCTTCAGCCTTGCAGATGATTTTTTTGCAAGACAAGCCTGGTGGTAATAGTCATCAATGTAAGGATCACTTGTGTGACTTGAGGCGTTCTGCATTCTCAAGATGTTTTCTATCTCTTCAGGTGACATGTACCTTGATCTAATCTGTGGCCATTTATTGTCAGTTCTCACGTTGCCAGTATCAGATGACTGGCGAGAAAATCTCATATTCTGTTTTCCTCTTTGTGATGCTTTGGATCTATGGTCTCTCATATCAGACATGGGAAAAGCCAGATCAAACTTGTTCCTTAACTGTGGAGGGGAACCATGGGGGTTGAATTTAGTCTGCAAGTGGGAGAAATGGGGAAGAGATGGCTGGACCTGTTGCATTCTCTGTAGTTGGTGCTGCGATAATATTTGTGAAGTTCTCAAGTTGCTTGGTAGAGATAATTGTTGCTGTAGCAAGTTAGGCAACAAACTGTCACTCGATAATAGGCTAGATTGGTTCAGTAAATTGTTCATTGACCGGCTACTTATTGCAGGGCCAGGAGGAATAATCTGGGATATGTCTGCACCATAGTGAAATCCATGAGTTAACCCTCCCAATTGTTGCTGAGAATCAGAATAAGGGGTGAGACTTGGGCCAGGCAGTTGGAGCCCAGCAGCAAGAGAAGGAATGCTCAAGTGCCGTGTTAGGTTCGTCAACGGCAGAGATCCTCCACTGGATAGAGAGTAGGAAGTGAAAAATGGATCAGGTATGAGAATTGGTTCTTGGGTATATTGCTGCCGCTGTCGCTGCTGCTGCTGCTGCTGCTGTTGTTGCTGCTGCTGCTGCTGAGGGTATGAAGATGTTCTGTACAGTGGTTTGGATTCTGAAAGCTGACTATAAGAGGGACGCGGCTGTGACCACCATCTTTTACCTTCCTGAATGTTTTCAGCATCTAATATTCGCTGATCAATCCAGTTTGAGTAGTCTCCCTCCAGTGTCCAGTCAGCAGTTGAAGAACCTGAAACAAAAAGGAGACTAGTCCCTGATCACATCATGTGCCAGAAAGAAACACAGAACAAAAACATTTTTTCCTAACCAAAGAAGAAAGAGCTAATAAATCTAGTTATAGATATTCATGAGCACCCCGAGACATGTGACAAAAGAATACACGAGGAAACACCACGGAAACTCAAGAAATTGCAAAACAGGAAAAGTTCAAAAAAAAACATGACACTAAAGATGCTTTAAATATCAGCTATCCAAATACAAAAAAACCTTATGATGATTGAAACATGGAAAACAATGATCTTTATTTAGTTTTACCAGTAAAAAGAAAAATGTCCAACTTTTCTCATATAATACCTTTTTGCCAACGATGGTTGTAGTTACTGTAGAATCTAGAATTGGTGGACTTTGTATTCTTGCTAAGTAACGTGACCCTAGCCAAGTCTGATTTAGGATCTGATGTGGAGTTTCAAATCTCGTCGGTTGGTATCTGATAGCAGCAGGATTGTATATCGAATAGGTTAGGCTAAGTAACTCAACCCTAGCCAAGTCTGATTTGGGATCCGATGCGAAGTTTCAGATAGAGATTCTCTTCTAACCAGGATTTATCAGAAAGAATAGACATAGAACACATTTTAGCAAGTCTTTAGAACAAATGTACATATATTAAAGCCATATAACCAAAGAAATCCTCAATCAGTAAGAATGTCTGTTCAGAAAAGGATAGCCATGAAAAAGACATTTGCATGACATCCATAGCAATTGATTTTTAAAAAATCACTATTCACTTGTAAAAAGAAATTGACTATCATCATTCTTACTGATAAAAGGATATATGCTTATATACCAATACAAGCCATTATAAAATTCAGAACAGCTTCAAAATTCATCCATGGTTATGTTAATGGAAGATATCCAAAACCCATGCTGAATAGAATAAAGATGGTAAAACAAAATTACTCACTTTCTCTAGAAAAAGATCCTCTATCACCAATAACTCCTGCACCTTTTGGGTCATTTACAACTCTGTTCAACTGAAGATAAATACAGAATTCTTAGTCGACAAGTGAACAAATAATAATAATCATTACTAAATTAATAAAAAGATTTATCATGACTCAATGACTAGTATCCAGTACACAGATGCAAAATAACAGGCAAACTAATGGCTGTTCTGGAAAAGTTTAAGTTGAACATCATTGAAATGAGGCATTTTAGACAAAATTTGAATGACATGCACTTCCATTCATTTGCTCTGAAGTCACAAATCTACTAGCTCCTACAAGAACATGGTGCAACCAAGTTTAGTCCTTTGATAAACTCAAACTGCAGAACACTCCAGCAGGCTGAATGGCCAAAACAACCAGCACTTTAAACCCAAAGTTATATAAGCTTTTATTAACAAAAAGGAAAGCAATAAAGGTCGCATGCACCTCCAACTATGAAAAATAAGCTGTCCAAATTATTTGTACCTGTTCATACTTGAATTTACTTGAGAGAACAGATGTACCATGAAAAAAAACAACAAAATAAATCATATTCAGGAAATAACAGAAATTTGTTTATAAGCCATAACAATAGAAAATTTGAATATTTAGATAAACATAAAAGCATGAAAGAAATAGCCAAATATCAAATATATTGTGCACAACTGTTTTACATATATTGTGCACAACTGTTTTCCCTAACTACTAACGGACATATATCAATTGATTATAAACACAAGTCCTGAAAGAATGAATCCTACAGATCTGAACTCCACAGTTAGATTTTAGAGGCATTAGTCCAAAGTTGTCATGATGATGGAGACCATTACGCATAACAGTCAGCATCATTTAGCAAAAATGAATGGATGTTTCTTAAGTATAATTTAAGGTATGAGATAAATGGCCAGGCAAGCCATGCACTTCCAAAAGTTTCTAATGTGCATAAACATAAGTTTTAGAAAAACTACATCTACAAGACACTTAAACATTGGCCTAGTAATATAACTCTCAAAGAATCCCCACAATTCCTAGTAGACCCGAGCTCCAATCCCACAAAAAGAATCCCCACGATTCCTGACTCACAACTAACTCTATGCAGATTTACACTTCTATTTTTCCGTCCATATTGATTTCAATCTTAATTTGTTTTACTTTACGGACAAATCTTATCAAATAGACTATAGCATAAATAACACATGATTACGGGACTGTGCGATGAGGCTTCTGGACATAAACAAGCTTTGGGCTACAAAGTACAAACAAGTATAAACTTTGACACTATATTAAACTACCGTGTTGAATATAACAAGTTATTTTCATCAGCTCATGCTTATTTCCTAATACTAGCAATTAAATTATTTTAGTTAAAAGCTACAAAACGATATTAGCTTTCCTTATTTACAATTATCTCTTTTCCCTTCTTTTACATTTCATTAGTTTTAATAAACTCTATGATAGTACGGCAAACATATAACTCAAATTTCTATTGATCATTCGTGATTTATGCAAATGAAAACAACTATCAGAAAATAGTAGATTATACCAAGGTAAATATTGACCTTTGCAAAAGTGCTCGTGAGGTCATCAATATCAGACAGAGAACCTAATCCTTCAGCCTGCAAATGAAACGAGATACTAACAGGATGAGAATTGTAACCAAGAGAATTTGTATAATATGTCAAAGTAGGTAATATCAGCGCAAGCAATATGATTTCAAAACAAAGGCACCATGAAGACAAAAGAAACTACAGTGCAAGAACTTGCAGTATCATTTACTCAGCAGACGTAGACAATTGAGTCACCAAAGTGCCAAAACATAAGATGATCTTCAGTTATATTTGTTCCATGTCACAAACAGTGAAGCATTTCTGTGCAACCCAAAAGTGTCTTTTCCAAGTTTGTTAAAGACAGACAATTAAGTCATCAAAGTGCCAATACATAAGATGATCATCAGTTATATTTGTTCAATTTTAAAAACAGTGAAGCAATTCTGTGCGACCCAAAAGTGTCTTTTCCAAGTTTGTTAAAGACTTAATAACCATGCACGAATATAGCCCAACTCCAAAGATTCACAAGTTGTACATTCCAAGACACACAACAAGCTTATAGTTGTCCATGAAAAAAAAAACTTGACATCGATCCGTAATTACCAAGTACAGTTTCACAATCTTCGGAAGAAGAAGCTGATCACTAAAGAAACAATATATTGTGTGCCAACATTACATGTAACTTCAAACAACATATAAATGACATCAAGCAAGCGTACCTCATAAACGTCTTGTATTCCAGAAGGAAAAAAATCCTCTCTGTCTCCAGGAGGAGAGAAATGATACTCGTCCTTAATCCCACTAAAACCATCATGATCATTGTCATTGTCTTTTAAACCCCCTAACTCAACTTCGTCCATGACCGCCATGCCAAAGAATGCATATTGTGAGGCATCAAACATGGTATTATCTACAATAAGCAAAATTGCCAACCAGCCAGGTCAAATAACAAATAAAGGAATGCAATCTGATTAGTTTATGTTCGTACACATCGCAGCAAGTTACAGATAATTAAAAGTAAAAAAAAGGAAAAAAGAGGAAGCACTACAACAAAGCCAGATGAGCAAGCAATGGGTGAATTTAGGTGGAATCGAACCACAACTCATGATCAAACTGAATATACAAAAGAAACAACTCCATACTTCTGGTTGGGATTTGCACAAAGCACAGAAGCTGCAAAAGAGCTGTAGCAAATATCGGGATCTATATTCACACAACCACGATACAAATCCAAGACACGTTATTCCTATCATGATTAAAGAGCAGTAATGATGTCGAGGCTTCACACGACACAGAAATACGGCGAAAGTGCATGGTCAAGCTCATCTAAATTGGGAGAAGCGATCTATCACTTCCAAAACCAGAGAAATAAATTACTAGCACCCACCAAATAGGCAAAAATCTATGGAAATGTAAAGAAAAAAGAAAAAAAAAAAAAACTAAATTCCACGCGGCCTTGTAGGAATACTTGTGCACGATCAAATCAAATGCACGATCCGAACAGCCGAATTCGTCAACACGACGATCGGCCCCGAGAACATCAGGAACCAAAAACCGAGAGCAAGGAGAGCAACCGAGCAAGCAACATTCACCTGCGAAGGCATCGCGGAGTTCCCTGGGATCGTCAGGGGGGCGGTTAGGGTTCCCGGCGGGAGCCCCTCCTTCCCCCTCGAATCCCCCCGTCATCTCGGCCAGCCACTAAACCCTATCTCCCGAGGAGCCGGAACCGGGGAGGATCGAGCGTCAACCCTGAGAGAATAGTCCCTTTGCATCGAATTCTCGGGTTAGGGTTTCCTCCCGAGCTGAGATCTGAGATCGAAGCCGAGGAGTAAAGCCGAAGAGCAAGACAGATGAGAACAGAGGAGGAGGAGGAGCGCGTTTCGATCTATTTATATTATATGGGAGGAGAAGCAGCAACAACAGATGAGCAAAAAGGATCAAAATGGAACAAATGTGGAACCAACAAAAGCATCAAAGAAAAGAGAGAGAAAGAGAGAGAGAAAGAGTGGCTTCTCCACTAAGCTTTGTCTCTCTCCCTCTCTCTCTCTCTCTTGCTTTTTGTTTGGTGTTCTCTTTTTCTCTCCATATATGAGCATAAAAAATTGGGGGGAGGGGGAGGAGAGAGACGGAGAGAGGAATGTGACATTAATTTAAGATGGCCAACTCACTTGCTGTTTCTACAAGTTAGTGTTGATATCAATGGGAGATTTGGGGGAAGATTGACTTAATTAGGATAAGCTAATTATCTATTTTTATGCAAAGATACAAAGAATAAAAAGAATAAGAATTTAATGTAACTCGAGACACCAACATTAAGAATAAATATGAAGTTGGTGATTCAACCAACTTATTCTTTGGTCATCAATTTGAGAGTTGGAAGAGAGAGAGAGAGAGAGAGAGCTTTTGGAGGTGGAGAATATATAAAGCAATCAATCGATGCTTGTTTACATTTAAATGATATGTTTGATCTTATCTCAATATGATTGATACATTTCAGATGAAGAAAGGATACTTTTGGATTTATGAGATTCACATAAACTAATTTTTTTCTCCATAAAGAAGACATGCAGTAATTCAAGCACTACTCTATTAGGAATTAATTACCCATGCATGCATTTGGGGATACTAAAATACATGCCAAATTCGCATAACGAAGCCTCCTTACATTCCAAATCACAAAGAGATTATTTATCTTTGTTATGTTTCATTATTGTCATTACGTCTCATCTTAATTTAAATTATTAAATAATATGATAATTAGTATGAATGTAATGTCCAAAAAGACTCCATCTTATCTATCTATTACCGAACATAGTATCATTTTTGTATAAGCATTTTATACATACTTATATGAGAACGAAAGAAAGAGTGTGAGGCACGTGTGGAATTCCCTGCAATAAATTACCGAATTCGTGAATCACGAGCTAACACTAATATTCAAGCATCGTCGATCACGTCAACGACGACAAATGAGATGAATCGCTTGATGGACGGTTACTTACCGTGAGAAAAATCACGTGTTTGCATGCATTGAGGCATTTTTAATAGTGGTAAGATCACTGCCACACGCAATGATCGATTGCGTCTCCTATCACGCAATTGTGTATATATATAATGTCAATTAATTTAATTGAGAAAAATCTTCACAGCTTATCGTAAGATCGTAAGTTAATTATTTATTTTTATTAAAAAATTATAAATCAAATGTGAATCAAACTACTCATCAATAAGATGGTTTGAGGATGTTTTTGGCTTATAGACAAACGTACTATATATATATATTTATTTATACATGTGAATATTTTATTGGAATTGGAGTATAAATAAACGAATCAATTGGGATTTGGTGGAGTCCTTTGGGGGTGAGAGTCTGACAAGCGCCGACCGAGGCCGATGCAGAGGACGTACGTCGACGTAACTCGTGAGTCATTTCCTGACAGGTCAATATATTACTGCATGTAAAAGTAGAAGGTTCGACGCGACACGTTACTCCCATCACCAGTGCCATGCCTCTTCGGTCACATGCTCGCCCCGTCCGAAACGTGGATTCCGCCTTTTCTTCCTGTCTCCCTCCGACCCATCATAAGTGCCTCCTCCTCCATCTCCTCTTCTATGTACTGCAACGTTCGTTCTAGATATATAACAACAGTATGATGTGATTCCAGCTCTCCACCCATCATACTACACACACGAAATAGAGCCGCTGGCTGTGCGCCAGAGAGAAGAGAGGGATGGCGGCAGCGGGCAGCGGCGACGGGCGGCCGAGCCGGTACGAGTCGCAGAAGCGGCGGGACTGGAACACCTTCTTGCAGTACCTCAAGGACCACCGGCCGCCGCTGGTGCTGTCGCGGTGCAGCGGCGCGCACGTGCTGGAGTTCCTGCGCCACCTCGACCAGTTCGGGAAGACCAAGGTCCACGCCACCGGCTGCCCCTTCTTCGGCCTGCCCAGCCCGCCGGCGCCATGTCCCTGCCCGCTCCGCCAGGCGTGGGGCAGCCTCGACGCCCTCGTCGGCCGCCTCCGGGCCGCCTTCGAGGAGAACGGAGGCCACCCGGAGGCTAACCCCTTCGGCGCCCGGGCCGTCCGGCTGTACCTGAGGGAGGTCAGGGACTCGCAGGCCAAGGCGAGAGGCATCGCCTACGAGAAGAGGAAGAAGAAGCGGAAGCGGTCGCCGCTTCAGCCCCCTGTCGCGGTGGCGGAGGCGCCGCGCTGCGATCTAAACTCACTGGATTACGACAACATGGACGTCATCCAGTATCTCGTAACCGGCACTAACATGGAGACGATGACCGGTGAAGCCGATACCGGGGTCGTCATGGCAATCATGGGAACACTCGACGCCGCTTTCATGCCATTGCCAGTGTTTCATTAGTCCTCTCAGCCCTTCCGCTTACAGCAGACATCTTTATGACTAGTATGTACTTGTACGTGACTCACGGCCACTCTTAAGCTTCTTTGTGAATGAACTAAATAGCTTCTTTTGGAGTCCTTAATTCTTGTACATCAATCGAGCGGTCTCTTCTCCTTGTCTTGATCTTTTCATATAACGAAAGAAAACAGGAAGCAATCATGAAGTTAGTGACAGGAGAAACGGGAGGTCAATATGTGATTCGTGGACGTGATTATGATGGTGATGATCAAGCTTGTGATTTATGAAATAGTAGCCAAGTCGCATCGGTAGGGGAAGGAGAAGTGATACATCTGTGGTGGTGAGATCAGCGGATCTGCGCCCTTCATGCCTGCGAATCCGTGTTCCCCATTAAACTAGCCGGCCTGATGCGACGTCGATGGGATGCGTCACTGCGTCACCGCCACGTATTCACTGACCGAACACAAAACATGAAAACGACGCCCTATATTGGTTACTTTACGCGGGCCCCGATGGTCGAACCCGGCACAACCTTTCCGGGGGCAAAAGAGACACCGCCCTCAATCCGTACGACGTGGCGCGGTAAGGACCGTCGATCGCGGTCGACGCGACACGATGCCTTGCGACAGGTTGGCCTCCACAGGACGCTGCGCACGTGGGGAGGCACAGCATGGCCATCACATGTCACATTCAAACTCTCTCTCTCTCTCTCACTTGTGGAGACCATATTTTGTGGAAGCTCGCTCGTGTAGACCATTTTGATGGCAACTCTCATTAGCTTTGGATCTCGTGCCAAAAATTCCCACCATTTTCTATTTTATGTTTTGTGCTTAAAACCCTACGTGCAAGCGTTGTCCTACTTGTTAGGTTACGGGCTAGAAGCAGATTTCCAGGAGGAGAATAGGTGGCGAATTGACCATTCAATTATGTTGATTATACATGATGAGGAAATGACTCTTATTATGATATTTTGATTCGATTTAAAAAATATAAAACAGTTATTAGGGTAACAATATTTTATAAATCTATTAGAGAATTTACAAGTATGCATTATTTATGTAAAAAGAATAGTGAAGCAGATTTGTGGAGTTGTGATGGAGTATAGAAAGGGAAATGCAATCACTCATGAAGAATTAGGTATAATCATGATAGAAAATAAGATGAGAAAGAATAATTTAAGAATATGAGATATAAAGATGATGTAATTAGAAGGAATGAAGAACAACCTAAGAAAATTATATTAGAAACTATAAATAATAAATTAAATATTCTTAATTTAACAAAGAAAACTAGCAACCCGTATAATTAGACATTAGAGTTCCCAAAAATACAAAAAAAAAAAAAAAAAAAAAAAACTGTACGCAGAAAGCTACCCGTAACATTAAAATCAAAAGCAACCAAACGTGTACCTTCTGTAGCCATTGTGGAGAACTCGAGCTGGGACAGCTTTAATGCCTGCTTGCTATCAGACATCTTTTCTACCTGCGAAGGAAAATAACCTATTAGGAGACACAAGAAAAATGTGGAAGTTACTAACTATTTCACTCTCGCTGTTGCTAGTACTTTTTTGTTTGTTAAGAGCAAGTCCTGTTTTTGGCGTTAGAGAACTGCAAGATGTGCTAACGAAAGAGCTGATACTTATTCCTGCTTACTGCAGGCTCTGGCTAACAAAACTTTTCTGTACTTTGGCACTGAGACTAGAGGGAAGAAGGAAGCTTGGCATGTCTTCATGAAAATGGATAACCGGGTATGGGTCACATTTCATTATACTGAATCAAAACCTTTGAATTACCTTCCCTTAAAAGAGTCAAGCCGAAGAGACTTATTCAATGGTCACTCCTAACCGCTTTTATCTCGCAGCTCGAAGTCAAGCAGTAGAAAGCAGGGTGCCAAAATGATTTGATTCAATGTGCTTCAACAGATATGCAGACTCTTCTACATATGAAGTGGCTGTGTCTTCTAAAAAGGTATACGCAGCATGTCCAAAATGAAACATGAAAATTATTAGTTCAACACCCACTGTGATATGGAAAGAAGAGTTGAATTGGAGCAGATGTTTCTAACCATAGCATAAGACTTCGACTCCAATCCGGGGGTTTCATATCGTCTAACATTGTTGGGAATATTCCTTGTCTGCAAATGGATAACAGTACCACTAAATAAGTGCAGGAAATGATGATAAAATTAAGTGTGGAAGAGTTTTATCAGCAGGAATCCACTTGTGCAGATGGTTATCCTTTCAAAAGAATTCACAGAGTGTGCTGGTTGTAACAAGAGTGAACGTCTCCATTTAAAGGCCTGAAAAGAGTTTCTCCACGGCACTGATATGGAAGTCAAAATGATGTCCAGTTGAGCTACTTAATGAAGGTGTATCAGATGCTAGGATTTCAGCTGTGATTATAACATTTTCAACGAAAATAAGAAAAAACCAGGCCTCAGGTCTCCTTTTATCTGGTTTTTCTCTGCTGACTTAAATTAATTTATAACTTATTATCTCTGTTATCGTTCTATCTTCTAAACCTTTTTGCTATTTACTTTTGAAGGAGCAGGCCCTATTGTTTCCAGGCTGAAATCAATTTGAACAACCCTACCTTTGCTAAAATTTGGACCCTTAAATGTCTAAGGTATTCTCCTTTAAACCAGGGGTACATGAGAAAAGTTTGCATCGTCAACTGTTTTATTTCGGACATCCATTGGTCTCTACAAGATGAGAAGGTTGCTATGTGATTGATCATATTGCTTCAACTTTGTTTTTGACCATGCCCATGTCCAAGAGCATGATGAAACATGTGAGGTTTTATTGAAGTAAACCAATGTTTAGTAAAAGCCAACAATAGTATATATAGCATGCCAAGAAATTTAAGGTCTCTGTTGTGCATCGATCAAAGGTTTATTGGCCTAGGTTCCAATGACAGAAGCCAGAAATCAAAAGACAGAAGACACAATATAATGAGGTACACCAATGAATATCAAAACAATAGAATGTAGAAACATCGAAAACCACCATTTGACTATAAAGCACCATTTTAGGAATCTTATTTCTCTATTTTTGAAGGTATAAAACATGAAGGAATTTGTTTATCATTATTCTCTGACACTAGAAAGAAGTCTTACATAAAGTAACAAAAGTTAAAATTGAATTGCAAACCTCAAACAGCTAGTGTAACTTGTATATACACGCAGTCGTTAAAAAGCTTACCTTTCTGGTTGGATTTGGATCGTGTTATTTTGCCAGTTTCTCTGGAGAAGGTAAAACTGTGCTTACTAGTGCACAGAAGAAGGTAAAACAGTGCAAACTACTGATCAGAAGCATCAGGAGAAACAACGGTGGCCTGCGATGCACACAAAAATATCATGTCACAAACAAAAGATAGCAAGGAAAGCTGGATTCTGAGGATGAACAATTAACAAATATGAACTGAATAATAGACCACTGAGAGAACATGACTGCATATTTCCACATGTCTGAATGCTAGGCTGTATTTAAGGCCTAACTGGTTGGGATCAGCAATAAACCATTCATTGAAAATCAGCAAATATAAAATGTTGGATAAAGAAATGCAAATATTGCATGAAACTTCAATGAAGTCACTGATTAGAGGATTCAATTTAAGGCATTAGATTTCGTGGACCAGCAGATGGATGGAGAAATTCGAAATGTGATTATTTTCTTTCAAGATTTTATCGTGAAAAGTTGGATTAAATATGCACGAGTATAGAGTCTGAGTATCACAAGGAGGTGGAGCCCAAATACAGGTATTTGAGAACAGAAAGAATCAATAATATGGTGTTCATCTGAAGGAACAGAAGTACCCGTGTAGAAGTTCTTACTTTTCCTGATGCCCAAAGGCCAGACGTTTAAAATTATAGATCACTTACTGCACGAGATGCCTTTATTGTCTGTTCATCATCAACATGGTGCCACAAAAATAAAAGAAAAAATTGGCCAAGCTCTTATCTATTATAACTAGGTCTTTCAAACTTGGATATGATAGTTTAATGATTCATAATCCATTCTAAAAACTCAAAAGTTAGATTCTAATACAAGTTTAACAGCAATCACATCTTTAACTAATAAGTTAACATGAATACTCGAAACTAAAGGACCCTAACGAATATCAAATATCAAGGCATACTGCATTTGGGTGCTAAATATCATGATGGATGCCTTTCATTAAGAAGTGAAAGGAAAAGATCTCAGAGGTTGCGTCTCACCATGTGAAAAGAAAAAGACAGTCTTATATGCATAGTTTTTAACAGAAAACAGGTTCGTCATCAGTATCTAATATTTATCATGATTTTTTAACTAAATATGGATTACAAGAAATGCAATATGTGCATGATTAAAATTATTCAAAGAGCTAAGTTGGTGAAGCATACTCAAGCTTGACCTAAATGAATAATTTGTAAAATAAGGTGGCCCAAATGTTGAACCTGAACTTCAACAGTGTTTGGGTCATTGAAGTTTGTTGACATTCAGGAAATACCAATTGCTAAGTTAGCTTATTGTGAATTATAATTTGAAAAGAGAAAGGCTATCTGCCATGCATTAAGTACCTGCTCTGAAGCATCCATTTGTAGTGGGAAAATTATGTCTGGCTTGGGAACATAGCCTTCCTCTCTAAGCACTAGGAGGAGACTCTTCAATATGAAGTAGATGCATTCAGAATTGGGGTGAGATTTGTCAGCAGCCACAAACATGTGAGTGATATTGTTGACCACTATCCAGCTATAACCTGGCACTTTCTGTACCCTTCTCTCCTTCATCAAGCTTCGTGCTCTCAGTACTCCCTTCCACCTACCAGCCACAGCATGGATGTTCGATAGAAGCACATAGTAACCAGAATTCTCAGGATCTAGATCAAATAGTTGTTTTGAAGCAAGCTCAGCAATCTCAACATTTCCATGGATCCTACAAGCTCCAAGCACTGTGCCCCATATGCCAGCATCTGGTTTAAATGGCATGCTCTTTATGAGTTTCAGTGCTTTATTTAACTGCCCAGAACGTCCATATAGATCAACCATACAAGCATAATGCTCCATGCGAGCAGCAATTCCATATTGCTCATGCATAGAGTGAAAGAGCCGAAATCCTTCGTCAACTTGACCAGCATGACCACATGCAGATATCAAGGCAAGAAAGGTTATGTGATCGGGCACAAAACCTGCTTCCTGCATCTGCCGAAATAAATCCATGGCATCTTTAATGAGACCATGTGCACCATAGGCAGCAATTACACTATTCCATGATACTTCATTCTTCTCTGTCATTGAATCAAATACCCGACGAGCCAAATCTAAATTTCCACACTTGGCATACATATCTATCAGGGCACTCTCAGCAAATAAGTCTGATCTGATATCACGTTTCATCATGAAACCATGGATCGCTTTACCATAATGTAATGCAGGTAGATTTGCACATGCTGATAAGGCAGAAGATATTGTGACACAATCATATTTCATTCCCTCCATTCCCATTTGATGCAAAAGACTCATAGCTTCTTCTGGTTGCCCATTTTGTGCAAAGCTTGCAATCATTGAGTTCCATGCCACTGCATCCCTAATGGGCATCCGAGTGAAAATTTGATGCCCAAGATCAAGCCTGCCACATTTGGTGTACATGTCAATTAGTGCACTTGCCACATAGCACATTCCCTCATATGCATTTTTCAGAATGTAACCATGTAGTTCCTTCCCCAAACTTAGAGCAGCCAAGCAAGAGCAAGCTGGCAAAACACTAGCTAGTGTGATGGGATTAGGCTTCAATTGTGCTTTTAGTAATTGGTGGAACATGTCTAATGCGTCACCACTCATCCCATTAAGCACATAACCAGATATCATTGCACTGCAGATAACTACATCCATAGTTCCAGTTGCACCAAAAACCTTCTTCGCCATGAGCGCGTCTTTGCATTTGAAGTATATATCAATCAGTGCACTCTTCAAGAAGGCATCCATAGAGACGTTGTTCCGTATTATATAAGCATGAATCTCTTTTCCTTGTTTCAGACTTGCTGAACCAGAAAAGGCAGGCAAAAAACTTGCCAATGTGATAGAATCTGGCTTGAACCCAGCAACTTGCATCTGGTAGAATAGTTCCAAAGCCTCGCCCACCAGTCCACTCTGAACATACCCAGAAATCATTCCATTCCAAGTGACCAAATCAGTTTGGGGCATCAAACCAAACAACTTCTGCACATCAACCAAGCAGCGACATTTAGAGTACAATGCTAACAACGTGTTAGCCACTGAAGCCTCCAGATCGAAACCAAACTTAATTGCAAGCCCATGAAGCTGCATACCATAATCCAGCATCCCCTCCGAGGCACAAACAGACAAGACGCAAGCGAAGGAAACATAATTGGGTTTAGCATCCGCCATTCTCATGCTGTTGAATAGCAAGATAGCATTTCTTGAATCATGATTCCTCACGTACCCATCGATCATAACATTCCACAAAACACAATCTCTATCGGGCATTTGATCAAACACCTCTCTTGCCTCCTCGATATCATCATTCTCCGCATACATCTTGATCAATGAGCTACCAATAAACACATCAGTTTCCAAACCCATCAAACGAATAGTACCATGAATCAACCTACCCAGCCCAACAGCAGACAAACAGCCAGCAGACTTGATGGCATAAGTGAAGGTATATCTATCCGGATAGGCACCGCCGAACCACATTTTGAAATAGAACAACAGCGCTAGTTCATAGCAACCCATCATGGTAAACCCTCTAATCATCCAATTCCAAGGCAATCGAGAACCCTTCTCGAGCGAAAAGAACACATCTTTGGCGTCCATAAAGCTTCGGCAAAGAACATACATGCCCAAGATTCTACCACCCAACAAGCTATCACGGACGCCGCGGACGACGATTTGGGCGTGAACTTGGCGGCCTTTCCGGAGATCCAGGGGATCATGACAAGTGCCAAGGATCGAGACGCAACGACCGACAAGATCCTCATCGATGTGAGACGGAGATGGAGAAGAGGACACGCCTTCCCTTTGAGCTACGTCGCCGACGTCGATGGAGTCTACGGCTAATCTTGAGATGGGATTGCAGAATGCGGATGGAAGCTTGGAGCGAAACGCGGAGATCAAAGAAGAAAGCTGGCAGCTCGGACACAAAATTCTCATTGTTGCGATGGCGCCGAGAAAGGAAGGGTAAATATGCGGGAAAAGGGCCAAATACTTACCGGGTTATCGGGTTATAGATTTACCAACATCTCTGACCCGTCTCTGGCGGACGCGGTCGCGTGCGATGTGTACTTATGATTCAGGTGGTCGGCACAGTGTCTTTATGATTCTTGTTGAGCACCGTGATTTGAGCTGGTCTGGTTGTCGTCTGCATCAAAAAGGTGGCTCGTGCCCGCTTCATTGCGGCAATCGCTCTGCCTTGTCTCTCGCTCTCTCTATATCTATCGGGTTATCGGGTTGTCTATATCCCAACATCTCTGACCCATCCGTAAGATGGATGCGATCGCGTGTGCTGTGTACTTTCATTCGGGTTATCGTTCACTGTCTTTAAGATTCGCGTTGAGCTCCATGATTTAAGCCGATTTGAATGTCGTCTTCGTTACGGGAATCCTTCCGCCTTTTCTCTCTCTCTCTCTCTCTCTCTCTATTTATATATATATACATATATATATATATATATATATATATGTATGTATATATATGTCGGGTTATCGGGTTTTCGATTTGCCCCATCTCTAACCCATCTGAAGATGGATGTGGTCGTCTGTGCAGTCTACTTATGACTCGGGTTGTCGTGCACTATGTCTTTAAGATTGCTGTTGAGCTCCGTGAATTGAGCTGATCGAGTTGTCTTCTTCGTCAACGAGGCAGCTCGTGCCCGCTTCGTTACGGCAATCGCTCCGCCCTCTCTGTCTCTCTCTCGTTACTTCTGCCTACCCGGAGCGCGTTTGGACCACCAGGGTGGGCCGCCCTCGGCGCCCCGATTCGACGCGTACACGACAGAGGGGACTTTCCCCACGCCACGCCGCGCCGCCCAAGCTTCACCTGTTGCCGCCGTGCGAGGCGATCATGTCCGCGCGGAATCCGCCTCTCCGGAGGAGGACTTGAAGGATTTGAGAGGAAGGAAGGGATGTGGTAAGGATCCTTTTTGATGATTTTTTTAATTGATCTCTATTGAAAAATCGATGTTGCAACGATCGTTCTCTGTTGTAAAATGATCAAACAAATTTGCTTATAAAAATTTATTTAGCTTGTTGATTTGAATAAATATTTTATTTTCACGTGAGATTTTATTTTTTTATTTGAATATAAAAATCAGTGCAAACATATATTTCTTATGACAATATCATATGATTAACACATTAGCTTTATTTTAATTATTTGATAATACTTTTATGTATTGCTCGTATCTCGACGTGCTCGTATAGTATAGTCTGTTTAGTTATTTAAAAAAATATTGCCTCATGTATAATTATTTTAATCATGGCTTGGTATACAAAATAAAAGAAAAAAATGAAAAGATAATTTTTTTTAATATATTTATGTATAATTTAAAGTTATTTATTTGATTCATGTAATTTTTCACTTTGGAGAATTACGAGCTGAGCTGATTCAGAAACTTGAAATTGGATTTAAACCAAATTATTTTGGGTCGTGACAATAAATATTTAGTTTATCACTGCTCCTATACGGAGGATACATATGCAAATATAATATCTTCAAAGACTAATACGTAAATATTTACTTGATCATGTACTATTTAAAATATGCGTATGTAAGGGGTGTTTATGCATAAAAGCCATGAGCGAGAAAAGAGTGATGTATCCAAGTCTTGCGGTGAGAAAAGGGCTAAACATGGCGTCGATCGCGTCGTGGGAGGAAGGTGGAGAGAAAGCGGTCGAAGAGTCAAAGCGAAGCTGGTGAGATCGAATCAGTGTGCTCCGCGAGGGCCTAAAAGTTTCAATCTACTGACGACTTCGAGATCCAGGTAGGTTTCCTTCCCGCTCTCGACTGCTGCATCTTGGTGTTCTCGTGGTCGATGGATGCGGCGATTCCAGAAGTTCTCTAGATCTCTGCTGTTTCTAGGGCTAAGTTGGTGACGTAGAAGGTGAATTTGGAAGTATTCGGAAGTCGAGGGGTTCTTTTGAGTGGCACCTCTGTGTTTCTTTTCTGGAATTTCGTGAGGTCATAGGTTTTCTATTGCTGCATGCTTTCCGTTGTGCGCAAATAGAGAGAGGAGAGTTCTTTGTTCTGTTGAAATATTGTAAATCTTGGTTTCTATCTGGTTGAGAAACACAGTGTCTGTGGTTTATGATTCAGTCTTCCGATCGGAAATAATGCATTTGCTTTTGGAAATGTTGTGGTGGTTGTGATCGAAGATGGATGCCGCTAGAAACTGGTTTCATAAATTGCAACCTAGAGGGGAGAAACTCAAGCCTGGAACGGCGAAGAAGGAAGCAGGAAGTGCCAAGGATATGCAGAAGCCTCCGGTTGATGAGGCACCTTCGAACATCACGAAGCAGAAGGTAGCTGCCGCAAAGCAATATATCGAGAACCATTACAAGGCCCAGATGAAGTCCTTGCAAGATCGAAAGGAGAGGTGATTCTTTCTAACACATATATATATATATATATATATATATATATATATATATATTTTGAACTTCCCGTTTATGGAGCTACAATTAGCATTAGGTGTTTAAACCACTGATCACGCAGTTGTAAGTTAACTCATATTTTGCGTCTCATCCTGTGAAGCCCATTCCCAGTTTTGTTGCTTCACTAGCTTGAGTGAACTGCATGATGTGAACCATGCATTTTGTGGGAAGGCTTGGCAAACTCCATTAGGTGCAAACTGTCCATCGTTACATATCGGTATGCATCAAACAGAGCTGACATTATATATAAATGGGAAATATATGTTGTCATTCACAGTGTGCGTGGGAAGTGTATCTTGCTTAAGCAAGTGCACCAAATGTGCTGATGACTAGTATTAACAATTGACTATCTAGCCTGCACGAGGCTATTAATTAGCTAGAAAAAATTATCACCCTTTTACCTTTGAGGAAAACTGTTATGATCTGCTGAGGTATCCATTTACATCACTAATAATCACATCCATTTCATTTTGGTAACTTCGTTCTTTTCCATTAGCAGTCTTAGGTGAACTTCCTCTCCGTTTTAATACCTGAAGCTTTTCTTTCTCACGTTGAAGCTTCTGTTTATAATTAGCTATAAGGTCCCACCTATTGGGGTCAGCTACATGGAGCTTCTGTGGCCATTGCATGCTTCGGAGGGCAATGTCACTAAATAAACTAATTGACGCCTCCAGTTTTCTTCACATTACTCATACTAAATGATCCATCTAGTTTAGCTGGTTCATCCATAGGTCTCATTGACTTTGTATCATCAATTGTACTAATAGTTGCATTTGGTAAATATTACACGTGTTATTGTCTCCTTTGCATGCTAGAAACATTACATGCAATGTTTTGTCCTTTAAATACTAGAAATATAATTTTGAATCGAAAAGTGATATGCCTCTGGCTGATAATGATATCTGGTTATGGCTCATCTGCAATTGATTTCCTTGTTTATTTTGTTTAAGTAAGATGGTTTCAAGAGTTCTTTATAATTCTTGTTAACAATTTGAAGTTCAGGCAACCTGTTCTGTAAGTGCTTGCCTTCCTGCCTCCCATATGTTATCTCCAACTTGTTAACAGAGTTTTTCCTTAAGCTTTGTTCATCATAACCTTCCATTATTTGTGTTGAGTGCTTGCTGAAGTCCTTACAAACTATGTTTATGCTCATTTTTTTACATATTTAAATGATTGGTTTTTTATTCTACTCAAACTACATGCTCATCACCTTGTACACCATACCTGATGAGTGTTTGAATTCTTTGACTCTCTGAAGTGTCAAAAAAACATTATGGATTTTGCAAATATTGCAGGTCTTGTAAAGTGCTGTTCTTATTTCATATATATTTCTTTTCCTGCTTTTTTCAGTTTCTATGCTGTGATACTTCAGGACTTGTTGGAATATTGACATTCAAATGATAATTAAATTGCTTTTATTCTTTGTTCTCTTAATCAAGTGTTGCTTTTATTATCTATCACATTTGAATATAGACTTTATCCTAATTTTAACACCATAACCATCATTATTCATGCCTTCTTCACTCAACATTTCTTTTCCACTTAATGGGATGGTAATTTCAGGCGCTGGATCCTGGAGAGGAAGCTTGCTGCTGCAGAAGTTTCTGAAGAAGAGCAGCACAATTTGCTGAAGAATTTAGAGAAAAAAGAAACAGAATATATGCGTCTTCAAAGGCATAAAATGGGAGTGGATGATTTCGAACTTCTGACCATTATTGGCAGAGGGGCATTTGGAGAGGTTATTTTATGCTTAACTTCTCACTTTTACAGCTGCATAGTCTGTTGTTGGATATTTTTGGTGAAAATTTTATCTTCAACATCATCATATATGTTTTCTTGTTTCAGATTGAAGAATATATAGACCTTTTGAAGCACAACTAAGCCCCAAATTTTAGGAAAAGAGATTGTTGTTACCAATGTTGTACGGTTTAATCTGATAACTTTTCAGGGACTAACCTGATTATAAACTAGCAAGATAATTAAAGTTTACCAAACAAAAGAATGTATACATGTCACTTTTCAGAGATTACTTTATTTCACACTTTTGTTTTGTTTATCATAACTTTATTGCCTGCCTGATAGGAATATTGATCAGGCTTTATCATAATTATGCAGGTCAGACTTTGTAAAGAGAAAACAACTGGGCATGTATATGCAATGAAAAAACTTAAAAAGTCTGAAATGCTTCGTAGGGGTCAGGTATGGGTAATGGTCATTCATTTACTATTTTTTTTGTTTATTTTACAATCTACTGACAATTTATCTATCCTTTGTAGGTGGAGCATGTGAAAGCTGAAAGAAACTTGCTTGCAGAGGTGGATAGTTCTTACATTGTCAAACTCTACTTTTCTTTTCAAGACGAAGAATATTTATATCTTATCATGGAGTATCTTCCTGGGGGTGACATGATGACTTTACTCATGCGTAAGGATACATTGACAGAGGATGTGGCCAGATTTTATGTTGCAGAAACAGTATTAGCTATTGAATCCATTCATAAACATAATTACATTCACAGGTATGCTTTTCAAGTTATATATGTTTTCTCTCTCCTTTAATGACACAGAATCAATATTGTTTTTATCTTGATAGGGACATCAAACCAGACAACTTATTGTTAGATCGAAATGGTCACATGAAGCTATCAGATTTTGGGTTGTGCAAACCTCTGGATAGTAGTAGTTTTCCCAATCTTAATGAGCCTGATTATTCAACAGGAAGAAATGTGAAGCATGTTCTGGATGATAAGCGATCTAATGTCTCTCCTGCTCCTAGGCGTACTCAACAGGAACAATTGCAACACTGGCAAAAGAACAGAAGGATGTTGGTAATATTCATCATTAAATATTTTATTTAAGAATCGCTGATTGACCTTGTGCATCATACTGTTTAAGTGGATTTATCGATTACTCAATGCTGTTTCTGATAAATACATGGATATGATTGTATCTTTTTTATCTACTTGAATGATTAGAATAGGCATACTCCGAGAGCAATTTTCTGTACAAATTGTCTGAAGAAGAACATTGCATTATGTGTAAACATGAAAGCCTGATCCTCTTTTTGGGATATGCTTTGAATATTTATTTTTGTCGTATTAGTTACTGGCTAAAATTGGAGGTATACTATGTCATTAGACAAATCATTTGGTCACTTGTATCAATTTATCAGTTTAGCAAGAATAAAGTTATACTCTTTTCACTACTTATTTCTACCTTATCATTTGAAATATAAAACTTGACACTTTGTCTTTGGTCTGAAACCTGTCACAATTTTTGCTTCCATGTTTAGCGGAGATATTTTAGCATCATCTTCATGCTAGCACATTCTTATTGTGTATGTTCTTTTCTGTATTTAGGCTTACTCAACTGTTGGCACACCTGATTACATTGCTCCAGAAGTTCTGCTTAAGAGAGGATATGGAATGGAGTGTGACTGGTAAGTTTCTTTATGTTTCTATTTGGAGTATATTTGAATGTCCTGTTCATTTTCTGTTTCTTTAGGTGGTCTCTTGGAGCAATTATGTACGAGATGCTTGTGGGTTACCCACCATTTTATTCTGAAGATCCAATGTCAACATGTAGAAAGGTATGTTAACTGCAATGAAAATTCCAGATTTCTATGAGTCTATTGGAAGACATTTTGGTCAGTATAATTGATTTTTATTTTCATTGGGTTTGAAATCACGGATCTGATTCTAGATCTCCAGTGTACTTGTTTTTGGTTTAGTAGTTTGTGGCTTTGGTTTGCACATCCATTGAACTTCACTTAGATAAGTAGGCTTTTTGTTATGAAAAAGGGTATACACATACTGCAGATTCTCTACTTTGAGCTGTCATTCTGAGATGGACATCTAAAGATTTAACCTACAATGTTGCCCTCTCGTGCTTGTAGGATGTTATTTATCTTTACTTGATAGGCCTGTATTAGTTAGCTCGGGACTGCTTTTAGAACATACTTAGAACCTCCCTACTTTACCCTTTGAAATTAGCCCTGGTTGGCCTTATAAGTAATTTGAATTACTCATGGTAATAGGATATAATTTCATCTTAACTCATGAGAATGGACTATCGTTTCATTTTGCAAGTATATTGAATTACTCGTGCAATAGGTTATCGTTTTA
Source organism: Musa acuminata AAA Group (assembly GCF_036884655.1). NCBI lineage: Eukaryota > Viridiplantae > Streptophyta > Magnoliopsida > Zingiberales > Musaceae > Musa > Musa acuminata. The sequence continues at coordinate 43,706,609 of NC_088330.1, forward strand.
GTTTCTGGATTTACCTCATTGCCAATCTTTTGCTTCGAGGACAATGGGTTAATATACCAATTCTCAATTAATTTGCGTTAACTAACCTGCAATCATTGGTTAGCTGTAACAGACTTAGACATTTTTTTTGTTAAATTGCATATGAGAAATTAGTCTTGATCTAGGACTTCCAATAAACTGTTTTAGCACGTTAGTGTTAGTTTCTTTCTCTTATTGTTTGTTTGCTTCTATTTTACAGATTGTAAATTGGAGAAACCACTTAAAGTTTCCTGAAGAGGCTAAGCTCTCACCTGAAGCTAAAGATCTTATCAGCAGGCTTCTGTGCAATGTAGAACATAGACTTGGGACAAAGGGTGCTCATGAAATAAAGGTCTGAACTTTCGAAATATCTGTGTCTGCCTGTTTATATACCATCTGTGGACAATTTGTTTTAGTATCATGGTCTGTTTCAGGCACATCCATGGTTTAAAGGCATTCATTGGGAGAGACTATACCAGATGGAAGCTGCTTTCAAACCAGAGGTTAATGATGAGTTGGACACTCAAAATTTTGAGAAGTTTGAGGAGGTACGCCAATTTTAAAAGCCTACTCTCATTGTAAAGTTAGCTCATTAGCAATTAGAATTTATATTACTATATGAATAAACTTAGCATGCAACGATTGTAATTAATTCCTATCTGCTTCACCGTTTTGTGATTTCTCCTAGTGTTTGTATGAACTTTGTTTTTGCTTCTGTCACTTTGATGACGGACAGCACCCTTGCTGTGTGTCTCTTTGCTCCTTTGGTACACCATTAACTTACCAAGGAAAACCTTACATTAGAACTTGTGTTATCATGATTCAGCACTAACGACCTCTAAATGGTGTCTCTTTGAGCCTTGTATCATGTGTTGTTTAGGTATAAGGAAACTGAACACTGAAAATTGTGTTGGATGACAATGAAGAAAATTGTTGTTGTGCATGACAATATAAGTAATATTTTTTTTAGAGCTGATAAATTTGTTTACGGTGATTGAAAAGTAGACCATTTTTGTGCTTGTCTAATTGTATTAGGAAGCCATTGTTGACTTAAAAATGAATTTTTAAAGATTAGTTAGCATCCTTTGGAGGCATATCTTCATACTCATTGCTTGAATACTCTAATTGACCTGCATCATGATGCAGACTTCAGGTTCAGTTCAAACTTCTTCAAAATCTGGCCCGTGGAGAAAGGTATGCCTTTGCTGTGTGGTCTCCAATAAATTTCATATTTTCCTTACAGGGTTATACATTACAGTTGATCAAGATTGTTGTACTTGTGCTATTGAATGCTGATCCTCTCTGCATAATTACGAATTGTTATGGCTGCTTAATGTTCTCTGAAAGACAGTTTTGATCTTTGGCATTCAGATGTTGTCATTGCTTTCGGCAGTAACTGCTGAACATTCTAAAGAGTCTATTATGACTTTCTTGTCTGAAACAGAAGCTATCCATTCTGATTTGAATTTCAAACATAGTCTTTTCACTACTAAATGTGAAGGTTCAACCTATACTTTGGTAGGACCTATTTGTTGAATGCTTACCAGAACAAACCACCATATTATTCGTGTTTAGTGTATTTCTTATTTGTGAAGCAGCAGCAATATGGTACAATTAGTGAAGAACCCAGAGGGTGAAGCTGGATTTTAAAGTATAAGTTTTGCCGAGGATATCTTAACAATATCTATACTGTCGATCATTCTCGACTGATTGATTCTGATGTACCTAAGAGATAATTAGGCTGTGATTGTCTTGAACCAAGGTGATCTTTCTGGGATCTTATGAGTTATGACACTATGTGAAAAATCCAATCAAATTTAAGCTAAACAGAATGAGGATCTGGTCATATTATACTAGGATTTTCAATATATATCTGAAAATTTAGGAAGTATAGAATATGTAGGTACATATCCAAAAAATTATTTGGCTGTTAGCTTAACTGCACTTTATCTTGCTAATAACAGGATGAAGTTTTATTCAAATTGCATTATGTAAAATATAACTGATAATTGATTCTCCTGTTTTACAGATGCTTCCATCTAAGGATGTCAACTTTGTGGGTTATACGTACAAAAATTTTGAAATTGTAAATGACGATGGAGTTTCGGGGATTGGTTGTTCCCTCTTTATACCTCCAATTTTCACAATTGTTTTATTTTGTCAATTCTCTGACAGTTATTTTATGTCTTTTACGTGCAGCTGAGCTAAAGAAAAAGAGTAATAAGCCAAAGAGGCCAACAATCAAATCATTATTTGGTAATGATCTTTACTAATTTTCTCTGATTTACTAGTTGGATTCGAATATATGAGATCCATTGCCCTATTCATGCCATTGTGCAGACATGGATACAAGTGCTACTCCAAATCAGCCCGTCCAAGGAAGTTTTCTCAAACTGTTACCTACACAGATGGAGGTACCTGAAAGCCTCGAGTCATCCTCTCAGTCCAGCAGTTCTTCTCTGGATCAACCCCAATCTCGAAATAGATAGCACTAAGAGCTCCATGATCTGCTTGTTAATAGCTAAAACAACCAAGGAGGACATCGGCTTGGTTCCTGTGCTATCTTTTCCATCATTGTGTACATAGAAAGGGGCGGCGCAGAGCCATCGGCTTGGTTACCTGTAAATTTGTGGTTCTGATCACATGAAGGTTTCTTTGGATTCTTTAATTTTTGCAACAATGGATTTGATATGACATGAAGAATGGTCATCGTAATGTGATTTAACTACTGATAACAGATGGTTTCCTCTGATTTGTGCATCATCTGAAATGTAGGTTTTTGTCGATGTAAAAGGACAATCGATATCTTTTGTACAACTTCTTCAGATTGTGCAAGAAGCAACACATGGATTGCGAGGTATCACATAATGAAGATTAATGCTTTATCAGGTGAACTATAGTTTTAGTTAGTTTGATAATTATATATTCTCTTTAACAATATTCTTTTATATCTCTGTTTAGTGCTAGTGAAGTCAACTTCAAGTTCATGTCTGTATTTAGACAAAAATTATGAAGCAATTCTTTGTATTTGCATTATGCTTTGTCTTTAGTTGCCGTATCATCTCTCATTTCAAGTTCTGGTTTCCTTTCGTCTTATTGTTTCTGTTATTTTCAGAATTCTCTGTATCTCCACCTTGTAATATTGAAGTGATATGGAAGTGCCGCAATGTTTGCATGCTATAGATGTTATGCAAATACTGTTGTATGAGATGACACAAACATTTTGCATGCTATAGATGTTGTGTTCTCTGCAAGTTTGATATATTATTAGTGCATGAGCCCTTTCTTTATTTTTGGTTGCTAAGAACAGCACTCCATTTTTTATTTTTTGACTTCAATTATAATTCCATTTGGCTGTAGCTTGAAGCTTTTGACTGTCAATCATCTAATGCATTGTCAATCATCTAGCAGCACCGAGTTATAAGACAAAGTACCTTCAAATGAAACCTTTTGACTCGAGTCTGTGTTAAGCCGAAAAAGGTGGGATGCTTTGTTCATTCCAAAAGTAACTCTCTGGATCAACTTGAGCCTTCACTTTTGCAAGCCTCTCAAAGTAGTTCAAGAAGTGCTTCCTTCCCCAGGCAGTAGCTTGGCTGCAACACGTCCTTCCTTCCTCGCTACTGCTTCCCAAGTCGATGTCTCTGTAGTTTAGGTAAGCAGCCCTTGGGTTCCTCGACACATGAGGAGACATGTACTCATGGAAACTCCTCATCCACTCCAAGTGCCTCTCGCTCGCTGCCTCCTCTCCCTCCATCCATCTAATGAAGTACTGTATGTTAAAGAGATTTCCCTTCCTGTGAGGGAAGACAATAGCAGTCTCAGCTATCTCATCCATCCTCCCTCCCCATGGCTCCATGATCATCACCACCGGCTCGTCCTTGGCCTCCGCCGTGAACCTCCATATCCCCTTCCGTCCCTTCTCAGAGATGGGCTTCCTCACGAAGTCGGATTTAGCCTTGAAGGAGCTGCTGTTGTACTGCGGCCTCCTCTCCAACAACATGGTCCAGTTCATGTCGCTGTAGCCTGCAAAATACGCAGCGGACTCCATCCAACTCACCTCACTGCAGTGCTCGGCCTCCGCTCCCAGCTCAGAGAAGCTCTCGTTCATCACCGAGAGCAGTTCCCGCTGCCGGCCGAGGAACATGCCCGGGAATGTAACTCGGATGGTGCGCTTTCCCAGCGCTGTTGCGTCGTCGTCGGCCACCGCGATGGCCCTGATCAGCAGGTCGTCGACGAGCTTGGGTGCGACGTGCTGCCACCTCTCCACCAGCTTCGTCGCACCCTGTTTGAGGGTTCTGTTGATGCTGAACACTGTGACTTTGGGTGGTACGTGGACTAATCTGATCTTGTAGTAGAGGACGACGCCGAGGCTGGTGGCCCCGCCGCCTCTTATGGCCCAGAAAAGGTCCTCCCCCATGGACGCCCGGTTCAGGAGCTCGCCCTTCGCGTCGACCATTAGAGCGTCGACGATGTTATCTGCGGCTGTCCCGTGCTTCTCATCATCATCCCGATCCCGCCCCCGCTGAACTGCCCCCCGACGCCGACGGTGGCGCAAGTGCCGGCAGGGAACCCCGCGTTCCTGTTCTTCGCAGCGATGCTGTAGTAGATCTCGCCGACGGTCGCGCCAGCCCCCACCCACGCCGTGCTTCCGTCGGCGTCGACGGTGACAGACCGGAGGTTGGACAGGTCGAGGATGGCGAAAGGGCCACCGGCGGAGACGTAGGACAAACCTTCGTAATCGTGGCCCCCGCTGCGGACCCTGATCCGGAGGCCGTGGCCCCTGCCGCAGGCGACGGCCGCCTGGACGTCGGCGGGCTTGGTGGCGGCGGCGGTGAGGAACCTGGTGTTCTGGATGGAGGAGCGGAGGATGGTGTCATAGGAGGTGGTGTTGGGGGTATAAATGAGCTGCGTGGAGGTCTCGGAAGACCCAGTTCGATTGAGAAAGCAATGCAGGAAGCTTTCACTTGGACTGTTACCATCGTTAAGGTTTCCTGCAACCGATGCAAGGGTTGTGAGCAGGTGAAGAGAGAAGATGATGCTGTTGGCTGCCATTCTCATCTCCACTTGCGTTGCAGTGACTATGGCCTTGCATGGATACATATAGCTACAAGACGATGCCATGGGAGTCGTGGAAGAGCAAATCGAGGAGATTCTTCGAAACAAAAAAGCAATATTTCTGCAGCTTCCCACCTGCCTTGGAAATGCTTTTCGATGACTCAGAACTAAGCTTCTTGGTGAAGATGATGGAATGCAACTCGATCATCTTAGCGGTGACTGACACCAGAAGAAGCTTAAAATATATTCCCAGCATTCACAGCTTGATACAATGCAGAGTCATCATGCATGTTTCTTTTGCTTTGGCATTGTCTGGTTAGAACAAGAAGAACAAAGTTGCAGGATCTGACCATTTTCTTCTGACCAAAGCATCTATACTGAGAAGATCTGTTGTTTATGGCATGAAGTCCATTACAAGAAGTAGTAAGAGACTGAGTGAGAGTTACGTGAAACCATGCATTCAAAGTGTCATATCTCCATTCAGAAATGCTATATGGACCATAAGAGTAGGCTGGTGAAATTAAGCTGCATCTCCGATCTTAAAAGCTTAAAGGAATCTAGTTTTCATCTCCATGATATCCTTTGATGATTATGTCAGCTAGAATAGCATTTGTCGAGTAATAAAACCCTCCATCATATGATGTTCTCTCAGATTAATATCACGTACACCTCCAAGAAGGATCAAGCTGTAGCTCCTCTTTTCCCTGTCCACATCATGCCATAAGAATCTACTTCTAAATACTTGGAAGGAAGGGATCAAGAAGGATCAGTCTGTAGGAATAATATGCTACCTTCACTTTCCTAACAATACCTTCACACATGATGTGAAGGTATCAGCAGCTTTATTCTTCAATTTAACATCAGATAAGATGTTAGAAGGAAGGGACCAAGAAGGATCAGTCTGTAGGAATAATATGCTACCTTCACTTTCCTAATAATACCTTCACACATGATGTGAAGGTATCAGCAGCTTTATTCTTCAATTTAACATCATATTAGATGTTAGAAGGAAGGGACCAAAAAGGATCAGTCTGTATGAATAATATGCTACCTTCACTTTCCTAACAATACCTTCACACATGATGTGAAGGTATCAGTAGCTTTATTCTTCAATTTAACATCAGATAAGATGTTAGAAGGAAGGGACCAAGAAGGATCAGTCTGTAGGAATAATATGCTACCTTCACTTTCCTAACAATACCTTCACACATGATGTGAAGGTATCAGTAGCTTTATTCTTCAATTTAACATCAGATAAGATGTTAGAAGGAAGGGACCAAGAAGGATCAGTCTGTAGGAATAATATGCTACCTTCACTTTCCTAACAATACCTTCACACATGATGTGAAGGTATCAGTAGCTTTATTCTTCAATTTAACATCAGATAAGATGTTAGAAGGAAGGGACCAAGAAGGATCAGTCTGTAGGAATAATATGCTACCTTCACTTTCCTAACAATACCTTCACACATGATGTGAAGGTATCAGCAGCTTTATTCTTCAATTTAACATCAGATAAGATGTTAGAAGGAAGGGACCAAGAAGGATCAGTCTGTAGGAATAATATGCTACCTTCACTTTCCTAACAATACCTTCACACATGATGTGAAGGTATCAGCAGCTTTATTCTTCAATTTAACATCAGATAAGATGTTAGAAGGAAGGGACCAAGAAGGATCAGTCTGTAGGAATAATATGCTACCTTCACTTTCCTAATAATACCTTCACACATGATGTGAAGGTATCAGCAGCTTTATTCTTCAATTTAACATCATATTAGATGTTAGAAGGAAGGGACCAAAAAGGATCAGTCTGTATGAATAATATGCTACCTTCACTTTCCTAACAATACCTTCACACATGATGTGAAGGTATCAGCAGCTTTATTCTTCAATTTAACATCAGATAAGATGTTAGAAGGAAGGGACCAAGAAGGATCAGTCTGTAGGAATAATATGCTACCTTCACTTTCCTAACAATACCTTCACACATGATGTGAAGGTATCAGTAGCTTTATTCTTCAATTTAACATCAGATAAGATGTTAGAAGGAAGGGACCAAGAAGGATCAGTCTGTAGGAATAATATGCTACCTTCACTTTCCTAACAATACCTTCACACATGATGTGAAGGTATCAGCAGCTTTATTCTTCAATTTAACATCAGATAAGATGTTAGAAGGAAGGGACCAAGAAGGATCAGTCTGTAGGAATAATATGCTACATTCACTTTCCTAACAATACCTTCACACATGATGTGAAGGTATCAGCAGCTTTATTCTTCAATTTAACATCAGATAAGATGTTAGAAGGAAGGGACCAAGAAGGATCAGTCTGTAGGAATAATATGCTACCTTCACTTTCCTAACAATACCTTCACACATGATGTGAAGGTATCAGCAGCTTTATTCTTCAATTTAACATCAGATAAGATATTAGAAGGAAGGGACCAAGAAGGATCAGTCTATAGGAATAATATGCTACCTTCACTTTCCTAACAATACCTTCACACATGATGTGAAGGTATCAGCAGCTTTATTCTTCAATTTAACATCAGATAAGATGTTAGAAGGAAGGGACCAAGAAGGATCAGTCTGTAGGAATAATATGCTACCTTCACTTTCCTAACAATACCTTCACACATGATGTGAAGGTATCAATAGCTTTATTCTTCAATTTAACATCAGATAAGATGTTAGAAGGAAGGGACCAAGAAGGATCAGTCTGTAGGAATAATATGCTATATTCACTTTCCTAACAATACCTTCACACATGATGTGAAGGTATCAGCAGCTTTATTCTTCAATTTAACATCAGATAAGATGTTAGAAGGAAGGGACCAAGAAGGATCAGTCTGTAGGAATAATATGCTACCTTCACTTTCCTAACAATACCTTCACACATGATGTGAAGGTATCAGCAGCTTTATTCTTCAATTTAACATCAGATAAGATGTTAAAAGGAAGGGACCAAGAAGGATCAGTCTGTATGAATAATATGCTACCTTCACTTTCCTAACAATACCTTCACACATGATGTGAGGGTATCAACAGCTTTATTCTTCAATTTAACATCAGATAAGATGTTAGAAGGAAGGGACCAAGAAGGATTAGGAATAATATGCTACCTTCACTTTCCTAACAATACCTTCACACATGATGTGAAGGTATCAGCAGCTTTATTCTTAAATTATAATCAGATAAAATGTTAGAAGGAATGGACCAAAAAGGATCAGTATGTAGGAATAATATACTACATTCACTTTCCTAACAATACCTTCACAAATGATGTGAAGGTATCAGCAGCTTTATTCTTCAATTTAACATCAGATGGCATTAAACCAGATTACCTTCTGGTTTCTGTCGATGTCATCGGTACTTGCTCTATCATCAGCAACAAGTCTCGAGAAGTTGATTATGTATGTGTGTCATCATTCCTAGAGCTAGACATAAATCATTTAATCTGTTTCTAAACATTTAACTTGGCTATTATTGACAAGTTCAACGTTTAGAAAAGCCTAACCGGGTGGAAAATGTTGTCATCGATGTGAGGATCGGAGTTCTTGAAGCGCTGCATTGTTCTTTCTTCTCATCTTCCACGAAGTTTCTTCCCCGCAGTGCTTGTTTCTACATGGACTGTGATTGCTTGTCGAGGTGGCGTTCTAGAAATTGACCTTGTCGTCAAAGTTCACAGACGAGTGTCATCCCACAGGAGCATTCTTCCATAGACCTTATCTTCTCCCTCCCCTTATAAATATCCCATCTCTTCTCCCACAGACCTGCACTGCTTACAGACTTGGAAGAGCTCAGCTCTCTGGTGGAGAAGATGGCCTCCTCGACCGCCCTCTCCCTCCTCCTCTTCCCTCTGCTCTTCGCCCTCTCCCATGCGGCCACCTTCGAGATCGTCAACCAATGCTCCTACACCGTCTGGGCAGCCGCCGTCCCCGGCGGCGGCCGCCAGCTCGACTACGGCCAGAGCTGGACCAACGAAGTGAACCCGGGCACTGCAAGCTGCCGCGTCTGGGCCCGCACCGGCTGCTCCTTCGACAGCAGCGGCCATGGCAGCTGCGAGACCGGCGACTGCGGCGGCCTGCTCGAGTGCCAAGCCTACGGCTCCCCGCCCAACACGCTCGCCGAGTTCTCGCTCAACCAGGACAACAACAACGACTTCATCGACATCTCCCTCGTCGACGGCTTCAACGTGCCCATGGACTTCAGCCCCACCACCGGGGGCTGCCATGGGATCCGGTGCGCCGCCGACATCAACGGGCAGTGCCCCAGCAAGCTGAAAGCGCCGGGCGGCTGCAACAACCCCTGCACCGTGTTCAAGACCGACGAGTACTGCTGCAACTCCGGCAGCTGCGGCCCGACCAACTACTCCATGTTCTTCAAGAATCTGTGCCCGGATGCTTACAGCTACCCTAAGGATGACGCCACCAGCGTCTTCACCTGCCCCGGCGGGACGAACTACAAGGTGGTCTTCTGCCCCACGTCGTAGGAGAAGGGTTCGCAGTCCAGGTCGTGATTTCCGTCTGTGGAGATTATTACCTCATCACGTCGTCATTAAATAAAATAATCACGATCAGTATTATCGTTCATTAAAGTCTATTAAATACGAAAAATGGGTGTGATGGCCATATAATTTTAATATTTATAATCTCTTAATTATTTATTTTCTATAATTACTTAACGACTTTTTCCTCTGCTCGTTGCTTTTATATAATTACTTTACCGCTTATATAATTTTACTTTTTATAATCCATCAATTATTAATTTTATCCTTTTTGATTCCCTATAATCCCCCCTCCCTTAACATAGTTACTCACTTTTTCTTGAATTAATGATATAAGGAGAATTAAAATTAAATATCACTTTCTTAAATATATGAACCTCAATACTATATTTTTCAAGTATAAAGATCTAAATAAAAACCATAATTAATCTGGAATCATCATGCACACGAGTCAACCTCATGCTCTCCGTAGAGTGCTTATTGTCAATCCCGTGTTGTGGCATATGGTTTACCTATGACTGCTGCTGAAGAGGATTACAAACTATTAAGCTTTTCGCACTGAATAGAAAAAGTAAGTCTGCTAAACATCGGCCTTTGTTTACGCGCGTGGGCTCAGGCGCCCGCCGGCCCAGTCAGACCGGATCTGGTTCGATCGAACCAGCTCGACACATTTTACACACAAAGCCCCAGTGCAAGACGAGACGAGCCTAGCGGACCCGTGGAAACCTAATCTGCGCGACGGCGGCGGCGACGACAGCCTCTTCCTCCACTCCAGCGGGCTAATCGTCGGTATGTCTCTCTCCTTCTCCTCCTCCTCCTCGCCCTCCCCATACCCAACAACCCTATCCCCGTCCTCCTCCTCCTTCCTTCTTAATTGTTTTGTTAATATAGATTTGAACGATGCAATTTGATCCGTTGTGTTTTGTTCGGACTCGGTTTGGAACTCGACGCGCCATCGTCATTCTTTCCTCTTACCTGAAACCCTAGTCGACTCTATCCTCCGGCTTCCGACTGCAAAATCTCTTTTCGTGGCAAAAGATGGCGAAGAAATTGGGGAAGAAGGCCAGGAAGTTCGCCAAGAAGAACCTCCCGTCCGTTATGAAGAGGCAGCGCAAGCTTAACTCCATGTTCAAGAAGAAATCCGCTCCCCGTAGATTGAAAGGTTTCGATCGAATAACTTTATTTCCTTCTCATACTGGACTGGCAACGGTGTTTTCTCATAACATATCAGAGAAGCGGGTTAAGTGCAAACAGAATTGAATGATAATTGTTTTCCATTGACAGTAAGCAACGAGGTTTTCCTTGAAGAGAGCAATAAGTCGAAAAACGTTCAGCAGACTCACGGGTAAGAAGGCTTTGATAATCAGCACAAATAACTTAATAGTATATAATTTTCTTCATTCTCTTTTGATTAAACAACGCATAACTCACTGCAGCTCTTGCCGATGCTTATATGCACCTGCATTTATCTTTAAATAGTCTCACTCCAAGAACTTTGGTGGGTGATTAAAAAAAAATATTATCATTGCCCTAGTCTTAAAGGTTATTTTGGAGCACTAATTAACTGATTGTGGTAGAAATGGATAGTTTTCCACCATGCTTTGGATTAAATGCTCTCAAAAATCAGCAAAGTGCAACCAAGATTGTTATACACTGTAAGGTCGTGGAAAATATATCAGACGAGACTTGAGAAAGGAGACAACGTAAACTCTGCTTTGTGGTTGAAATTCATTATAAGACTGCCAGGATACACTCATTGGAGAACCTATTAAAATATGTGATTAAGCTGGTTTCATACAAGTAGCTAATAATTTTTCATAATAATTTGTGTTAGGATGATGGAATTCTGCCAATAAACAACATCATGCTAGTTTTTGTGGATTACCTTCTTCCTTGGTTCACATGGTGTCATGGTCTGAAGGTGGATATTCTACTAAACATCGAAAGAATTAATATGTTTGTTGTCTGTCTTGTTTTCTTCCTCGCATTGGAGAAACATGCTTTCAAGTTTTTAATTTTTTTTTTCTTATTTAGAGATCATGAAGGGATGATCCTAGATGAAGCTGTTTACAACAATGATCTTGGGGACCTATTTCATCAAGATGATTATGATTTGGATGAGGATGCTTCAGTTAGTGATGGATATATATCTGAGGTTTGTTCTCTGAATCTTTTTTTATGACTGCTACCATATTCTTTGTTATGCATGAAAGTAGACTATTCTCCACATGGACATTGCTTCTTGTCTTGGCAATCATTCAAGAAGGGATAAATTATTAGCATCAACTTTATCAAGATTTCCGGATGATAGTGATCAAAGTTTAGCACTATGGTTTGGTTCTCAGTAACCCTATTTTTAACTTCTCAAAACACAAAAAAAAAAGTGTTTCAAAATTTTTCTAAGTAATACATATTGAAACTTTCCTATCTATGTCGTTCATAATACATAGTTGACTTTTTCTTTCTACATAACAATCTAGTCCATTTTGTTCAGCTAAATCAATTCGTATCTATTTCCCTAAATAGTTGGTTTTTTTTTTTTACTTTTACTTTTTTTGGTTCCCTTATTTTAAATATTCAATTTAACTTACCCAATGCTTATAACTAGTCTCACGGACTTTTTAACTCTTTTTTCTTTTTGCAACTTTATCATCCACTTATATATCCACTTACACATATATCTGCAAGCACACACGTATAGCCACTTACATATATAATGCTTACCTATGTGCATATTTTTGCCTTGTTCCTTTGAATGTTCTGCTGATAATGGTATGCAACAGGACCCTGAATGCCCTTACATTTCGGAAAGTGAAGACGAGATATGTTCTGAAGGTTTGTATTTTTTGTAACATCTACATGCTATGGATACTGCCATAGGTCATGCTGGTCTAATTTTGTCTGAATGTGTGCAGAAAAGAGTGATGATGCTCCTATTCTGCTACAAAACAGGGAAATCTATCAAGAGATTGCAAAGCAGAAGCGTAAATTAGATAAGCTGTGTGTCAAGGTGAGAACTCTGTGTTTTTGTGGATATGGACAGTGCCGGTTGTTGTAGCCAAATTTGGAATTGATCTTTCACAAGTAAAGAATCTTATTTTGATTTACCATTGACTTCTCGTTTTCTCACTGCACTTTCTGAGATATTTTCTGTTTACATCATGTTGGATTTTAGATATAGACTTCTAATTTTACAACATAGTTTGGTGCTGCATCCTTTAATTTCTGTTTTGACTTCAGCACATGCATATGTGCATTTGATTGCAATCCATTATCTAGGAGTAATGAAAATTGCATCAGCTTAGTTGTTGATACCTTGATGGCTTCTTATGCAATATTTATATCATGTGAATAGCAAACTACTCTTCTGAACTTTGTAACGAAATGACCAGTTTTTTTTTCAACTGTATATATGTTCTTTCATGTCATTTATCTTTATTCGGGATAATGGCCCTAGATAATCCACATGCCAATCTTAATGGACTTATCTTTCTCTGTCTGTTGAAACCTGTAACTCGAATGCACTTCCGTTGATTAGGGATCTAGAGTTTTCTGTTATGTTTCTCTAATTTCCTGAATGCAATTATATTATGCTGTAGTTCCTTGTAATTCTAGTTGGGGCTGTATTCTTGTTGGTCCAGTTGGGTTCAAGGGTCATCATGAAAGAAAACCATGAGAACTGAAACTGATCTGAACTAGTTATAAACTGAACCTGAACCAAACTGAAATTTTGGGTTCAGTTTGGTTTGGGTTTGTGGTTTGCATCTTTTAAATGATTTCACACTCTCTTTCTTCTTATTGCATAACTAAAGGTGAAAATTAGGAACGAATTGGTGATTTAACTGATACACTTGGTGATGGTGGTAACATATGGATCCTTGTTTTTGAAGCAAGCTCCCAGCTGTCGGTGGGATCTTTTTGTATATGCCTTTCGTGATAGTCTGTGGCAACGGTATCAAGGTGTTTAATTGATGATGATGCTTTATTTAGGAGATCCCAGTGTTTGGGCATGCATGGAGACAGTGGAAGCTATGAGTATGATGTCACACTATCAGTTGCTGATCCAGATGACTGACTTGTTCACACAGAAAGGAAAATTTGGAAACATTTGTGAACTGCCAAGAAAGCCCTGTAGGTGAATGTGGAAGGAGGTTATCAACAAACAGGACTTTCAGAGCAATCTTAGCCCTCCAATTAACATTTTTTTTGTGTATATGTCAAGCTAAACAGCCCATTTGGTTATGTTCCAATTTTTTGTGTATCATCCACAAGAAAACCAAAAAACCTAAGCCATGAAATTGAACCAACTTTAGAAGATACTGAGCCGGCCAAAAGAAATACAGTTCAATTTGGTTTCCTAGATTTTTTAGGCTGGTTGACAGCCCTAATTGTAGTCTTTTTTTTTTTACACCCTTATCCTTCAGTACTAATATTGGAAATTTTTACTCATACATGCTCTACATTGTGACACATAAAGCATAGTCGGTCTTATCATTTTCCTAAATATATTTATTTTTTAATGAGAGGTGTATTCCTTGGGTACATGCTGCACCATATTGATCTATCTTCATTTGGTGTTCTACTTTCTTTTTTTATTGAGCATCTTTCAATCTTCCATTATAATTTAATGATAGTTTCAGGGTACTATACAAATTATTAGTTAATAATTCATTATGGGGAATCTTGGATGATTGCTTTAAAGAAGTTATCATTATATTATCTGATATCTCAGTGGACTAAGTGAGCTTGTCGAGTTCTTGATGGTTTTTAATTTCTATTTCTAGTCATGTCTGTCTGAGCTTGCAATGCTTTTTTTCTTTAGGTTCTCACTCAATTCTTCTTGTACTTTTTGGTGCTGACAACCATTTTTCTGTACTTTACTGCTAGGACCCACAATTTTCAAAATTCCTTGAAAGTCGAAGATCTGACCTCCACAAGTCCAAAAGTGAAGAAATTGTAAGATTTTTTAAATTATTATTTTTTCTACATATTAGATCTGATGATGCTTATTGTCATTCAGTAATAAGATCATATGTATTAGATTTTGAGGGCCTTAACATACAAGGAATACCGAGCTAAGTCTAGCTGGAAGTTTGGAGCTTATTCACTATATGATTTATGATTGATGAGATTGTAGGTTGTATGAATTGAAAACTCTTCCACATGTCTGGTAATTTAGAATTTTCTACATTATTTGGCTTTTTGTTTGACATTATCTAACTTGTATGTGGCTATCAAGAGTTGAATTTTGTAGCTTCAAGACAACATGCACGCTACATATCTTCTGGGAAATTTGAAGCAAAATCTGTAGATCGTTTATGGTGGTTACTAAATTTTAGTTCTTATAATGTTTGGTTGTGCAAGTCTTGTTATGATCTTTTAACATGTAAGTACATGCACAGACAACTCAGCTATATGAACAGCAGTCATCTATCCAGTTTGAATAATTGGTTATATCTTGTTATTGTTTGCCTTTCTGTTATGTACTTTTATTGATTCTCTACTGTATTTGTGGTTAAATTATGAACAAATATCCTAAAATCACTTTTCATGGTAGTATTCAGATGAAGAAGGTGATGCTAATAGTGCTGATGACAATGGCATAAGAGAAAGTGAAACTTCACTTAGTGGCAAGGTTCTTACAAGCTCGACTTTAGATGTTTGGTGTTGGATGGTTATGGAACAGCCAAATAGTTCTACATTCTCTAGCCTGCTTTATGGCTTCCGTGCTGCTTGTCATTATGGGGTGGACTCTGATGAAGTTTCACAACAGAAGATTGCAAATAGAGAGGTTTTCTCTAAGCTTCTGACATTCGTTCTTCAAGAAGCACATGGTATTTTCTGTAGGCTCTTGGGAATTTCGGGTTCAATGAATAAAGAAAACTTGTTGAAGACAACAAAAAAGTCCGAGTGGAAATCTGTGAGACCACTGATCAAGTCATATCTGAGGAGTTCACTCTTCCTTTTGAATCAGGAAATGGACAACCAGATTCTTATGTTTGTCATATCTCAGCTCAGGTTGTCAATTATGTTCTTTGCTGCTTTCCCATCACTGGCAAAGAGGTTGATTAAGGTACTTCAGAGTGTTCTTTACTAAAGATTCGAGTATTTAGCTACGAAATTTGTTAATCAGTTAGATTATAAGAACTGGGGAATAATTTTCAGGGTTTTTAATATTTCCAAACAGGCCATGCCGTAACTCTACATGAAGTTCCAATCATAACAAGAGTTATTACATTTGTTGTGACAAGCCAAATAGTTTACAAAATTGGGGTTTCTATAAAAGAGTAGTTACATGCCCTTGTTATTAGCATGATAATATTACATAGATGGCAGTATCATTCCAGTCGTTTCAAATTACTGATTGCAGTTCTCAGCAAAACCAATAAACTTTGTCACCTAATGACTACTATTAACCCTTAAAAAAAGGGAATTTCTCAATGAGGAAAAAAAAACTGTCTTCTTTTCTTACTCATCTTATATTTTGATGCAGCGATCCATACATTTGTGGGCTACAGGCGATGAGAATCTCTCTGCATGTTCATTTTTTATTATACGGGACATTGCTTCAAAGTTTTCCTCCGACTACCTTGATATATGCCTGATGAGAACATATCGAGCTTTCATAGCAAATTGCAAGTTTATGGACCCCGCAAATCTGAAGCATATTAAATTTCTGATGCACTCTATAGTGGAAATTTATTCCTTAGATATTCAAAAATCATCTCAGAAGGTGCTTGTCTCCGTGCAGCAGCTCGCAAGTATCTTAAGACAGGCTCTTAAGATAAAGAAAAAGGTTTGAAATACCAACATAGCTCTTGTGGAATTATGTTGTTTTTGTTCTACAAGTTCTTGAGTTTTTCATGTGATGAGGTTCATTGCCTGATACAGAGACATGCATAGAAAGTTAATGCTTTTTTTTCCTTGTCATGATGGCCTTATGTATTTTGTGGTGGTATTTGTGTGCATATTGTCATTACTATATCAAATTTGGGGGTAACGTTGACTCGTCTGGGGAGCATCTATCTACAACATGGGCAATTCAAAAATGTGATATGATATTTTCTTAGAAATCTGATAAACACTTATGCAAAAACGAGCAATAAAAAAAACTTTATGAAATGATTGTAGCACATTCTGAAGCAAATTTGAAGCTATAGTTACAAACATTAGATGATGGAAGTAAAATTTTGTTGGGCGTTCAACAAAATTGCAACATCTCCATGTTTCAACTCTTTCTATTTTTTAATATGTTAATGAAGATTCCTAACTACAGTTTCTCTTCGTTCTTAATTCCTTTCTTTCTCTCGTTTTGATCATACTGTAAAGAGGACTTGAAACGTGAAGTAAACACTCAAGAAATGAATCTAAAAACCACCAAAAGGATGGCCTAGTGCGTAATGCTCTCCATTAAGGTGCTGGGAGGAACAGATGGATGTAGCTTTAATTCTTGAAAAAAAAATCATGGAACTCTTTGTCTTTCTGGATCATTTCAATCTTAAAGTAGTGGGGATTCCTTTTATCCCTGCTTTGAATTTTCTGCTGTGACAGAGGGTCTGTGAGCATGTTCTTTCTTTTCTTCCTTTGTTAGTTACTTTCTGCAAAGCTATCCGTAGTCGTTTACTTATGAATATGTAGAAATAGTTTATATTAAGTTCATTTCATTGTCTTTTTAATGCAGGAGGAACTCAAAAAGATACATAGCTGGCAGTACATTAACTGCATCAGTGTATGGGTTGAGTTTGTTTCTTGTAACTTCAAGAATTATGACCTACAGCCATTGCTTGTTTTGATTATTGAAATTATAAGGGGGATAGCTCACTTGTTTTCTGGGCCACGTTATTCGCCTTTAAGGTTTAAATGCGTGAAAATACTCAATCAGCTCTCTCTTTCCAGTGGAGTTTTTATTCCTATTGCATCCTTGCTCTTCGACTGCCTAGAACATAGAGGAAATATCAATGTAGACAGAACACAGAGAAGTCATGTTGACTTTTCTTCCTTATTGAAGGTAAAGAAACAGTTTGGTTACTGTAATCTTATGTTTGATGCTATTTCTATGGTGCTAAACCATTTTGATTTCTTTTCTATAATTTGTAGTGTACATTTTATGCTAATAATCAGTTTTTATATAAAATATTATCTGCACAAGTTTTAGAAAAAAATACAACTGCTTTCCAATTTGGTACAAGTACATTGAGGAACCTTTATTGAAGGCTGTAAGTCCACTGGCTGGCAGGGATCATCACAAAGTCCTACACATTTTAGCCTATGATATTGAACAAACTGATATAAACACTTATGTTGAAATGGATTTTGATGAAGATGCAAAAGCTGGGGACAAACAGTTGACAAACCAATGTCTCTTTATTTCCATTCCATATCAGTCCTCTTTCCTTGGGATGCAAACTGCTAATGCTCGTTAGTCCTCGTTTTGGGGATACATGTTCCAACTAAAAGGCATTGATTTGCATTTGTCTCCTATTGCTGGAATAATAATTACTATGACCTGAATAATGTGGCTATAATTTAAAAATAATCCTTTTCAGGATCTTCTAATATTGACTATGCTTGTAGTTAATTCTTAAAATAATCCTCATTTTTGTTTCATGTGTAGTAATATTCTAATAATGTTCTTTTTTTCGCTGGTAAAACAGGCACCCAAACAACTGCTCAAATCACGAGACTTTCATGAGGAGAGTATTCTTACAGCTATTCAGTTGCTTTCAGAGCATTTTTCTCAATGGAGCTATCATATAACTTTTCCTGAATTAACAACCATTCCACTGATTCTCCTGAAGAGATTCCATGAGAATACAACTCTTGAAAGTGTTCGTCGTACTGTTAAGCGTTTGATGGACCAGGTAACCGGACAATAAAAGAATTATTCTCTTATCAGTAAGCAAATGATTGATCTAAACACGAGCTAAGTCTTATGAGGATGTCGGACCAAAAGATGTTGTACAGTGCATTAGTTACTAAGTTCTTTCTACTCAGTACTGCAAATATGAGGAACCAGTGGTTCACTATTGTCTTTTCCCTTCAAATGCAGGCTCAGCAGAACAGTGAATTCATTCAGAGAAAAAGAGATGAGGTTTCATTTTCACCAGAGGATCAATCATCAGTTGATAGCTTTCTTCAGGTCAGTTTTTCCTCCCTCTATACCGTTTTCTTCATGCAAGAATAACCATGATGAATCTCTTCTTTGGTTTCTATATGCAGCTCGAAAAGAATGACAAGAGTGCTCCGTTTGGTCGGTTCTACGCCAGCACACGACATACTTCAATCTCCCAGAACATGATTCATTGAGTTGGCATCATCATCACATCATGTCGAGTTCGTATTCCATACAAGTCAGTTTATTTATCGGCTCGTAGAAGCCAAAATTTTGCAAGTAGTGAATAATTCATCTGCTGAATGCTAAATTTGGTCTAATTAATGTAGTGGCATCTTTATAGTATACTGTTGGCAAAGAGCTATTGTAGGGCATGATGCTGCCTTGTGCTGAACAATTAGGAAGTCATACATTTTAGTTGGTGCAGCAATCCATGTGAGGAAGTAATGATTCATGTGTGAAGGAAAGAAGGGAAAGAGTATTGGATGATATGTATGCCACTCTCTTTAACCATAATTCTATGTC
The DNA here is from genome assembly GCF_036884655.1 of Musa acuminata AAA Group. NCBI lineage: Eukaryota > Viridiplantae > Streptophyta > Magnoliopsida > Zingiberales > Musaceae > Musa > Musa acuminata. The sequence continues at coordinate 43,725,828 of NC_088330.1, forward strand.
CCATCTCTGAAATCCTCGTGTGTTGAAAGAGCCATTTGATGATTCAAGCCCTTTTCATTTATTGCATATAACATAATAGTTGCTTTGATCTAAGGCCATCAAACCTATATATATATGTATCAAATTGAGCATGTCCGTCATCAAAAGTACGCAACAATCTAACTCGAGCATGGCTTTTTTCTCGCTAAAAGTTGCCACGGAAACAAAACAGAAAAAGAAATACACGAAAGTAACACCGGAGAGATGGATATCTCCATTCTCATTGGCTTCTCATTCCACAGGTTTGCTGACCGCCTCGAACACTCGCTTTCTGTCTTTGATCGGCGGCATCTTAAGCACTCTTCGGAAGTGCTCAGTATCACAAGGTATTCTGAGGACTCCCTTCTGCTGGTATCCGAACTCCCCAGCTGCCATCTCCAGCAAGCTAACAAAGCATGCATGCTTGAACGCCTCCACGCTCACCAGGAACCTCTGCAACCCCTCCTCCTCTGCTGCGGCCGCGCCCACCAGCACGGGCACGTAACCCCTCGGCGCTGCTCGTTCCTCGCCGCCCATTCTCCCTCCTCCGTCGACCGCCATCAACCTCTCACCAACCTCTGCATCCGCTCCAATCCGTCGCTATATATACTGCAGGCTTCTGAGCTTGGTGCATTGCATGGAGTGCATGGCATCTTTGACACGGGCATCGCGTGGTACAGAGATGCATGTCACTGGCTGCGGTACGTCGAATGGACGTTCGAGGAAGAAGGACGAGGAGGAAGGTTTAAATGCTCGGAGCCAATGTGCTCTATCCTGTCGCATCCAAACAAGAATGCGATGGTTTCTTATCTCGTGGCTCGAAAATTACTGAGGGTTGATAAATATTTTAGAAGTTCTTTTCAGATTCAAATTATTCGGAGGATTACGATTAAGATTCGGAATCTCAGTAAATTAAGATTTATTGTTATAATTATATAATATATCTCGAGGTTGCTTTGGTGAAAGAAGGAGATATAGTGCACGAAGAAGCAGAAGAATCATGATGTAGCTTACAGGTGGTCCATGAACTCCTGTGATCTAAGCAAGCAAACGGATTGAGATGTTTCATTTTAAATCACTGTTCTGAACATGACGTGTTTTTGTTGGAATTAAACTTACGAAAGATAAAGATATTCATCGTATCAAAAGGTAAAACATATTAAAGGATAAATCAAATTGAGTATTAATTTTAATAAAAAATAATTTAATGAGTGTAATGCATATACGTGGAATATATAAATCCTGGTTACGAAACCTAAAGAGTTTTTTTAGTAAGATATAAAATGTTTTATCTTGTCCTAAAACATAAAATATTTCATGTTGTCTTATTCTTCGAGTTTAATATTTGGTATCACAGGTTAAGCTATAACATCTTCTTCAAGCATCTCATCAAACTTTAAATCACTGGATTGACAAAAAAATATTTATGATATATGGTGTATCCAAGATATACGAGAATTTATAGAATATGAATTTATTAACCAAGTCGAGCAGAAGAAGCAATGATCGATATATAAGCAAAAAAAATAACTTAATGATAGAAGGAAAGAAGGAGAAAAAAACTGTATTCACAATTTACCGAGGGTTTGATAATACAATATTCAATATCATCGCTATAGCAAATATTTTAAAACAAGATTGAAAAATACTTCAAAAAACATTCTATTGTGTGGATAAGGTAAAAAGGCTTCATCTATAAGTTTTCTGAGGCAAGTTTAAAAAATCATAATAATTCTATACTTCTGGATCTATTACTCTTTGATCACTTATTTGTTCACCATTTCATCTTATTTGATAAATAATAGAAATAATTTTTGCTTGAATCATCACATAGATCAGCAAAGTCACATAATTTAAGAAGTTTGATCGTAAGAAGAACAAGAATGATTCAAGAGCTATATAATGTGACTCAAAGAATTTATACTAATAATGATATTTTTTTTATTTTATCTTTTTACATGTTATGATCTATTAATCTTCAAAGAAGTTTATAGAGAAAAAAAAAATAGCAATAAGCTATGAACGAGAAAATTTATGCTATTAACAACACTGATACATGGGAGTTTACTACATTTCTAAATGACCACTAAACGATCGGTATTAAATGAATCTTCAAAACAAAAAGAAATACAAAAGGGGAGATGGAGAAATACAAGGCATGATTAGTTACAAAAGGATATAAACAATAATACTGAATTAACTATGAAAAAGTATTCATTTTATTTACTCAACTAGAGATAATAAGATTACTTATCTCACTAGTAGTTCAAATGAAATGAAAAATTTTACAAATGGATATCAAATTAATATTTCTTAATAAATTTTTTGAAAAAGATGTATATGTTCAACAATACCCTAGTTTTATTATTCATGACTAAGGATATAAGGTATAAAGTTAAAGAAGGTTCTTTATGAGCTTGAACAAACCTTGTGAGTATAGAATTCTTGGATAGATATTTATTTTATTTAATTTTTATTTAAATGTTCACATGAATAAAATTTAACATTGATGATATATCATATTTGTATACCTATATATAGATGATTTAATTTTTACAAGCAATAGTATCTCCATGATTAAAAATTTTAAACACTTTGTGAAGAAGGAGTTTGAGATAATTGATTTGGGCATAATGACTTATTTCTTCAGAAGTTATATAAGATAACGAAGGAAATTTTATCTCATAAAAAAATTATGCAAAAGAGATTCTAAAAAAGTTTTCAATGAAAGATTATCATCCTATAGATACATATGTGAAATATAGCACCAAGTTAGACCAAAAAAGATGAAGGTAAATCAATTAATTCAACTTATTATAAAAATATAGTTGGATGTTTAAGATATTTGACATACACTCTGACTAGATATACTATTTGAAGTTGGTTTAATAAGTAAATATATGGAAGCTCTTAAGACTTCTATTTAGAGACCGTTAAAAGAATTTTATAATATATTAAAAGGAGCTTATCCAATGATTGTGCGAAAAGCTATATATATATATATATATATATATATATATATATAATTGCTTGTGAGCTGTGAGGTAGAAGATAGAGCAACATCTTCTTGTGTTTGTCATGTAATATGACTAAGAAAGCTACTTCAAGAACTTCTTATGTTGTAGGATAAGTCAACCAATATTTTTGTTGATAACAAATCAACTATTGCCTTAACTAAGAATCCAGTGTACTATAAAAGATCAAAGTATATCGATATAAGATTTTATTTTATAAGAGACTATGTCAAAAATAAAAAGTGAGACTATTTTATATACAAGTGAACAACGATATACTTATAAAATCTCTTAAATTTAAAGTATTTCAATAATTTCGAAAGAAATTTGGTATGTTAAATGAAAAAAATTTAAGGGGGAAGAATATTAAAATTAAATTTATTAAGGTATCGTAAAAATATTCATTATATCAAAAGATGAAATACATTAAAGGTCTATAGAAAGATAAATCAAATTGATTGTTGATTCATTCTTTCGAAAAAAATAATTTATATTAAAAAAAAATTCATATTAAATATAATGAATGTAATATATTTATGAGGATTATATAAATCTCATGTGTTAGTTCATCAAATATGAAAAAGATCAAGTAAAATATAAAATATATTACCTTGTCATACTCTTCATTTGCGTCATACTTCTGTAGCTGTTTCTCTTCTCATTATCGAGTTCTAACAGTTTTATCTCTCCATGCTGCGCGACTAACTCTCCACCGTGGTCGCTGTAAGTTCCTCCGAACCACGATTCACCCACCTTAGAGAGAGAAGAAGAAGAGGAGTGAAGCTAAGAAACAGGTGATGAAACGACATGTGAGATCCTTCAATTGGACAGCGATGGTACGTAGCATGAACTGGAACTTACCTGGCCATGTGAAGGCTTCAGGATCAAGCTCGTCCGAGAGAGAAACACATGGAAAGAACCATTCATGAGCTTCAATACTGACTGGGTTGTGGTCACGCACCGTGCAGAAGAAATCTGTGGGTGAATGATCGTGCAGGCATCCGCTATTCTATTCCCACCTTTGAACCATCATCCATCGAGGATGATCAACTCAGGGCATTGCCACCAGTGGGCATCTCCCAGGCCAATAAATGATTCCAGATTACATGCATGGCGCGAAGTTAGCTGAATTTGCTAAAATGGTGAGAAAACGCAAAATCGAGTAATTTCGAATTCCAATAATTTAACGAACATTCGTAAGAGAAAGAATTTAAATACTTCAAAAGACGATCATAAAGGTTCCACAAATAAACCTACGAACGGATTACGTATAAACTTGTTTTGATCCAAATTTAATTCTAACATGCTCTCGAAATCTCATCCAACTTTATGTCATCCGTAGAATTCTATTGTATTAAGATGATTTACATTTCACACCACTCCACACGAGCGTCTCTCTGAAATCAACCCGTGACAGTAAAGACAGGATTATTTTAAGCGTTTATTAAGCATACGATTACTATTGTCTTAATTTTGGATAGTAAAAATCAAGAAAAACAAGCAAAACACATATAAAACAGTGAGGAAGCTTACTTAAAACATCAACAACCTAAAACGACAAACCAACAGTTGCGTTGCGGGTTGTCGGCGGCCGTCCACGGTATTATTTTTGTTGGCCGTCCATGATAAAAAGCATTAACAAAATGTGATCTTCTCGTGGCGGTGCATGGTTCTCGTCGTGAAGAAGCTGATGCACACCTATGACATTCTAGATCGACACAGTTTTGTCTCGGTGTTCGTACTGAGTTGTTCATTGTTGGAGTCGCTGACTTGGAGCAGGACACCGTCCTGGGTCCAGCCGGTCACATAAAGAGAAGCCTAATAATCCATGCAATGTACCGCTTGCTGTGGCGGTGACAGGCGAAGGGACTGACTCCGCCCGTGGTTTTCTCTGCGTCTCTTCGAGTCGCCGACTGCCAGAAAAATAGCTTTCAATCTTACTTCTCTCTCTCTCTCTCTCTCTCTCTCTCTCTCTCTGAGACTTGGAATTGATTGAGAAAAAAAATGTTCATATAAGCTTGAATAGAGATATTAAAAAAATTAAATTAAATAAAAAATTATGTTCTATAGAGTTTAGAGATGGAAAGAAAATAATAATAATAATTAAGTGTTCCATACTGCATACAACTTCTGGGTTTTGAATCACCTGGCAACTCGTACCAGGCTTGATGGGTTGGGCCTTTATCTTTGTCGAATTCTGGTGGACCACAAGAATTCTAACATACACAGATGAACTTGATCCGTATATATTGACGTTTAAAATAGATAGATAGATGGTCGATGGTAGTGGCAGTTGAGCTCCACCCTTCACCAAATCCTGAAGGAGTTAGGTAGGTTCTTGTATGACACTGTATATTCATATCTGAAATGAAAAAGAATCGTTTCATAGTTGCTAGCTAATAGTCAGATTATATATGTTAGGTTTGACTTACAATCTCACAAGCTTAGATTGATATATGTTAGTTCGATTTAGGGTTGTCAATATTTGATTCCTAACATCGTAGGAAAGTAGGGTGACAAGATCAAACTGCAGCTTGATCCTAAAAGCAATCAACGCACAACACATAAACCGTGAAAGATATCGAAAGAAATTGACCCACTAACATGCTTACCCCCTTTTTTTTTTTGGATTGCTCCCTTTTCTATCTTGATAAGCCTTATCCTGATAGCATTGATGTGAGATAGCTCTATAGAAACCCCAACCATCACTGTGGTCCGATTTGGATCCAATGTGGTCCAATTTGGTGGCGGCTTCAACATTCTATAAATTGAATGTAATCCACTCCCCCACACGCTACTTCTCATGGCCAACGCCACTTTTACGGAGAAAACTTGCATGCTCTCCTCACCTAATCACTCTTTCCCTTGCAAGTACAAGCCCCAGATCTTATTACGATCACATCTACTGGTTAGCAGTCACTATAATCGTTTGGTGGCCACAAAAGTGGCTTTTAGGTTCATTCATTTGGCCCCACAACTCTTTGTTCTCTACTTCCTTTTTCCACTACCAGAGGTGGAGTGGACCACAATACTACTACTACTACCACCGCCACCGCCACCACCACTGAAAGAGTGCGTCACGGAAACCGTACCAAGATGACTACGGAACCCCAAAAAGAGTCCCACTTCACCTGCTCCTCCCTTTTGGTTCCTTGGGGGGCTTTGGTTGATGCTTATCGTTCCAAGGTATTAGTGTGCTAGTTGGCTTCTAGAAACCTATTTATTTAGGGTAAGTATGTTGTACTCTTGTGTCGATAAAAGGTGTTTGCGTGACCAAAAAGGTCAAGGGAGGAACAAGAGTCAAACCAGAGTAGGTGCAACATTGAATGATATGATTGGCATCGACCATGCCCAATTAGAGTGTAGTTTCTTCGTATGATTTTAGCGTTAGATTTAGGTCTGTATGTGGGCCCACCATTTTATGGATCTCATGCTTTGAGATTCGTTCAGAGGTTTGGTGTCCCAGGTGGCACGCCAGGAGAGGTGTGGATCCCACATTATGGAGGAAAGAGCTGTTTCCTGTTTGCGGAACAGCTAAAATGAAGAATGTAAAATTAGAAGGGTTTTACGTCGTACCTGCCGAGACGTACCCGCCCCGTCGACCTTCTCGGCACCGATTTTTAGCCGTCTACAAATACGCCCCCCCACCTTCCGTTCCCACCATCGCAGGTGAGAATGATCCGACGGATGTCGCGGGTGGCGGACTGCTCCCAGTGCCCGGCGATGCGGGGGTGGGAGAAGGGGAGGCGGCCGGCAGCGGCGGCGGCGCAGGGCCACGTGCCGCTCCACGTGGGGGAGGAGATGGAGCGGTTCGAGGTCCGGATGGAGCTGCTCGCCCGGCCCGCCTTCCTCGAGCTGCTGCGCCGGTCTGCCCAGGAGTACGGCTACGGGCAGCGCGGCGTCCTCCGCATCCCCTGCCCGGTCCCGTTCTTCCGCCGCCTCCTCGCGGCCTGCGGGAGTAGGGTGGAGGAGGATGGACTGCTCCGGTCCTTCGACGAGTTGTTCCACTCGTCCTCCGACCCGAATTGACCCGGCGAATCGAATCCGCTTCCTGGCTTCTTCTTTTCTCTGTTCGCTGATCCGCCCATGGAAGCTGTTGTTGTAGATAAACTTCATGGTGTATCGACGGAGGGTCTTCTTCCTTTTTACTCTGTAGAGATACCGATGAGCTCCAATTACATGAATTCTCGAAACTATTGTACTTCATCTTATCAATCTTATTACATGACACCTCAAAGAGGGGAGGTTTCGGTCACAGAAGAAGAACGATGACAGCAGAACAAGCATCATTCTGCCATCATTTCGATAAACAAGCCGAAAAAGCCTCGATTCGAGGCGCAACGGAGATCCTTAATCGCAGAGCACGAACCTCGTGAGGCCCAACACGACGCAAGACAGCAAGAGGAGCACCATGGTGGCCACATCCCTGGTCGACCACTTACGCACCTTGGCCTCGACGCGCAGACTCTTGGCCCGCCGCAGCGCGTCCACCTCCTTGAGCAGGTCGAACTCCGCGCCCTTCCGCTTCAGCTCCTCCACGCACTTGCCCAGCAGCACCCCGTCCTCCCTCTCCCTCTCCAGCAGCCGCTCCAGCACGCACTCCGTGTCGGTCTTGTAGCGGATGGCCCACACGACGGCCATGGAGCAGAGGAGGGAGCACAGGCAGGGGATCCACGACCGGCGGCACGCGGCAGAGGGGGACGAGGCGGACGCAGAGTAGAGGAGGAGGAGGATGAGGGAGTGGAAGACGAAGAAGGCGCAGTAGAGGGCGGCGATCTCGCGGCGGACGGCGTCGACACGGGACTCCCGGAGGGCGATGCGGCGGGCGACGAGCTCCTCCTCCTTGATCCACTGCTTGAGCAGGAGCTTGTGGGTGACGCTCTCGGCGATCTCGTGGAGCGGGTGCCGGTGCTTGTCGCTGCTACTGCCAACGACACCGCCGGTCATCTCCTCGAATTCTTTGAGGTCTTGGAAAGGGGGTGGAGAGGAAACCGAAAGGAGGAATAGTATAATTCGAATCGAGGGGACGGAAGGCGGTCGAGTTTAAACGCCAAGAGATCGGTTGTTGTAACGGCCAGATTAAGGAGATCTGGTCACGTGACGCACGCTCCAACGGTCAAATTCCTTTGGTGTTGTCCAAATAATAATATCTCAACTAATCACTTCATATTGATGAGATATGAAGCAAATTAATCGTCAAGAGGTTACATATAACCATGTAATATATACTTTCATGTGAGGGGTCAGATGCGTGCAGCCTATATCCAGAACAAAAATGCTGCAATGTGCTGTGCATACATGATCGATCAGGTTGACCAGACTGCCCGTGCACATGAGGAGGAATGCGTTGGTGTAATGGCGGGTCTTAACATGACCAAATCTGTGGCTCTCCCAAGTTAGACTGGTCCAGCATCGCCATGTCCAGCGGAAACACTGACTTGGTCGTGTCAGGCTCCATCAGCTGCTTGTGCTCGGGCGACATGGACGAAGAGCCCGTGTAGGAGGTGCTCGCGGTGGCCATGGCGGTGTGGGTGAAGCGGGCGAGGTAGGCGGCGTGACTCATGCGCAAGTGCAGCATCTTGGCTCGAGCCACGGCCAGTTGTGCCTGGAGAGCCTGGATTTGGCAGTGGAGGGAGGTGATGGCGCCCACACACCCGTAGACTGGATCTCGCACCCGGGCGTTCGCCTCGTACACCAGGCTGCTCACAGCGTCTCCTCGGTGCTGCGCCGCTATCTCCTGTGCTCGCGCAGATAATTCACATGGTGAGTTCTGATCGAGCCATGCATCTCATCTAATGTTCCGTACTGCAGACAGAGAGAGAGAGAGAGAGAGACCCGCAAGAGTTTGCTGACATTGCTAGCGCCGAACACCTTGTGCACGCTGGCGAACTTCTGCGGCTCGTCGGAGGGGAAGTGGGGAGCAAAGACGCAACCCTGCGTGCACCGGCGCCGTAAGAGCTTGCATGCCGCGCATGGCGAAGCCGTGGTGTGCTTCCTCCCTTCCCCTTTCATCCTTCTACACTTCCCGGCTTCAATCTGTCCGCACCAACTGCTTCTTACAGCCCATGTCGGAATCCAACCTTGCCTTAAATAACCTCCCAGAAGAAGAGAACAGAAAAAGAGAAAGCAAGCAACGACAAGCGAGGAGACAATAAAGCAAAGATGGGTGAGGGAGAGGGAGAAGGGAAGGGAAGGCAAGGGAGGAGATGGTGTGGGTGTCTGAAGACAAGATGATGGTGTTGGTGGCAAACACAGTCGAAACGTACATGGTGAGGAGATCTCGACGGTGTTGGGCCTACCTTGCTCCATGCTTCCTTGTCGTCTCTCACGTCCTTTCTGGGGTCCTGATCTCACAATTGCAGAGTAGTACGTCCCTGCAAGCAAAAAGTGGGCGCAAAGACTAATTAGATGTGTTTGTGCTGCAAAGCTCACGAGTCTCCAGTGGTCAGAGCTCTAACTGAGCCACTCACAGACCACGACGGTAGACCAGAAAAAGGAAAAGAAGGTATGCCGGTGTGCTGTTGGCCGGACAATCCCACGGTGTTAACAGCAACGGAGCTATTCAGTGACATTCTCGAAATGATGGGGAACATGAGAGCTCACAGAGCCACCGGTGCAGGTGGTGGGAAGAGCGAAGCGGGAGCTCTCTACTTCGTCTTGTGTACTTGCTTCCCGCTTTATACCTGTGATTATTCTTGTCATGATACAGGAAGCAAGCATGCAGGGCCTGTTTGGCTGTACTTCTTCTTTGTTCATGGAACTAAAAGATCGACAGCATTGCAGACAAAAGTTCGGTGATATTTGTCTGTCGATAATTTACTAGATATCATTTGAGAAAAAAGTATTCGATATTACGAAAACACTCGCACATTTGAACATGGGAATATCTACCGAGTGACATCTCATCCATGAATAATGTTGAGTTTGCATTCACAGATTTATTATTCTGATCGCTGCAGACGGAGGTGTCGTGTGTCGGAAACTTCCTCAGTGGGGAAGAAAATGTCAGTGAAAAGGCTTAAAGGGGATGAGAAAAGTCGCACGGTGGACACGGTAAGAGGTGTAGCAAAAAAGCACGCTTGCTTTTGCCGAGGAAAAGGAGAGGTTGCGTGAGGAAGATAAAGCGTGCGCAGCGATGGGCTGATGGAACGTCTGCCGGCAGGTACTGTTCGCAGTTTCGAGTGGCAGTCGAGACTTGGCGGCACATCTTCTTCTCCAAGAGAGGCAGACACTGCAGCTTCTTCCGTTTGAAGAAGCCTGCCGATCCATTTTTGAGTGCCAGTTTTCTCGGATCATTGAAGTTTCTTCTGGAGTTGGATCATGACATGCTTGGCTTCCTTGGTTAGCGGATGAACACGACGAGAAAGTGTACGATCTGGATGTTGAAGATGATCATCATAGGATATTTTAGAGGAAATTTTCTGAAGAAAACATTACAATAATAATAACAATAATAATAATAATAATAATGATAACATCGATATCATGATTCGACAGTCTCTCTACTCATAAATTCGAGGCATGTCAACAGTAATTATGCCAGCCCACTGGTTATCCACATCGATTCATTGTATCTGTTGCCATCTGATCTCGATCCTCTCCGATATGACTCGGCCCATTCCCAGGTTGCAAAGAGGATGAGGAAATTGCTGCTGGGACATTTTAAGCATTCTTTATCGTGATACATTTAATCAAGAGCACTCCACAGTTGACATGGTCCATTCCAATTGTGTGGCTGCTGTGTATTCCTTTCTATCACAACTGGTCTTGCACTTAATTTGACATAATATACTTATTATAATTGATTGATCAACAACATGTAGAATATGTATAGTTACTTTTCTTATTTGGATGAAAATTGAAACAATATGTAGAATATATATAGTAGGGTGAATGACACCAGTGAAAACAATTTGCTTCACAAATTGATCGGTCCAATAATGCATTAATCCATTTGTGAAGTTGGATCATCAAAATGTTTAATCTCAGAATACTACTGATTAAGATATGAAAGAAATTATCGCATCTGTAATATCAATCCAACCATGAAACGATTAGATCTATCAGGGAATCAGCATAAATGAATGACATACCGAGCAACCATTCCAATTTATTCCGTCCATATTGTTTGGGACATCGAAGGTAAGTGTAAGCATGAAGCAGTCATATCACTGACGGGCTTCCCGTTTCTTATTCCCTTATTCTATCTAGTTGTTGGCGTTACTATGCATCATGATACATCCCTCTAACTGTATCCACACTCATAGGGACGCTTTGGTCTGCCATGAACTCCATCATCCTTCCAAGCTCGTCCCAGCAGTCGCCATCTCTGAAGAACTCATTCGTGCTTGGACTCTGAACCACGTTGGAGTACAGCGATGGAGGTTGGCTGATCGAGTTGCACTGCCATCCATGCACCTGGTTGTGCTCCTGAGAGCAAGAGTAGCCTGAGGAGGCGCAGCACCTGTAGTCGCTTCCGTTGTCGCAATCGAAGCTGCTGGTTACGCAGCTGGAGTCAGCTGGAGCTCGCTTGTGGGTTGATGATGCCTTCCATTTGCTCGATTGCTTTCTGTAGGAGGCGCTCCTCTTGAAGATTCGGCAGATGGTCCAGATCTCCTGCAACGCAACGCACCGGGGTGAGGATTCTGCAAACGAGGAGGCGAAGCGAGAAGATCTCACAGCTTCCTGCGTGCTTCTGGTGTCGTCGGCGATGCTGCTGTCACCGGAGGGGAGGCGGAACTCGTGCATCATCCAGTCTGTCTTGGTTCCCTTCCCGGCGCTCCCTCGGTAGTACACCAGCGACTTCTTCAGGCCGACGCAGTCGCCTGAGGAGTTGATCGGCTTATCGATGCCGGTGGCCTTCCAGAAACCGGACCCGGTCACCCGGTTCGGCCTTATGCTGTTCCTGTACTTCCTCCCTCGACGGCAGAAGAAGTAGGACGACTCGTCTCCGGCAGTGACGACTCCTGTGACGCCACCAACAGAGAATGAAAAGGATTCAGTGCGTGCATGTATGGATCAGGCAGCTGAACCTACTTGGTAGATCCCATGGATCATGCTTGTAGATATCCATCTCTTTGATGATATCGATGCTGGGAGTCTTCTTCTCCACCTTCCGGCGGAGATAAAACCCGACGAGCTCTTCATCCGTGGGGTGGAATCGGAATCCGGGAAGCACCACATCATCCTCCTCCTCCCTCTTGTTCACCATCTCCTCCATCACTATCTTCTCTCCTCCCTTCTCTTTCTTCTGAATGAGTGTTCTCATCTCATGGCTGCGAGGCCACGACGGAGACCCTAAAAGGTGGTGGAGGTGGCCTTGGTCAAGACATCATCTTTGAACCCTCCCCCTCCATATATACGACTTCATCCACCGATCCACTGGAGTGGGGGATGCCAATTGTGCTGGTGGTTGATGGCACAGGGACACTGATAGAAGCATGATCTAAACTAAACTTGGGATTAACATTGATGAGCCTCATCTAACACCAACCTTAGAACACTGAAAACCACATTTGCCCTAGTCTTCTGATGGGACCATTGATGTTGAGGTGGTGCTTTGACAAATACTTCATGCGATGATCCTATAAAAAGAGAAAATGAGATAACCCTTTCACATAACATATAAAATATATTCATGAAATTTTGTTGATTTCAAAGTAGTATGCGTTCATGAAATACCTTCTGTGATCACAAGTGCATGGAAAAGCACCCAATAAAATTTACCACGTGACATAAATTCTGATCCAAGTGGTGAGTCCTCAATCGAGATAAAGAAAAAGAGAGAGTGTTTCTTCATGTTCAACAAAATTTCTCTCCACTTGCCTTTGAAAGACGGTAGAAAAGTGAGAGAACCCCGAGAAACTTTGGATTCTGTATCTCCCTGCAGAATCTGATTCCAGTTTCTAACCTCTCCCATGGGGCAGGCTAAACTAGAATCCTTCTATGAAGAAGAAACTGCAAGATCACATATTTCTCAATGCACAGAAAGTTTGTGGAGCACTGGGATCAGTGAGACAAATGACATAAACGCCAATAACCACAAAAACTAGCTTTTTGTTACCTACCGTCTTCATGTCACATCTAATATCATCTCCTGAGTTGTTCCACAATGACTCCTGATGAATAATAATCATTAACAAAGTGGATAAAGTTGCCAACCAAACCAAGTTTCATGTTGCATATCAACATTGCTACCAAGGAGAGGAGAGAACTCAATTGAGATCGACAGCATCTGTTTTGTAACCAATGGAACACAAAGTCCGAGTATGGTAACTAATGGACAAGCTCAGCTCTCTACTTTTATATGGTTGCTAGTGGACAAGAAACAAAGCACACTTTTGAATGCTGGCTTCGAGACTAGAATAGTCTCGAGCATGACAACAGGCACCATGGCAAACTAATTCACTGTATCAGACAAACCATGTCTGTTCATAATTCTACAGAATGTCTGCATATGTTTCACACTGTTCAGACTGCATCGAGGCTTAGAGAAAGGGGAGAATAGTACTGGGTAACCAAGAGATCATTTGATGACAACAAAACTGAACATTGAACTTTTCTTTTGAGATAGAACAGAAGGTCAAAGTTGCATCTTTAAGAAACATGTAATCTTGATCAGATATTCATGTATCAAAGCCACAGATACAGAGTTTGCAAAGAGCATGCCAAGGCATTAACTAAGTCCAAACATCTCAAATTAGTAATTTGCTTGTTATAATAATTATATGATAAAAAAAAAACCCTGTTTGTCACACATTTTAGCATTTCCTTTAGAACAAGTGAATTTAATTTATTTTTTAAGGCTTGTGAAACTTACACAAAATGTGTTTTTCATATGATAAATATTGGCTTAGCATCAATTGAGTAAAAGAAATCCAAACAAATCAAGAGGTTTCAAAGAAGTTAATTTTGGTGTCCATACATGCTTTCTTGCTATCAAGGAGCTAGTAGGGAGATGTCATTGTTGTTCATAAAAGTAAATTTGGGTATACTACATCAAAATTAGATCAGTTGTGAATAGTATCAAGAAAAAAAAAAGAAACAATAAATCCACAAAAGTCAACCTTGAAAGCTACATTAGAAAGCTACATTAGATTGTTGTATGCAAATGCAATCAAGTGTCAGAAAATGTTAGGAGGTCAACTCTACTGAAATTTAGTTAGCAATCAAGTGTGATTCTAGCTTTGTGATTTACTTTTACATTTCTTCACATTCATTGAAGAATACTAATACGCTAAATTGCGTTATTTGTTCTTAATGTCTCGTATAGCTCTGTTTGTTGCATTAACAAACAGAGCTATACATAGCTCAGACAATGCTCTGCTGTTTAAGGCTGTTAATTTGTAGAAGAGAAGAAATAATGCACCAGTAGTTATTAGGTAAACTCAGACAAGGTATTTTCTTTTGTTGAGAATAATGGAGGGGGGGGGGGTAATCCCTTGCAGAAGCCAACAAAAGGCTCATGAACAAGCAAGGAAACAAACTATTCCTTGGTTGTCCCCAGAACAAAGAACCAATTATAATCAGAATAGAATAGTGGAAGGACACTTTTCATGACTACATATGTTGAATCTAGGTGATGGTTGAATTTGATGCACAAGTTTATCTTCAAGTATAATCACATTGTATCTAGGAGAGGATATGAAACAATGCAATGCCACTAAGCCTAGCTCAGTTTCAAGGTACATTTTCAAAATACTGCCTCAGCATTTGTCTCCCTAACAGTTTCTGAAGTAGATGTTTTGCACTAGCTCCAATAAATGTCCAAAACCTTATAGTCAAAGTGATGGATGTCAAGATTACTGTCAAATATTGAAGTTTGGGAACAAAATCCAAAAGAGTTTACATTATAACCTCTGCTATGATATACTTTCTTTACTAGTCTCACATGATAAAATTCCTAGAACATCTAGATTCTAATGAAAAAAATGGTCACCATATAAATGTTAATCTAGAGAACGCCTACAATAACAAGCAAGAAATTAGCGTTCCATAAAGACGGATTTCATTGTAGATTTCATTCTGCCAATCTTACCCTAAAGAAAAGGTGGATGTTGGTTCATTAAATATTTCCCTTGTTGGTTTCCTGGAGGAAATAGAAGTTATAGCAATTGACTTTTTGAGCACTAATGCCAAAAGCCTTTTGTTCCCTGGTCACATCTCGTGGCAAAGTTTCTCGTGGACTTTTTCTTGATAAAAAAGTATTGGTCATTGATCACAGAATACTATTGGTTGACAGCTTCCAGCTGACATTTAATTGAGCTGAGCAGTGAGAGAGAGAGAGAGAGAGAGAAGAAGAAGAAAAAGCCTTTATTGGTTGTCTTCACAGTGATGTGGCATATTGAATTTGCCAGGGAATTATTTGTCAGGTTGTGGTATAATACACAAAACTATATTTCTTGTCAGTAAGATTAGAATAGTCAAATGCTAATAAGAGAGAAAGGAAAAGGCAGAGTGAAACTGATGGTACATGTCACCACACATGTTCACTGTTCCAGAACAAGAATACTTGCTACCTACTTCCTCCTTGAATCAGCCACCAGTCTCACTGATCTTGAACTGGAATGAGAACCAAAACTACCAGAAAAGATGCCACAACACAAGCAGCAACTTGATCTAATGAAGAGGAAAGGGTGGAAAATGACTGATGAACTCCAACCTTACAAAGGCAGAGAGACCATTGCAGCTCTTGACCACCAACACCACCAGTGTTGATGGCCTTTGGGAAGTCTTATAAGAACAATGAACATGCACTTGTTGATCAGAAATCAAACCTGAAAACAATTTGTGTTGTCACTCTTTGATGCTGCCTCTCAAGGATGCTTCTGAAATTTTTTTACTTTGGCAGGAGGATGAGGTTCAGGAGGTGGTTTTCTGACTTTATTATGGTTTCCTTATCTTGATGGATCATTTACTTGTCATCAGATCAACCACATTTAGTTTATCAGCAGCATGCTTCAATGAGGGTCTCTTTCTTAGACTTTTCTTACTAAATATTTTATTAGTAGCAAGTCTATGAACGTGTAAATCTTTTCACAACAAGATATAAAGTGGTTTTCACCAACTGTTCATGGTCAACAACTCAACAATGTCTTCTAAATGCAAACATATCCAATTGGAACATCAAATAAATTAATTGTACCATAATTCATTCCAGTAAACATATATATTATTTTGGAATGACACCATGATGCATAATTCAACCATATCTCAGGAATCAACTGCAACGTTCTAGGAGACACAGAATCAGAGAGCATAACTGAAACATTTAATGGCATTAATCGCGAAGTTTAGCTCACCCAATAAGATGGTTGGTCTGATCAAGCCAAATCTTGAATGGATAAAAAAAAGCCTTCATTGATCTGCACAAATTTAAACTCCATTAAGATGGAACAGATATAATGGCTAGTTGTAACAATGGAACAGACACCAGAACATCCAACAAATGATTACTAGACACACCTCTTTTCTGGCAGTTCTTTTGGATATCCTGGTACTGTCCCTCGAATTGAGTCGAGTTTTCAAACAGATGCCTCGGCATGTCACGGTACAAACTTTATTCAATCATATTAATTGATGCATTACCCACAAAACCATTACAAAATTATTGAAAATGGTCTAAGCATCAAGGTGGCCAAGTGATCCCCCCAAGTTGATGACCATCAACTGTTGGATTAACAACAAAAATGGCAGCTCAAGTTGATGACAATCAACTGTTGGATTAACAACAAAAATGGCCAAGATGCCTCCTGCTTCAAGGGAGATTTCACGTACATCAGCTATCCTTGCATCAGTAGATCGGAAGCCACACCACTCAGCATCTCCAAATGAATGGATCTCCACTCCACCTTCTGCTAGCTGAACCACGCTGTCTATGGAAACCGAGACTAATCCAGAATCGTTTAAGCAAGCTTCGCCGACATCATCCTTCGATGAGTCAGCATGCTTTGTTAACGGAAGAGTGTCATCAGCACCAGAGCAGACTCAGATCTTTCTTCACAGGCCTGCTTTATGTTGCTTTGCAATCTGTTAAGAAAAGATGTGACATGTAAAAGTTAAAAGAAAACTATTAGTCACAAATGAACTGCATAACAGTTTTAAGTAAGGAGCAAATAGAATCTACAAGTGATCATAAAGTGAGGTTCCTGAAATTGCAGAATACCAGGTAAATCAATGCTTCTACAAGTACTACATGGACAACATGCTCTTGTACCATCAATTACCAACTGAAACTTAAAGTGATATTTCAGTAAAATAACATAAAAATCCAATTACTAAGTAAAATTATATACTGGAATTAAAATAGATGTAGATCTTCTGGCAATGATCTCACTAAAGGAACGCTAATGAAAGCCTCGGTAAACTCTTTTTCACTATTTACCAGTGACCTCCACTCTCCTATTTTGAAAGGCTTCCCACAACTCTTCCCTTTTCTGTTCTTAATGCATTTGTGATCATGTACCATCTTGAGCAATTCACATTGTTTATCAAGAATTGGCCAGCCAATATGTTCGTTTTCTAACTGGTTCTATAGTACAGGCTTTCTGCCCCAATTACTCTAAATTCTAGCTTAACTACAAACTGGACTGTTTGTTCGAAAGTATATGTCCATAAGCTCAGATCCATTCAACAGAATTTCGAACTCTAAATGCACCCTGTATTTACCATCCTATTTTCCATGATGCATGCCACAAACTCTATCTTTTAGACAATTTCTTAGACTCTTGGCCTCCGACAATTTCATTGAATAGCCACTCCAATGCCAACTCTCCAACAATTAAGTTTGTTCCTATGAACATTAACCACAATGAAAACCATATGCTATGCAATTTTAACTATATGCATATCAACTCATAAAATCATCACATACACTATTTTAATTATATGTTTCCATATGATCATTTGAGATATGCTGTAACAATTTAAACAAAACAAAGTCAAAATGAGACCAGTAGCGATAAATCCGGTAAATAAAGGCACTTGCACTCCAATAAAATATTGCAGACACATAATCCCTGTGACATCATAAGATCAAGTCTCGCCAGTAAGGTACCTTCATAATTGTAAGATCATCAAGATGACCTTCATTTGGATTATTAGTCACCAAGCCCAAAGCAGCTCTCATGGAGATCATCATTGCTGCTTCAGTTTCTTCTGATGCTTCCATCACAGTTGAGTTAGCAGCTGCAACCAAAGTAGCAACTGTTCTTAATTATGTAGAATCATTCCAATTGAAGTTACTCAGACCCTCTCTGTAAGCCCGTAGCACCAACTGGGCTGCGCTGGTTGTTGGAATCTGTCAAGTGTCAACATAACTAAAAATCAGACATGATAAACAGATACAGAAACAGACTGCACAGAGAAAAGTTTGAAACTTGAAACAAAATATTGTCAATCCAGAACTCAGACAGGAACACCCGAACTCAGATAAGCATACCCAAGTTAGATGATTTTCAGCAGGACCCGAGGTTCGTTTAGTGGTTATATAAGAGTAACAGTATTAGAGGAACTATATAATTATAGTGGGTGACTAAATAAATTTTACAATCTGCATAATGGATGACTAAAAATTTTTACAGCAGAAATTAACATTTAGTAAAGTGAGAGTTTAGTAGATGCCTTTAAGGTTTAATCAGCCATAAGTACACTGGTTATCAAGTGTGAACTTCTAGATGCATATAATGAAAAATGTTAATTCACTAACCATGATAAATTGCTACAGATCCCACTCTAAATTGACCTGTTTGCTCCAGATTCCACACAACTTTAAGTAGAATGTTGCAAATTATATAATTTTGCACTTCGCAAGGAATGCAACTTCTCCACTAACTTGAACCTTCCTACGACATCGACTCAATCTGAGTACTGACTCAGTCTACGAACATGCCTTCCTTTCCTTGCTTCCAATGCAACAAGCGAATGCGTAACTAATGCCATTCATAATCAACATAGAGAAGAGAACTTTACCAGCAGTTGAACCAACTCTAGGAAAATAATTACAACAAATGCTTTCTCAACATCATTGCTTACCTATAATTCCAGAGTGGCGAAATACCTCCAAATAGGGGGAAGGTGACAGCATGATATAAACAACAAAATAGATGGCAGACGATCTACATGTGATGGTCCTGGCAGCTTATGGAGGCTTCTAATGTAGAAACCTCGGGAGTATAACAACTGGCTTATACAAGGTCTTTAAGCATGTTGAATTGAGCAGAGGTAACAGTCGTATAAGATGATTCGCAGGTTTTCTGGTCCTTTTGTCATTTATCTTCTCGTAATAAGGTAAGTACAATGCATGTGTATCTTTCATACGCTATAAACTAAAGAGGCAATTCCTTAATCTTCTCAAAAAAGAGAAGTATACAATAACAGTAAATCCTACATGCTCAAGAAAATGATAGGACCCAAAATTCTACCAGATGCAAATGATGTTGACATCAATGGAAGCGAAACTGGAATCACGACGAACAACAAGAGATCCGAAGCCGCACCGTTTCCGATCGCTTGAGAAGCGGGGCCTGCAGCAGGAACCGCTTGATCTTCTTCAAGCTGCTCTCCGTGCCTTCCGCCCTCTGAAATCGACACGGTTTTGGGCGTGAGATGGATCGAAGAAGAGGGAACCAAAACCCTTATCGGAGACCCAAAACACCAAGATCGAGGAATCACATACCCCAAAGCCCGCATCGGAGGCCATCGACGAGTGGCATCGCGGGATCGGAACTACCGCCAGAGGATAATTCGGGTTTTCGGGGAGATCATTCGGGAAGGGAAGTCGGGCAGGTCGGAGTGACGACTATTCCGATACATATATATATTACGCCCGTTATGTCAGTGCAGCCCTTTGTCGCAGCCGTTATATCGAATTCATTTTAGGCATGTTAATTAAGTCAAATGGATCGACAGCCCCTTCAATTCATTTGTTAGTTAGCAAACAACATTATCTAATTAATCACATAAACAGGACGCTTAAAATAATGGATTTGCTTGTTATCGGGAGATTAGTGGTTTGAAACGTCACAAACATCCCCCGTTTCCGAGGCAGGACATTGTAACAGTTCTACGAGGTTGTCGGGCATCTCGAATTACTAGATAATATTGTAACAGTGTTATCTTGATTGTAACAGTTCCAGTAGGTGATCCGAATTATTAATTGTAGCAGTGGTATCTTTGCTTGTAACGGTTCTACTAGGTTGATCATGAAACAGGCGCTTTAACGTTCGCGCAAGCATAGCTTGATATCCCGATGCGTGGTCGGATCCATTGATTCTGTCCATAGCAGAGTATGAAGGATTGCATGCTGGAAGAGACAGAGAACGCAGGAACAGTTGGAAGAAAAATGAAGATGCCAGGGAACTCTGGAAAAGCTGGCGTTTTTTTACTGTGCAGCATGCACACATGATGATCCACAGGGTGGCTCGCTGAAGCTGTCAGCTAGATTGGATGTTTGTGGCCTCGTCTTATGATGATCCTGTTATCTTCTATCCTCCAATGATGCCCACCAGGTGCTCGGTGGATGTACATGATGCTGCTTTCTCCTTCTCCAAGCATGTGGTAGAGGTTATTATGAGCATCCAGCCGTCCATCCATCCATCCATCAACGCAAGCCAACGTAAGGTTGCACCGATGAGTAGGTCGGGGGCTTTAAAGAAAAGCTTGGAGTTTGAGGGCTTTGCTGCTTCGGTGAGACCCACATCATGCCGAGAGCTCACAAAAAGCCGGGGAGAGAGAGAGAGCGAGAGAGAGAGAGTGGGAGAGGGCAAAGGAAAAGCTAAAAAGTTTCATCGCCATGCCAGGATCCTTTGCTTTCTCCCGCTTTGTTATTATATCTGCATGCAATCACCACGGCATGCTGCTTTTCCTGCGCTTCTGCTAGTTTATTTGCATGCAATCCATAGCCCCACTACAAAACCATGAGAGCCCCTTTGCGCCATGTTCTGTTCCTGGGTCGAAGGTTGCAGGTTGAAAGGGAGTCAGGAAACGGATGCTAAAGAAAGACAGGATAGAGATGGAGAAGAATGCGTTGGTCGGGGTGGGAGAAGAAGAAGAAGAACATGAAGACAGATGTAGGGAGTACAGAAAAGGGAACTGGAGTCTTACTGAGACCATGGTTCTGATCGAGGCGAAGAAGATGGATTACGAGAGGAGGGCGCAGAGGTTGAAGGAGTTGCCGCGGGGCAGCAGCGGCATCGGCAGTAGCAGGCCACAAGAGATGAGGTGGAAGTGGGTGGAAGACTGTTGCTGGCGACACGGGTGCTACAGGAGCCAAAACCAGTGCAATGACCGGTGGGATAATCTCATGAGGGATTACAAGAAGGTCAGAACATATGAGCTGAGCTTGAGCGCCGGAGGAAACCCAGGTTTATCTTACTGGAAGCTCGAGAGGCATGAGAGGAAGGAGAAGAACCTGCCCTCGAATCTCTTGCCTGAGATATTCGAAGCCTTAACCGAGGTGGTGCAGAGGAGAGCCATGGCGGAGAAGGCGAGTGGTGGTGGTGCATGTGTGGCCGCCGCGAGGCCAGTGCAAGAGGAGAGGCAACTCGGGGGCGCCTCAGCTTCGATGCAGCACAGCAGCCCAGGTGCAGGATCACAAGCTCCGGAACCGCCAATGATTGCGCCGCCCCTTCCTCCTTATCCTCCGTCACATTCTCGACCAATGGCCACCATAGGTTAGACTTCTCGGTCCAACATATTCAACAGTTAATAGATCAAGCCATGCTTCTATTCCAAAATGCAGCTGCTTGCATTCCAGCGCTGCATATCTGTTTCTCTCCTTCCAGGAACTTCAACTGAACTATGAGCGAGAGAGAGAGAGAGAGAGAGAGAGAGAGAGAGAGAGAGATTTATGTCTATATTTGTTCTGCTACTAATGCTTCTAACAATCTACCTTCTAACGTAAGTTATAGTCTTCCATGGCATATGGAGTTTGCTGTGAGTTGCTTTCAGGCTCTTCCTTTCCATGTGTAATTTCTCCTTATCGCTACAGATTCCGAAGACAGTCAGCATTCAGTATCACCAGAGAGGAAGAGAAAACGAGGAGGAGGAGGAGGAGGCAGCAGCAGCAGCAGAAGCAACACCATGGAGCTGAGTTCTGCGATCTCGAAATGTGCTTCGATCATAGCAGAGGCGCTGCAAGCAGGAGAGCAGAAGGAGGAGACCAGGCACAAAGATCTGGTGAGCATTGAGGAGAGGAAGGCCAAACTGGAGGAGTCAAAGTCAGAGATGAGCAGCCAGTCCATGGATGGCCTGGCTTCTGCCATCAACAAGCTTGCCAGCTCAATCCTTGGTTTGGCCACTGACAGGATGCAGAAGCTCCAGAAATAAATGAACAAAGAACCTGATTGTAGGTGTCACACAAAAGTCCAGGGCCAGGAAAGGAGAGTGATTTGGTACACTCACCACTGGCTAAGCTCCTCCATCAGCCATTCCATTCTCACTTCCAATCATTAATCATGCTGGGCTTGTGGGAATCTCTGCTGTGACTTTGAGGTCATGATTGCTTCACAACTGCTCATGGAGAGAGATGCTCTCTCTCTCTCTCTCTCTCTCTCTCTCTCACTCTGTGTGCATGGCACATGACACAGTGGCATGAAAAGGGTGGGGAGCTGCAGAGAGATTGAGATTTGTATGTGTCAGTTTAGATATATGTATTCTGTGCTGAACTAGGTAGGTTATCTCTAACTAAATCTACTTAGAAAAAGTGTCAGTGCTTGGATTCACCAAATCACTCGAAAGCCTCGAGGAGAGAGAGGTGGCTTTTACTTTTGTGTCAGAGATGCTTTGTTTTGTTGTATCTGTGAACCCACCCACAAGTACTTGGAATGCAGGGGGAGACAGTGCAGTGGTCAAAGCAATTTGTTGTGGGAAATTACAGCCATGCCCACACACACTCTCTCTCTCTCCTCTGTGGATTGAATGAGTCCTATGAGTTGGCTGCAGTTTATTTCTTGCTCTTATAACCTTATAATTTATAGTTCTTTTATTATTATTAGTTACTCTTTTATTAGCCTAAACATGTAGATAAATCTTAATAAGTTGCTCTTTATATATGAATTGTGATTTATGTACTGAATTAAGCTTATTTTATACACTGATGTAGTAGTTGCTAGCATTTCTAGTTATCCATCCTCTTATTGTTTCTATTTGTGCATCTTCTATAGTAAAGCATCAATCTTTGTCTTCTTGACATTTTACCAGGATGATTTTAATGCACTCAAGGCTACATAAATAATTAAGTGACAAGGTTGTGTGTGTTTTAGCACAATTAAATGAATCATATGAATCACATAAAGACATTTCCCCTAATGTTGGTGGGTTTTGGCACAATAAATATCTCCTCAGTATGTTTTGTTGTTTATGATTTATGTTATTTTGTATCATGTATGACCTGAGGATGGTCCAGCATTTGCTTGGAACTCAATTAGTAGGCAATGAGTTAATTCATCTGTTGCTACAGACAGCATTGTGTACTAAATCAGCTGTACCTTCAGACATCAGCCAATATTTATCTGTGGCCTTGTTTTCATACCCTATATTTGGGTGGGAAGAGACAGCAGGGACAAAGCTTGATGCTCAAAAATTTATCATACATCACACCATTGACCAAATTAGCAATTAAAGCAGAAGACTTGAATTCATTTTGTCACAGTTAGGTATTTGTTAACATATACATTTATATTATCTCAATGATTTGCCATCAACAGAGAAGCAGAATTTATAGTGGATTTGATGTTGCTTGTTGGCATAAACAACTCACTCCACTTAAGGAAAACCTTTGTTGAAATTTTATTTTATTTTTTATTTTTTATTTTTTTATTTTGATGGAAATGGTTTTGAGTTTTTCTTATTATAACCATGTATGTGCAAATGGAGTAGTATTTATGGGACTCATCAATTATAAGACAAGTATGTTTCTGTGATTCTTTTTTTTTTTTTTTTTGTGAACTTCAATTTTAATGTGCTATGTTCCCATAAAGATAAAACATAATTATTATGTTTATTATTATTATTCTCATATGCATTTATGTCTCTTCATTTTATCTCATTATTGATGTATAGATGGGTGTCTATATCAGGTTCTGTTATTCATGTGCATGCAACATTAGAAACAATCCAAATCACATGAAATTATCATGAGAGCTAATAATGGTTAAGCGTTTGACACTGTATAAGCGATGGATTAACTTTCATTGTCTTATTGGAAAGGGGAATTTTTTTTTTGAAATCACACAAATTAACAATAAAAAAATATATCAGAAAATCGATATAAGATAAATGCGGTTGACAATTCTCATCTACATTTTTAATGTAAATAAAATTTTTTATCATGTAAAATAAATTATAAAGTCTCTGAGTTATCTCCGCTCAAACACAATTCATTCTAAAAACACCCTTTTTATACACCCTAAAGAGAAGTATAGAAACACCCTAGAGAGTAACATAGTAAACTTAAAAGTATTTCTCACATCTTATTCTCCTCCTCCAAATATATATATATATAATTTTTTTTCGAACTAAGATTCCTTGTCCTCCTTGAACACTAACTTCATGAATCTAAAATACAAAAGGAGATACTCTACTTCAACCTCCTTCCAATCTTCATCCTCATTGAATCTTTGATCATCAAAATTTCTGAACTCTAATACGACTTGCTGTAAAAGGAGAAAAGAATACCCAATTCAGGTTTCAACAGGAATGGAAGTATGCCAGAACAATCATCTGCATACTAGGCATAGAGTGCTTGCAAACTTCTCTCATTCTCTGATGAATACAGAGATAAGCTGGACAACCTGAAGAGATCTTTGGAGGGTGTGAGAAGAGCTGTGCATTTTGTGGCAGTGATAATATCATGCAAGTTTATAGTCAATGGTGTGAAGAACCAAGTTGGATACTGATTATTAAGCAGCAAAATCATATCCTGATAGTATAAGCCATGGAATCTGGAAATGTGAACTGAGGATATATAAGCATCTTCCTCAATCTCATTGAACAAATGGAAGATGAACAAGAAGAAATGGACTGCACAAGAGAATACAGGCATGCACACCATATATAGATCACTGTAACTAAGATTCATGACACATGAAGCTCACCTTCACTCAGCTATATCCTACCTTAGGACTAGACCTTCAAATGAATATATATGCATGCCTAACAACTACAGTGAGGACCAATTCAAACATTTGCACATAATGAAAGTAATTAAACTGTGGAAGATGCATACAGTTGACCATGACAAATTACACAGGATTCAGATTCTGTTCAAGTTCAGAGCGAAAAAACTCAATATCTATCACCTGATTGCAAGCTAAGCAACATGTTTCTAGCATACCGGGTACTATACTTTTGAATAGTGTATCAAGGGATGTAAGCTTCTGGTTAGGACCAGGGTCAAAATATTCATCATCTCAGCATGGTCAAAATGATCATGATTATGAACAGATCAGATTGGGAAAAATAACTTACAACTTTTAGTATAAACATTTTTCCAGAATATACACTAAATGAGGTTAAAGAATGAACGGCAAAACCAATATTAACAGTGATTCATTTGCTAGTAAGCTTCATTATTTTTCACTTTCTCCTATGCTGATGATATCAGAAACTTTATACAGGAGATTTATGGACATCAACTATCATTGCCGCTTGGCTAGTGTCTTTCTGAGTCCCCTTAGAATCTTTGTAAACCACATGATGTTCATGATAAATAGTGCTGCGGGTACCAGCAAAGTAAGAAGGTAGCCTAAAGTGTGCATCTGCCTGATCTGTGAGAAGAGGAGAGGATTATGGAATTAATGTTCGGTCAGAATTTGCAAAATCTTGCCATAAACAGAGTCAATATAAAAGAATATCCGCACCTGATCATAATACAAATAGATGTAGTAGAACAAGTAGATGAACAACAATATTCTTGCCACCTGCATAACGATAATCACTTGGCTCAAATAATACTATTTAGCAACATAGGCATAAGACCATATATTGTAAATAAAATTACGATAAGAGAACATAAAAACAGGGATGGGCCGGTTGCACGAGCCTATTCACAGTGCAGGGTTTGAGAGGTGTGAAACATATGCAGCCTTACCCTTAGGATGATAGAGGCTTTCCCATGATAAGCCTTTGACATCTAGATCATGATGGCAAGCTACACTGAAGCAAGATCCACCATTGATCCCTAAGTCTGACTCTAACTAATTATTAGCTCACACATATTAAACAGTGTTGGAGATTTACTGAATTCCATTTGGTATTATGGCATAAAGCAATTAAGAAAATTGTATGAAATTCAAGTAACAGAGTGGTCAATTAAGCTATGGACATGGCTCAATGGTTGAAAGAGAGATGCATGTACTTTGTAGATTGCGACAAAGCAGCATCGACTTAACTAAGGTTCAAGGACTAATTAATTTGCATCAGTAACACTACTTCAGATTCATTTTCTGCAAATGGCTACCACAAAGGGCATTGATGGGTATTAATCAATCTAATAACTCCAGAGTATGTGAGCCTGACCAACCTTTTCTAAATAATTTGCTTAATTTCCTCCCACCATAATTAGGACAGAACAGTGTTTACTAGTTTTATTTTTCCAAACTTGTATGTGATGCAATCATACCCCAAATGTCTTATAGAAGATTCTTATTTGATGTGGTTTTTCCAAATTCATCCATTTTCTTCTTAAATTAGATGGCATAAGTTCATTATTTCTAGTGAACCAGTGAATTCTTAAATGAAATTAGTACATTCTTTTTTACCAATTAACTTTAGCAGCAATAGTTTTCTTTGATATGGAATATGAGATCCTGAAGGTTAATTGATAAGAGATGACAAGAGCAAAAGTCTCAAAGTGAGAGCACATGAAAGTGACATGTAAAGTTGTTGCCACAAGAAGGCTCAGGCTACAAGAGGATTATACTGTCATGCAAACTGCAATCAGATTTTTTTAAATATAAAAAAAGAAACAATCAAGTGAAGTTAATTTTTAGCTGTCAAGGTTAGTCCAAAATATCTTTCTCATAAGGTTTTCAATAAGAATGATTAAAGGTTCAAAATAACAACTTGCTTTATAAGGAGCTCTCAAACGACACGATCTTGCACTTACCAGCCATGCAATAAACATCATGACACCATTAACTAGATATGCGCTAGATTTTTTCATTCCAGCAGTGTCAAGGAACCTTCAGGAAGAAGAAAAACAAATCATTGTTAATTTAAGAAATCTGACTTCTTAATGTTACAATGATATAAAGTCCAGCAGTATTAATAAGGTACCATCGTAAATTTATTCCAGGTGTTGTGGTCTCAGAAATAAGGACCATGTATGTGTACAGCTGCCCTTCCCCGGACAACATAGTGTAAGAAATTGCTGTTGCAGATAGCAGATGATGGAGAACCTGAAAAGGTAAATCCTAATTTTTTTAATTCATATGAAACAGGTATTGGTGAAGGCAGACATGACCATAGTCTTTCGCAAGCAAGACCAAAGCAAGTTAAAATTTTAAGTAAAATTCTAAGAAACCAGCACATAAAACATTGACACATTAATTGAGCTTCTGAGATTGTCCTTACATATTCAATTCCACCAAGGGAAGGATATAGCCAAAAGATCATTGCAAGGTCCGACACGAAGTATCCAACAGAAACCTGTCGAATTTATCAGCATCTGGACTTGCAGTTCTAATAGCAGTACTAGAAGTGGGCACAAAAGTAAATATCGTTGAGAAAGTTCTCACCCCTAATGTAAATATAGATAAACTTGAACTCCGGAATATAACTAGCCCTTCAGTGCGATCTGAGAAAAGATCTGAGAAGAATACTAAATATAATGACATCGCCGTGATAAAAATCGCATGGGCACTTGACATTCCCCTGCAAAAGTAGTTTCCTTATACGTGAGAGCTCAAGAACAAAAATGGTATGCAATTAATAATAACTTCTCACCTATTATTCCACTCGATACGTTGGATCTTTGTGAGGGAAGCATATCCCTTATAGTAAAGAGAACTAATCATATGGGTAACATCATATGCCTGAGAATTGCAGACTGTTAAGAAGTTAAATGAGACACCTAAGATATCCAAGTAAGAAATCATTGATCCCTGTACAGAAGTCTACATGCATGAATAGGCACATGCCCACGATATAATTGGAAATTGGATGGAGAAGCGGAGGGAATGAGAATCCATATAAGTACTAAACACCAATAAAGATTCAAAATGATAAAGGGAAAAGCAACTTTATACTTTTTAACAGCTCATCAAAGGAAACATATTTTTAGACAGTGGGTGAGCTTGTTTGTCTAAACTTTATAATCAACTCAAAATGCTCCTCTCATCTCTGTCCCTTGAATGAGAACAGATTATTCTTACTGGGCGCTTCATGGTTTTCAAAAGACTTAACCAAATATCCAAAGATACTAATATGAAGCAGATTTGGCTTTTAGCAGTTCTTTTTCAGTCTCTTGAATATTTTCCTTCAGAAGACCAGGGATATGCATTATAACAAAGCATTGGTAAACAAATTTTCAGGAGAGGATATATGGGAATGAAACATACCATCTTGCACATATAAATGCCAACAAGGACAGAGGTACATGCAACAAGATGATCTGCTAGCAAGTAATTTCTGACCAGCCACCCAGCCTGGTAGATGTATGACTGCTCTGCCATTACCTGAGTCTTAGAAACCTGCATTATGACATATATCCTGATTCAAGAATTCAATCAATAATGAAACAATTATTACACGCAAAACATATATATTTTTAAGATGAATATATTATTTTTCAAAAATTCAAAATGAGTTAATTTATATGCTAAAAAAGGTAGAACATGTTTTTGCAAATGATATGCAGTCTAGCATAAACTAAAAGCCTTTTCCTTAGAGTCAATTAGAAGCCTTATTGCATGCAGAAGAAGCATAGCATAAGTAATAACAACAACTGCTTACTTCAAGCAAATTTTGCAAGTAAAGAATAAGACAGGCATTCTACCCGAAATGGTTCATATCCTATATATAATCTTGTTACATTGCTGAAAATACAAGAAGCCTACTTATTGAAGCTGCCACAAACGTAAAAATAGGACATTACTCTTCTGTATCATTTCTATCAGACATCACAAAAGGCCTTAATAAACAAGTCAAGAGCAGAATGGGATTTCATCTGTACAACTGAAATTGTGCTTTAATGTACAGACACACTGACTTGTGACACACAGAAAGAGCCAAATTGAATGTGTCATCAGTACATTACCAAAAGGAAATCAGAGGCCAATAATTACTGAGATGCTAAAGCAAGTCTACGGAACCACCGGAGCCTTCTCAACCCAATCCTAGTGTTAAGAAGGGATGGGATCAACCGAGCCTCCTCACTTAGTGCTACTAGTAATAGTTATTTCTCAGAATTAATTTATCATTATTTATGGATTTACTTTTATCATTATTTTTATTATATATTTTAGACCGTCTATAAGGTCTTGTTCTGAGTTTATTTAGTGTATGAATCTTGATAATGGGTACAGTAAGTTGCCTAGCTTTGGAGAATTCCAGAGGATGGGACTTAAAGAGATTTCCATGGTAGGAAAGAATTCTCCTAGAAGTGTTCGAATCTTCCAGCTTTCCAAATTTTTACCTAAATTCACATTCTTGTTCTCCACACGATCAAGGTGAGAAAGAACATCAGCATAAACCGCAAGCCACGATATAAAGTAGACCAAGATATGTCACCTTCCTGAAAGAGAAAAAACAAGGCCCAACTGACGTCTGGAGCAATCAAGCAGTTAACCAGCAGTTCGTCCAGGCAAATCAATCAATGCTAAGCAAAAAGTTCCTTTGTTTGCTGAAATATCCTTAACCAGCCAGGAAAAAAAGTAATTTTTTCATCATCACCTCTCATCTCGATGCACCCCTCAGACTACCATCACTCGGGTTCTCGAGTGATGCCAATCCCAAACCCGCAACCGAAGCAACCAAGAACAAGCTCCAAAACACGTTGATCAGTTAGAAATACCATCGCAAAACCCTCGGTTTGAACCAGCAAAAGCCGAAATCAAGAAAGAGAACAGAGCGCCAACGTCGGTCGTGGGAGAGAAAGATTCTACCTGGAACCACGAATCGGGAGTAGACGGGCGAAAGGTGCGTTATTCTTGGGGAGAAGCCACCGACCGAGCAATTAGCAATTAGCGAAGGGCAGGAGGAGGGATTGAGAGGGGAAGAAGAGGGAGGGAAAACGTGAGGGGTTGGAACTTGGCAGAGCTTAGCCTTTGAATCCCGGGAATAGGATTCGTGTTGGATTGTGCCGCAAGAGATTGCGACGGACGCTATCTTTATACCCCGACAAATTCAATTGCGTGAGGATGTTGGATTGCGGAATCAGAAGATTGGATTGAGTGTATATGGACATCTATACGTACATATACGTATATGATGTATACACATACACGAAGGCGATAAAATTTCGTGTATACCCCTCGAGGTTTGGTAATATTAGTTAGTATTTATCTATATAAATCGAGACATTGATTTATGTTAATACCATTTAAAAGCTAATTATAATATTAAGATATGTTAGATCTTTTGGTTGATTTTTCTAAAACTATCTTTTTATATGTTTATTTCCGGATGAAATTTTTTTTGGATGATGTCTCATTTTTCTTATAATCTCATAAATATCACTCGACAACTTGCTTGCGTCGTCGTCGTCATCATCCGAATAAACGGATCATGAGAAACTAACAAAAAGAGAGAAGAACAAAAAAAAAAAATAGTATCACCAGTTCCAGAAGGAAACCAAACCACAATTCATATCACATCTCCATGATCATTGCTCAACCCACAATCTCACTGGTTTTTCTCCAGAAACACAGGACAAGATCTCTTACAGCAGCTAAATTATCTCAAGCTAGGCCAAGGACTTCACCCTGATCAAATGAAACAGAAAACAGTTTTATTAAAGATGAGAGACCAAAGATCAAAACTATAAGCTTCATATCAGATATATACATCACTCACAAAAGGCATCAATTCAATTCAGGTATGGTAAAGTCAATAAACCTTATCTGGTAACATCCTTTCAGTAATGTTTCAAAGTGTTTTACAGGCACTCGGTAGCGGCAGGAAACAGCATTCTTTCCGATAATTGTTGATCTTGCTGCATCGATTTTGGTCCATACATATAATATAAACTAATAATTCTGGACAGCTATCGTATATGTACATCGCAAAATCGGTTCTCAATTTCTTGCAAACGTGTGATGCTTTTCTTCACTTTTAGGCGATGACGAGGATGAGGATGATGACAGCCCCAAGAGCAAGCTTCCGGCCTTGTCCTTGCTGAATGCCTTCCTAACATCCTCTTTGAGCTCACAGAAACGCAACTTTTTGACCTTCTGCTCATCGGGGGTGCCCTTCTGGAGGTAGAACACATCGGGCAAGTCATCCTCCAGGAACTTATCCAACACTTGTGAACAGTGAGGAAAATATCGCCGGCCCAATTCCACTGACAATTATGGGCATGAAAATTAATTTGCAACAAATAACATTGTTATGAACTATAATCACAAAAAGAAAAAGAAAATCATAGCGACGAGAAGGAAACATTTCTTGGCAGAAACCAGTTATATTAAAATACCTGTTTTCGACAAGGCATCTACCCTTGATCGAAGCCTCTTATTTTGCACTACGGGTGTCTCATTCAGGTCAACATCCCTCAGGTTACTGGAGCTTCTAGATTTAGCAATACCAGTAAATTCAGAAGTTGTGTTGGCGTGTGCTATTTCCATGGCTAACTTAGCTTCAGCAGGGAAGAATAATCTTGCAAATGCAACTGAACAGTACAGCAATCAAAATTAGCAGGTGCCATCTGATAACACATAAGTCAATCGATATAATACTAGCAATAATGATATCTGTGTTCTCCTAGATGTTGCCCATAGTATCTGCATAAGAATTTTAGCTGCAGTTGTAATCTTCGAATAATAATCAGTTTAGCAGAGTACATATCCTCAAAATAAATGCTTGAAAACAAGAATTTTGATGTCAAAATATCAGTCTACCATGCTGTCAAAAGCCACTTTGAGTTAGCACTTATTAACTAATTTGCTTCGTAGATCAGACTATGAAGTAAGAAACAAACTGTTGGTAAATTAATCAATGTCCTAAATTAAACATGAGCATATTTGTCCCTGAACTAGAATCGATTAACTAAAGATTTTATAGAACAATCAAATCCAGATCTGACTTAAAAACTCAGTACCTTCTTCCACTGAGTTAAGGATATAGGTGAACGGACATAGCATCATGGATGACATTACTGGCATAATCATATTAAGTTCTACTTGTATTAAAATGACTTAGTCCTTAGATATAAAATGAGAAAACGTTCATCAAACAAAACACTGCAAAACAACTATGAAAACAAGGATAATGCACCATCATTTAATGACTGGTGAGAAACAAATATGACGGCAGCTGATGAGAAAATTCTAAAGTATCTATCATGACAGGAACACGGTATCAGATTCAAAAATTAAAAGAAGCAAACCTACGACGTTACAGGTCTGATTTGCACTGTTAGCTCAAAAATCATTACAGATTAAGAAACAGAAATATGAATAAGAACAAATATAAGAAAAAAAAAATTAAACTCAAAGAATTAAAAAAAAAATCATTCATGCTCAAGATTGCTACAAAACCATTCATACTTCGAAAAACAAAATATAGAAGATAGACTTAAATAAGCATGCAGGCCTACTTTTGAGGTAGAGGTGAAAGACATTTAACAATACTAAAGCAAGAAATCTGTAAAGAAGATGATATGTGACAGACATATTCATGAAGGCGATCGATAACTGTATCACAATTCCCTTATGAAAGCTTACCTCTATTTTCCAGGTAAAGAAGCTTCATGTGTAGATCATCAGCCAACAATGGTGATGTAGCAGAGTCTTCTGCAGCCAAGGGATTCCTCATAATCTCTCTCTCTAGAATATCAATGCAAATCTTGTTTTTATTTGATTCTTGACCCTGCTCTGTTCTTGTAAAATAATCTTTCGCCCTAGTTAGTCTCCTACATATTCTAACAGCATTTTGGCCATCAGCTGTTGTTTCTAATGCTGAGGCACCTTTTGTGAGAAGTGACACAATCACTGCTGGCTCTCTTCTCATGGCAGCCAAATGAAGTGGTGTGTATTCTCTATCATTCTTTAAATTCACATTGGCTGACCCAAGGTCTAACAACTCAGCGACAACTTTAGAATCAGAGTAAGCAGCCGCATAATGTAGAGCATAGGCATCATCTAGAGTAACCCCAGACTCACTCAAAAGCAACTTTACCAGTTCAACATCATCAGAGTCCAGGGCTCTGTGGATTCTTTTAATTCTCTTCTCAAGCATGGGGTCCACGGTGGCAGTAGATTCCTTAGGCTGAGATTCGCGACGCAATAATCTAATTTCTTCAGCTACTTCTTGCGGGAGCTCCTTCTCGAGAGCAATATCATCAAGATCCGACCTAGCTACTCTTTGGACACAGTGAGAGAGCAACTGGTTAAGCTTCGAGTGGGAGGCAACCTGAAGGATAGGAATGACATCTTCCACCATAGCTTTATCAACAAAATTCAGAAGTCGACGCTGTGGATTACAGAAAGGATAATACAGTCACCTTGGTGTTGTGCACAAATATCAATACACATTCATCACCACAAAAAGACCACAGAAGAGTACAAAATACAAATATTAGAAGAATTACATGTTTTTATTTATAAGACCTATTTAAGAAATCATCTCAGGTTATCATAAAAAAGGCAACTACAATGTCAGTTCACAAGTTATAAATTAACTGTTTTCATAGCAGTAAACTGGAATGGTGATGATTGTGGATGCAGACAAAGACTGTCGAAGAAACAAAGAACTTTCAGAGATAAGCTACGAAATTAGCTCATAAGTCAATCTTACTAATCTTTTTCATGGCGATTATAGTAGTATCCCATTTTTTCTATCAGGCAAACTATTAAACTCTGACTGAAGTTGTTTTCCTTGATAATATTTATCAGTTATGCAGTTTTTTAAGACCATGCACTACTCTTACATTGTTGAGTAATTTGTCATCTCGAGATAATAGCATATTTCTCCCAAACAATCTCTATATCCTCAGTATCTCGAACATGTCTGCATAACAATAAAAAAACACGGATGCAATTTTCAGTAATGCACTGTAGATACACGAATTAAAACTTTTTTTTTCCACACAAGTAGGGGCACCAAAGTTCCTTTTGTTATAACACTTCTATTTTAGACATATCATGTGTGATATTAGTGTAGTTTGTCGAGTCAATCAAAGTGGACCTAATAACTATTGCTGCAGTAATAGTTATAGTGCTCGGTAAAAAAACTGCAGTCAGCAAAACAAAGATTTAATTGTACATGCAATCTTTTCCTCAAGAAACTTCTAACTTTCAAGAACTCGTAGACTAAGGTTCATAAAAGAAAGACAAAGATTTCCACCGATAGTAAATATCAAATATATGGTTCCTGGTATCTGATGAAACCTTTTATAATCTTTCCTATCCAATTATTGAAGTCTTTTTTGGTTGAACCTGTGGTTGAGTTCTTATACACATGAACGAATATTTGTGTGATTCCACTCACCATCTCAATAAATTCTAGTAAAGTCATCCTAAAGCCCCATATCCTCCCAACAAGTAATTACTTCAGTTTCGCATCATACACTGTTCCACTTTCAGTAGATTTGCATCATGAATTTCTTCGGATACCAGAGGAGCTGCACTCTCTCTCTGGGAATTCGAGGAGACAAACAAAAAAGTTCCATTATGAATTTAGAAAC
Organism: Musa acuminata AAA Group; assembly: GCF_036884655.1. Lineage (NCBI taxonomy): Eukaryota > Viridiplantae > Streptophyta > Magnoliopsida > Zingiberales > Musaceae > Musa > Musa acuminata. Next base: position 43,760,703 of record NC_088330.1, read on the forward strand.
ATGTGTTGAACTTTTCATTCTGTAAAATTGAGTAAAAAGACTCGGGTATTATCCTCCTCCAGCTCAACAGATCACAAGATTTCATTACACGCAAACTCAAGAATCAAACTTGTGACCAGTTTTCGTGATATGAACATCAGTTAGTAAAGAGCAATTAATCCAACAATCGATCAACTTCACAAACGCAAACATATGAAGAAAGACAATAGGCTAAAACATGAGGACAGCAAACCAACCTGTAAAAGTGAGACGAGCTCCGCGATCTGAAAGACAGAAGATGCGTACAAGAGCTCGACGGCGAAGCCAATGGCTGGCCGGCAAGCGTCATGCGCGCAGAACCTGTCAACGCATATCGACACATCCTGCGGGGCTGCTCGGAGCTTGCCCGTGTAGAGATAGCTCAAGAAGACCATGAAGGCCTCCCGGCCGATCCGACCACCGGGGACCAGCTCGTTCATGACGTACCTGGGCTTCCCCTCCTGTCGATTCCCTCCGCTTCCTTCCCGGGAGAAGAGGTCACGGAAGAACCGGCTCCTTGCGGCCAGGATGCAGCGGTGGATGCCGACAGGATCCCCTTCCACTGCGATCTCGGCGTCAGTGCAGTCAAACTCGGTGTCGAGGAGGAGGCGCTCGAGATTAGTGCTCAGCTTGCTGAGGCTCAGGACCTCGAGGTTGGTCCCACCCTCCGGCGCCGCGGGAGGAGGCGAGGGGCTAGGCGCGGTGCCACCCGGAACATGGTAGGCACTCGAGCCATTGGAGAGGTAGGAGGAAGAGGCAAAGCTTATGGAAGACGAAGGCTCCGTGAGATTAGGCATGGCGTGGAAGCCCAGATTCCTATCACCTTGCTTCTGAGGACATGAGATCCGAACTATCTAGCATCCTATGCTTCCAAAGATGGATCTTTTTCCGATAATTTTCAACATATATCATCTACTCCAATCCAAAATCCAAACTTTCTTCCTCCCGTCTCAGATACAGCAGATCAGCTGCCGCTCAGACCGCAGAAAGGGGATTCGGGAACAAACGATTCAAGAAGCTCGAAATTCCAATCAAAAACCCATCTTTCCCACCAGAATCCCAAGAACTCACGTTAACACCTCGATCAAGCCCTCGATTCCTAGAGAGCCAAAGCGGAAAGATACGAGAACCCCATCGAAAACCCCACCAAAAAAAGCTAGCGGAAACCAAGAAATGCACACCGAAACGAATTCGTGCTCCCGTAACGACAAGAACGCGATCCCTACGCTGTAATGTCTGGGAAAAAATCTTTCACTAGATTTCAGGGGGTTTTGTTTTCTTTTCTTCTACTGCACCCTTCCTTCGTCTCTTACTCGCTCTCTCTCTCGTCTTCGGATGAGGAGAGCGGGGCGCGGTGACCGGACTTTCTTGGTTGCGGTTGGATGCTGAAGTCGCGGGGTGACGCGAGAGATGCCGTCACCACGCGGTGGTAGGGCAGGATGACGTCGCGCAGGCATCGCGGTGCAGGAGTAGGGTCGACGAAGCTTCTTGCTGGCTTCTCCGCTCTGCCGTGGCGCCGTCGAACGCGACCCCGCTTCCACACCTTTTCGTTTCCTACGGCACTTTCAGCGTCCCCGGGATTCCCTACGGCGTCCGAGCCACGCGACACGGTGTTCTCACACGACCAAGCCGGTGGGTCCCACGCCATCCTGCTGACGTTAGATAGATAAGGACAAGAATATGCATTAAAAAAAACGATCGAATAGGATTTATAATATGATAATTCGAATCCTTAACTCTTACCAAATAGGAGATAGCGTTAGATGATGAGTTTATTTCCATTTGAATCGTAAAAATACTTAGATTCAAAGGTCTCGAGATTAGGCACCATTCTTAGATGCTGATGAGTTTGGATTCGACCTTTGGTGGATGATGAGAACGATGCTAATGTGTGAAACGGAGGCCAAAACGAAAGGTGGGCCGGCAGGTCATTTTCCGGTCGCTTTCGCCGCCGTGTTAATGACCGGTCAATATTCCACGTTGACCGACCTCTTCTTCGCCTCCGTCGACTTCCCCTCACCGTCTCGGTGTGATCACCCGCTTCCGTCTTTTCCTAGTCTTTTAATTCTCCGGTGGTGAGCCTCACGGGGGCGGCGCAGTCGTGGCGAGGGCGTGGGAACCGTGTAGCCACCGCCTCCGGTGAGTGCAGGCGACCGCGGACCTCGCTTCCGGTCCGCGAATCTTCCGACGAAGTCACACTGGTTGCTGATGTTGCGGTGACCGTGTCTGTCGGATGCCGAGCGGTGACGATTACCGGTGGGTCCTTGTTTGAAAAAAAAAACATAATAAGATTAAATAAAAAAATATGTTTTTTTTATGAGAGCCGACAGAATTTTATTATTAATGACTTTATATATTTAAAATTGTATATATGAGACTATAATTCTACACTCCAAATAAAATTACTTAAATTGAGAACTCACACGTACTTAAAATTTATTTTTATTTAATATAAAATATTTGATGATGTATTTGACTCATTTATCTTCAATTAAACTCTTTATCGAGCTATCATAAGGTTGAGGATTAAAATTCATCCTCCCTATTTATCATTTTATTAAAAATTATAAATGAGCCAAATAATTTATAGTTTTAGACTTTATATTCATGCGGTCATAAAGGTTAATCCATAGTGTCTAACAGGAAAGGACAGGGTCAAATTTCCCTTTCATACTACTTTGTGCTTTTAATTTTTGAATTAAAAATAAAAAGTTTTTCCACCTATTTTTTTAATTGACATTATATTTTCCTTGAGTATTATATTTTTTTTTTTATCTCCATCTCATTTTCCACAAGATGTATTTCAAATATAATAGGAAATAATTTTAATATTAATTTTATGAATTAGAATATAATGATTTAGAGAAAGAAACCCCTAATTCTAATTTAATGTGCATCCTACAGTCAAATATTGAGAAAAGGAGACCCAATAAATGTTCTTGATTTAATTAGAAACAGTGATTTGTATAGAACAAATTTGTTGTTATTGTATATATATATATATATATATATATAATTTCTTTTGTAGGGGTCCCTTTCAAAAGAAATTATTTTTCCGGCAGACGCAAGCAATAGCCATTACTTTGCCGGTAGCCATCAATATGAACGAATCAGACACTGAGGAGCCCATAAATCTGGTCAAAATTAATGGCCACAATCCTTGACACACCCGTGAATAAAGTGGACAGAACGTCAACAATTATTCTTTATTGAATTTGTATTGGATTGCATGCATCCGTCGTTTTCAAATTCATGTTGTTTTCCCCTTTTTCTTCATTGGAGCTTCTGTGATCATCATTAAAGAACTCCATGTCTAGGGATGCCAATGAATAGAACACCAATAAATTTCTACCATGATTGGTCCCTGATGTTTATTTTTCTATTTATATATAATCAATTAACATAAAAAGACAATATCATTCTTCTAAAATCTTTGCAGACCTCCTACTATTTGTGCTATATTCTAATTGGACTCTTACAGGCATAGAGCCTTTGGAACACTGGACTTGCTTGTATTTAGTTATGACAAAAAAGAAGAATATCCCTGAATTTTTCAGCCTGCTGGTCTATAAATTTATTTTTGAGTTTTGAAATAAAATGTTCCACAATTAAAAATCATGAACAAACAAAAATAGCTTCAACATTTACATGTTAGCAGTAGTTCTAAGTTGTCAAGTCAAACTAACAACAGTTTAATTCAAAAGATTAAGCCTTTTGTTTGTGTGTGTGTGCGTGTGTTCGTGTAAAGATTGAATTTTAATTATTTACTCATGTGGGATTAAATTTTTATGCAGTTAAGAAATCTCAGATTCGAATTCATTTTTCATTTAAGATCATCTTTTTGAGTGTCAGAGTCTGAGAGATAAAGGAACACATAAATATCTGGATTGTCCACCGAAGGTCAAAGAAGAGTTTACTGCAAGGGAGGATGAGTGTGTCGGCTGAGAAGTCACCTCTCATCCGTGCCCTTCTTGCGTGCTCCATTATTGAATGGCCTCCTCGAGATCAGCTTCGTGGCAGAAACTCGACTTGGAGTTTTTCTTTTGGGTGACACCTCCAAAGGAAGACTTGCAGTTCTTCTAGTTTGCTCCATTGGATGGTATCCTTGAGCTCAGCTTGGTGACAGAAACTGGACTTAGGCTTTCCTTTTGGGTGACACCTTCAAAGGAAGACTTTGCAGTCGTTGTTTGCTCCATCGAACGGTCTCCTCGAGCTCAGCTTGGTGGTAGAAACTGGACTTTGGACTTTTCTTTCGGGTAACACCTCCAAAAGAAGGCTTGTGGTGGGTGACGAAGTCAACATAATGTGACGTGACCCGGTCATCTTCCATGCGATGCGCGGGACCCGCTCAAGATCTCATGGACCCCTCCCGTCACCTTGTAGTTCTGTCACATGAAAGAGAACATACAGTATTAGCATCGGAAGTAGGATTCGAGTGCATGAGCTCAACTGTGGATGGTTTGGAGCTGATAACCAACCTTCTTCTTGCACCAAGAGAGGGAGAACGTGTCGCTAATGCCCGAGCAATCCTTCTCGTTCAACGAGTTGGCAGTGCACCACAGATTGGGTGGAGAGGACTTGCCCCGTCTTATCAGGCGACGGGGACCGCACGGTGGCCATCTCCATCCCCGTCCCCGTCTCCATTGACCGCAGCGAAAACTACAGCCCCCCCTTCTCATCAACGGCTGGTCACGGCCGGCACTCCAAGAATGATTCCCAGTGAATAATGAATGCTTGAGTTGCCCATTTCCCTTCTTTTACGGCAGCCAAGTTTATCGTAGCCTTTTCTGGCAGTTGTTTGTTCTTTGTTTCTTTGAACAAGACGTGGGGCTGCAATGATGAATCACACCACCTGGGAATTTTGGCACCTACATGTTAGAAAGAGAACATACACATGATACGAGACAGTTCATGCTTGGTCTCTTCAGGTGCTCATGCTCCCTAAATCCAGAAATCAACAACCTGGCACCTTTGTATTCTTCAAAACTCATCTCGGTAATTCTCCTGCTGTTCCCTCCCGAAACTTGCCACCTTCACTCATCTTACTGTTCATCTCCTAGCAAGTGATGATCAAAGTTTTTTCTTCTTTTTTTGCTTTGAAAAGGACACCAGCACTGTAAGAAGTTTATTCCTACAAATCACAAGCTGCCAACCCACACAAAAGAGAGAAAAATGTGAGTTGAAGGATTACCTTTAGGAGGGAGTGTGCATTACGATTGTCACTGTTATGAAATTTGAAATGGTCTCTGTTTTTCATCAAACATTTTTTATGATTGAACGGTATTACTGTATGAAGATGCGCTGACTAAACCTTTTCCACGACTGAAGATGTGGTAATTAAACTTCTCTCACCCTTCTGAATCCAAAAAAGAAAAAAAATGTCTGGGTAGCCATATGCTAATCATTTTCTACGAGTTCATGAGACGGTCCATCGTCAAAGTGATCCAGCTTTCAACCCATCATGCATCTTGCATTACAAAGGTGTGCTTCTCCCACCGAAAAGTCTAGCCAATTAGCAACTATCCATCCCTATGGAATTTGAGTCTTCTACTTCCTTTCTGGATGCACCTTGTCACTACTTTCTTGTGATTGCAGAAGTGCAAAGCTAACATTCAGCACAACGTGAGGCTGTTAGATTGTAAGATACAGTGTTATCAAAGAAAGGGAGTAGTCATAGGTAGAGTGGAATCTCTTCTGATGACTTGTCCAATTTTCTCTTAAGCTTTCCATTATCTTCGTTTCAATGCTCTGCAATCAACCATCACTTTGCTAGAAGATGCTGTCTCGGTAGCTTCTCTGCAAATGATGCTCTTTTTCCCGTACGTACTAGTAGACATTTTGTTGAGTGCTTTCCATGTCGTACCAAACCAAGAAATTAGTAAATACCAACTCTATGTTTCACCAAATCCTAAGCATTGTCTGCCCCTCTTTATGATTGATGCCTGGACAAGTTGTGTTCGACTCGACATCATGGAAACTTATTTTGAGTGAGAATTGATTCTTTTTGTCAGCTCCTGACAACCTGACCTCCGGTGAGACTGGTCGAGGAACTTGCAGGGTGGTACAGACTTCTTCTACTTTGTCCATTATAATTAGTCAGTAGGGACAAATGAAACCTTGTTTTCTTTAGATTATGAAATACTCCTAAGATCAGCTGCTGGATCTCAAGTAACTTTGCAATACCTTCTTTATGCAACCCTCTTGGCATAAAGAAGAAATTGTTGATCCTGGAAACCTCATTAAAATCCTAGTTTCATAAACAGAGAAATGTGTGTATAATAGTCCCTCAAAAACTGAACCATATCAACCAAGTTTTACTATGATCTTATTAACACTGGGTAATTTCAACCAAAATAAAGAACTTGTAATGCAAGCTCCTCAGTCCCTCACCACATACATGGTGCTTGTGCCACACAATCATTTCATGTACCATGCAAGCACTGCATGTAGGTATTAAGATTAACCCTCCTAACTAAGCTTCTCCAAACCAAGGAGAATGAAAGTTTCCAAAATGATAAACAATGGAGGAGAATAAACTACTTTGTTGGTGGAAAATTGCTGAAAACTAAAAAGAAAAAGAAAAACAACAGACCGCTCTAAAAGACTTGGGAGTTGATTTACAGGGCAATCTGAGACGATGGCTGATCAGATCAATGACAATCTGGTTCAGGACTGCTGCCGGAACTATTCAGAGCATTAGCACAAGCTGATGCACCAGGATGGACCTTGTCATGTCCCTTGATGGACAGGATAACAAATGAACAGCAAAAGAGGCCAAGAATGTAATAGTCAAACCAATCATGTTTAAGAACTCCCGACGACCATCTACACAATCTACCATGCAGTTTGGCCCCATATGCTATTTCAAGAGTAACTTATTCAAATTACCGACACTTAAAAGTTCATACCATCTACAGACTCGCAGATCTAAGGTGAGAAGAACAGGGAGAAGAACGATGGCATAAGCTTAGATCGAGCTTTAGGCTTCGGTACACTATAGCTGTCGCGACCGTAACCATGTAAAAGGATTCTCCCCCCTAGAGTATATAAACTGATGAACCAAATGCTTAACGCCCACATACTCTCGTCCTTTAATCATACATTTAACCAAGAAAAATTAGAAGATAATGTAAAGATCCCTTCTTTCCGGATCAAAGCTCAAAAAGCTGAAAGAAAACGACAGAAAGAAAGAATCTTTTTCGTCTGTGGTCAAGAATTCGGGAGTACCTCCTCGACCACCTTGCCGATACGGACGTAGGTGGCCTCGGTGACGACGCCCAACGACTACTGTCCTCCTCTCGTCCTCTTTCTTCCCCATCTCCCCCCTACGCGAGGTGGCGGTGGTCTCCTTGTGCTCTCGAGTGGTCGAATCCGGAAGGCGGCCCGTCCTTCCAGCCAGCCCAAGATAGGTAGGGTTTCGAATTCCGTTGAGGCGATTGGGGCCGACCGGGCCGGGCTACGCGGACGCAGATGTGGTTAAAAAACCCGATCCGGGTCCCTCAAAGTTTGGATCCGATAACATCGGCGATTCGGGTTTGATTCCTCATTCGATTCACGTAAATCCGACCCAACAGTAAAGACGAGTGCGAGTCCGACTGGTATATTCCCAATGGTAAAGGGTTGCTTTCTTCACGTGGAAGTCTTTCATGAATGCTTCTCTTCGTCTTCCCAGCAATTTGGTTCTCTAAACAATTTGATTCTTCTTCATCAGTGATCACCACACACTGCTGTCATATCACGCTACCACACAGGGCCCACCAGCACAATGGAGAAAATATTAGAAGCCAGAGGTCGTCTTCTACATCTCAGTGACTGCCAGATTGTGATGGAGACAGAACAGGAGGGTGAAGCGAAGCAGGCCATCCGGCAATGGAAGGTGAACTGATCGTGCTAAGAATTTGTAGGTGTTTTAGTTTGGACAACGACACAAACTTATTTCTCATCTGCAAAAGCTTCTGCGGAACTTCTTTCCATCGACATTATTGTTGTTTATTCTCTTGTCAGATTGATTCCTGTTGGCTTTCCAAAGCCATCGATGCCCTGGTGGAGACCTCATGCCGGTTGTGTGTACGTGAGATCCTGAGGTCCCACATATGAAGCCATTGTCAAGTGAACCCCCACATCACTTGCATGGTGGACTTTTGTATCCGTCGGAAGAGTCGGGCATGGTTTTCCAAGCACAACCACTGACAGTGGTGGCGAAGAAGCTGCCTCGTACCCAACTTTGAGATGTAGGTGGGTGGAGGTTTGCTTTGGGAGGATGCATGCAGGGGAATTGGTCAGAACATGGTACAACCTTTGCTTTGAACAAATCACAAAGAACAAAGGAGAAAAAGATAAGAAGACAAAGAGGAAAAGAAAGTAAGGAGGGATTGGTCAGTGAGATTCTCACCACCAAATGGGGAGTAGAACAAAGGAAAAAGCTCCTGTGCCTTTTGAGGATTCATCTTTAAAAGGTGGGGGTAGGAAAAGTAAAGGGTTATGGGTGGTGGGTGCCCCAGAACCAAAAAATAAATAAAGGGGGATGAGGCACAAACACACATTGGTTTCTTCTTTCAATCTGACAAGATTCTCGCAAGGTCACTGTTGGATTTGGATGTTGAGAATCCACCAATCCTTCAAATCCTTTGCTGGATTCACCTAAATGATATCGAGTAGGTGTGGGCCGTCTTCAATCAAGTACTGATGCTTGATCAAGGTGGGGGGTAAATGTGGTTGTGGGGTTGATGACAACATTAATGGATGGAGTCATTTAATGGAGGGGAATCACATGCACCTATCGACATGCTTTTTGCTGAGCACTAGCTTTCTACTTTTCTGTAAAGAAAAAGGTGAAAATTCCACATTGTTTTCGTCTTAAGATACATAATAACAACAAAACATGATCCAGATTACTGCTAAGAAAATGGTCATCATGATCCAGATTAGTTCCTACAGTGGTAATTTTCTTTGAGCCTTGAGGCACTGCAGAGAGAGAGAGAGAGAGAGAGAGAGGCAAACAAGAAAGCAAGAGATCATGGTTCACTGTTTATGAACAGGAAAGCATGAAAGAAAGTGAATGTGGGGGCGTTGCTTTTCAGAAAAGTTGAACATAATCCACCTTTAATTATGCCTAGTCTTGCTAAAACACAACATCTAAAGTTAGCAAATCCATACATGGCTAAGTAAGATTCTTCATTTACTTTATGAATCCCATAAGCTACTAATTATTATTTCTTGACTTTTAAGAAACAGATACAGGCATGTCCACTACAAGTTTCGAGACCGAAGCCTTACTCAGATTAATATGAAATCAGAGAACCAATCATGCCTGTCAGATAAATACATGAAATATTATTTGGTTTTCTTCAACATGTTTCCATCTTTTGTTTCTGATATATTCACTGGTGAGGGAAGTGCCACTTGCAGGAAATGTATTCTTAAAGAACAGCCATCATTCTAATCCCAAATTAGATGTCTTGATCAACTGATTTTGAGAGCTGAAGGTAAAAGTTAAGAATCCTTTCTTTGGCCTCTTAACCTTCATCTTAATCCTTTCCTTTGACTTCAAGAGTTTCTACTAAATTTTAGGAACAAACCAAAATGACCAAGTCTTCCTCTTACCCCACCTTCTCCCTCTTTTTCTAGATTCTCTAATTCCTTTTTCTTGCCTTCTGTAACTATTTCTTCTTTCTCTCTCTCTCTCTCTCTTCTATGAACCAAACCCTTAAATAAATCCCACCTCGCCCCCACCCCATACCCATTGCATGCCCACCTCCCACCCATTCATTCCTTCCCACACCATCCTCTCCTCTCACCTCCCACCCTCAGGAGAGAGATATATATCGAGCATAAACCAACACATAGAACACACATCTTCTCATGGCAGTTGAATCCCACCATCTTCAACTCTTCCCCTCCCAACTCCTCGGAAGCAGGTACGTACACAACTCATCACCCTTCGTTCCTCCTCTCAGACTCATTTCCATGTATGTACGTGCATGTGTATTGCATTAGCCTTGTTTTGGCTCTCCGTGTTCTTATGATCGTGCTGCTTAACGTGCAGGGAGATCATCGACACTGCAGAGCGCCAGCCGAATCCGTACAACATGCAAATGGGATTCGTCGCGCCGGTCTCTGGTGCTGCTTCCTCTGTCGCCGCCGGTTCTTTCCTTCCCGTGTACAATTCGCCGGCTCCGGTCACCACCGCTGATGTCTCCGATAGCGGCCTCACCTTCAACAACGCGCCGTCGAGGAAGCGGTCGCGCCCGCTGTCTTTTCTCGGGGACGACATCTCCTCCCACCTGCAACAGCAGATGCTCGACATCGATCGCCTCGTCCTGCAACACGTAATTCTCCTGATCCCCGTGGCTAGCTGTAGTTGTTAGCCTCTGTTTGTCGGACGTCGCGGTTTCTGATGCTCTGGAAGTGGGGATGGCAGGCGGCGAAGGTGAGGGCGGAGATGGCGGAGCGGCGGAAGCGGCTCATGAGGCAGATCCTCGCGGCCATGGAAGAAGGCGTGTCGAAGCGGCTCAAGGCCAAGGAAGACGAGATCGCCAGCATCGGGAAGCTCAATTGGGCTCTGGAGGAGCGCATCAAGAGCCTCTGCATGGAGAACCAGATATGGCGCGACCTGGCCCTGAGCAAAGAGGCCACGGCCAACGTGCTGAGGACCAACCTCGAACAGGTGCTCGCGGCGCAGGTGAGGGTGGAGGAGGGAGCGGCGACCGCCTCAGACGCCGAGTCCTGCTGCTGCGGGGACAACGGGGAGGACGGCGCGGAGGAGGGGATCAAGGCCGGCGGGTGGAGGAGCGCTTGCCGGACCTGCCGCGAGCGCGAGCCGTCGGTGCTGCTGCTGCCTTGCCGGCACTTGTGCCTCTGCGCGGAGTGCGGCCCCGCAGTGGACGCATGCCCCGTCTGCAATTGCACCAAAAATGGTAGTGTCAATGTAAACATGTCTTGAACTCAAGAAGAAGGAAGAGCAGTAAACACAGAGAGGGCTTCTTCTTTCCCCTCCTCTTGTTAGCTTCGACATCTTTCTTAGCTGATACTTTCCAGTCTCAATGAGACAAACAAACAATTAATGGGAAATTAATGCCGTCGAACAACTTATAAAGGTCTTGACAAAAAATCATATTCAATCAATTTTTGCTTATACTTATATAATAAATATGTGATCTTAGACTTCCTTCTTGCCGACAACATGAGTTTACAGCACTGTTGACTTAAATGTGCTGTAGATATGCAATGAGAGGCTTCATTTTGTGTTGTAATGATTGTTAGATCATCTTGATGAGTAGGGATAATCTAAACCTTCTTAGGAAGAGAAAGTTAGGCAGATAAGAAGGATGACAAAAAAAAGTTCATGAGAGGATATAAAGGTACGAGGACTTTGAGCATTCTGAGGTGGATGAAAAGCTAGAAACAATGATTTGTGGGGGGGCCTTCAGACATAGTTTATATTTACATTAATACAATGAAATTTTTGGTTAATTTGCATATATATATATATACTCTCCAATGTCAATCTTATACGTAGGCAGAAGCCAAATACTATTAAATGGCAGATCAACAGTATAAGCTAATTCAATGCTTTGAAATGAAATCATTCCCCTTTCGCATTACAAGATGCCGATCTATTTCTGTTTCCCAATGTATTGATGCAAATGCTAATTCTAAGGAATATACACACAAATTGGCTGGATAAGCTTCGTTGAGGTGCATGCACTTCACTTTCCCGTGTGTTTCATCAGATCATGTGAAGACCCAAAGTATAAGATCGTACCTTGGGACAAGTCGTCGCCACAGGAAGTTTAGCTTTATGTCTCCATCCCTTCCCTTGATTGGAGACACAGGACTTGCTGCAATTGTTGACAGACTTGCTGCAATCTCCTACCTCGGTCCTTGGCCTCAGCTCCTATCACCGTCCCCTGTGTTCTCCCGCCTCCACCTTCTTACCACTTGGAAATTTCCTGGCTACGGAGTTCTCATTGATGATGAGAACCCACAAGTTCTCGACAATGTTGAGAGGCTTCAGCAGCTGGAAACCCAAAAGCAATGTTTTTTTGTGATTGGAAGCCGTGCTTCAATTTCCTCGAGTGGGGCTTGCCCAGCTGATGAAAGTGACAAGAGGGTGTGCAAGAAAGACATGTTCCTTGCACTGCCGAGGGTGGTGGTCATGATGAACAGGGAATGGTGCAGAACATGTTCGAGCAGCACCAAAGGTGTTTCTCCCGTGAATGGGGGATGTCATCTCGGCTCAGCTTTTGCTCTGTTTCATGCTCTTCGGAATTGGCACAAAGCATTTTACATGACAACTCATTGCCCCACTCTTCCATGAGGCAGGCCATCCCTCTACTTGTCTTTTGGAAAGCTGTGAAGAGGTCAACACAAGAATCACACCATCTTTTACACCCAAAAAATTGATTTCTCAGACCACCTCCTTTATGGGTGTGGATTTCAATTTATGTTTGTATATATATATATATATATATATAAATACAATACCCCAGAGATACAGAAAGGATTGTTCAGAACTAGCTGGAAGGAGATGTCTTCACAACTATACCACAGATGCAGATAATATTTACTTGCTTGCACAATACCCTCTCTCTCTCTCTCTCTCTCTCTCTCTCTCTCTCTCTCTCTCACTAGGGTGAGCTAAGCACACACAAAATCCTTTTTCACAAAGAAACAAAAATAAGGATTAGTTCTTATTTAATTTAAACGATAGAACAAAGATCTCTCTTTTTCTATCTACCCTAAAAAAAAAATTATATTATAGCTTTTGCCACATAGATACATGAGTAAGTGTTGTCTGATATTATTCTTTTCAAGATTTTATGTATGTATGTATGCATGTCTCTCTGTGTATACTTATAAAACTCTTTATCTTTTATAGCAGATTTATTATTATTATTATTATTTTGTTGTTGCTTAAACTCATAAAGCTTTTGATCTTTTATAGCTGATATATTTGTCACTTCTAAATTTTTATAGAGACATAAATGAATTGACCCATATGCAGAAAGAGACAAATAAATAAATAAAAGAAATATAATGTTGGGAAAATAAAAAGAAATCCAACAAACAGGGATGGAAGACACACGTCCATGTCCAGCGTGGGACCTCACACCGCCGCACGTGCCGAGGACAACTTCCATGGAGCGGTCGCGCGGGAAGCGGTTGGAAAACGACCGGCCCAGGAAACGGCACCGGGTCAACCAAGCTTGGAAGCCGAAGCGTCTTGTGGAGATCCTTCCTCCTCCTCCTCCTCCTCTCTCTCTCTGTGTGTTACTTGTTTCTCCCATTCTTTTCTGGCCTCAATTCCAACCTCTTGGACTCGAGTGGCTCGTTAATTTGATGTCACTGCCACACAAAAAATAGCAACACTATATAGCATTCCTTGGATTGGAGAGGTGGTGGTGTTTGGAGAAGGACGAAGCCACGCGCTCAATGCACCATCCCTTCCCTCGCCCTTCTCTAAGAACTATTCTCCTATCTCACATCTCCAAAGCTTCTACAGAAGATAGCAGAACAGGTGCATGCCAACAAGAAAAGCTGTTAGCTTCTTTGCTGCAGGAATGATGATAAGAAGAAAGTTTCCTGCAATTGTAGTTACTGTTTACTGTTGCTTCGATGCCTGGCCTGATCGTGGAGTTCCTCTGCAGGTGTTCTTACTATGCTGCATCGTCTACGACAGCAGTTCGAGGGAGAGTGGTGCTGAGATATCATCTCTGTGGAAATGTCTTCTTCTCCGCCGCCGGGTAGTTCCTCATCGTCCTCCAGCCATTCATCTTCCACGTCATCGTCTCCACCACCGAGACGGCCACCAGCTGCTTCCCCACATCCAACCAACACCACAGATTCTTGGCCACCGCCACCACCGTGGGATTCAACTCCTCCTCCGGCCTCGAAAATCTTCACGTTAATACATTTGTCAGATGACGACTCCTCTTCACATCACTCATCATCTAATTCGGATGGTTCCGACAAATCATCGCCGCCACCACCGCCGCCGCCGCCTCCGCCTCCTCCTCCTCCTCCTCCTCCTCCTCCTCCACCTCCACCACCACCACCTTCTTCCCCTAACCAATTGTCGCCTTCCGAGAAATCAACACATTCTGACGTGAACGTGCCTCTGATCGTAGGCGTCGTGGCAGGAGTTGGGCTGTTCTTCGTGCTCATGATCATCGTATGCATTCGCAGCTCCAAGAAGAAGAACAAGCGTCACAATCCAATGCAGTACTACGCAGATGCCTCGGCACACAATGGTAATCCAAGCAAACTTTTAGTCTAACTCTTATCCGTGTAAAATTGTTGAACATGTCTGCTTCCTTGTCATCAATCCTGGAAGCTTAACAAAGGAAACTGGGTTCCTTAATGCTCGCAGACACTGGGCTTTACGGTAGTGGACAGCCCTCGAATTGGGATCACAGGCAGCAGAGTGCCAACCATGTTGTTAAGGTGACACCACCTTCGGGATCCTCGCATGCAGGAAGGTGGCAGCCTCAGCAACATTCGACCATGATGAGCGGCAGCGAGGTGAGCTCGGCCTACTCGGGGCCGCACATGCCGCCCCTGCCGCCACCCTCCCCCATCGTTGCCCTTGGATTCAACCAAAGCACCTTCAGCTACGAGGAGCTTGCAGCTGCAACTGATGGCTTCTCGGATGCTAATCTGCTAGGACAGGGAGGATTTGGGTACGTGCACAAGGGGGTTCTCCCAAACGGGAAGGAGATCGCGGTGAAACAGCTCAAGTCGGGGAGTGGGCAAGGGGAGAGGGAATTCCAGGCTGAGGTCGACATCATCAGCCACATCCACCACCGCCACCTGGTGTCCCTCGTCGGGTACTGCATTGCCGGTGCGCAGAGGATGTTGGTGTACGAGTTCGTCCCCAACAACAGTCTCGAACACCACCTCCATGGTCAGCACTGATTTCAAGTGTCTTCCTCCTCCAACTAAAGATCTATTGTTGCGTCAATCCTTCCGCCATCTATTTGCAGGCAAAGGGCTCCCGGTAATGGACTGGTCGATGAGGCTAAAAATTGCACTGGGATCAGCCAAAGGCATTGCCTACTTGCATGAGGACTGTGAGTGATCTGTCCACTATCGTTCCTTCCTCTGCTCTACACTGCAATGCCTGATTTGTTCGATTCGAATCATCTCGTGAAGGCAACCCTCGGATCATTCACCGCGATATCAAGTCTGCCAACATTCTTCTGGACTTAAACTTCGAGGCTATGGTAAGCTCGTTCGACGACAACAAATCAAACACTTTGGGGTCGAAGTCAAACATGAAAGAGTATCATAAATAGTTCTGTTCTGAACTCATGTTGTTGACGTAAAATTGGTTCTCCTGTGGCGAGATTTAATCATGCATGTAGTGGATCTGAAGCTATGACATGTGAGATAACTCATGCAGAAAACATATCCAGGTTGCGGATTTTGGGTTGGCGAAGCTGTCGTCGGACAATTACACTCATGTCTCCACCCGTGTCATGGGAACCTTCGGGTGAGCAAGATGTTCGATCAATCTCCAATGTGGACTTTGGATTTTGAGGCATTGTTCTTTTCTTCTTGACGAGAAGGTATTTGGCTCCGGAGTACGCATCCAGCGGGAAGCTCACAGAGAAATCCGACGTCTTCTCATATGGAGTGATGCTTCTGGAGCTGATAACCGGACGACGACCGTCCGATACCACGCATGCACTCTCAGAGGATTGCTTGGTGGACTGGGTCAGTGCGTCTGCAGCCGTGCTCGTAATTGTGATCTGCTCACTCTGTGTGGCTAACGCTGGTTTACTCGATCCCAACAACAGGCGAGGCATGCTCTCTCTCGCGCCTTGGCTGACGGAGACTACGACGAGTTAGCCGACCCGCGCTTGGATGGCAACTACGACCCGGCGGAGATGGCGCGCATGGTGGCGGCCGCTGCTGCCAGCATTCGCCATTCCGCAAGGAGACGACCCAAGATGAGCCAGGTGAGATCACTGCGTCCTCTGTCCATCGTCAACTGCATCGCTTCTGATGCGACGAGGTGATCGCAGATCGTGAGAGCATTAGAAGGCGACGTCTCGCTCGAGGACTTGAATGAGGGCATGACGCCAGGGCATAGCATGCTCTTCAGCTCAGGCTCAGAGTACGACTCAAGCTCGTACACCCCGAACACCAAACGCGTGAGGAAGGTCGTGATCGCCAGCCCCGAATACAGCGGACAGATCACGGGGCACGAGCGCGGCCATTCTGCATCCAGCAGCGAAGGAGGTCGCTCCGGTGAGCTGAGATCTCATCCCCCGCCCTGACGAGGCACTTATGCGTCGAACGCATTCCAATGGAGGACGATGCTTTGCCAAGCCCGCAGTTTGAGACGGGCAGGGTGTTCGTCGGGGCTTTGTTGCTTCTGATAAGCGAGGGTCTTTTCTTGTTTATGTAGAGAACGTGTTTAGAGAAGAAGGATCGGAGGATGTTGTACTACACATGCCATTGTTGTTGCTGTAGCTTTTCTCTTTGATGCGAGTTGAGCACATCTCTCGACATTGGTGAACTAATAGATGTTGGTTGGATGTCTTTTGCTATCTGCTTCTGAGTCTAATCGAAGAAGCAGCAGAAGGAGTCGAATGACTCGTGATTGTGATTGGTCCAAGACGGCGTACACAATAGCTGGACTTGGGCCCAATTGGGCCCACGTAGTCCACCAATGACGACGAGGAAATGGTAATGGTGTTCTTGTAATTGTGATGCTTTTGTAAGGGTATAATTCACGGCCGAATAACGACCCCTTGGAGCCAATTCTGTTTTCCCGCTTCCGCTCGTAGGAAGAGAGATGAGCGCAGAGACTCGGGGGAGACGTGCCGGCGCTGCTTGTCGGCGGAGCTTCCTCTTCTCGGAGAAGAAGCCATCGATCGGTGACGAATCTTTTCGCTGCTCGCCATCGACGTTGCCCGCATTAATCTCCGCCCGCATTAATCTTGGAATTTCACCTTGTCTTTCCAGGGTTTCAGCGACGGCTTGTGTTGTACGATCTTGAATGGATGAGTGGGATTAGTAGCTTCCAGCGATTGAGGATAGAATAGTTTGTTTGAGGTATCTTTTCTAACATCTGCTTCGTGAATCCCAATTTCAAAGATGATTTAAGGCACAGAATCTTGCAGCTATTATTTGCTCGTTAAGTTGTTTTTCGTGAAATTTCATATGGGTTATATGGGATTTTAGATGAAATAACTGTTCCACTCAGTCATGTTTGATTGGTACAATTCACAGGCATGCCTAATTCTGAAAGCCTTTTATGTCATAGGAGGCTGGTCCATAATAGTGTCATTGGAGAATCATATGACACTTCTATGAAGTTTAGTCATACCTTCTCTGAAATTGAAAGCCTTTAAGGTCATATGTTTTCATGATGGAGATCCGGCCCATACCTAGTAACAAGAGGGCAAGCTACTAAGCTAGTACTTTATTTTCCAATCATGCTACAAAGTATTCTCTCTAAAGGAAATTATATGACCTGTCACCAGAAAATCTTATATCAATTTTTGCATAATTTGTCAGACAAATACTGATAACTGTGGAAAATGAACAACATAACTTCTTTTGATCTCAATCGAGAATCATGTTGTAGTTTTCTTTTAGTTGTTGCTTCCTAATTTGTTATTTTCTACCCTTGTGTGTTCACTGAAAAGTGTTCTAATAAATGTTTGTGCTATGATTAGAAGACTTCATCATGCTGTTTTTACCCTGGGTTGTTCTTGATGTAACAATAGGTTATGTAAACGCGGTTGATATTAGGTTGAAAACATACTCCATGTAGTCAGATTACGTAGCATATAAAGTAGTCACTTATGGAGTTTATAAATGTAGTCCTTAACATATAAAGAAAACTCACATGTTTCCATCTAGTAACAATATGGCAAGCTACTATGTTAGTACTCTATTTTATAATAATGCTAAAAACCTATTCTGTCTGAAAGAAATCTTATGACCTATGTCAGTAGAAAACCTGATATATTTTTTGTATAATTTGTCAGACAAATACTGATACTTATGAGAAATGAACAAAGTAACTTCTTTTGATCTCAATTGAGAATCAGGTTGTGGTTTTCTTTTAGTCGTTGCTTCCTAGTTTGTTATTTTCTACCCTTATTAGTTTCTAATAAATGTTTGTAAAATGGGAAGACTTCATTCTGTTGTTTTTACCTTGGGTTTCTATTTGTGTAACAACAGGTTGTGCAAAAGCAGTTGAGATAAAGTTGAAAGCATATAAAGTCCACATAGTCATTTATGGGGACCTTTTTTTTCATCAATAGACCACTCACTAACAACTTACAGTCGTTCAACAGATTATTGCAAAACACAAAGCAGTTTTCACAATTATTTCTCTATGAAACAGTGATGGTTGCATTTACTAGCTCTCTAGCTAACTCACTGATAAGTCCGCTCAATACATGCTTCTCCATATCCCTTATAATTTCATCCTTTTCAACAGATGCAAATATAATGTTGTTCCAACCAATATCCCACATACAATTGATATCTGGCTTCCTATCCTCGATGTCTCTCTTGAGCATCATGTGAAGTAATTCTGCAGTGCTATCATTATTTATAGTCTCACTGGGGAACTTAAGACTCTCAATATCTTCATTCAACTCCTTCATCAGTGCATTCAGGTATCTAACTTTCCCTCGTGCGTGAGATTTTGTCATGGCATGAATCATCTCTCTTTTCCCTTTTCTCCTCAGTAACTCATATCCACAATCTAAAAGAGGCTTGTTTTCCTCTTTCAGACCAGCTTGGCTGCTGGTTTGTATAACATCATTAGGAATCATGATTTTGAATAGCACTTGTGCTGTGTAGCGAAAATGCTGATTATTAATCAGAAGTTGCATGAGAATATATTCATCCTCAGTAAGTGAACCTTGTCCATTTGTTTCAGATATTGCCTGATTCTGCAACTTTAAAAGGTTACAGTTGTTGAGCTGCCTGTCCTCAGTTGCACCTGCAACTAAGATATGCAATTGTTAAAATTTCTTCATAATTTTGTTGTGATGATTTCTCGAAATCCAGCTTTCTTTCTAATTTCTATACACTGGCATAAGCAATTTTTGATGCATAATATTTTGATTGGGTGCAAGAAAGTTGTTAATGTTTGCAACATCTGAGTTACCTTCTGTCTGCTTTTTCTCCAAGTTGTGCTTTTCCTTCGAGTTGAAAGGTCGCAGTTCTGAATCTGCACCGAGGGGAACTTCCTTCTCTTGTGAATCTTTAAAAGCTGTTTTATGATTGTCATCATACTGTGGAAAATATATGAGATACTAGTAAACTAATAAATAGAATATAATGCAAATGCTTCATGGTGTTGAGTCTCATATTTCATTTTAAAAAATCATGTACAGGGAATTAGTCAGGTCCTCTGTTCTTCTTCTTTATAATAAGTCTTATTTACTGCTACTTGGAACCAACTTTCTCCAAGGTTTTAATCATAATGCACATTTGCAAAATAACAAGGATATGTGCATTATCTGAGTCACGATTGATGCAGATTGACTTGGTTGCATATAGTGATTGAGGAAAGTATAACTTACATTTGTCTCCGCAACTGACCTCTCCTCTTTTGCTTCGTCTTTGCCAGCATCTACCAAGGAATCATCTGAAAGCAAGGTTGATTTAGTTTCCTGGTCTATATGTTGCTCTGAGTTTGTTTCATGAGAACAAACTGTTGCTCTTTTATCCTTACTGATTCTTTCTTTCCATCTCCTCTCCAGATCATTTAAGAAGGATGATTGCTGGTTTTTTTCATTTGGTCGTTTAATGTACCGAGAATTGTCGCCTTGAACCTTATGGCTTTCACCTCTGTGAACTTTCATGTTTGCTCTATCTACCTTCTTTGCAGTTGGAATATGCACAGGCTTCATCAGTGCTGTCACCAGAATTTGAGGCACGGGCTTCTCTTTATCAGTTCTTGGATCTGTCAGTAAGGACTTCATATCATCTGAGTTCTCATATGCTATTCTACCTAATTCCATGTGATCAGAAGTTATGTACATTGTGTTTTGCATTTCTGGATGGCTGCTCTTTGGACGTTCTTTTGGTTGCTCTAAATTTCCAACCTTTACTGAACTTCCTTCTCTGGCAACAACTGTGCCACCAGACAACACCTTATTCGTGCTTAGTTTGTCAGTAGATGTCCTTGATTTCCAATCACTTTTTGTTGCTATGCTTACCTTTAACTTGCTGTCCACATCATGGTCTTTTTTTTCACAAAATGGATATTTGGGTTTTACCATGTGGACCGTTGTTTTTTGTTGTGTCAACTGGGTTTTTGTCTGATTATTTGCAAGACCTAACCGATCTTGTTCATCCTTCTTGTTTAGGAGTGTATCTTTACTGCTAGCTGCATTGTAATGACACTGAGATGATTTCTCTTTGGTTCTTTGCTGGTCTCTTTCTTGATGTGGTTGAATGATATCCTGGGTAGCTGATTCAGATCTGCTTCTTTTTTCTCTTTTGTCTACCCTTTCCATCAACTTTACCAAATTGTTCTCGGCTATTTCTTCTTTTAAACTGTGGCTGATATCAATGTTTTCGGTCTTCCTACTGATTTCAAGATGTATCTTCGGTGCATTATTGGACAATGGGGTCATGTTCCGCATATAATTTGTCTTCTCCTTGCTGCTTTTGGCCTTGGTTTCTTCAATGTTTATTTCATTTAGAATCTTGTTCCTTCCATAATTCTGCATGAAGTGCCTTTGCGGAGATATCACCTGTTTTCGTGCTTTTGCATCTGCTTCCTGGCCTATTGGCATCTCTTTCTCAGACTTGTCCTTTTTTCCTTTGACTTTTTTCACCTCAGCCTTTAGTGTTGGAAGTTCTTCGAGGCCCATAAGTTTAGCAACGACATTTGGCATTCTTACACTGCCATTTATAGGGCTTCTAGGATCCAACTGTCTGATGCTCTTTGAAGTTGAGGACTTGCCATTAGTGATTGAGAAGTTCCCGAGTTCATCACCATGGTCATGTTTGTGCCTAATGCCTGAATACGGGGAATCAGGCATGGAACCAGGACCACAACTCAGAGACCTTCTGTGTGTAGTGAATTTTATAGATGCATCTAATGAGATCTCTTTATAATTTGAATTAGTCATACTACTTCCGATGTAAGATGAGGTCAAATATCTCTGCCTTTGAATAATGGTATCATCGCTTGCTTTAGCCAATTCAGCGAAGTGTTTGGTGGACCCATCAAAAGAAATCCTGGGCTTGTACATTAGAGTGTTCTTGTTTACTTCGTCATTGGATGATTCATCTTCTTCCATGCCCTTCAGCAGTCTGGCCTGCCTCCCTTGAGAGCTGACCATGCAATCTGAACCCTCTTGTAGGGTGACAAGCATTTTCAATGAGTCATCCAAATTCGTGGCCCCTTTCAACAATTCCCTTCCAATTTGAATTGAATCCTTCCCATAATTTGATGTATCAGAGCATGTTTCAAGGATTTTATTCAATTTCTGAACACCTTTTGATATTTCACTGATTTGCGCGTTGGTTAAAAAAGGATACCGATCAGCATGATGTCTCGTGTTGTATAATAAGTATTGATTGTGGCTTTCTCTGTAACTAATAGATCCACTATGTGGAATGAGCTCGTTACCAAATTTAGGTGTGTAATGAAGCTTTCCACAATTACTGAGTGCAAATGCTAGCGCCATCGACGCATCAACAGAATTCGGACTGTTTGTGGCTCTTCCAATGGGAACAATCTTCCGGGAACCAACTTTTGGAGCCGCTGTTTTGTTATGTATGGTGGTGAACCATATTTCTGTGACTTCTGTGCTGACCAGATTTTTGCTACTCTGCGAACGCCCACAACAAGAACAGAAAGAACCTCGTTAAATGGTATGTATAGCTGAAGAGGTTCTGTTATTACTTTAAAAGCCGTGTTCAAAGAGCTTACACAGTTCTTTATTGCTTCTGTTCCTCGCGAGGACCTTCGGTGGTTCCCCTGATGCTCTGGAAAAAAATTATGCAAGCGGATGATCAATGTCTGGGTCAATCTTATGCTGCATAAATCTTCGGAATGAGAAATCTATATTTGTCTTTGTCTATCCAGGGATTTACGAAGATTTTACAAGCATGATCATCAGTGTAATATGGCGTTATGCCGCAAGGGCTGTTGCATCTGTGTTCAAAAGATTTGATGAAGCACCGCATTACCAACTTACTGCCACAATTTCCAGATGAAATGTCTGTCCTTCAATCCCAAAAACAAAGGTACAAAAAGCTATATCTGATCTTTTACGGTTCCTGTTTAAAAGTCATTGATACACTGAACATGCTTCGTAAGTACTTGGCAGGATTTTATAATGTTTGTTAATATGATGTCAATTCTCTAATACTGATGCCAAATCCTTCCCTAGGCAAATTTAGACAAGGAAAGGCCCAATGAACTAAGCATTCAGTTAAGCTCTATACTATTTATTTTATTTCGAGCTCTAAGATCATGAAATAATCTTACTGAACTTTGACAGAACGGAGAGAAGTTTAGAAGGAAACCAAAGTGCGCTTACAGAGAACTTAACTATCGCCCCTTATGTCAACCACTGCAATATAACTTTGATCAAGTACAAATATAAATAATTGTGATAGCCGTAGTCAATAACATAGTAGTCGTCAAACTAGTGAAACAACAACAGAACATGTTCAGTGTTGGCAAGGAAACCACTTGGCTAGTCCACTTACACTTTTCTTCTTAATGTTATGAAGATAACCTGCATCGGGTGATGTTAAAACTCGAGCTAACGTAACATCATACTTCCATGCATCTTCTCATGGTATCATCATATGCTACATTAACTTTGTCTAACTATCCAGTGCTCATAATGTGTGTTCTAATCAGATCACGGATTCTAACTTACCAGCAGATGGTGGCTGACCTGAAGATGCAGCATATCCCAACTTCTCTTTCCTCAATCTGATATCATCCAATAGTTTCTGAGCAAAATCAGATCGCTTCGCCATCGATGCGCCCGTCTTCTTCGCTTCCACAGTCTCAAACGTGCTGTTGCACCGGAGAGTCCTCCATCGTCGTGAACTTGTGATCTCTGATGGATATCAGAATGATGGCACAGAGATGGCTATTTGTTTCGATCGAGTGTAGGTAGGTGAGTTATCTCTCTCGCTCTCTGCTTCAAGGTGAACTGCCCATTTTCAAAGCAAAAGTGTCGGCCTCCTTCTACTCGATTAGGAAGTTTATCTTGAACGCCAGATTTTGCAGCTGCTGCATGAGTGCGCCTGCCTTCACTCCTTTCCAAGCAAAGCAAGTAAGAGGCCCCCTCCTACCTGCGGGCTTCGTTTCAAAGCATCCCCGCTGGCTTCGGCACTCAGCTGAGGAAGGGGGTTGAATCTCGTCTCTGTACGTTAACATTTTTGCTCAAACGCGAGTCCAAGTAAGATATGGGAGGTCTCACAAGAGGTGGTGTGTCGCATGCTTGGTGAATGCCACCGTCGACGTCACATCTAGCAGTTAAAGAGAAGCCCACGGGTTTCGCTCATCCGTTGGGAGTATTGAGAGGTAAGCTTGAAGAATTTGTGTCAACCACTATTGTGACCAGCTTCAAATACATCGTTGCAATGACCTAAACATCCGAGTGATATGGGCAGAGAGAGCCACACAGGATACGGGACCCGAAAAATGCATTTGAACTGTCATGAAATGGATAGAATTGCAGACACTCGTTAATATTGTATCTTATGATTCATTACTCGTTGTAACATGTTTCTGGACTGGGATTCATCCTCTCATAGATAAAAAGAAAAGGAATGAATGTAAGCATATAAAATATAATATATTACTGTTATATAAAATATTTTTAATAATAATAAAATAATAAAAAAACTAATATCATCTTTATAGAATAATATTATTAATTTTAAGTACACAAACATAAATTGAAAGGATATCCAAAAAACAGTATCGTCGTACTCTATTATTTGAAGTAGATTTTCTTTTGAGATTATATAAATTTCTTAATTATGTGTATTATTATGAATATTATTTTCTTTATATCAATTAGGACTAGTTTTTTAATATAATTTTATAAGTTATCGATCTAAATCACTTTGATGACTATAAGATCGATGTAATAATATAAAATATCTTATAAATAAAAAAATACTTATTATAATTCATATCTCATAATTCTATCATCCATGACCACTTTGATAACTACTATTCAGATAAAATTTATGGATATGAGTTACAAGTAATATTCATTAATTTCTTTTTTCAATATAATTTATGTTGAAACAGTTTAATAATAATAAAAATAATAACCTAATAATTATCGAACATTAATTTGTATAAAAAAAACTCATATGATGATTATAATCGTGATAAAATTATATTTTATATGAAAAATAAATGTTACTTCATAATTTCAAGCATTTACATGTGAATAACCAACAAGTATTCAAGAACAATAATTATTTTTTATTTATCATATGTAAAATTT
Source organism: Musa acuminata AAA Group (assembly GCF_036884655.1). Lineage (NCBI taxonomy): Eukaryota > Viridiplantae > Streptophyta > Magnoliopsida > Zingiberales > Musaceae > Musa > Musa acuminata. The sequence goes on from NC_088330.1 coordinate 43,785,203, forward strand.
TATCAATATATCATATAAAAATTATAAAAAAAAATTATATATTTTTAATTCTGTGTGAAACCCTTATATCCATCAATCATATTTAATTGAACAAACCCGCTAAATATTAACCCAATTAAGTCCGTCAAAATTAAAATTGATCAAAATTTAATTTTTTTCAAATTTAATCAAAACTTGATTGGTCGAATTTAAATCTTAACAAGCAATCAACATACAATCATGATCAAGTCCAATCAAAATATTTAATTAAAATAAATCAAATTAATTAATTTTATAATTAAGGACATAATTCAAAAAAATTTACCTAGGATATATAATTTTAATTTCTAAGGATAAACCTATAATTTTACTTAGGATATATAATGAAATTTTTTTTTATTTTTAAAAGAAATAAATGAAAAAATAAATTTACGAACACAAATTAATTTTTTTAAATTTTGAGAGGTAAAAATATCTTTTTTTTAAAAAAATCTTAATTCTCGCCTCCTTTTCGACGATCACTACACAAGACATGTGATTGTCGCATACGTACGACCTATGATTGTCACTTGTGCACCGTTTATGATCACCGTTTATGATCATTACTCTGGGCAATGATTGTTCTTATACTGATGACCAAGTATAAGACCAACGATCTCTCCGATCATTGTGCGTTGTTGCACCATCGTCACTCCTCAACCTTGATGATGGTTGTTGGGAATGCTATTATGGCCATGCTTCTACTAGACTAATTTCATTATTTGAATGACACCAAGGGCGACAAACTCAACTTAGCTCTAATATCAGGTGGAGGGTCACAAGCAAAGATAACCATGATAGCACATGATCGATGAGGTGAAGCCGATGAGCATGATGAGAGAAGGCGACGACGATCAGAGGCACATATCGTAAAAAATAATGACAAGACAGAGACGACGAGCATGACGTAAGAAGAAGACCGAGACCACAAAAAAATGGACGCTATCTCATAAAACAATTTTTTTTTTTTGTTGAGAAATTGCTGGAAATAAATAACTGGATTCATGATATTTAAACGAATCAGCAAAACCATGCCCACATTTAGAGGCTAGAGAATCCTGTTATTGTGAACAAAACAATACCAAAGAAGGCACATTTCATACAAAGTGTCCTGTGAGTAATCATCGTCTTTCTCTACAGAAAAACACCTATCCTTAAAGAAGTCAACTTAAAAGATAGCAGCTCAATAAACAACACAAGATTATAGAGAATAGTAGATGGTGCAGACATATATGTTAGACAGCTTACAACAAAGGGACCCTAACAGACCTGCTATAATTATATATCCAGAATGTGAACTTCTAAACTTATCACTTTGAGGGACACATTTATTTTATAGGCAGGGTCATGAGAAAGCAAACTAAAGTGAATATAGTTCATTGGAGTAGAGGCACTCATCCACAAGTTGACGGAGGCTCGGATTCTCCAGCGCTGCGCACACTCTCTCCTTGTCATTCAACAGCTTATTAACTGCAGTATCAATCATTCTGTCAGTATTTTTTTTAAAACATTAGATTATTGTTCTGTAGAGTGTTTATGCATTAAAATAGCATTAGCTTGTAGAAATAGATAACATATTCCTAGGTGAAAGATGAAGTATGCAAGTTTCTCATCCCATAGAGCAAACTTTTTCTATCATTTAAGGCAAAAAATGTTGGGTATTGATGAAAATAATGTAAGAGAAAAATGTTCTAGCACTTTCACTGTGCATGCGCTCCACCAGCATGTACTCCACAGGGAACATGTGGCTGCACGGGCTAGAGGAGGTGTCTTTAATATGATCACATTGATATCATCGAAAACGAATCAGAGGCTGCATGTGGTCAGTAACAGCATAGCATGATTAAGTCTTCGTCTAGTGCTCGAACCTTGGAAAATAAATGCTCTAAAACATGTCCAACTTGTATGGTCCATAGTGTCGTGCTTCCATCTTTGGAGCAAGACTTATTCTCACTGAAGAAGAAACCATCCTTTGAGCTTACTGTCATTATAAACTAGTAACTTGACCTTGATAGGATAAAAAAGCTTAATTAACCACAATAGGCATTAGTAGTGTCTCTGACATTAAACACTCCTTTAGGTCTTCATCTCAACACTCAACCTCTATACTATATGTTGTTTTTTTCCTCAGTCATGTAAGCATCCAGAAGCACATGCACAACCTGGCCTTTGTTGTGGACCTTATGGCAAGTGGTGCTCAGGTGGTGATTGAATAAAGAAAATCATCATTCTTTTTGTCATGGCTGTATACTAGAATGAGGTTTATTAATCTTGGGCACTGTTTTGGAATTTAACTGTCTAGAGCAATTAGATGGCAACCTTAGAACATGCACCACTTAATATTTTTATAAAACATATGCATTTTATGTATGTAAATTAAGGAACTTATTCACTGAACATGAATTCAATGTCGTTGGTGTATAAGCTAGAGAATTCATGCAACAATTAGCCAAAAATAACATAACTCCATGTATATTCACCATAATTCTAGTTCTAGGCATGTACCAGTGTATAGTCATATTGAATGTAGCATAGTTCATGAACCCATTGAAAGGCCAAATATAACAGATCACTGTAGTCAGACTTTATCCTGTAGTAATGTTGCATACTAATTTAGACGAAAATAATATCTAGTCTTTTCTCAACTTTAACATGTAATCAGGTGATACATATTTTCCTTAAGTGATACCAGCAATTAGGCAATAACAAAATAAACCATAATTTATTGTTATACATCCTTTTTATTCTTTTCAAAATTCCAAAATTACCATGTACTCCCTAAAATTGTCCATGTTCTTTACACATAATGCAATTTAAATTTTCCTATGAAAAAAGCCATCTTTGTTTTATTCAATTGATACAATCAAATCTTCCCAAAATTCTTCAAACGGAGCAGTTAATCCCATTTGAGGGGCACAATCATCAATCATATCAAGTGTCCCCTCCTAAAACAAATTTTCCAATAGTGCTATTCTCTTACAGAATTCTTTAAACCTCCGTGATAGTCTCTTTAGAAACTTTTTTCTTCAGAAACACCCACCTTGTTCCCTTTTACACTTCAATCTTATCCCCACTTTGTTTCCCAGAAGCAGATAATGTTAATTCATACTTTATAAAAGAACACAACACAGGCAGATTTTATAACACTTGAAAGGTATGAACAAAAAACAATTACAACCACGTTACATAGATAAGAAATTAGTGGTCATAAGATGTCTTCTGCACTCACCTGCTTCTTCGTCCGCAAGAGATCCCGGAGATACATTGATATCAACCTGCATGTATAATTAACAAAAAGATTTAGCCATATCAAAAGAGGTTAAATCAGTGATACTTTATATGCTAAGACACTAACAACAACAAGGAAAACAAACTCCATTATCATTTGCTTGACAAGAATAAGCAAAATAAATATATCAACAACATACAAGCAATTTAGTATCTAAGAATAATAAGATCCCTGACCAATAAAGTCATATAAATATTTCAGAACTTTACATTTTACATCAATGCCTCACAAGCAGATAAACTGAATTTAAACTAAGCATTGCAAGCAACAAATATTTTTTGCAAGTGATATCCAACAAAAGCTCCAGTGCTTGAGCTAAGATAAAGAGTTCACAAAACAGGGCTTCTCATATTGATGTTATTGAATATGCAGCAGAAACCATTTCTAAAGATCAACCATATTGCCACAGAAGAAATTATTCAAAAGAAGAAGATAGTTAAAATGAGAAATAAACAAAGACATCCTTTGATACAGAACATAAAACAAATAAATTAAAGCAATTATTCAAAAGAAGAAGATGGTTAAAATGAGACATAAACAAAGATATCCTTTGATACAGAACATAAGACAAATAAGTTAAAGCACCAGTACTTTCTAACTCATATTGCAATTAGTAAATATACCATCAGTGCAAGTGCTTGATTTTTCTTGTACTATTTTGACTAATTCTGAATTTTGTAAAGTTACCTAGAATCAAACAGGGTTTAAGTTGCAAAATCCTTTTCATGAACAGTAAATACAAAATTGTCTACAAATGCAAAGTGGATAATACGACATCAACTGTGTTCTAACTATGGCTTTCTATATACATATGTGTGTGTGTATATATATACATATTATAGAAAGAATTCAAGCATTTCAAAACTGTTGCAAAGTCATAAGAACTGCACATAGTGAGAGTAAGTTCAAAATGACAACAAACCTTGAAATGTGGAGGAAAAGACTGAATTAACTTAACCCTTAGACACAAACCAATAACTGTGGCCATACTGCAGTGTTTAACCGTTGGAGTGAAGGTTATCCTACAAACATGAAGATATTAGCATAGTGAGATTAGATTTAAAAGTTGGATATTTTTTCATCAATCATGTGGTAAAATAAAACTGAGAAAAGATATGATAGTTGTACAAGATAATGCATATAACAATATTAACTTGCCCATTCAAAATCAAGAAAATGAGGGGAAAAAACAATCACAATAAGAAGCAGAATCAGCAATACATATCAAAACTAAAATTTAAATGTCATATCTATTAGTTTCTTGTCACAGTCTGCTCTGGTGAAAAGTTCGTAGGATCATTTATAACCTCCGTTCATAGTAACTTTTTAAGATCCACTTCCGTTTATGCATCCTCAATGACAAATACCCCTACCTACGTGATGAGGGCAATAATGGCGACAGGATGTGAATGACGCCAGCCACCCTGAACCAACGCCTCACGCCCCGGTCAACGAAACCCCGGGACGCCGACCCAGGCGCATTAACGCCTCGACTGGACCCCGTCCGTCACAACAACGCCACCACCCCTCAGCCGACGAGCCCGGCTCTTCGCCCTCTGGGCTCGGCCAAGTCTAGGGAACACGTCGACCGAGACGCGCCATACCCTGCAGCAGCTCGGCCTCCCACGCAGCCCCAATGGCCGTGTCAGACGCCACGTGAAGTATTCACCTGCCCCTACAAACAGTGACGTCAGGTAACACCCAGGCCCACCTATAAATACACCCGAGTTCCAAACAAACAAGGGGGGAAGACAAAAAAGACTAGAGAACACTGCTGCCTCTCTTCTTCCAAAATCCTCTCCACATCGTTGCTAACTTGATCGTCGGAGAGGTCGGGCCGAATTACCGACCCGACCTTCGTGCAGGTACCAAGACGACGCCCCCGCCAGCCGACGGCGCCTTCCCCGAGGGCTCCCGATCGCGGCAAGACACACCACCGAGAGATCCCCCGACCACGTGATTCGGACCAAGCCGTGTCGGCCCCGAGGCCACGGTTCAAGGGTGTTTGCACTAACATTTTGGCGCTAGAAGGAGGGCCCCCAGCATGTCGAGGGATCATCGGGACGGTCGTGTCGGACTCACGATTGGAGGGCCATACGCGACCGAGGGAACGAGGGAACTCCCCCCGCTTCAAGAACCTCGGGATGAACGTCCCGCTACGGCTTCGGAGCGCTACTGGCGGATCTTCAACGACCCGGGCCTGTTGCCCCCCGAAGGGGGCCCCGGCAACCCGTCGCCCGTTTCGTCCGAAGCCTTCCACGACCTCACTCACCAGGTCCAGCTACTCACCGACATGGTGCAAACCATTGTCCCCCTTGTTTCTCGCCAATCGCGGCCCCCGGTTCCCCAACCGTCGTATCAACAAGGGGCGCCCAGCCGAGCTCCCACCCCGCCCCGAGAGCCCCCCACGTCACCTCGGATGCCCCTATCTCAACCCGGGGAACAGGCGATGCTCTTCCCAGGTCGTACAGAGCCGGAGGCGCTATCCTCAAGCTCCGCGGATTCCCTGCGCGCTCAGTTGCGCCTCGTCAACCAACGGCTTGACGATGTGCAAAAGGAGATCCGTGCCGGGTAGCCAGGGGGGCCCACAGAAGCCAAGCATCAGGGATCGCCGTTTGTTCCAAAGATACTAGAGCATGCCATTCCCCCAGGCTTCCGACTTCCCCCCCTGGACACTTATGACGGCTCCGCCGACCCGTCCGACCACACGGCGGCCTTCCGGGCCCAGATGGCGTTATACGGAACTTCAGACGCCCTAATGAGCAGGGCATTCCCCACCACGTTGAGAGGACCGACCCTCGCATGGTACGGAGGTTTGAAGACTGCGACGATCGCCTCATTCGACCAGCTCGCCAAGGACTTCGAGCTCCACTTCATAGCTTGCGCACGCCCGAAGCCTTCCATGGCGTTCCTCCTCGGACTCAGCCAGAAAGAGGATGAGCCCCTCTCCCTTTACGTAAATCGCTTCGCGGCAAGGGTCCGGGAACTCCCGGACGCTCACCCTTCGCTGTCAATGCAGGCGTTCGTGACAGGCTTGCGTCCCTCCCGACTCTTCTGGTCTCTCGTCGAGCGACCCCCTACCTCGGTCCCCGAGATGCTCCACCGCGCGAACCAGTTCGTTGAAGTCGAAGCCTGGACGGGGGGAAAGCGACAGGAATTCAAGAGGGAAAGACCAGAGCCGGCTGAGGGACAGCTCCCTCCCAGACGCAAGCTCCACCAGCCTGATCCTCCCCCGCTACGACCCCGCCCGCTCCCGACGGGCGCATCGCGAACAGAGATCTTTCTCCAGATCAGGGAAAGGGGACTGCTCAAAACCCCCTACCCGATGAACAATCCGCGAGAGCTGGCCGACTGGTCAAAATACTGCCGCTTCCACTGCCAAAACGGACATGACACTGAGGAATGCCGCGAGCTTTCGCGGCAAATCTATGAGCTCCGCCGCGAGGGGCGTCTCAACCCGCGCGTACAGACAGGCAGTGACCCCCCGCCCTGCCCGACCGACCCCCCCGAGCGCCTGATCAGCGTCATCACAGGGGGCCCAGCATCCGGGGGGGACAGCATGTCCGGAAGGAAAGCCTACGCCCGCTGGGCCAGGAACGAGGGCCCCCGTGGAACCCCCGACCCCCGGGTCGCATTTCCCCCGGAAGGCGCCGAGCGACAAGAGCACGATGACGCACTCGTGATAACAGCCAGAATCGCCAATGCCCAGGTGAGAAGGATCATGATTGACAATGGAAGCTCGGCGGATATATTGTTCCTCGACGCCTTCCAGAAGCTGGGGCTTACGGAAGAAGCTTTGGAACCTGTCCGCTCGGACCTCACGGGGTTCACTGGCAACTCGGTCACACCATTGGGATCGATCACACTACCTCTGACCCTGGGAACCCCGCCCCAAGGCCAAAACAGTGATGTCCACCTTCCTGATAGTGGACCTACCCACAGCATACAACGCCATCCTCGGCCGCCCCTCCCTCAACAAAAGCAGAGCCCTGGTCTCCACCTACCAACAGACTGTGAAATTCCCGACCCACTGTAACGGACAAACTTCTAAACAAGATGTTGGATGTAATGCTTATGTCTGTCCGTTGTCTTTTGGCATGTTCATGCCTTGTACAACAGGTAGAGGGGCGGCCGAAGGCTAAATAGTCCCATGTTAGTTGGGTTGGTGGCCTCTTTAGGCTTGTAAATAAAGGTTGTGTCATGTGGACACGTGCGAGAGCTTTTCGGTATGTAATGGACCATTTTACCCTTTGTTGTGCCACTGTTCAGAGCTTGTAAAGTCTGTTTGTAATTTGCATTGTCTATGAAGTGTTTTTCGGACATGTTTGCTTGTGGATCCCGATTGAGACGTTCTCTTTAACCCGTTCTCTCTTTTGTTGGTCCTAAGGGACAATGGGAGGCTTCGGGGAGGCTGACCTTTGCGGACGGACGCGCGAGGGTGCCGCACGCCTTAGGCAAAACCAGCTAAGGTCGTGACATTATGGTATCAGAGCGGGACAAACACTCATAGAAACATTTGACATGCAAATGTGGGTGACCTAGCGGGGCTGCGTTGAGGGCAGTCAGCAACGCGCGACCATTTAAGGGAAAACGGGCATGGAGATGTAGGGAAAAGAGTCGCTCAGAGGAGCGGGCATCTAACATTGGCATTCTGAGGAATGGCCAACCCTTCGCGCAAGAGGCACCACGAGAACAGGCAAGCTTGGAAGAATGCGGAGCGCACAAAGGTTGGGATGGCTGAGTTTGAGCTACAGCTCAACGTTGACAACTATACTTGATGGTGCTCTAGGCAAGCGAGGCGCTTGGCAAGAATGAGACCATCCAAGGTGGAATGAGTTGTTCAACGACCAAAAGAGTTATGCAAAGCTCACAGAGGTGAGGGGAATTGCTAACTCGAAGAATTTGGTACTCATGCATGGGCTTGTATGCGGACGATGGAATGTTCGTGGCCATCCCAAGGCGACCGAGACTCGGCGCCATGGAGCATTGAAACTTTCTCTTCGGCATGCAGAGGATACGTCCGGAGGAGGCTGAAGTGTGCAACGAGTTTAGCATGTTGCTAGGCCTTGAGGGGTGCGGCGGTGGCTGTATTGACGTGGAGGCGCAATCTAGCAAGTGCGTTTGCAAGAGGCAGAACAATGCACAGTTTGTTCAGTAGATCGGAGTAGTCCAAGGGGATGGTGGTCTCCGAAATGAAGAGAGATGTTGCTCCAACGGGGTAGTTATCCAGGAGGGATAAGTCCCGGCTCTCCAGAGGGAGAATCATGTGAGACGGACCTCACATGTTGAGGAGGAGTACCTCAACAAACAACAACTCCACGAAGCTCGGTGGACTGAGCAGGCGGCGAGGAGTTGTCGCATGATCTCGTCGAGAGAATGCATTGGTGGATGCATTGCGAGATCAAGTGGGGAGCGACCTAAAGCAACTTATGAAGGTACACTTGGAGTCGATGTGGAGATCGGACTCAAGGGAGGGCTGACCCGTGGAATGGTGGGCGTGAGGGCCACCATCGACTCAATGAAAAAACGAGGAGCGGAACAGCTTGGGTGTAACTTGGCGAAGTACCCAAGCCGCATGAAGGGAGCTAGCATAGAAGTTGGAACATGGAGCAGAGGCACAGTACTTTCCTTAGACAGAGGTCAAGGACATGAACTCTTGCAGAGACAAGAGTAGGATAATGTTGTTCCATGGGTCCTTCTTTCTGACGGAGCGGACTCATCTTGCATGGTGCCAAAGACGAAGGGAGCTTCGCGGCACATGCACCTTAACTCGGAGAAGCATTTGATGGAGGAACTAAGGTGACTCAATTTGCGGAGGCGAAGTTGGGTTCAGAAGGGCCTTAGCACGGGGCAAGAGGACGCAGGATCCAGACAATGCTTATGTCTGTCCGTTGTCTTTTGGCATGTTCATGCCTTGTACAGCAGGTAGAGGGGCGGCCAAAGGCTAAATAATCCCATGTTAGTTGGGTTGGTGGCCTCTTTAGGCTTGTAAATAAAGGTTGTGTCATGTGGACACGTGCGAGAGCTTTTCGGTATGTAATGGACCATTTTACCCTTTGTTGTGCCACTGTTCAGAGCTTGTAAAGTCTGTTTGTAATTTGCATTGTCTATGAAGTGTTTTTCGGACATGTTTGCTTGTGGATCCCGATCGAGGCGTTCTCTTTAACCCGTTCTCTCTTTTGTTGGTCCTAAGGGACAATGGGAGGCTTCGGGGAGGCTGACCTTTGCGGACGGACGCGCGAGGGTGCCGCACGCCTTAGGCAAAACCAGCTAAGGTCGTGACACCACGTAGGAACGGGAGAAGTTTGGGGAAGTCCCCGGGAATCCAGGCAATGCTACCTAACGACGGTTTCTCTACACAAGAGGGCGAAGGCCGAAGCACCCCTGGACGATCCCAGAGAAATGAAGCGGCCAAGTCTACACCCCGAGCCGTCAGCCCCAACCTACGACGTACCATTGAGAAAGGACCGCCCGGACCAAACCATCAAGGTCGGTTCGGATCTGCCCCAGGGCGAGCGGGAGCAACTAGTCGGACTCTTACAAGAGAATGCCGATATTTTCGCCTGGTCGCCATCCGACGCAGCCGGCGTGGACCCAAAGGCAGCCCAACATCGCCTCAACATATCGCCGGAAGCCCGCCCGGTGAAACAAAAGCCGCGACCCCAGGCCCCGGAAAGGCAGCGAGCCATCCGCGAAGAGGTGGAACGGCTCCTCGCCGTTGGCTTTATAGAGGAGGTCAAGTACCCGCAATGGCTGTCCAATGTAGTTCTGGTAAAAAAGCATAATGGGAGCTGGCAAATGTGTGTTGACTACACTAGCCTCAATCGGGCGTGCCCTAAAGATTGCTACCCCCTCCCGAGAATCGATCAGCTCGTGAACGCAACCGCGGGGCACGCCCGCCTCTCATTCTTGGACGCCTTCTCCGGATATAATCAGATCCGAATGGCACCCGAGGACCAGAAACACACGGCCTTCATCACTAGCCTAGGAGCATATTTTTACAAAGTAATGTCGTTCGGGCTGAAGAACGCAGGCGCAACTTACCAGAGGACCATCAACAAGATATTCGCCCAACAGATAGGGCGAAACATAGAGGTATACGTGGACGACATGATTGTGAAAAGCCGCATCTCGGGAGATCACTTAACAGACTTGGCAGAAACATTCACCACCCTCCGAAACTATGGTCTACGACTCAACCCCGCAAAGTGCGCCTTCGGCGTCAAGTCAGGAAAGTTCCTTGGATTCATCATACACGAAAGAGGAATCGACCTCAACCCAGAAAAGGTCCAGGCAATCCTCGACATGCAGGCTCCCCGAACGCTTAAAGACCTACAGCGACTGAATGGACGGCTAGCAGCCCTATCCCGATTCCTGTCCCGGTCAGGCGATCGCTGCCTCGCCTTCTTTCGTGCAGTAAGAAACCCAAAGAATTTTGAATGGACGCCCCAGTGTGAGGAAGCCTTCCGACAAGTCCAGCTACACCTAGCCAACCTTCCCCGCCTCGCGACAGTCACCGTCGGGGAGGAACTCGGCATCTACTTGGCAGCCTCACAACATGCGGTTAGCTCCGTCCTTATCAGGGAAGCTGGCGAACAGCTCCCCGTCTACTACACCAGCCATGTCCTGAACGGGCCCGAGGAGCGATACCCCCCAATCGAGAAGCTCGCCCTCGCGCTCGTGTTGGCGGCCAGAAAGTTACGCCCCTACTTCCAAGCTCATCCGATCAAGGTAATCACCGACCAACCCCTCAATCAAGTATTGTCAAAATTCGATATAGCAGGTCGACTCCTCAAGTGGTCGGTCGAGCTTAGCTAGAATTGCCTAAGGCGTGAGGCACCCTTGCGGCCAAGATTCGAAGCTAGCGTGCGTTGCCAAAGTCGCGGGTCACCCGTGCGGCAAAGACGCGAACTTAGCTTGCGTTGCCTAAGTAGCGCTTCGCCCTTGCGATCTTGCTCCGCAAGGATCAGCCACTTTGTAACCTCTCGCAGGTCCCGAAGGACCTGTAAAAGAGAAAGAAAGTTAGATCGAAAGAACGAGCAACGGACAAGTCCCGAAGTCTCGCGAAAAGGGAAGCTTTACAAGCAAATCGTCGAACACCTTGTGTGCACAAGAGAAAAGAGGGAGAGGGAGGAAAACAAGGCTTTCAAGGATGAACGAACAGCTGCAAGCCCACAAACAACCGCTCACCTGGTCCCAGGCGCAACACCAAGTTCCCGTAAAGGTCACGTGCGAACTTGCGAAAGAGTGTTCAACGCCCGGTATATAACCGAAGCCCCATCCAGCCCGGTGCCACCTGGGGGGTTCCTGGGGTCTGAGATGGCTGACATTTTGCTTTGACGAGACAGTTCGCCGCGCGAACCTGTGGCACGCGAAAACGGGGCTGATTTGGGCTGTTTTGGGGCTGTTTTGCTCGGTTCGGTGAGCGGTCGCATTGCAGCGCTGCAGCTTGTTCGAACTTACATATTTACAAGCAAAATGACCCAAAACCATAAGAAAACCTGCTGTCAAGCAGCTGTACAAGCGGGTGTGAGCGACGAACGGATCGTTGAACGGAGTTGTTGCGGGTGCGCGACGACCGTTCGTGACACGACGGCGCCTTCCCCGAGGGCTCCCGATCGCGGCAGGACACACCACCGAGAGATCCCCCGACCACGTGATTCAGACCAAGCCGTGTCGGCCCCGAGGCCACGGTTCAAGGGTGTTTGCACTAACACTACGCTTCCTCCGGTCATTGTTAACTCACCATCACCATCTGGAACCAATTAGGTCAATAACGGTGACCAAAGCATTTGCGAAGCTCACGACACAAACATCTCACTTTTTTCTTCAATTGAAGGTCTAATCCCCATTTCTATAAAGATAAGAACTTATCGCATGGTGGATCAACCGAAGATCGAGAAAAGAGTCTGCCTTTTTCCCATGTTACAATTAACTCACACAAATCACACGGTAAAATACTTTTGGTCAGAACACTGGCAATATAAGTGAGTGAAAATTAAAGGGGAAAGAAAAAGCCAGGTATGGTGGAATAGGGCGATCGGCACTCACTTGATGCGGCCGAGCTTTTCATCAACGGCGATGGATTCCTCCGAAAGAACGCTGAGCTGCTCCAACGAGTAAGGGTGCTCCGGGTCCTTGATATCCCTCACCGAATCTGATCACCTGAGTCAAGAAACAACTCCCGATACCCTCTAACGCCTTACGAACCAGCAAAGCCACAGGAAACCCAATAAAAGAATCGATCGTAAGAACAAACCACAACCATAGCAAAAAAATCCGAAGAAGACCCTCGAAAAGATTCATGATTTTGCCCCCACAAAGCATCAAGAAAGACCGAACAAAAGCAATTCCGTCGACAAATCGAGAAGAAAACAGATCGAGGAAGCAACCGGTGGGAGGATATCAAAGACATCGAGGGCATCAAGGGCGTCGTCGGAGTGGAGATCCTCCGAGCGGGCGACCCTCTCTTTCTTCGCGTGCACCACCGGGTGCGCGTTGATCATCCCCAGCGTCATCGCTTCGTTTCTCTCACTCTCTCCCTCTCCCTTCTCGTCTCTGGAGCTTCTCGATTCCGTCTTCCGCGTCCCTACCGGTCGATTAAGTAAACCAAGACCGGTCGACTTGAGCCGATTCACGTGGCCCGCTAAGTGAAGGCCCAATAGGCTTAAGGGATCTCTTCTTCCGGCCCTCGGGCTGGCTCCTTTTCTAGGGTTCGCCACAACGGGCGCGGACGCCATCGGCGATCGGCGGAGACGCAGGTGCGATCCTTCTAGCCAGCTCCTTGTTCTGGTTCGCTTTCTTCCGCCCTTGCTTCGCCTTCTCTTCCTCCGCAGTATCAACTAATCAAAGGTTGCAGTGACTTCTTCCCCTCCTGTTGTCCTCAATCACTCCATCGTCAAAGGCTGATACTCCTCGATCAAAGGGCGCATTTGTATGAGAGTTTCCCCTTTCCTTTTCCCTTTGTTGCTCCAAATCTTTTCCCCTTTTGCTGTTGAAATGGCTTTCTCTTTTCATCTCGACTCTACCTGTCAATACGGAAGTTGGGAAGATTACCTGCCTACAATTGGTAGCCGAGCCCTTCTCTTCCGCTGCTGCAATCGGTACCATTCTCTCTCCTCTCCTCCCCTCTGTTATCCTCCCGCCTCTGCTCTCCTCTGCTCTCCTCTCCTCTCCTCTCATGTCCTCAAAATCTATGTCCAGGAAACTTCTGGATGACGCACCAAATGAAAAGATGATGGTGATGTTATAGTTGTATATGTCAATCTTCTATATAGCTTTTGATGCTAATTAAACATTAGTGTATCAAAGATGTTATAACTTTTGATCTTCTGCATATGATAGCCTTTGTAATCTTTATTATTATGCATATCTTTTGCTGCATGTTAAGCATAATGTGTAAGAAAATGAATCTTGCAAGTATAAAGCTTCAGCTGGTATTTAGAGAAAGTAAAACAGTACACAAGAAACTATAGTTGGATGTATCCATCAAATTTGATATTGTCCAAACTATTTATTACCAACCTGATTCCGCCAACCGCAAGCGTTTATCTTATTCATCGCAAATTATACATTCACAAATTCTTGATAGATTAGCACCGATACAGTGATTAAAAATGAGGAACTGAAGTGCTTAATATGGTCTTGCATGCATGTGTAAGTTCTATGTTTACTTTGGGTTTTGGCAATAAGCACTGCTTGAAACACCTCTTATTTCGAAAAAGTTATTGTAGCCTTTTTCCGGTCATGAAATAGAACACATGCACTTGGCGCAGTTTTAAGCTTATTCAGGGTTTGAATTCAAAGTCTGTACTGATCTTTCAAGTTAGCTTGGTCTCGAGTTCCTGCATGCTTGAACTTTTGTTGTCATTTCCTGGTTTAGGTCCTAGATATGAAATCATTAGAGAGTTCAAATTTAAATGATGGATGTTGATCTTCCTTGTATGGAAAGGGATATTAAATAATGGATTTTGATTACATTTGGGGTCTCTTTCAGGGGCACATACAATGTCTCTATCAATCTTATGCAGAAGAGTGGGTCTCAAAGATCTTGTTTCAAATGTTACCGTCTATAGCGGTGCTAATGGTAATATTGTCACCTTTTATTTGTTGTCGAAGGTGCCAACCTGCTTTTAGATATATCTGATAGTGTATGGATTTGATTCAGAGGCATCTGGAGGGCTGAGTTTGATCTTTCGACGTTGGGCCACAAAAAAGACTGCAGGGTCCACAAAGAATGGACGTGACTCACGGCCCAAAAACCTGGGTGTTAAGAAATTTGGCGGAGAGGTATACGAAGTCGAACTATGCATGTTCGATGAGTGAAACCTTTTTTTGTCAGTCTCTGTTTACATTCCTGTTTCTCCCGATGTTTATGTTTTTGGTGGGATGTTATGCAGAAGGTGATTCCTGGCAACATCATAGTTCGTCAACGAGGCACGAGGTTCCATCCTGGTGACTACGTTGGAATGGGGAAGGATCACACATTATTTGCGCTAAAAGAAGGTCATGTTCGCTTCGAGCGCCATAAGCTTAGCGGTCGGAAATGGGTCCATGTTGATCCAAGCGAAGGTCATGTTCTTCACCCCATTTATACAAATGCTGGCCTTGAAGCTGATGCAGAAAGTCGGTTGTGCTAGTGAAGCATTTAATCCAAGAGTAGTTGTTCACTCTTAGTCTTTGGAGAAGAGATTGCTGAAAGAGCAGAAGTTAGAAAACTTTCTTTTATCTGCCTGTAATAACATTGCTTTGCTTTCAGTATGTTGACAATAAGCATCCTATCCTATCGGATAGATTAATCAATTCCTTCGTGGTTCAAAAGCTATGTTGTACTAAATTTGGATTCCTTTTTGCTTGACAAAGGTGTTTTCTCGTTGAGATGCAGAATAGAAACCGTTCCATACAAAATTCACTAAAATAGAAACTGGTTTTTAAATTATGGTAATGATATATGCATACTGAATTTGTACGGCGTTAAAGCAGCAATAATTAATGAAAAATTAGAATATTCTGGTGACTTTTAAATCACGACACATCACTGTATAGTGTGAAGAATTCATTTCTAATTGCTCGAATAAAAAAAAGTAAAAGAAAAAAAAAAAAAGGAGTGTATTTATCCGCTGCTCTACTGCTCGAACAAAATTAAATTTACTCGCGCCAGGTAGGGGTCGAACCTACGACTTTCTGCTTAGGAAACAGACGCTCTATCCACTGAGCTACAGGCGCCTTTTTGATATTAGCCTCCTCTAAGGCTAAATCTATAATTTCCGTATAACACATCTCACAAGTAAACCAGCTGAAACAATATAAATGTTTATTAGATTCATCCAAGAACACTTTCTTTTGACCAAACAATAACTATCATGAGCACAGTCTGATTGTGGAGTACCACACTATGTTCCTGAATGCAATACTTAACAACTACAAACATTTTATGGATTATTACCCAAGACGAAAAAAAATGTGATTAGACCATAAGCATAATGCAATCTAGATGACACAAATCTCATCCATGAGTCACAAGATCCAATTAGGATGGTTTGTTCTTGTCAAAATTAGTAAGAAAACTTTAATGTTACTACTAATGCCCATGTAGGGCTTTTTTTCCTTCAGCTAGTTCATTAAAGGAGTGCTTGCTGTGAGACATATTAACCTCCTATGGCTTTCAGTATCTTGAGGCTTCAAATTTCCCAAAAGAAACTAAGGAGTATGTTGCTTACCTATTTAAAATCCAAAATAACCATTTGTTTGTCAAAAGAAAAAAAAAAAAGGAATTTCTATTCTTTTACCATGTGGGATAATGGGACTGGTTGATGTGTCTCTCCAATTAGTGGTGTATTGGGACTCGGAGGATAGCCTACACTCTCCATATCTTCCCCTCCCTCCCCTCTATACAGGATTTGCAAGACTACAGGAATGTGAAAAGAAAGCATGGTAAACCCTATTGGCCAAGCCATGAGATCAACGAGGTACAAAAAAAGACTATGTTCTGTTATATTGCTCCTTTACTTAGGTTCATATTTAAAAATTTACTAGGTATTCAATATAAACCCTATGAAGATGGTCAAACCCAAACCCCTTTAAATTTGTGTCAACCCTCAATTTTGTCACAATAATTTAGTGTTGTTACTCAGTTCACTTTTCTAAATTCTGTTAGTTTTGAAAATTCAAGTTGTTTGTTTAATAGCTTCGGTTTCAGGAAAAAATTAAAGGTAAAAGGTATATAGGAACACAAACTAAGAACTTTATCCCACTAAATCACCTGGAAAGAATCAAATCAGCAGAAATGTAGTACTGAGCTATAGATGCTTCTTGAGCTATTATGAACCCATAACTATAGTAACCAGATAACACAACATACTATATAAATGATACCAGGTGGAGAAATGATTTGGTCTAAGACAGAGGGGATCATCATTTCAACTATTGGTCTTCTTGATGGCATACCCTTCACAGCATCCTTGCAAGCTATATCAATACTCTCCATCTAGAATAAAATGCAGAAAACAAAGATTAATCCTTGAATCATGACACAAATGCCTGAGAATTATAAGAAAAAGCTGTTCAGGTAATTAGAGGAACCTCCTTAATATGTGCGTGCAATAGCATAATGAAGTATATCAACAACATCAAAGTCACCTAAACAAACAGCCTAGAAACACCTTCCCGGGACGCAGATACAAGTGTTGGACATCCTTATCCTAGAAGATGAAAAATGAGATATTTTTCCAATGAAAAATTTTTCTGTATCAAGGTTTTACCTCTTGGAAATAGACGACAATGTACCCAAATAAGGATTGTGTTCTTTGTTTATAAGTTGATTTTTTATAAGGTGGTGAGAAAATAGTTGATTGTGTTCTTTGTTTATAAGTTGATTTTTTTCCTTATGTACTGATGCAGAACATGAAGTCATTATGTAATACATAGCTCTTAAGTTGCGAAGTTATCGACTATGCGTATATGAAGAAAAATGCAGAACATATGTCGAGGGAATTTACGAGTATATGAAGTCATTGCTGCCGCTGGGTTATTAATATGCAAAAGGATTTAACGGAGAGACGAAAGGAAGTCACCACCTTGGAAAGGCCAATGCGTCCTTCTTGGAGAACACAGCTATCTCCGGATGGTTCAAATCGGTATTGGGGCGCAAGAGAAGGTACCGTCCATCGAGACAATGGTGAAGGGCGAGGGGGATACCGGATGACGGAAGGGTGGAGGGAGCTCTGGAGGCAGCTACAGCGGGAGAAGCGGAATTCGGGGACGATCTCTTCGGTGACGGCTGCACGTGGCGCCTCTCGAGGACGGTGGCGGTGAGGCCGCTGTGGCCGACGGCGTCCCGCTTCTTGTTCAAAGAGGCCGCGCGGAGGACGACGACGACGAAGAGACCGTCCTGCCCTAACGCCAGAAGCGACGGCCCATCGCTCCTCATCTGATCTCAGCTCTGCGGAAATATATCCAGTAATTAAAATAATAGTACATATATAAATTATGATACAAACAATCGCAAAGAGGTCCCATGGTCTAGTGGTTAGGACATTGGACTCTGAATCCAGTAACCCGAGTTCAAATCTCGGTGGGACCTTTAATTTTTTTTACACGCTTTTCTAAATTTTATAATTTTAGAGGCTTATAAGTGGAACATTTATTTATTATTATTATTTTTATTTCCACTGGAGGAATTTATACTTGTAGAGGTTTAGATTATATATATATATTTCGATTGATCGAAAATAATAATCCTACCATATTTATATTCTATTCGCAGCTTTGAAGCGGCTTGTGCGTTGGCGTAAGCAGAGGCGCCGGCGGACACTCCATTGGTACGTCCCCCCTTGCGTGTTGCCGCACGAAAGCGTACAGTGAGCGGGTCGGTCAGCGGCGGCAGGTGGGACCCGACTCGAATCGGTCCTGGAGGTCCCGAGAGACCGGACCCCACCAGTTGGTCGTTCGTCTCTACCTTCTCCTTACGGAAACTTTCGGGTCCCACCCACCGACCTTTTGTCCGGCGACCTTAAAAGCCCCAACCGACGGCTTCCCCTTTGCTACTCCCCTTTTCTACCCGTCTTTCTAACGCTCATAATGATAACACCACTCCTTTCTCTACCCTCCTCCTGGGTCCCACTTCCATCTCTCGACTTGCGATCTCTCTAACCCTCTCAAGCACACGCCGGAGAGCAGTGAATGCCACTGTGGGATTCCGAGTGTCACTGACTGCTTTCCGATGCAGGATTCAGCTCACATTGTTCACATGACACCGTGCACTTATTATCTTACCTTTAGCCTGTGATATAGCATGTACTACAGGTAAGAAGAACATTGCATGAAACACCATATTCGACGATTGTAAACCTTTAATTCAAACTTGGGACCTCAAATGCATTATTCAATGCACTCATCATTACAATTATTTTCTATTATTATTATTATTATCTTGATTTGCCAAGCCATAAGGCTCATCATTGAGCAACCGTTGGTGTCCCACTTAACAGTGATACTGATTTTGGGGCACGGATCTTGACGCAAATCGTGCGGTGTGGTTTTTTTTCTGGGGGGGGAGGTGGGGGTCGTTGAGGTGTTCCGGCGGAGCAGCGGAAGCGTCCCCGACTCCCTCGTGCTTCTCATCTGCCAGCACTAAAGAAGGGATCCAGAAGAGCTCCGGGGATGCTCCAAATCCTTCTTGGTGCCTTTTGATGTCGTCGGAGGTCGGAGGTCGGATGTTCGGGTCGGTGTCGTTGAATGCGAGCTCGGGGGAGCCAATGCCGGATGTCGTGGTGTTCTTTTGCTAGTTTCTTGTTCTTGATTCAGCCGGGACTTCCTGCTCGGGTATTGGGAGTGTAGTCGTTGCTTTAGGAGGAAGTGCAGATATAGAGGGGGTTGCAGGACTGTTGATGATCGTTTTCTGGTGGTCTTTGAACAGAAGGTTGCGCGTTTTGGTGTGCAGATTCTGTCGGGTTAGGGTTTTTGAGGCAATGGTTCTTGCGAATTATTGTTTTTATCGAAGGCGGTGATGAAATTTAGTGTTTGTAAATGATCAATGCTTTCGATTTTTGTTTCTCGTCGTGTTAGTATAGATCGAGAAGAAAGTGTGAACGGGGAACAAAAGAGTTGAAGCTGTTAGTTTTTCCTGGTGAAAATGTAGATGCGTTCTTATACGTCCGCGTGGAGTTTAAGAACAATCCGATGGGTAGGTAAAGATTACATCTTTCGTCTGATTTGGTAGGTAAATATAGTAACATTTTGTTAGCTTCAGTGAAGAAAGAAAAGTGTTCTGAGGTTGAGGTGGATCTTTGATCAGCGATGCCAAGCATTAGAGCTCCATCCTCAAAAAGGACTGCCAGCTTGCTGGTATTACTTTCAACCATAACAGCTTGTTCTTTCAGTTTGGGAATAAATTGTTGCAGAAGTATGATGATTTCTGCGAATTTTGCTGAATAGTTCCGTTTAACAGTTTGGTGTCTTTTGGTAGGTATCAGTAAAATGCAGGCCACTGACGGAAGCAGAACGAAAGCGGAGTCGGCATATTATTCAAGTAACTGATGATAAGGTGCAAACTAGAAAATCTTTAGGTGTTTTCATTATTTTGGTAATGTTTCTTTTGATGGAGAGAATCATGGTAATTATTGTTTCTTGTGTTACAGAGCTTAACTGTTTTGGATCCTGACCTGTCGAAGGACTATCTTGAACTCATCCAAAATCGAACCAAAGAGAGAAGATATTGCTTTGATCATGTCTTTGGACCTGGATGTACTAATGCAGTATGTAGACTTCCTTGACTTCTTTTCTGTTTTTGTTTTCTCCTTTTCTTTTGTTTTTGGCTAGTGTTTCAGATTTTCTAACAGTGAACATGTAGTTTGTTCAACCAAACATGTAGAGGAATTATAAAAATACAATGAGGAGCTTACCTAGCCGGTGGCAGTAATTTGCTTGTAATTTAGCTTTTAAATTTGTGGATGTTACTTTACATGTAATTCAAATATTTTTTTCTTCTCATTTTTCAAAATACTGTGATTATCACCGCATGATAAACACTTATTGATCCTTAGTTAATCATGCAAAAATCATAAGTATCATTGCATCTAACAACTTTAAAATCTGTGGTGTCATTTATAACAGTAATGGCCAACAATGAAAATCTTGGTTCTTAATATATATGTTACCGAACTCTTGAGTTGGGAAACTTATCCTTAAGATTATGACGTTGGCCTTATTGAAAATTTTTTTTGCTTGTTTTGTTTGAGATAAAAGCAAAGTGTTGGCTTAAGGAAACTAATTATGATAATCTAACATGACTTCATCCATGTTGTTTTCTTTGTGGCAAATTCAACTGATGAAGAAACAGCTTTTTATGTGTCTTATTTATCACACTTATGAAGTTGCGGTAGAGCTCATGTCCTCAGGAAATCTGATTATCCACATAGTTATATCTACTGAAACTCTACATTTGATGGGAGCATCTAATGACATTCTTCTTGAAGACATCGCATCTCTGCTTGTGATATTGGCAGCCTTTTTCTAAAAAAGATTTTAAACTTCATATCCTTGTGGCAAAAGGTCATTCCTTTGGTAAAAATTTAAACAATATATTTCTACTCTTTGAGAGAAAAAGGAACTCTTTTCCTGTTTTAATGTCTGTGATGATGGTCTAATTATATTGAAATTAATTTTTGAGAATTTTTATACCTTTATACAAGTTTTGTGAAATTTAAGAAAGTCTTTTTATATCCATGTCATTGCAATTTTTAACTAAGTAGATTCTATCTGTGTATTGGAACTTTTGCACAATCATACCTTATGCTAGATTTATCCATTATCATTATTTTTCTGATTTTTGCAGGATGTTTATCGGAACATATCATCTACAATCGCTGGTGTGGTTCAAGGTTTAAATGCCACAGTATTTGCATATGGTTCAACAGGAAGGTATTTAAGTTATGATATGGGTTTGTTCATCTTTTTATTATGTGTCAGATGGAAAAGTGCTGTCTTAGATTTTTCAAGTCAGGGAAATTAGAATATCTTTTAAAGGGTAACACTATCCAGAAAGATCAGAACATGTTATAATTAGAAAGGGCTATGTACATTGACAAAGAATTGCTGTAATTCAAAGTCTACTGGATCTTCTTAGAGATATGATTGTGTTATTGAATTTTGTGAAAGCTAAATTTAACCACCAATAAGGTAGCTCTATATAACCACCGAATATTCATGATCTCTTTGTCTTAGATAACATATGTACGTGCTATTTCTCATTTAATTAATCTTGTTTTCACTTTGCTACTTTGTGTGAATAGATAATTAATGTAATCTTTACTTCTCATTTTGTTACAATGCAGCTCTTCACTTTTAGGCACTTTGGGGCCTTGGGCTGTATTTGAGACACTTCCATTTTTTTTATTTACTTGAGGCACTTTGGATATAGGAATCTTACATTTTCAACCTGTTATACAGTGGCAAAACTTACACAATGGTTGGAACCCGTAAGGACCCTGGACTAATGGTTCTTAGCTTGCATACAATTTTTGATCTTATCAAGAAGGATAAGAGTTCAGACATCTTCGAAGTCTCTTGTTCTTACCTTGAAGTGTACAACGAAGTATAGTTTTGCTCATCTATGCCACTATTGCTGAATTATTATTCGTCTTGCTTGTGGTATTGCATAAGAAGCCATAAAATTTTTTTTCCTTCACCATGCAATTTCAGGTCATCTATGATTTGCTTGAAAAATCATCAGGACACTTGGAGCTTAGAGAAGACCCTGAGCATGGCATTATGGTTGCTGGTTTAAGAAGCATTAAGGTTCTTTTCTGCATCTTTGTATGAATTTCTTGTTTGGGTAAATGATTACACTTCTCATGGCCATCCTCAAGGAGTTTCTCTGAAGATGCTTTAATAGAATCAATATAGAACTTACACTTAAGTGTGTAGGTTTTCCTTAATCTTCTCTAGCTTGTATGTGTTCTTAATTTCCTCTCCATTAAGTTCTTAAACATCACAAGAAGCTTGATACTTTGACGAATTTAGCTTATGGTGATTGTGGGCAACTGTTGGTAAAAGTAGTATCCGAAAATGCAAATCGACGAACAAACATAGATGAGTATAACTTGAGTTGAACGTGATCATTACATGCTTGTTTTAACAAGGTTCTCTAAACTTCAGAGACTGTTGTGGTAGATCATAGTCAGCATCTTTTATGGTCTACCATGTATCTTCTTTTTCTTGGTTATGACTTTTTCCTAAGATAAGTATCTACCAGCTATAACTTCAAAATTTCTGAGGTATTATTAAAATCTGCATGCTCTGATTTAACTTCTCCATTATCACTTTTTATTTTTCTTATTTTCTTTTATTAGCACTTAGCAGTTTATTTTGATATTTTTCTTTCTTTTTAAGTTCTCTTCTAATGGGGGATAACTTGCTGCCCAAATGGCTGAAATCCAAGTATTTTACTCGATCGGTTTCTCATGATCTCTCTGACCCTTTATTTAATTCTACTTTTATCCTGACAGTTCATAAAGTGTCAATAAGATACAAACAGGGCTGAAAATAACCAAACAACTACTGATTCATTTTAAAATCAATGGTGGCTTCAAGGGCTTCATTATTATAAGGGATGCCCGAGAGAAGGATTAATTTTTAACCACTATATTTTCCTACCAACTTCTCTTGATTTTGCTGTTTGCCTCTTTCTATTAATACCTCTCTGCTTGTTATCTGAATTTCCCGCTGTTTGAAAGCTCTCCTTAAGCCATGCTTCAAGAAAGTTCTTTTCTTGAATTAGTGAAATCCTGGTCATTTTTGTGGTGGTCTCCTCTGTCAAGTAGCTTGATTCTTATTGGTCCAATGGTAATCTGATTTCTAATTCCAAATGGATGAACTGCTGTTTCTTAATGAATCTTACCATGACTCCATTTCCTTATAATTGGAAACATTTGTTCAGTTGTCATCAATTCCAAGACAGCCATAATGCAATAAAACCTGAAGCATCTAGGAGTGTATATTACTTATCCCTCTGACCTGTGCCATAATTTACATAGAAGCTCTTTTTCTTCTCCATGGTTCATTATATTCTACTTCTGTAATCTGTTTGTGTTTGAACCATTATTAGGTGTTTTTGGCAGATATTAGAACATTTTTTTTATGATCCATTCTCCTCAGGTTCAATCAGCAGATAAGATTCTGGAACTTCTGAATCTTGGAAATAGCAGACGCAAAACTGAAAGCACAGAGGCAAATGCAACATCATCCCGGTAACTTTTTTGTCAAATGACTTTTTATGCATGCATACCTTTTCTTGCCGGTTTATGATGTTAAATCCCTAAAGAAAAGAGTTACTAACAGAACTGAAAATACTGCATAAATGCTCTGAAATCGATGTCACACTTGTTCTGCACACATATATTTTTGCTATTTTTACCCTCCCAATGAGATGATCAAATTCAAAATTCGAGTTCATGCTTATTTGACACTCTTGTAAGGCTTCTTAATATCATATATTGATGAAATTAGGCAACAACAATATATTATATAGTCACTTCACCAATCTAATCATTAATGTGCTCAAAATCTCCCATTGCACCAGAACTGTGCATGTTCCATTATTTTTTTTTCTTTTTTAAATTACATATCTTTATCGTAAAGCTCCTTGATGTCTGTCAAGATTGCAGTTTGTATTAGATCCAGAAGAAATCAAAGCTAACTACTGTTTTCTTAAACTTTTAATGTTTAAAGATCTCATGCAGTTCTGGAGATTACTGTGAAAAGAAAGCAAAAAAATCAATATCAGAGTCGGATCCTCCGTGGAAAACTTGCACTAGTTGATCTTGCTGGCAGGTAGATAGTTGCTTATGGAATCTACTTTTGCTTCTTCCAAATTGTAGATTAGAGAAACTTACAACCACCCCAAATGCAGTGAAAGGGCTTCTGAAACTAACCTTGGAGGCCAAAAGTTAAGGGATGGAGCTAATATTAACCGTTCACTGCTTGCTTTGGCAAACTGCATAAATGCCCTTGGCAAGCAACAGAAGAAGGGTCTAGCATACGTCCCTTATCGTAACAGGTATTTTTCTCCCCTTATTGCAACAGTTATGTGGCTGGTTTTTCAAATACAGTTTATAGTAGTGAGTTAATATCACTAAGGTTCTTGCAGCAAGTTGACCCGTATCCTAAAGGATGGACTTAGTGGCAATTCTCAAACAATTATGGTTGCAACTATATCACCTGCAGATGATCAGTATCACCACACTATAAATACACTGAAATATGCTGACCGAGCTAAGGAGATCAAAACTCAAGTTCATGTAAGGCTGCAGCCATTATTTAATTGATATAAGTACTTGAATCTTTTCCTGTACATGCTTCTATGAAGATTATATACTTAAATTGGCAGATAGAGAGATGATATAGACTTTCCCTGTCTAACAGTCAACCCTTGGATTCTGATATTCAAAATAGTAAATTGCATCTATTTATCATAATACATGCTTAGAATTACAAAGCATGTTTACTTGTGTGGATAATCCCAATGATTTGACATAGAAAGAATGGAGCTGGCTACTAAATCGTCATGGTTATGGAGTTGGCTACTGAATCATTGCGGTTATGCTCTTCTCAGAAAAACATTGGGACAGTTGACACTCATCTTGCAGATTACCAACGAATGATCGATAATCTCCAGGTAAAACTATTGACAGAATCAGCCACACTTTTTTCTTGTGTTAAAGATTGCCTTAGAATTTCAGCTTCATTTTTTGTGCAGATTGAAGTTTGTCGTTTGAGAAAGGAGTTAGCTGAGAAGGAATCTCAGTTAAGCATCAAACCTGTGGAAAAAGCTGCAGATGATGAACTATCGTGGTTGAATATCTTGAGTCGTGAAACAGGTGAGAATGTACAGGAGCGCATAAATCTGCAAAAAGCACTTTTTGAGCTTGAGGAAACTAACATACGAAACCGCACCGCGCTTCAACATCTTGATGATGAGATTGCTATGCAAGAGGTTAAAATTTTTAATATTACCTTTTACTTATTTATTGCATTCTCCATTCATTCAAATAAAGATATGCCTCAATATTTTCACTACATGTTTGGCAACATCTTTGTAATAGAAAGATCCCTAAAGAATGTGCAACTGTCTCACAACACCTTAAACTTGGAACCTGTGCCCATATCTACTTTAAAGTTATCTATTCAGTTGAGATTCCACTTACCACACCCTAAGAGAATTGGCTTTAAACTAAAAAATTGAATGATTGTTCAAGTGACATTTTGGATTTCATAGGGAACCTGAGTTAGACCATTGACATTTTGGCATTAGTCTGGGGACAACGAATTTGAGAGGTGTACTTTAATTTCTATCTTGAACCTTCTAGATACAAGTTCACTGATATTTGAGGAACCTGCAAACGTCTTGACCTGCCTATTTTGACCATCTGGAAGTTTTCTGTTATTTTATGAATTTTTTGCTCCATAATCTTGAGCTGCCGTGGTGCTCCTTTCCTTTACATATCTGGATTCTTTTCACAATTGAATCTATCTGTGATTTTCTTTTTCTCCCTGTGGGCTGACAGTAGACTGCAGTAGTTTTTTGAAATAATATTATGAGCAGACAATTCAGCAGATCTGATATGATATTTGTGCCATTGTAGTACAGTAGAATATAGCTATCAGGGTGAAGGTCTAACAGCTTGCTGTGGATTAATTCATGATCTATTTAGATAACTGATAATTAGCGAGCAAGAATGGTTGTCTTTGAGAAATGTTGATGTCATATGTCCAATTCTAGGTCACTTTTACTTCCATGAAAAGCTTGTTCTAAGTTCTTTGGCCACAATAAAATAAAAAGGGCAAGCCCTGTGCATAAGGCTTTTACCAATGTGGGGTTAGGAGAGAGCCAATGCTTGCAGCCTTACCCTTGGAAACCTTGGTGGTCCAGGCTGCATTGAAGTATAAAATACTTTCCGAACAGCTGTTCATGAGACAACCAAGAAGATTTCAGACTTCCTGAACAGCTGTTCATGAAATCCCTACATTTCAAATTTGTGGTGGATGCCAGTTAAACAAGGGGAAACATATGATGATGTGTAATGCTCTCAGGCATCGGGTACAATTTTGGTCCTTCATGCAATGTGACATCTTGAGAAGTGGTCATGGGAAACAGTTGTGAAATTAATAGGAGAGTTGAAATATGAAATGAAGGATGTACAATGATACAATCTGCAAACAAACCTGACTGCTGACAGGCTGTTGCATGCCTGTTCCTGTAGGATATTGCCATCTAAAGTGCTAAATAATTTAGTATTGGTCTGTCTTGTTGCTGTACCAGGATAAAAGCATGGAGCGTTAAGCAATGTCATGGATTCACACCCATGATGCGGAAGTATGCCACTTTATATGGTGTCCCAACTTGTTTGTTGGGTTTTATTGTTTGTGGAGCATGGCACTTGGAAACACTGGACTGCATAGTGATCCTACAGAGACAACCCTTCATAATAATGCAATATGTCTTTTTAGGAATTTTTTATATATACCTCCGGATTTTGCCTGCTAATAGTATGCTATCTGAATTCTGAATATCTAGGTTATAGAGAAGGATGGAGCAGTTGTGCAAGCACTAAGATCAAGGAGACAAGTTATTTTGGATAACATCCGTGACAATGATGAGGCTGGTGCTGGTTACAAGAAGGTTATATCTTGTCATATGTTGTTGCATTGCTTATTTTAAAAACTTACTAATTAAGCATCTATCTCTTCAGGATATAGAGATAAATGAGAAACGACGATGTCAGCTTCAAGATATGATTGATGAAGCCATTAGTAACAATGGCAACAAAATTTATCTGCACATTCTTAGTCAGTACAGACTTCTTGTAAGCACTAAAATAATTCCCTAACTCATGTATATTTGTCGAGCAGTGTTTGAAAACTTATGCTTTTAAAAAAATTGCAGGGGATGGCAAATACTGAACTTCAATTTGAGATGGCAATGCGAGATCAAGTCATTCATGATCAAAGAGAATCTATGAAAAAAATTTGGACTGTGCTCTTGGAATTGGGGCTTGACCAAAAGCAAATAATGGATCTGGCTGTTAAACAAGGGATCAAAATAGAAGAATGTGCTACAGCTCAAGCAAGTTACCTGAGGACGTTGCAGTCACCAGTTATTTCTATTGTTGGAACCCCATCTTGTGTGTTATATCACAGCCCATGTTTGCAGACACATCCTTCTAATGCTTGCATCTTCCAACATCACCAAGGCTGTAGCTCCGTAGCTTACGTCAGGTCCCAAATTGACAGTCCTACTGTCTGCAGAGAGGAGCACCATAACTCTTATTACTTGCACTCTCATGATCACCCACACATGGCATATTCTGGAATGGGAGAAACAAGGTCAAGTGGAAGACCAAATCCATGTTTTTATACTCCTGAGAAACCTGCTCAGGAAGCATGGTGCTTCTGCTCACCAATGAATGCTCAGCCATACCCATGCAGTAATGAAAGATCGGGTTCTGACAAAGACTTGCGGCATCACCCAAAGGTACTCATTCTGCTGGATAAGTTACGTTTATCTTATTTCTTAATCACTGTTCAGATAAATGCTGTTGGAATTGAGAGTAAATGATACATTCATTATTAGGCTTCTGTCCATCGACGTCTTATTGGTAGTTCGTGCGTAATACCCAAGCAACCAGATCTTGAAAATTGAAATAGTAGCTGAAATTATTTGAGATTGCAGTGGCTGGAAACTATGATGGTTGCAACTGTTATCCTATGAATCATTTTAGTAAATTGGAATGCCCTAACTGATCATCCCACCGGAACATAATTGGAAAATCAGTGGTCTTAAATTGTCTCCTAAACATCCTCATGGATTTCCAAGTTATGTTTTGACCATTTTATCCGTAGCTGGTGTCTTGAGGATGCCATAGCTTCTTTCTTACCAATGTATTTGACCTTGACAACAGGAAACATGTTTTGCAAGAAGGCAAATACTGCAGGAAGAATTCCCTTCCGGACTGAGCCGCAGAAACCCGAAGGAGGAACTTGGGAATAATGGTGAATTAAACTGTGAATTACATGAGCATCATCTTTTCCTCAACTCACTGACGAGGCATCCAGATTTTTCCAAGTCTTTGCCATCCTCTGGAGCTGTTGGTGTGAGACCCTTGAACATTCCTGGGCTGTAATGAGCCTTACCTTTTATTTTTGTACAATATCCTTCTTTTACTTTGCTATTTTTCCTATTTTCTGTACAGAGTTTGCCACAGTGGAAGGTTGTAAATGTTAGTTAGATACATGTATAAGTGATTAATTGCCTGTATGTGATTGAAAATTTTAGTGTGATCAAGTTTGAATTATCCATTTTTATGTGCTTATATGTTGAAAGCTATATTGATTTCCAATAAAATAAAAATGTGAATGGATCTTGTGCTTGTACGTTCTCATGGGTCAGGATGACTTCACAAGCTGCGATTTATGTGGGACCCATTTGGACGTTTTCAATTTAAAATGTGGTTTGGAGAGGATCCACACCGAATCGACTGTTCAACTCGCCCGAACTGCTACCGCTGAAAACCTTACGTGGGTCCCGCTGACCTCAGTGCTTTTCTCTCCAATCATCACGTGGGTAGGCGAAGCCTCGGGACGAGCTGCTCTTTCAGAAGCATCCCCGCCCTTTTTTAAGCGCCCCAAATCTCCGTATTCATTCACGTCCATCTAATTGGAACTATTTCCGCTTCGCGATCGCGGCTGTGGGCTCTGTCTATCTCGTCGGATGCCCAGACATCCGATGCTCCCCAAGGTGATTCTAGTAGGCGATTCTTTCCTTAGTTTCGATTTCCCCCTCGAATCTGGTCTCTACTCGTGAGACGTCGAGAAGGTCTAATGTCTGTGTTGTTTTTTGGTCGATTCGTTTAAAGGAATTGACGGACGTGATAGTTAAGGGATTAGGGCTCCATTCGGAGGACCTCAAGATCTCCGGGTTAAGGGACACGCTGGTGGGGCAGACGGTGGCGTAAGTTCAACATCGATGTGGAGAAGAGGGTGATTCCCATCAGGCTGTTGGAGTACGTCAGCCGGTGGGATTTCGTCGGCCTCCCCATCTTTAGGGCGACGAAGGAGGAAGGGGAGGAGAAGAAGGGGTTGGCGGAGACTGGGAGAAGGCCGGATGCCAGGGTTTCGCCGCTCTTGCCACCATGTTCAGATCGCCAGCCCAATGGAGCTGTGGATCCAAGATAGGGACGATTTGAAGCTCTCGTTGCCGGTAAGAACATTCGATGTTTTAAATTACGTTACACTAAGCAATTGTCGTAGTTCCTATTTTTCTATGCAGAGTTGAGCATTCTTCACTTCTCTGCAGCTGAAGTGATGAAAATGTTTACTTTAATCAGCTGCTCTCGTTTGATAAGAACCAGATGAAGAAAATGCAATTATGAATTAGGATCATTCTTACATAACTAATTAGGGGTGACAACAGAACTTGATAACTGGACATAGGGTATAATTCCTGGGAAACAAGATTCACTATGATTTGGAGAGGAAATTAGCAGTCTTGATCTGTATCCAAAAGCTTATTGAACACAGGTATGAAAATAGCTACGTCCATTTATGATCTCATAATATGATCTAGTAAGTTAATATTAATATATTTAGATTGTGTATTATATACAAAAATGTTTCAGCATGGTAGTTGTTTATGATGATATGTAGTGGAAGCTAAGGCTAACCATTTATTATTAAAAGAATGTTATTAGATACAACTGTCATGTATGCCTAGTTCCCGGGTGCAGATCCATATGTGAATCTAGTAACCTCCTATTGGATTTTGTTTTGGACTTGGTTTCTTCAGAAATCTTAATCTACTCTGGAAGTTGTTCTTAAATTTGGACATGCCATATAGAAATTCACAATCCATGACCTTTATGCCTCCTAATGGTCAAAATGAATCTTACTTTGATTGCTCCACAAGAATGCCTATTCTTTCCTCCTTTAGACAATTTGCATTGTTTTGTATGTCTCTCCTCTGTGTTTGGTGGATACATGATAAAGTGTCACTACTTGAATATTGAAACAAAATCCCCAAAGGGTCTGCTTTACTTCCTAAGATCATATTATTCTCATGGCAGTATGCAAGTTCAATGGTCCTGTAGATGTTCTTAGAGACGTAACAAGCTTTGTTGTTTGTCACCACTATGCAGCATGATGTGGAAGCTGGTGCACTCAAGAAGGTTATCCTGTCGGATGGTTCAGTGATGACAGCAAAGAGTGCCAAGTCCACTAGTCTTCAGCAGCCAATTGATATCCTCCTTCCTCTCAACTGTAGTCGTCCGAAAAACCGCCCTCTGGTGTCAGGCTTGCTAACCATAGCTGGAGCTTGTCACGGTTCGCACCAACCACAAACCTGTTCTCTGCCTGTGCATAGTTGGCCCAACATCCCTCATCTCATCCGCTTCAGCATGTCCTAGTGACAAGTTGAAACTCAAGCTCAACCAGAATAAAGCGTTGAGTTATCTTCTCGTTCTGTCCTGGCAACATTTGATGTGTCTCATAGGACCATGTCGTGGTCTCTGACATTGCTTAATGGGCAAGATCCAAGTTGTGTTTGAGGAATTAGTGGAATCAGTACCAGGGAAAAAGGGTTCAGAAGAAGGATCCTTAAGACTGGTCAAGGCACATATGTCTGCACAGATTTATGTGAAAATGGGCTTTGCTGTAGAGAAGATGCTTCTCGATCAATGGAAGAGTAGTCCCAGAGAGGATCGCTGAGATTGAGCCATTTGAGACATAGGAAACAATAGTTGATATCTTGCAAACTGGAAATGTATCCAAGTCCAAGGCTCAAATAGTCCAGCCAACACCTAATTACTTCACACTTTGGTCGAGTTCTTTCTAGTTGCTCTTGTTCTGCAGGAAGGGAAGAGCTAGTGTAAGAGTTTTCTTTTACTTTTCATCACTGAGGTCAAGGTGTTTTTGTTGTACGCTTATCCTAAGATTATGTATCCTAAAGTGGACTTTCTGATGATAATAGAAATGACTATAGAATGTAGCGTCTGTTTAATAAATTCATTTTACTGGCTTGGATCTGAATATAAATTTACAAGACAGAGAAATGACCTTTTCTGGTTCATTGAAGTTCAAGAATTTAGTCAGTTTAGATTGATCTTTTCGTTTGTGTAACAAGGCAGAAAATATTTGGATATCTTGTTATGTGATCTACTGATGTCTCTGATGGATTAGGTGTCTGCATGATCTCAGATAATTCCACAAATTATTCTCTGAGACAATGTGGATATTTTATTAAAATTTAGATAGGGAAGAACATGAATACGCCGATAGGTTTTCCTAGGTGGCAAGTTGCTTTTCCATATACATTGGAAGAGCTTTAAGGAGTTTGAATGTTGTAGAAAAAAAAATCCAAATTGTTCATGTTTTCTCTAAGCCTTCAAAAAGAAAAAAAGGGTGATAAATGTTTGATTTTTTTCTCCAAACAACTGTAGTAGCTTGAAATGAATTTAGTACATACTAAAAGGGTGTCATTATGTTCAGATTAGAACTTATGATTTGCCCTTTTGTTTTCCTTGTATTTTTTAGCAACTAACTGCTTCTTTGAAACTTGTTGGTTTGTGTACTCTTTACACCGTTAACTGCTGTGTGTTCTCCGTATTAAGACATTGCTATATTAAGATGCGTAGTTTTCTTCTCTCTCTCTATCTATCTATCTACATTTTCTCTTTTGTCTTAATTGCTGTAGGATGGTAAGACATGCAACCGTTGCTTTGTCTCCTTTGGGTCAGCGGAATATATCAGGCTGTAGCATGCTTCTCTCTGGCCCGCATGTGTTCTATATTAGAATAAGGCTACATTGTTTCATAGTTTTTTTTTTCCCTCTCTTAATCTCTCTCTCTCTCTCTCTCTTCTCTTTCTCTTAACTTTATGTCTGTAGGACGGTAAGAAATGCAAACATTGCCTTTGACGTCTTCTGGGGCAGGGGAATATTATCAGTTGTGGCATGCTTCTCTCATGCTTATTGTCCCCCTGTTTCCATTGGAAATGGCTAAGATCTCTCCGGCAACACACATCTGAGAGAAAGTGACCCCATTGCTTTGCTCAATGGAAGCACCCTTAGCACCATTTCCAGCCTGTGGAACATGTACATGCATTAGGCAATGTCAATCTGCTCTAGCATGTGGTTGAGGACCACACGCTATTCCTCTCTTTGTGTGTGTTTGTGTTTTACCACATGCCCCTGGTGTGAAACAAAGAGTTGTTTAGGAGTTCTTCCAAACCATTCTCATCTTTTTGAGTTGTTTGTATTTAGGGTGTCAACTCTGTCAGTCATAAATTTAATTCTTTGAAACTAGAGAGTCGTGGATGAATGTAACTAGGTCTGAGTTAAATGATAGCTCAGCTTGGATGGATGAGCTACACAATCATCTCTTGCCTTCTTTGTTTAGCTAGGATACCAATCAAATAAGGAACAAGTTTAGATTTACTTAGATGGGAGGGATTAAATGATTTAATTATGGCTACAATATTCGAAAGTTGAAAGTTGATCTCTTTCCATGATTTTTCGCTTACTAACAAGCGAAAGAATAATAGTACATGAAAGTACTATTTGACAATGTGACCTAAAATTATTCCAACAGGTTGAACTTTTCATGTCTCTGTGTTCTTTATGTATTTAGACAAGCACAAACAATTGTTCTCTAAGTAGATGGTACAAGAGGTACTTTTGTGCAATAGGTCTAATTAGTCTGTAGATTTGTGCTGATCAGATATTTCAGCAAAAAATCATGGAAGCAGTAGTTTATCATTTCTAGGAATCTTTGCTGTCAAGCATCCATCACTGAAACAGTTGAGCATTTGGATCAGAATGACCAGTTCTAGCTTGAAATGGGTACCAAATGGATAAATTCTTAAACGTATATGCATAAGATACATATAGTAACATCATAAACAGAAATGATATTAGTATAAAACATGACCATTAGGGTTCGGGTGAGAGGGATGTGTCATTGATTTGCATGCAAATCCAGTGAAAGCTACATAAGATACTGGTTGATGACCCATAGGGGAATAGATATTGATCCATTGATAATCCTAACATGTCAAAATTCTTAGAATAACTTTGTCATCTTCAAGAAGACATTTTAGTGGTTAATGGATTTTACGTGTACGAGTATATGCCTTAGGGATGTCATGTCAATGTCAAGACAGGCAATGATCTATTTCCTGTCTGTCTCTCTCCTCTTGATTCAGACAAAAAAACAAAAACAAAAAAAAAACATGAGGAGCAAAGATTAGGATGGTAAAAATAAGCGGCTTTCGAGGTAAATATAGCCCAATCATGATTGTTGCAGTACTGGGGAGGTTGTGAGAGTGCTGATAGCGGGGAGGTGCTTAGGAGGATGAAATGGTTGTGGAAGACCAGTGGTTGGCAGCAGTAGTCAGCCATGGAGATGGAGGAGGCAAGCTGCAGTGGGTGTACAAAAGGACTGCATCCTCCGAGACCAAAGCGTAGTTTCCCGATGCCATTAGTTTTGCTTCCATGCGCTGAGACTGCTGATTACACATCTTCCAACCCTCTCAGACTTGGTAACACCACTTAGACTGGTAATAATACTGTGTGGGGAAAAGCTTCGAGGGAGCAGAGTTTGTAAACTGGAGCAGCAGAAAGAATCTCTTTCCCTGTTATCAAAAAGCTCACGTGGTCCAGTTGCAATACTCTCTCTCTCTCCCTCCCTCCCTTCAAACTGAAGGGGGAGGAGGTTCTGTGATTGAGGAACCCGTGATGTCTATTTGCTTGTATCAATGCATAGTATCCTTGTCTCAGAGAGAGAGAGAGCAGAAAGGACGAGTGGGTGTTGTAAACTCATGGTTTTTTTTTTTTACCTTTTCTTCTTATCGTCTTCCTCTTCAGTAAACTCAGTCTGCGGTACTGAGCTTGCCCTGCCTTTTCAAAGAATCAGCCGAACTCATGGTATTTTCTTCTCCTGGTGGCAAGCCAGCGCTCGCACACACACACAATGTGTTTTACTGAATCATAGTGGAGAAAATATGCAAACAGTGGTAAAAGTAAAAAAATCATTTACTTTATTTTTTATTACTACCAAATCATTTTACTTTAGGTTTTTGTTACTTTTTGCATGTGAAAGTAACTGATACATTGTTGCTCAAGGAACTACCACTGCCTGCTGATGTGTAGTAGTAGTAGTAGTAGTGAGTACCTCAATGCCATACATAATACCACCACACATACTCCTCATGTAAAACTTTAGCAGTCAAACCCTTACATGGCCAGCTCATATTTTGGACCACCTGCATGCACTGATAGACTTGACCTGAGACCATCCTACACTAAAATAATTCACTTCACCAAACACTGCAGTGGTGGATGAATGCAGCAGCAGCGCTGCTACTGCTGCCACAGTGTCTCCTACTCCTCGGGTTTAAAACACATACATAAGCCTCATCGACCCTTTTATCCAATCTCTCTCTCTCTCTCTCTCTCTCTCTCTCTCTCTCTCTCTTCATTTTCCTTCTCCAAAATTTGAATTTCATGCTATCGGCAGTGACACAAATAGGTACATCGTATCAGAATAAGGTGAAATCTTTTGCTCCATTGTTTCCTTGTCACTGCCTAACAGATCTTCTAAAAGGCTGCAACATAATTCTTCAACCAGAAAAATTATATATGGAAAAGGATGTGATACGCTTGTGATCGAGGTTTCTTCACATGCATTCATAAGTTACTCATGATATGTTAGGGTCTCAAAGTATCAAAAGTGTCTGCATCTTTTCTGTAGTTATAAATGTCATTGTTGTTCTTAAGTTTATCCATTTCTTTCATGTTTTCTACCTCAATTGTTCTTTGAAGGGTGTTCACAGAAGTTCATATTTTATTGATTTTAGAGGGAAATTAATGATAATTAAATGGACAACTAGGATAGTTTTATTTATTTATTATGGGAATTTATGTTATTTGGGGACAACTATATATATATATATATATATATATATATATATATATATATATATATATATATATATATATATATATATATATATGTAAATATTTAACTAAGGCAAATATGATATACAATTTTTTTTATGACAAAAGCTTTACAAATACTTATCATAATCAAGAAAATAGTTGCATAATCTGACTGACTTTTTTGTTCACTTAATTGTGCTGATAGCCATACGATGCAAGTATCGAACAATGCATGAAAAGTTTGAGGAATTATATCTAATTTTCAATTAGCAAATAATTAATGTATTTCTTAAGCAACATAATAAGCCAAATCAATATGCAAATAAGAAGGAAGAAGGGAAGGATGATGTACTGAATCTTAAATCTGGTAGGGACTAGTATGCAAAATATCACTTTAGTTGGACTTATCCATAAATCCAGACATGACATGCGATGCTCTCCACTCCCTCGCGCTCTATAATTGACTGCGAGCGCGAGACGAAGAAGAAGAGAAAAAGAAGAAGAGGCCAAAAGAAGCTAATATATACACACACCGGCTATAGTGGCCGTTGAGTGTGAGTAGTTTCGTCCACCACGAAGACATGCTCTTGTTCTACCACCTCCTCCTCTTTGTTTCCCTCCTCAGCTCGCCCTCCACGGCGGCCGACGACGGCGCCGGCTACGCGGAGGAACACCGCGCTCTTCTCTCCCTCAAGGCTCAGCTTTCCGACCCCGGCGCCGCCCTCGGCCCCTGGGACGCCGCCACCGACCACTGCTCCTGGCCTGGCGTCACGTGCGACGACGCCGGCGCCGTCGTCTCCCTCGACCTTTCCGGGCGCAATCTCTCCGGCCTCCTCCCTCCCGCCGTCGGCCGCCTCCGCTCTCTCCTCCGCCTCTCCGCCGCTGCCAACTCCTTCTCCGGTCCCATCCCGTCTGAACTGGCCCTCCTCCCCGCCCTCCGCCACCTCAACCTCTCCAACAACATCTTCAATGGCTCCTTCCCGGCTCCCCTCGCCCGCCTCGCCGACCTCCGCGTTCTCGACCTCTACAATAACAACCTCACCGGCCCCCTGCCCAGGGAGTTGGCCGCTCTGCCGCAGCTCCGCCACATTCACCTCGGCGGCAACTTCTTCTCCGGCTCCATCCCCCCGGAATACGGCAGCTGGCAGTTCCTCGAGTACCTCGCCATCTCCGGCAACGAGCTGGGCGGCCCCATTCCCCCGGAGATCGGCAACCTCTCCGCGCTCCGGGAGCTCTACATCGGTTACTACAACAGCTACGACGGTGGTCTCCCGCCGGAGATCGGCAACCTCTCCACGCTGCTCCGCCTCGACGCCGCCAACTGCGGCCTCTCCGGCCGCATCCCGCCCGAGATGGGCAACCTCCGGAACCTCGACACCCTCTTCCTCCAGGTGAACGGCCTCGGCGGCGAGATCCCGCCGGAGCTCAGCCGCCTCCGCAGCCTCAAGTCCATGGACCTCTCCAACAATGCCCTCACCGGCGAGATCCCGCCGAGCTTCGCCGCGCTCAGCAACCTCACTCTCCTCAACCTCTTCCGCAACAAGCTGTTCGGTGCAATCCCGGAGTTCGTGGGCGACCTCCCCGAGCTCGAGGTGCTCCAGGTGTGGGAGAACAACTTCACCGGGAGCATCCCTCGCCGTCTCGGAACCAACGGCCGCCTTCAGCTCCTCGACCTTTCGTCGAACAAGCTCACCGGGTCGCTCCCCCCGGACCTCTGCTACGGCAATAAGCTCCAAACCTTGATCGCCCTCGGCAACTTCCTCTTCGGCCAGATACCGGAGTCCCTCGGACGCTGCGAATCCTTGAGCCGCATCAGAATGGGCGACAACTACCTCAACGGAACCATTCCGCAAGGCCTCCTCAGCTTGCCGAATCTGTCCCAGGTGGAGCTCCAGGACAACTACCTCACCGGCGGATTCCCCGACACCGGTAGCTCTTCCATTTCTCCCAATCTTGGACAGGTTTGCCTCTCCAATAACCGGCTCGCCGGCCCCTTGCCGCCGTCCATCGGGAACTATTCCGGCCTCCAGAAGCTGTTGCTGAACCAGAACTCCTTCACCGGCAAAATTCCGCCCGAGGTCGGAAGGCTGCAGCAGCTGTCCAAGCTGGACTTGAGCAGCAACCGCTTCTCCGGCCCGATCACCCCGGAGGTGAGCAAGTGCAAGCTGCTGACCTTCGTGGATCTCAGCAGGAACGAGCTGTCCGGCGACGTCCCGGCGGATGTAGCCGCCATGCGGATCTTGAATTACCTCAACCTGTCGAGGAATCATCTGGAGGGCCCAATCCCGGTGGCCATCTCGACGATGCAGAGCCTGACGGCGGTGGATTTCTCCTACAACAACCTATCGGGCGTCGTGCCGAGCACCGGCCAGTTTAGCTACTTCAACGCCACGTCCTTCGTCGGCAACCCGGACCTGTGCGGCCCTTATCTCGGCCCGTGCCGGCCCGGGATCTCCGACGACTCCCACACCGCCCGCGCCAAAGGCGCCCTCTCCGCCTCTTTCAAGCTCTTGCTCGTCATCGGCCTTCTCATCTGTTCCATTGCCTTCGCCATTGCGGCCATCATCAAGGCTCGGTCCTTGAAGAGGGCCAGCGAGGCCCGGGCGTGGAGGCTGACCGCGTTCCAGCGGCTGGACTTCACGTGCGACGACGTGCTGAACTGCTTGAAGGAGGAGAACATCATCGGGAAGGGAGGGGCCGGGGTCGTCTACAAGGGCGTGATGCCCGACGGCGAACAGGTTGCCGTCAAGAGGCTTCCGGCGATGAGCAGAGGATCGTCGCACGACCACGGGTTCAACGCCGAGATACAGACTCTGGGGAGGATCCGCCACCGGCACATCGTGAGGCTGCTGGGTTTCTGCTCCAACCACGAGACCAACCTGCTGGTCTACGAGTACATGCCCAACGGCAGCCTCGGGGAGGTTCTCCATGGCAAGAAGGGCGGGCACCTGCTCTGGGACACGAGGTACAAGATCGCGGTGGAGGCCGCCAAGGGTCTGTGCTACCTCCACCATGACTGCTCCCCGCTGATCCTCCACCGGGATGTGAAGTCCAACAACATCCTCCTGGATTCCAACTTCGAAGCTCATGTCGCCGACTTCGGGCTCGCCAAGTTCTTGCAGGACACGGGCACGTCCGAGTGCATGTCCGCCATTGCCGGTTCTTACGGTTACATAGCACCAGGTTCTCTTCCTTCTCCTCCGCCCAATTGCTTTCGATTCTCCTGATAAAAGCTTGCTCATCCATATTATGCATGAATGAACAATTAACATCTTTCTTTCTATCCATGTTAGCTTTACAATCTTGTTCACTACTTTGTTAAAGCTTCATCATCATCATGCTTCGAATCATCTGCCTCATTAGATTATCTATGTAGCCATCGTTGGTTGATCTGTGAGCCTAGTCTTGGATTTGGGATGATGCTATCTGCAATTTTTGGTCGGTTCCTTCCTCCCTGTTGGGAGTGTAAAGATATAGATCATGTTTCGTCTGTACGCATAAGCTTTTAGATAGACTGAGATGGAACGAAAAATGTTTCAAAAGAGCCTCAGGAATTTGTGTCGAACCATTTGTCATCCTGAGATGCATGCATGAGGGAGAGTAGAGTATTAATTTATGGAAAGCATGGATCCATGTCTCAATTCTTTTAGATCCAATGATACTGATGAAAGGTTTCTCAGATTTTAATCTGTGCTAGCTACCATTTTTTTTTTTTTTTTTGTGTTCTCGATTATTCAGTCGAAACATGTTGATACTGTTCCTCAGCATCCTGCTGTTTTGGTCCACAGAGTATGCTTACACCCTCAAAGTGGACGAAAAGAGCGATGTTTACAGCTTCGGTGTGGTGCTGCTGGAACTCGTGACCGGGAGGAAGCCCGTCGGTGAATTCGGTGACGGCGTCGACATCGTACAGTGGGTGAGGAAGGTGACGGGCTCGAACAAGGAGGAGGTGACCAAAATCTTGGACCCAAGGCTTCCGACCCTCCCCGTCCACGAGGCGATGCATGTGTTCTACGTCGCGATGCTCTGCGTGGAGGAGCAGAGCGTGGAGCGGCCGACGATGAGGGAGGTCGTTCAGATCCTCACCGAGCTCCCTAAGCCGCCGCTGAAACAGGGAGAAGACTCGTCCAGTGGCAATGTGTCTGCACCACCACCTCCGGCCGCCCCTGTGGAGTCACCTGCTAAGGAAAACAAGGATGAGCAGCAGCAGCAGCAGCAGCAACCAGCTTCGAATTCACCACCGTCAGATCTCCTTAGCATTTAGTGCAGCAAGAAGCTGGAGAGTTTTCTTGGCTTTCAGTTGCTTCATCATCAAAATAGCTTTAAAATAGGTGTTGTTGATGTACAGCTGGTTTGGTGAGTTTACTATGCCTTCTTCTTCATGGTGTCAACTCCTCTCTGCTACTCTGCAGCGCTGCTCGCTGTAGGCGAAGAGACTCATCTCATCGGTGCGAACACTGAGGGAGTCAGACCTATGGCATCTGTACCTGTTAGCAGAAACAGCAGGCTATGTTCACACGCTGACATGGTATTGGTATTGGTATTGGTAATGAAATCTCTGTTCCTGTTATCTAATGGATAGACTTGAATGCAATGCCTCCCCACTCCCTCCTCCCTAGATTTTAGTTCAGTCACTGCTCTCTCTCGCTAGAGAGAGAGAGAGAGAGGTGAGTCCAGACATGAAATTTTGGACTCTCTTTTTATGGTGATGGGTCATAAAGGCAATCTGATGGAAATAGCAATCATTAAGCCACAGGAAACAGTAGATGGCATGTAGCTATCTGATCTGACAGGCTTCGACATAGGTAAAAATGAGACCTTAATGCCGATGATGAATTTGATTTGAGTCACAATTAAGTTGTCGAATCCACATCCTTGCAATTCTCGGACAAACACGTATCCCTAATTCGATTACCATCATCTGGTACAGCGAACCGTGACAGCCCCCTTCGTCCCAAGGCATGTAATTGGATCATCCATCAGCCGTCACCGGATTTCTTAGCCCTCTAAATATCCATCATGATGTTGACATCTCAGAGCAGCCTGTAGCATCCACTTAAACCTTAAGATGAGCAGATAAAGTGAGTCAAACGAAATGTATGGCCAGTGATTAGTCAACTAACATATGGACATGTTATAAATATGTATGTACATAGGTGTGGGTTATTATTATTTGCAGGGAGCAAAACTTGGATACCCTAAAAGCTTTAAGATTGTGGAGCGGATGGTCCCAACTTGAATCTTCTTCCTTGACGAAGGCTCAAGTCTCATTCCACTCAAAATGGCCAGTTTGGCTGTATTCAATTCAAAGTGCTTGTTTTTATTAGTGGAGGAAGGAGGCTTCCTCCAACCTCGAGACACTAAATAACACCCCTCATTTTGAGGTTCCCGCACGCCTGCAAGCCATGATTTTGCTGCTGCTGTCCCTTGCAGAGCACTCCTCTGTCTTCTTCCTCCCATGTGGCCTGCAAAACCCAGCAACAGCATTATTACTACTTCTTCTTCTTCTTCTTTGATAAAAAAAGACAACAGATTTGAGTAGTCCTGAGAGCAGATGTAGCTTTGCCGATCGACTAATTGTGAGTGTGTGAGAATGGCTACTGTTGTCCTGTTTTGTTTCACGAATCAGTCTCAACTGTTCAACGACGATGATGGAAGAGCATTAAATCCTCCTCCCCTTTCTCTCATCGATTCGTCGAACACTTGGTGGGTGGGCTCTTTCTAGCTGGGAAATGCATGTGGCTGTGCTGAAAATTCGCATGGAAACGGTATGAAGGCTGAAGACTTTTTTGTATTATTCTGAGAGTGCCACATTCTGCAGCATATGCCTTCGACTTGGCTGCCGTTCCTTCTCATTTTTCCTTTGCTATTGTGATGCAGATGAACTGAAACAATTCTCCCAAAGCTGTGCCACAGAGAGAGAGAGAGAGAGAGAGAGAGAGAATGAAGAGGACTGACTTACCGCTGTTCCCACGAAAGAGAGCAATACTCGGGCGGGCCCACGCGATCCTCCCCATATTTAAACCCGACCACCTTCCACCTCTAGCGACGTGGTGGCCCCACCGTCGCGATCACCGTCCGTTCACGATCGGAAGGCCTAAGCAGGTAGGAGAACACGGGTTCGTCCCCACCCGCCCCACGTACCCACCGAGACCGTCTTAATTTGGTCGGGCCCATGCCGTGGACGGCATCCGCAGCGTGACCCCAACATCACACGGTCAGCATTTAATTCCCACCTCCCTCGGTCAACCCAACGCGGCATCATTTAGAAGACCCGTATCTTTCTCATTAATTACTGAAGCGGAAACCCACCCGTCACCTCCGCTCTCTAAAAACCACACGACTCACGTGGGGCCCTAAGTCTCTTTTGTGGTCGCTCGTCTCCGGTACCGACGGCGGGCGTGATCCGCCGGTGCGCGTGCACGCTGCATGATGGGAAGGCCGTACGTAGGGCAGGAAATGCCATCATCAGATCGGCAGTAGCGTTGACCGACGACCGCCATGCACGTGCGATGCATGTGGTCGAAAAGGCGCCAGTGACTGAGGACCGCAGATCAAAAGCTGGTGGAAATCATTGAGTGGAGATAAGATCTGCAGGTCATCATGCTCGAGTTAAAAACACAAATAAAAGAAAAAAGAAAAGCTGCATGAGCGATTTAAAGAAAAAGTGAATAATCATGGTTTCTGCTCATTGGTGGATGCAACACATACTGTAGATTTAGGTTGAAGGAAATCTCGTGGTCAACCATACCTGTATAGCAGCATGTACCTGACACCTGAATGATGGAAATGGAATCCTCTCTAATTAAGCTAATTGGAATTTTAATAATAATAATAATATTATTATTATTATTATTATTATGCAATTAATAATATGTAGCAACAGTACCAGATATATAGGATGTGGTGGACCAAGACACCTGAATTAAGGAAACAACAGCAGTAAATTGATGAAACTATCGGAGAAATGAGAAAAATAAACAAGTTTTGATCTAGATATGCAATAAAATGGGAGAGATTTTATAATACAAAGCAATTCCTCACTACAAATAATATAGATGTCAATGACTTAATTGATTCTTGTGTGCATTTAATTTATTTTTATGAGATCAACTTAAAAGGTATATGATGTCATGACATGAATAAGTGTACTCTTTTTCTTTTATATACGAATATGCATATTAGGATTAAGCCAAAAGAACAAGAGTGATGCGGAAAGGGCATACGAGGCAAAAGGAGAGTGGTCACAGCAAATGCCAACCTGTGGAGTTCGCAACGCGCATAATTCCATCTCTCGCGTACCAGAGAATTGTCTCTTAAGCAAGAGAAAGAGAGAGGCGAGAAGCCAGGGACCCCGTTGAAGGTGCACAGTTCATGGGTCGGACCTCCGCTTTCTCTCTCTACAAGATCTCTCGTTTTATCTGATGGTGGCACGAAGCTTTGATCCTGCAAGAAGACAGCAGCATTGATTACGCAGAATCACACAGAAATTTTTTTTTTTGGTTTCATGGAAGCTAAAATTGGACATGTACTAATTGCTTCTGAAGTTTGTCATGATGAGGCACCCACTTCCTTGTCAGAAGCCATTGATGAAGGACCGAGGTACAAGGATTTTACCTTTCATCACCGTCAAAACCTTTCTTCAGGGCTTGCAACGCCATCCATGATTACACGTGAACAGGCGTTGTTGACTGGACTAAGTCTACTACTCCATTCATACTTGAATTCAATGACGAGATACTATCAAATTAACTTCAAGCCTCAGGTACCTCTGATTTGTAACTGATGCAGGAAAAGAGGACGAGCTTTATTTACTTCATCATTCACCGAGCCTCGACTACGAACACCATACATGGTCATGTGACTGCAAAACAGAGATTGTTCCTGGGTTATTCAAATCATATCCATATTGTGTGTATTGAACTGCCATCAAACTCACCTGGAGTATACAACATTTTTCCAGGCACCAAAATTGCAACCATGGGCTTTTACTTGTCACTTGGTGCAGGAAAAAAGAATAGCACGAAAGTTACACTTTCATCACTCTCTAAACCTTTCTTCACCACCTGCACAACACAACACATGATCATTCATGCGACTGCAAAAGTCTCACTTGTCATTGATTAAGTAAAATAATACAAAGTTCACTTTCATCACTATCTAAACCTTTAATCAAGACTCGCAACACCATTAACACAACACATGATTGTGTGACTGCAAAGTCTCACTTGTCATTGACAGAGGAATACAGTACAAAGTTGGCCTTTCATCTCTCTCTAGACCTTTGTCCGAGACCTGCAACACCATAAACACAACACATGATCATGTGACTGCAAAAGTGATGCGAGGAAAATGAACAAGATTCACTTTCATCACTCTCTAAACCTTTTGTTCGAGACTTGCGACGACATTAACCAACACATGAGCATCCGACTGCAAAATCTCATGCCTCGTTGATGCAGGAAAAGTACAAGGTTCTCTTTCATCACTCCCTAAACCTTTGTTCAGGACTTGCAACACCATTTAGCACAACACATGGTTATGTGACTACAAACACACATTGAGCCTGGACTACTCACTCCATAGTTGAATTTAATGCTGAACCACTATCCAACCAACTTGAGGTCCAGATCTTTGCCCGGTACCATAATGATGATGATGGTGTCTCGCTAAGACCCTCCGGATCCATGGCTCGAACCTCATGCACATGCAGAAACAAGTACTGCATATGATGACAACAGGGGAAAGCCATGTGAGGTGTCCTGTTATTTGTCTCACTAACAGGATACTTGGATGCCTCACACAGTTTCGAT
Organism: Musa acuminata AAA Group; assembly: GCF_036884655.1. Classification (NCBI taxonomy): domain Eukaryota; kingdom Viridiplantae; phylum Streptophyta; class Magnoliopsida; order Zingiberales; family Musaceae; genus Musa; species Musa acuminata. The sequence continues at coordinate 43,829,307 of NC_088330.1, forward strand.
GCCGTATTACCTGCTATTACAGAGTCAGTGGTCTTAACTGAGGTTTCATACCCCTAAAGTTGGGGGGAGTAGCATTGGGGGAACTATTGACAGTCTCAGGGGCCCAAGATGGAGCCCTTTACAAAGACAGAAACCAATCTTGAGGAACTGCTAGTTTGGGTAGGCAGGCATTGAAAGCACTAAAAACCAGTTTTGAGACCTACCATCCAATAAGCAAATTCCTAATTACTTCTTTAAGTTATGCCACAATAATTGTCCAAGAATAGTAGATCATTATTATGCACATATCCATAAACATACAAGATCTAGATCAGTATTAATGGCCACTCAACCCCAATTAATGTAGCATGTACTAAGCAAAACACTACCAAGACTCTTAAAAGTTATGTTTGGTATCAAAAGAATAACTTACCGTGTTGACGGATAATTCATCACTGCATCAATTTGAAAGTCTACACAGACTTTTCCATACACGTAGACTGGAGGTAGAAAAGATGAATAATTCAGTCAGCTAAATTCTTCCCACACTGGTGAGATAAATTTGGGAGAAAAAGAAAGAATTTCTATTAAGGCAGTAGTTTGTGAAGTCTATGACCCCCAACTACTCCAAAGACTCATTTAATGCAAGAAAAAACAGCTAATTATACTATATGTTAGATGTTATCTACTTCATCAGTAAAAAATATATTACATTCCAAATTACAAATGTTGCTCATCGTACTAATTGTCCCTAACAAAATTTCTACTATAACATGCCTTTTTGAATTTCTTACTTTTGAGTAGGCATCATAAGAAGTTCATCCAAGTTATCAATTTGGAACATGCACCTCTGTTTTGTTTCCTCATTTCACCATTACCTGACTCTGACCCACTGCAAACTTCCTTAGGATTAGGCACCATGTTTTCTTCACATTTCAAAATGATGACAGATTAGGATAGTCAGCTTCTGAGGTAGATGAAACATTCAGATCAGAGTTCCAGACAAATCCTAACAATGCCCGAATATGCAATGAATAAAATATGATCCAATCCCATATTCTATATGTGAAAAAAATAAAAGCTAAGGCCCATTGAAAAACTGAAACCCTAACCCAAGCTACCAAGGCCAAATCCACACATCATGAATGAAGACCTCAATGGAAGTGAAAATATGTGGGCTGTATCTCCTCTAATATTCTTGAAGTTCAAAACTGAAACATCTAGCAAAGCCAGTTATTGCATCTTCTTCGACCACTAGCCACTTGAGCATAATAGATATCCTCCCATGTGGAAGTTTCACCACAAATATACACTCAATAGACAATTGTACCTCATTGGTTGCCAGAAATAGGTCGTAAACAAACACCTCAAAGATTACTCATCACCCAATTTGAGAAACTGTAACCCATTTATTCAGTCAGGTAATGTACAAATTTTCACCAACCACCTTGATTGACAGCTAATGTAGCTATTGCATAAGTTCTTGTTATTTCATCCAACCAGTCACATGTTGAATTTCAAATCCTGTGTGATGAACAAAATCTCAAAATAAAAATTAACAAAAATACAGACAAAGGACTTTTTTTATTCTTAAAGTATGCAAAAACAGTAAGGGATGACTTCATAAGAAATTATTATGATTACTAATTCTCACTATGAAATCTGTTACGGCAGAAACAAATATCAGCATAGTTATTTCTTCAAGCATGGAATCTAGATCTTACATATGGACTGAATCTGCTAAGCAGTCGGGCATTTTTCTTCTGTCACTTGTGAATGAAAGAGATGCTCTTCTGAATACTTATTGGCAGACTCTTTCTTTGCCTTGTCCAAACTAGCCTTGTCATAATAAGAACGTCTAATAAACGGGTTTAATGTATACAAGTGCATAGACATGTACGAAATGTCAATGGCAGGCATTTCCTTGAGGTGCATGTCATATCTGCAAGAAAAGTGCCTACGAATCATTTAAAACTCTGGAACATCCATATTAGAGAACATATTAGGGTAACACTTGAAAAGCTAGGTGTGTTTCTTCATCTTAATAAGTTATTTTAAGTAGCTTAAAACAAGATCTCATTTTATGATGACTGACAATATCAACATTGCAAATTTAGTAACTACAAATTTATAAAACACAAAATGCATAAAAAGAGATTTATAGCCAGAAAAGTTTTGTTGACCTGCAATATGAAGGCAAATTTAGAAGCTCCTGCATGACCACCGATCATAGGAACGTTAATACATTAATGAGAAATGACTGGTATTAAGCTAATGAATTCAGTTGCTCGCATATTGCATAATTAATTCATCAAGATGACACTACCACTGGACCAAATTGCAGTTATAGTGTCATGTCTGACGAATTAATTATGCAATAGTTAAGCACTATAACTGGACCAAATTGCAATGTTACATTAACCTGAAATGTAAAATAAGAAAAAAACTTCTGTAATCGGTCTGCAACTTTTAAGGCCATGACAATATTCAGAATTTGCAAGGTAATGCAAAAATAGATGCCGACGGACATGAATACAATAAAATTGATAATGCTCTCAAAAGTATTGTCTATCTCTACATCCATCGTTATTACTCCCAAAAGATGCTTGGAATCATACGTACCAGCTGTCTTATAATCCTCAGGTGGTATAGGAACAGCAGAGTTTGGTGAATCGGCAACCAGGTTAACCTTTGCCTTCAGACAGCGTTTAGCATTTCCATCACAAAATGCCTGAACAATTACAGCGTTGATGTCAAACAAATCATCCATGGTTATCCCTGTCTTCCAAGGATTGACAGGGAGGGGTAATGGCAAGGCCCATTCCTGTAAGTGCATCCAAAGGTTCCAAATGAGATCTATATTAGTGTGTCTAATTTCTTCCGAAGCAATCCAAAGGTAATAAATACTAAAACAACAGATAGAAGTGCAGCTAAATCTGATTTATTTACATGAGGAATTCGATTACATGCATCAATCAGAACATCATGAACCCAAATGCCTATAATACATACAAAATAAGGTAAAAAGCATCCGGAGGACTACCACGGCGCCGGTATTCATGCGCCCGATATCTGCGGTGGCACCAGGATCATCGGCATAAAAATTCTCTTGCCGATCTTCTCAGCAGCGCCGGAAATCACCACCTTAAACCCGGTTCCCCTCCTGACCGGCGATTCACTCGGCCCAGCAAGAAGGTTTCCTCCATCTTCAACCGCACAAAGAAAACCCATCACTCATCCGATCCAAGAAAAGCAAACACGAATCAAGAACCATTCATTCATTGAATTTAACATCCAATGAACAAGATGGAGAGAAGAAAAGATCGGTCAGAGAAACCCTAGAGTTACGATGGTGGGAGAGAACACAACACCAAATCCCCAAATACAAGATTCAGTCTCTCCAAGAAATAAAACCATCTCCTCGAAAATCCAACACACACACCGATCAGAGTGGGATGGTCTCCCTCTTTTTGGTGCAAAAATAGGGAGAATGATCAAGAAGAGAAACCCGAGAATGGGGAGGGTGGGGGTGAGAATTGATCCCGGCGATGCGTAGCGTCGGGAGGCCCGGACGCCGGGCTGCATCCGAGGATGCAGAGGGGAGGCATTCGAGGAGTTGGTGTCGTCGAGATGGGACGGCCCAAATGTTTGAATACACTTGGAGGGAAGAGGAGAGGAAGGAGAGATACTGACGTATGCAGAGGAGAGAGTATATATATATACATATACATATAAATATAAATATATATATATATATACATATACATATGTGTATATATATATATATATATTCATTTTTATAAATAAAAAATATAAGATTAAATTTATCACATAATATTAAATACATTTTTAAGATATAATTTTATCAAACACCACTACATTAATGTCCAACATTTAACACTATATTATAAAATATAATTTGTGTTTGTGAATCTTTATATTGTGGTCGAGGTGTCAATACTATTCGGATGAGCAAAATTGCTAACGTGAAGACTCGAGTGGCGAAAGTGAGCATTAGGTCGAGTTCAGTTGGGGGTCTCATCACTCATTTTTTCATCGTCAACTCATGCATTTAAGTCGAGGTTGGAAGGAGGATTTTTCGACTTAACCCCTCCAAAAATTAAGATAGAGTTGAGTGGAATAAGAATGAGTCGAATGTCCCTTGGTGCTGGTTATGGGGTTAACTTTTATACTTGCGTGGGAGGGTCGATCATACATGATCTTTTAATGATTGTTAACTCCTCTCGACGATAGTCTGTACCCTACGGATGAGCATTGATCGACTTGTATGGACCTGTACAGTATAATATCGTTCCGAACTTTTCAGAATAAACGTGTGGTGCTATATAGAACTTTTTAAAACGGCTCCGTGGTGTTCGACGCCAAACAGTACGAGAGCGTTTGATTGCTGCATTCGAGTCTGAGGTGTTAACAGTGCGAGGCCGTGTGATACCACGTGGATGGTGCGGAGATGTACACTCGAAACATTCGAAACATTCAACCATTACAACGACGTACATTAAAAATATAAATGCATTACCCATCGCGCCCTATGCATACAGTAACCGATAAGATGCTCCACCGAAGCAAATGGTTGATGCTTCGCTTCCTCATGGCATGTCGAAGCATGCTTTTGTTGTTGGCCACACGAAATGTTCTTCCACTTCTGTACGAGCATTGGCATCCCACGTCGGTCTGTCACAGTGCAAAAGGGACGGCCTAAAGATTTCAGATATCGGACTCGTGAAGAAAGGTGGAAGAAGACAAGGCCATAGACACCACGAAACAAAGCCTTACAGGCCCCAAGAAGAGGACGAGAGCCCTACAATATTGTTTTCTGGAGGAAGAAGGAGGAACAACTTTTATCTTCTTCTTCTTCCTCTCCGCGGAGCCAAAGCAATGTTGTTGAAGACCGAAGCTTCTGAAGACAACTGCATTGGTTGCACAGGCGGCATCTACAAGAGACGAACATACATAAGAGCGATAGGCGTTTCAATGCACTGCATTAATGGTGCTGTTGTTGAATGGTATCATGGAACTCGATTGGTCGTCCACATCAATGCATGTGACACTCGAACACGTCGCTGGCAACGTGTGAGGCTTTCTTTTGTCCCCCTGGATGTCATTTAGTGCAGAAAGGGAGAGTCACTGAGTCGTCTCCCTTTCTCAATCCCCCACAGATTATTACATGGAATCTGCATTCCACAGTCTTCTTCTCCTTGCCCATACCTTTCTGCTACAGCTTCAGCACCAACAATCACACAGACAGAGAGAGAGAGAGAGAGAGAGAGAGAGAGAGATTGTATTGGAGTCATTTTAGCACCTTTATCCCCACTCATGCCTTTTGAAACCTGATCACTATGACAAGGGGGATAGGAAAAATATACTCCATTCCTCAATCATAAAAGGAATCCACTTTCCATTCTGAGCTCACAACTTCTATGATCTCTTTTCTTATAGTCTTCTTCTATCTTCCCATAATGTATTGAGAGATCTTATTCACTGGCTAGTAGCTCCGAGTAGATGACACCAAACATGTCACTGTTGGATCCCATACGACAGTGAGCTGACATTTCAGGGTTTGTGGTGGCTGTTGTTGCTGCAGAATTACCGAGGATGAGAAGAAGGCATGGCCTCATTCTAAATGAAGACTTTGGAAATTGATATCATCATCCTTCCTCCCCACCTCAGTCAAGCAGCAATCGGCCTACTGCAACGAAGCATGAAGGTGTGAGGCCTACTGGATCTAATGGCCATCCCTACTCTTGACTTTTGACACCCACCCCTTTCTGAACCTAAAAAACCAGCAGGACCTAAACCTCAATCGTGCCTGTTGGAATTCTATCAAACGACACAAGAAAGGAAGACGAAGGAACAGAGAGAGTGAGTCCAAGAAGTCACTTGCTACTTGACAACCATGGCCTAAGCGGTAGGTGAAGAGCCATCAAGGGACCCCAAGCAGAAGACCTCCCAACAGTCGTCAACCCATGCTTGTCTTCTTCACATTGCCTTTTGGCCTTCACGATTCAGATTCTCTCTCCAGCACTCCTAAGAAAAGGAACGAGAAGCAAACATCCAACCTCTCTCTCTCTCTCTCTCTCTCTCTCTCTCAATAATTGGGAGATGATGGATCACGAGACCATATCTGTCACAGTGCCGATCCAATTTGGACCTTCCCTTATACTTAGCTGCCACTGCTTGCAAAAGTGATATAAGGGACCACACTATATGCTTCTCATCTCCTCATAATGCACAAGCATTTGTCTCATTGCATGTATTACACACAAAGCCACCACAACTTTTTAACTCCAACACACATAGAGGATGAATCACACACCCTTTTGTTTTTATTTTCAGGTAAGACAAAACTTATATATTATTGATATATCTCTAATTATACACTAGAATTACCTTTCTTTTTTATGCTGGGTTAAAGAAGTTGCCAGAAAATTAAGAAAAGTATGATTTCAGATTATATGAGCATATCTAAAAGTTTAATAGATACCATATTTGGACAAGATTAATTGATTATAGATATTATTTTTAATTTAAAAATTAAAAAAAATATTACATTAAATAAACAATATTACGCTCACACATAGATCTAACCAACCCAAATCTCTCAACAATAGAGAGAGAGAGAGAGAGAGAGATAAAGGATGAAGTTATATTTAAAATATATATTATGAAAAAGACAGGAGAGACAAAAGATAATGGAAGAGGTAAATGTAAACTTTGTTTCCATCAAATCTCTTCTAATTTAGTCTCCACAATTCATGCATGCACCCAAACTAAAACCCATTTAATACAACATATAGTAGTATCCTTAGGGTTGCTACCTTCTCGAGGTGTATTGGTACTAGTCAAAGTTGTTTGATTGACCTTATTCCTCGAACCGAAGCTCAATCTGCCTGAGAAGAATACAACTTAGAGCAGGTCTCGGTCCAAGTCAGGAAGACCAGCTTGGACTCCAAAATGTACCTCACACAAGGAGACGACAAGAAGGTGGACGGAGGAGGTAAGAACGTGTGGTCGAGTAATTCCTTGTGGAAGATCCTCTTATTCTAACTCTCATGTGAATGATCTAAAGGAGGTCGGCTTGTCTTCTTCCTCATTTATTTTACTGAGGAAGGCAGCAGGTCGCCGATACATGCACTGTCTCTGACCAAGGCTAGGATATAAAGACACACGGAGAGAGAGAGAGAGAGAGAGAGCGTATGGTCATGGCGAGTGAGGTGCAGGGAAAGTCTGTCCCCATGGAGGAAGCCTCCTTCGAGATAACCAGCGGCCGCAGTCGGGCACGGGACGACTTCGACGACGACGGCCGCGTCAAGCGTACAGGTTGGTCTCCAACACTCTCTTCTTCGTTGCAGCAGCAGCTCTTATCTTGACATGGATCGATGGGTGGCTGCAGGGACGCTGGTGACTGCGAGTGCTCACATCATTACCGCCGTCATCGGCTCCGGGGTGCTCTCGCTCGCCTGGGCCTTGGCTCAGTTAGGGTGGATCGCTGGTCCGACAGTTCTCTTGATCTTCTCTCTCATCACCTGGTTCTGCTCCAGCCTCCTTGCGGACTGCTATCGATCTCCTCAGGGCAAGAGAAACTACAGATACAAAGATGCTGTGAGGACGCACCTAGGTAGACACGGATCACAAGTGGGTCATCCGTTTCGGCACACTTGCCATCTTGCTTCATCTCTGCTTCTCTTTCAGGGGGTGTGAGCTCCAAACTGTGCGCACTGGCTCAGTACGTGAATCTTGTAGGAGTCACCATTGGCTATACCATCACGACGGCCATCAGCATGGGGTGATAAGCTTAGCTTTTCCCGGTCGTACATCTCCATGTGAATCCACTGCAGGATTCCTTCTCACCTCCGATACCTGCATGTGTTCAGGGCCGTGAAAAGGTCGAACTGCTTCCACAGGAACGGCCACGACGCCGCGTGCGGGGAGTCCAACACCACCAACATGACCATCTTCGCGTGCATACAGATTGTTCTGTCTCAGATCCCTAATTTCCACAAGATCTGGTGGCTCTCCATTGTGGCGGCCATCATGTCCGTCGCCTACTCCAGTATCGGCCTCGGCCTCTCCATTGCCAAAATAGCAGGTGGGTCCTCCAAAATTAGCCCACTCTCTTCTCCTCGTCTCCATGCCTCACATGCATCCATGTTCCCGCAACGCAGAAGGGCCTCATGCGAGGACCAGCCTGACAGGAGTCACGGTGGGGGTGGATGTCTCGGGGAGCGAGAAGGTCTGGCGAACGTTTCAGGCTCTCGGGGACATCGCCTTTGCGTATGCTTACTCCAACGTTCTCATCGAGATCCAGGTATGCACTTCGGTGCTCCTCCTCACTGACAAGCTTTGTCATCATTGATATGATGATGCTGAATTCTGATGAATGGTTGACAGGATACTCTGAGATCGAGTCCACCGGAAAACCAGGTGATGAAGAAGGCCACCACCATTGGGGTCCTCACCACCACCACCTTCTACATGCTGTGTGGTGTGCTGGGATATGCTGCGTTTGGGAACACTGCGCCCGGCAACTTCTTGACAGGATTCGGCTTCTACGATCCATTTTGGCTCGTCGACATCGGGAATATATGCATCGTCGTCCATCTCATCGGTGCTTTCCAGGTAAACACCTAAAGCTGGGAGCTTTGATTCCTTGATGAAGCTGCATGATGAATTCCGAGACACAAGCATCTGTTATCTTTTGCCTGTAGGGTTAACATATTGATATCATACAATAATTTGGAATCATAGACTCGAGTGACAACCTTGCAAACAGCATCATCACAGTTTGCCTACAGCGATAGGATCAAACATGATCTGCACTGTGAGCCCACCATTGACTAGCTGTGGTAAAGAAACCTTTGACATTTCAAGGGCGTGGTTTTGGTACACCAACCATGTCCTCTGACACTGTGATGAGTGTCAGATGTGGTTGCACTGGGTAGGAACCTTCAAACCACATCATGCAAAACAAGCTCTCTGACCTCAACCTGACATGTGGATTCACCTCTTCTGCCAATCAAGACAAATCCAATTGAATGATGAACATCATTAGAGATTGTCCTGACCTGGTCCACTAGGTGTGGCTTGATGCTCATCCACCAACTAGCACACAGGTTCTGTTCTTGCTGTTGACACATGGGCACCTTCATGCAGACCAGCAACCAGGTCCTGAGGGAGGAACAAAACAATGTTCAGATAAATCACATTAAGATAGAAACTAACATGTCTATTATGAAACAGTTATTCCATTACCCTACAAAACCCATCCAGCCTGTCTATTCAACCACATATGTGAATACCCTAGAAGCACCACCTGAAGTAGCTGATCTATGAACTATGTCATTATAACATCATACAAAACCCCCAATGTGTGTCTCTGCAGAGCATAGAAACATTATAACTGGGTTTGTCATGGTTCTCAACATGGTTGCCACAGGATACACACATACATATGCACTACATTGCAGAAGAGTTTCATGTGATCCATCCAAAATATGGATAGCAGGACAGTCTTGCGCAACTTGGTATCATTGTTGAGGTAGCACCAACATCATCACATATAAATCTCATATAATGCATCTTAACACTAGCTTTACAAACAATCAACAAACTGTGTCATGATACAGCCTAAACTTATAGGTTATAATTCAAATTGAATGGGGAAGAAAGTGGAGTTTAACCAGCTAAATCATGAGACTCAACTTGTACCTTAAAGTACAAGCACCTCCAAAATGATTGGCTAATGATATTGGTAAATGCAGGTTTTTGCCCAACCAATTTTCCAATTCATCGAGACTTGGAGCCGGAACCGTTGGCCAGATAATCGTTTTGTGACAACTGAGCATGTGATCAACATTCCTTTGCTGGGTGATTGTCCCTTCAGTCTCTTCCGCATGATCTGGAGATCACTTTTCGTCATCATCACCGCTGTAGTTGCCATGATCTTTCCTTTCTTTAACGATTTCTTGGGTCTAATTGGGGCTGTTTCATTCTGGCCGCTAACTGTGTATTTTCCGGTGGAGATGTACATCGTGCAAGCACAAATTCGCAGGTTCTCTGCAACTTGGACATGGCTGAAGATCCTGAGCATTCTCTGCTTGATAGTGTCACTGGTGGCAGCCTGTGGATCTGTTCAAGGACTCATTCATAGCCTTCAAGACTACAAGCCTTTCAAGATCTCCTGACAAGGTGGTGGATCCAGTCAAATTTCGGCATGACTTAACACTGGATACAAATAGATTCATAAATAAAGATAGATTTAATTATCACTTTTTCATGTCAGAGGGCATGATGAAGGACAAATGCATGTAACTGGGATATAAGAATGTTGTCTTGAATACTTGTAATTGTCCATGGGGACAAATGACATGTTCTTTTTGCTCTGTGATGTAATATTCAACTATTGAAAGTGAAATATCCCAAGGAGATAGATGTCCTATAAGGAACATCATTTGACTTAGTTACAGAATGCCACTTTTTTACCACTGTCTTCCCACATGTTTCCTACCTTCCATTTCAACTTCTCATCTTCCATGGTGCTAAAGGTGAAGCTAGTAAACAAGTAACTTTTGTTAGTTTTCCAAGTGAAGTGCAGAGAATGTCTTAATGGAACATGAGAAACACATATGAAAATGACTAAGAAGTTAAGCGCTTGTATCATAGTGCAATTTAATCATAATTCAAGCATTACGGTTGGCTGCTATTTCTAAAAAAATTTCCATTCAATTTCTAAGAAACATTGTTTTTGAGCTAAATTGATGAAATATGTTAATACACAAATATGGCATCTCACACAAGGTTGTTTGCAGGTTCACTGACAAGACCAACTCAGAAACATAGAAGACAATAAATCCTCATACATGAGTCTGACCACTACCTTCTTTATTTCTTTGAAGAAACTGAACCCAAAATATTAATGAAAGGAAAAAAAAGAAAAGCAATGTTGAAAAAGAAAGGAGCAAAACCTCAGCTTTGATGCACAATGCACACCGTGATTGACCATGAGCACCTTGCTTCCTGTGGTGTCAATCATCACCAATGTACAAATACCTTTCGCCTTGTTCCTCCTGATGGTCCGGATCATATCTGAGTTGGTATTGAAGCATTTGTCGGTATACTTGGGCTCCCTGGACCAAGCTCGCAGCTATATCCTTGTATTAAAAACTTTGGACCTGCAGCAGCTTTAAGAGCTTAGAATCTGAGCCCTGCTCACTAGAACATATCATGATCTATTGAATTTTGGTTGAATAGGAATCAGTATATGGAACTGGACAAGTGCCGCAGAAAAGAAAAATATACATTCAGAATATGACACACCTTCAATCTCCACCAAAAGATGACTTTGATTGCTTGAACTAAAATTTCAAACATATTCAATATCAAAGTCGAGGTAAGTTGGTTAGCATCAAACAAAACAGAGCTGCATACTCAACAGAGAAATACTCTTTCTTAGTAAAGGGTAAAACTGAATCCAGTTCAACCACAAGAAGAAGAAGATGGTTTTTTTTATCACTTCTTGCACCAATATACTTTGATTCCATATCTGTTTGTCACAAATATGGGAGTCAGCATTAGCAACAATAACTTGTAAAAGACTAGCTAATAATGGTGAGACATAGAAACCATAAGAAAACACCAAAAAGCACTAGAAGATCAGGTGGTAACCATCAAACAATTATGCAAATAGATTCAGTGATCACTGTATGATTTAAGTGTACAATCTTCCTGTAAAATCTTCATGCGACTAGTTGCTTTTCTTGCAACTGGTGAAGCTGGAGGCAGCATCGGAGAGTAGGAAAACTTGAGCAAAATTGTTCAGGCTCCATGCAGTTAAAAAGAAATTTCAATGACCAACTAGAAAACTACTACAAGTAACCTTCAACCAAAACACTCTCATTTGAGATCCTTGATTCTAAGTTCTTTAGTCTCAATGAATCATAGCTAAATTCCAATTCTGAGGTCTTTTCTCCTATGTTCCAAAATGGGCAAATCTCCATAAGAACCTTCTGTATCAAGTGTTCACTAACAGCATCTTCCAGAAGCTCCGAGAGACATTCGCTACCCCCTGCGAAATCCAACAAAATGCTACACAGTCCACGACGTCCACAGTAATCTAGAATTGAACTTAAGGTAATTTGTTCAAGAACCACCATCTCAATGCCTTCCACTTCAGGCTCCACTTTTATGTGTCTCTCTGCCAGAACTATTATCTTTGCTGCAGAACCTGCTGTCAGTCTTGGAAGGCATAATGAATAACCTGAACCCTTTGCAATCACAATATGAAATGGTTGATTAGCGCCAATCTCATGAGATGTTGGTAAAGTGGAAATTTTGGACAACAAGTCATTAGGAATTAAAATCCCATCATATTCCTGCAGTAACTGCGAGTAATATCCGCCTGGTCCTTCTGCACCTTTTCCAAGTTGTGTCATAATCCTTCCGTTAAATGAGAGAGTATATCTGCACTCATAAAACCAAAAATTCATATTTAAGTTGTTGAGCTGAAGGGATGAATATGCAAACCAGGAAGTCAAGAAAGGATGAGTGCAAATTTCAACGATTACATTTTTTAACCCTTTATAACAAAATCAAAATGAAAACAAAGTTTCTTTAGTTATCCTCATCAAATATCACAGGAAATGGCCAAAGGAATATACCCCATGCATCGAACAAAAGATAGGTAGCAATCATATTCAGAGTCCAGGCTGGAGGACTAAAAGTGGTAGGCTACTAACAATGTAAAGCTTCATGGTATCTTATTACTACTGCTCATGTTCTTAATTTTTCTATTTGTGGTTGATAATTAAAAGGAAAAAACTATGGTTCTTATTATATAAATTTTCACATATAAACATAAGCATTGAGTCATTTGTACTTTCTTTAGACTGGACAGGTGGTTAGCCAATTATATGTTAGCCAGTCCCCCCAACAAACCAATCGAACGGTACCTTTTGGAGGAATCACTTCTCGTCTCTCACTAACACATGAAATTGGAAGATAACATCAAGGTGATTTCTGATGCACACTCTGATAAGTACATGCAAGAGTTGTGACAAGTTGATTCTTTCTCTCAATGCAATATTGTTATAATTTCTAAGACTCGATTGCTTTGTTGCGGTAACTTTTTAGTCTCCATTTCATCCATTTATGAAGTACTTACTCTGAGAAAAGATATGTCAAATGACAACAAACATGGAACGAATGTCTATCTTCATCTAACAGAACCTAAAAAAATTCAAAATACAACTGTGATTTTAATGATTTATTTGGGTTTTAGATAAGAAAAAAGGAAAAAATAGCATGTAATAATTCAGAAATTCACATACATAGGGAACTTCCTATATCAACCTTGTAACAAAGTATAGTTAAAAAAAACCAAACAGAACGTACATCTCAACTAAATTCATGGACCATCTGCTCTCAAAATTACTGTTTCATTCTTGTTAAAATCAGTTTGGAAAGCTTAACTCGATTAGCATTTTTGCAACACTTACAGTCATGCAAACGAAAATTATCATCCTAATATTGCCAGTGAACTCCTGCATAATGAAGCTAGTACTTCATGTATCTTTTATAGTGAGCAATGAAAAAAGGTCAAAAGAGCACATTGGTCATCTTGATCATCCTGGCAGATAAACCAAACCAGTCCTAATTTTCTTTTCTGAATCAAATATTAATAATTCACTGCTTACCTTAAAGTAACAAAAGGCCTCCCTGTAATGATTCGATGAATATAAGCTTCATTAAGTTTCTGGCACAACATTTCTTCCACACCAACAAGAACATCAATGCCAGAATCTCTGAGCCTATCAACTCCTTTTGAAGCTACAATGGGATTTGGATCAACCATCCCAACAACCACTTGCTTCACTTTTGCACGAATGAGAGCTTCAGTGCAAGGAGGAGTCCTCCCATGATGGTTGCAAGGTTCGAGGCTCACATATGCTGTTGCGTTCTCAGCCAAAATTCCAGCATCTCTTAGGGCAAAAACCTGCAGGTCATATAAACCTAAGAAGAGTTTGAACAAGAGGAAAGAGAAAGCATGCAGATATATCCTAACTCCGAGGCACACGGTTCATATTCATTCGAGTATTTTGTAAGGGTATGAACATTTACCCAAGAGTGATCTTAATGCATATAACCCAATAGCATCAAGCAAAACAATGAGAAGAAAATATACGAAGAAGCTAACACAAAATAAAGAGTCAAGCAACATAAGCTCTTAAAATTTGATTAAAATAAATGAACAAAGAAACATAAATTGCCAAAGCAAGCATAAGCCCATAGGCTGCTGTATAGATAGGCAAACCGAACAAATCTGAAAAGTTCGCGTAAAGAAAAACTATCAAAGCAATCAGGACATCAACAAAAACGTAGTGTAATGTATGCTTGAATATGCAAAACAAAAAAGGAAACAAAAATGTGCTCAGAGATTAGAAGAAAATACTCAGTTGATACTAAACGTGACCACACTATTACACCAAGCCAGAAGTAAAAGTCTCTTTATGGTCGGCAAATTAAAGGGGAAAAATAATTGCCATCGGAATCGGTCAGTAAAACCTTTGGAACAATACAAAATCATCTTCCGACGACAGCATTAAAGCAGCGTATTACAAACAGAGTGAGGAAATGCACTACATTGCATTTTCCCTTCAATCGAATACATCAAAAGGTATGACTTCTATAGACCTGCGGCGCATTAAATAGCTAAATTTACGAGGGAAAAAAACCCAAAAAATCAAACACCAGAACGACATCAAATCTAACAAAAAGAACACTTCCCGTTGAAATTTGAACCAGAACAGGAAAAAAGAGGCATCTTTATCGAAAAAGAGAGATGCAATCGGATGGATACCTCAGCGTGCGGCTGGCCAGCTTTGGGGTGAAATCCTCGACCGACGATCTCCCCATCCTTGACGACGACGCAGCCCACCATGGGGTTGGGAGAGGTGCACCCGACCGCCTTCCTCGCCAATTCCACACACCTCCTCATAAAGAACGCATCGTCCCTCTTCTCGCATCTGACACGGACGATCGCACTGCCCCCGGCCCTCCGCGGGCCGGGAGACCAAGAACTGGACTCGAGACGACGGCGGAGTGCATCGGCTCCGAGATTGGAGCTTGTGGGCGACGAAATTGCCCGGAAGTAGAGGGCAGAATTCGCCATTACCCACTCGACGATGATAGAATGCCCTCATGTTTCGGGGAAACAATACACGGGCGCCCGTAACGGGTGTAACGGTGGCCGCATACCGTTACATTGACCGTGATGAACCGTTACGACACTGACTATATTGGCGACCACACCGTGACGTCATCATGATCGATGTTGATCGAATCATACGTCGTCCGATGAGATTCGGGTTGGATCTAAGATACTCGTGGGATCTAAGGGAATGGCAAGATTTGCCACAACAGACATGACTTTGTGCAAGCATGGATTAATAGTCTTTCATTACAGCCATCATGCAAAAGAATGAAGCCTCCTTATGCAGATCAATATCTACCCAAAAAAATTATATTAACTCACTCCATAATACAACATAAAAAAAAAAATTGTTTTCCAAAATTTTATTACATGGAACTTAATTTTGATTGCCTATTGTATACATCTCAGATCACTTTGAAATGATGCTTCATCTGCAAGCAACACTCTTGCTGCAAATCCAAGCCTTGTTGAATCACCAATCACAGTTGTGTTATCAGCAAAGGCAATATGATCTCTAAGCACTTCAGCAGACATCCACACCAAGAACAAGTGTGGGGATCGATCGAGACGTGCGACCCGAAGGCAATCATGCAAAGCTTTATTGCTGGTTTGTCGTCAGGGCCATGCATGCATGATCACCACTGCTTGCTAGCTTCCACATTAGCAGTCAAGATGGTGTGTGTGTGTGTGGTTGGAATGACAAGAAGGCATTTGTCTGAGCATCTCACTGCAAATTAACTTGCAGTGTAGCTTCTCCCATGTTGGTTTACCTCATCGACTCGATTCAGCGGAAGAAGACAAAGGGGAAGGTCACAGTTCTGTAGGCCACAGAAGCATGAGAATATGTTTGGTCGTGGTTATTACAGTGTTCAAAGTGTACTCTTAGGATGCGCTTAGTGTGGTGATCTTTCTTCTACCAACTATATGTATATGAAGATGGTGGTGTCAGTAGTATGCACTCCATAATGGATTAATGGCCACATGCACAGCCCACCTTTTCATTTGAATATTTATTTGGAGTTTAGTCCTTTATTAGATTCTGCTACTTCCTGAGTTCCTCCATAGATTCAGGTCAAAAATCCATTGCATTTACTACTTATTACTAAGAGTTTGACTATTGAGTTGCTAGCTTTATATGTGGTGAGCAGCTATAGAGGTGCTATGTAAATGCTCTTCAAGTCTATATCTACGACTGTGATATGCTTGATGTATACAAGGATCAACAGATGGAGCATGTGATCCGAGCTAGGCTTCTAGGGAGAGAAGGGTCATCTCGTGTGTTTTCTCCCTCACTGAAGTGATTGGATCCTCCCACTGCAAGTAATGATCGAGTAGGATGGCATGCAGTGGCTTATGGCCGAAGAGAAGAGATGGTGGAGCAGAGAGAGAGAGTGTGTGTGTGAGTGGTGGTTGACATGTTTGAAAAGGCTCGTCGATGCACATACTTCAACATGTATGTAACTTGTGCAGGACACAACACTCAACACAACAGACTGAGGTAGACAGAGAGGAGGGAGGAGGTGTATTCTCCTAGTTTTGGGCAACTCCGCTGCCTCGGACCGAGGAGAATACATGGGACGCCATCTTTAATGCCCCAAATCGCGCTGCCATCTATCATTTGCTTGCGAAATGTGCCTTGAGATCAGATGCAGTTTGGTTGGATACTGTTCTGCGGACGTGATATTTCATGGAGAGGGAATGGCGTGCAGCAATGGCACGCAACTGCGCCTCCGTCGTGTCACTTCAGTGACCGTCGTCCAACATAGTCTGCGACTACTTTTAATCTCTGCGTGAGATGCCGAAGGAACTTTCTTTATTCCCCTGTTAGACCTCTGAGCCACAAGAGATCAAGCACTCGGGACAAAAAGACCGGATGCCATTTTGCTTCTGCTACATGGAGTCGAACGAGAATACCATGATGTCTGTCCGGCAGATTACAGGGAGACGAGTGGAGCGCATACATGACACACGAAACAGCCCAGAAGCGAAGGGAAAGGGAACAAGAACAGAGTTCATCGATCGATCGATCGAGTATTATCCACAGTTGAAATCTGGTATCGACTCACTCGTAGCGTCTCATGGATTAAAGATGACGTCCCCGCATTTGCATTTCCAACTCAGGGGCTTGTAGTTGGAGCTGTAGTCGCCCCTCAAGATGGCCACGCCCAGGAATTGCCTACTTCGGCTCTTCGCCTGTGGGATTACTGGCACTTGAACTGCTTCACAGCGGCCGCATGTCACGCACCTCCTCTCGCAGATCGGTGGTCTCGATCCGATCAAAGCTCTCACCATCGCCTTCTCCTCTCCCCTTCCCTGCAACTGAAGATGAAAGGCGTACGCGTACGTTAGAGGCGAAGTTCTCATCAAAGAGTACGTCTTACCGAGTTCAAGGCCTTACGTTTGCCGCCTCCAGAAGCTTAAACGATGGTCTACCTGTGGCAAGCCAAGACAAACTCAGAGCCGATGACCATAAAGATGAAGGAAACGCCTAACCAGGTAGCAAAACAAGCTTTACCTTCGGCCGAATACTGGGCTGGAGTGGAGCTCAAGAGGAGAAGCACCGACAGAAGGAGATGAAACGTTCTGCGAGTCATGATACAGTGGAGAAGTCCCATTTCCTGATGTGATTTGAGTGAATGAACGAGGACTGGAGAGGGAGACAACTTTACAAGGAGAAAGATTGTTCTCTTTCCTCGGTCAGTCGACTATCTCTGGCTTTTATAAGCTGGTGTGTGTGTGAGAGAGAGAGAGAGAGAGAGAGAGAGAGAGAGAGTCAGGCAATAAATGCATTCATGACCAAGGAAAATGAGAGTGCGAGACAGAGAAGCACCAAAAGGACGACAGGTGGGGCAGAACCATACAAGGAAGGGAGAAACAAACGGACACGGATGATGGAGAAGAAGGCGGTGAACTTCCTCATCTGCATCGATGTTTGAGCCCCCAAATCACCAAACAGAAAGCTAGTGTAAAGGGAAGAGCACGAAAGAGAGAAGGAAGAGAACCAGCACGCACAGATCGAGTAAACCAGTGGGCGGAGGGTTTCTTCCCAGAAGTAGACACTGCACCACAGCTGTGTGCTTTCGCTTTACTGGTCCAACAGTGCCCCCATCGTTACCGGATCGTCTTCTTCCGGGCTGATCCCTGGACGCTTCTGCTTGTGCTCTTGTTGCAGGCTTTGATCCCCGCACGTAAAAGGATCCCTTCCTCCATCATCTCAGCAAGCGAACGAGGAGAATATGACTGCGTGATGCATACAGACACTGCGACTTCTCAACAGGTGGCGTCGGTGGTGTGGGCTGAAGTTGACATGAACACTAGCAGCGATGCTCGTCTTCTTGTCTTCCGATTGGGAGTTAACATGTCCCTGTAGTTCTTCACGTGGATTGCTGGTCTCTAATGCATTTAATTCCACACAAATTGCTACAGAAAAAAAAGGAAGAAGAGAAAGCTACCACGGGACAATGCAGATATATGCGAAAGCTTCCTTCCTTCCCCATCAAATCTCTATTTACCAAATATCCTTGTCGAATA
Source organism: Musa acuminata AAA Group (assembly GCF_036884655.1). Classification (NCBI taxonomy): domain Eukaryota; kingdom Viridiplantae; phylum Streptophyta; class Magnoliopsida; order Zingiberales; family Musaceae; genus Musa; species Musa acuminata. The sequence continues at coordinate 43,848,046 of NC_088330.1, forward strand.
AATGTCGGACTATTGAGAGCTGGAAGGCTTGATATCGAAGATGAGTCTGCTTCACATCTACCATAAAAACAAACAATTCTGCACTCTCCATTTCTTGGGATACATTCTAAGATTCATGGTTCAAATCATGGAAATAGTAATATGTGAGCTCCACTTTCTTGGTCATGAGCAGGTTGATGGAAGCTATAACAGGTTATGAAGAACAACCATTGTATCACACAGGAAACCACACTAACTAAATAGTAATGGAAGAGATTCATGAGCAGGTTGATGGAAGCTATAACAGGTCATGAAGAACAACAATTGTACTTGAGCAGGTTGATGGAAGCTATAACAGGTTATGAAGAACAACCATTGTATCACACAGGAAACCACACTAACTAAATAGTAATGGAAGAGATTCATGAGCAGGTTGATGGAAGCTATAACAGGTCATGAAGAACAACAATTGTACTTGAGCAGGTTGATGGAAGCTATAACAGGTTATGAAGAACAACCATTGTATCACACAGGAAACCACACTAACTAAATAGAAATGGAAGAGATTCATGAGCAGGTTGATGGAAGCTATAACCGGTTATGAAGAACAACCATTGTATCACACAGGAAACCACACTAACTAAATAGTAATGGAAGAGATTCATGAGCAGGTTGATGAAGCTATAACAGGTTATGAAGAACAACCATTGTCTGACACAGGAAACCACACTAACTAAATAGTAATGGAAGGGATTCATGAGCAGGTTGATGGAAGCTATAACAGGTTATGAAGAACAACCATTGTATCACACAGGAAACCACCATAAAACCACACTAACTAAATAGTAATGGAAGGGATTCATGAGCAGGTTGATGGAAGCTATAACAGGTTATGAAGAACAACAATTGTATGACACAGGAAACCACCATAAAACCACACTCACTAAATATAAATGGAAGAAATACACACATTGTAGAAGGGGATTTAGTGATGCGGTTGCTGCTTGCAATTGCTGACATTTCAATACAATTCCAAGGAATTAATTTTGGCATCTTGACAGGCAAAGCAGACACCCATAGTTTGCAACATGTATGACCAACTATCCAGATCTTGTTCTTCCAAAAAGAGAATAAAATTAAACAAGAACAACTTGCTATTTGCTAAGTTTGCATCAAATATTCTTGTACTGGGTCAGGTTTCAGACACACGGACATGTGGTAAAAATGCTTGATCGCTCGCTCTCCTCTTGTTTTTTTCCTTTCTTGTACAAGCCTGCATTCAAGCAAACAAAGCTGGGCACCACAAAATCCTGCAGAATGAGGAGCAGCAGAGAATTCTTTCGGGGTTGGGATGGAAATAAATAAAGCACATTGACTTTGAGCAAAACCATGAGCCCGTATTCCTGTGCATCATTGCCAGATCTGTGGTAGGGTATGGAAATAAACAAAGCGCATTGACTTTGAGCAAAAGAACAAGACCCTATTCCTGTGCATCATTGCCAGATCTGCGGTACGGCATGTAACGATGGTCCTTGGAAGCATTTTTCTTCTGCCTCTTCTCAATGTAAGAATCAAGCTTTCCTGCAGCCTATAATATACTCGAGAAGAACGCAGAAGCCAATTAAGAAAATTGTAAGATTTCCAGACAAACAGCCAAGGCTAAATGGGTAAAGATAGTACCTTGAGTTCATTGTACTTTTGTATCAGTTTTCTTTCTCGAATTTCCGCTGCACAAACAAAATTCAAGTTAGATCTTGCATTATTGGACAACAAGAAAACCAGAGCGTAGGCAAGACAGGATGGACATGCAGACTTGCACATGAACAAGCACAAGCACAAGCACACAAGAAATGTCGGACTGTTGCGCACCGACAAAGAAATGCAAGAAAGAGATAAATGAGCAAATAGATACATTTTTTCAAATAATATGGTTGTTTCCCTCGTTTTGCTGCTTCCCTTTCTTTCTTTATATGCTCAGACAAGATCTCAGATTCAGCACACTTCCGAGGACCTGATTTTATCTGTTCATCCTGAATAACCAAAGTTGTTTTAGACAACGATTAGCCTTTCAGGTCATCCAAAATGAACATAGATAATTTCAGCAAAATATAATTAGCACAAAATTCCAAATTGCAAGTAAATTGTGCACAAGAAAATGATTTTGTAAAGTTTTTTCTGCCATAAAAAAACACAAATCACAGAGCATATTATGCTGAGGTCCTACACATTCTATATGAGCGTAGATCTAGATAAGAACCGAGGCCTCTGTACCCTAGATGCAGCTACTAAATACATGGTCTTGTCCTTAAAGATGGCCTTCCACCAAAACCTTGACCTTGTGATTCAATATGTAAAACAAGACTTGGGATCGCAAGCTCAAGTGCAAGGACACAAAGGAACCAGGACCAGTATCATGAGTGAACAGATTTTTGTCACATCACACAGTTTGAGGTTAGCTATCAAGTATCCACAATGACCTACGATTAAGATTACACAAATGTGCATTTGTTTTAATTTTCTTTTAGGGTAAAAGCTGAAATGAACCATTAGTAAGATAATAACAATATTAATAAGAAAATAAACAATGAAACGATGAAGCAACACTTAATTTAGACTTTCTCGGTGAAAACTTACGATCCAAGAAAGGTGGCTCTTTAATTCCTCAACAGCATTTGGGTCTTTTGACTTCCTGATCAACTTTTGAAGTCTCTGCAGATATACAATGGCATTAGTAGAATCATCAATCATTCAGTAAATAATTTGAAAAATATGTTTCATCTTAATAAATCACCTCTTTCTCTGCAGGAAGTTCAACCTCAAACAGAAAACTGTATCGTTTTCTAAACCTAATATTACAGCAAAAAAAAAATAAAAATGTTTAGTTTGCTAAAATAACAGAAGAAAACATAATGTTAATGAAGCAGCTAAAATTTGAAAGAAAAGAAAATGTAACAGCACAATTATTGAGTTTATCTTTTTCACCATTTAGTGATGTATCCATTAAAAGGGTACAACAATACAGGAACCAACTTGGGAAAAAACATGTGAGAACAGGAAACACATAAGAAGGATGCAAAACGAAAGGAAGCATCTTCATTAAGCCTACATAATATTCAATTGACTATGTTAATTTCAACAAAGACACCTCAGCATCACCTTTGAAATATTGTAGATTTTTATTTATTGAATTTTATAAATTTCTGGAAGGTACATTCCACCGAATTAACCATATACAATAATATAGGCTCGAAATTCGTTTGCGGTCATTAGATCATTCTCTATTATTATAAGTACTTTTTCTCTTCATGAAAGGATTTGGGATTTTGCCATTGTTTTTCTCCTTCCACTTTTTCTTAAACAAATTAAAGCTGAACACTTAAAGACAACAAGGTTGCATATCATAACTTGAACCATAGATATCACTCAAAGTAGCACAATAAAAAGACACAAAAATTGCCTATGAATAGCAGTTCAGGCAAATTTGTTTGAGTTGTCACACCTCTGAACAATTAGCTTCTTATCTTTGTCAGTTTGTAAGAGTCAGTTCACTTATATTTCATGATTTAAGAAAGTTCTACATGGAATTTCTCTCACAATCTATGTTTATAAGTGCTGAAAGAATCCATTTTTCACATATAGGTATATAAAGTGAGCGGCTGCCAATAATACATATATAAAGAACAAACATCCTCAGACTCAGCGTAGTTAAATTACAGCAGTCATGGAACTCCCACAGTGCAGGTAACTTCTTATTTCATGTGCACCAGCAAGCATGAACTATATTCAGAACCATGTCATCAAAATGTTACTACATTGGCAACATCCTCAAGTCCATTATCTGTGCATACCTCAAAATTGGTCATTGTTAACATTTTTTAATTATAAAGTCAGATTTCAGTAGGTTCTCCGGTCCTGCTCTGGTCAGCATGTACGCTCTGTATCAAGGGTCAGTGTACAGGTTTCAAACTTCTGGCCGGTCACCAGTTCATGAATGTGATCACAATATTCACATAGTTGGTAACACTAAACATGTCTTTCAAGAGTTCAATCAAACAAAGAGAGAAGACTTGACACAAGAAAGCAGTATTAGCTAGCCTTTTGACACTAGTTGATGCCATTATGAATTTCCCATTGATGCCTCGTTTGATCTGCACATATTTCAATTATGGTATCCTTGATGATGCAAACCAGGCACTTGATGAGACAGTCAAAGATAGCTATTGGTATCCAATAACTATATTAAAACTGTTCCAGCTTCGATCCAACAAGTGCCAAATTACCCATAAGTCTTCAAAGTAATCAATTGTTTCTCCATTCTATTTTATTTCAGGAAAAAAGCAAGATCAAGCGGAAGATGAGTTTCTCGGTGACTATGTACTCAAGCAGTCACCCAACAGAAGGGTTCAATTCCAAACAAATGATGCAACTGTCGTTTGGAATTGTTTGGAATTCCATCAAGAAATTAATTTCGTAATCAAACTTGCCTTTCTTTCCAAGGGCTGTGTATTTGAGCCCAGAATTTGCTAAAATGTATCAAAAAAATTTATACAATTAAAAGCACATATGGAATTCATTGAGAAACAAGGTAATTGAATGTCTAGCATATATAGATTTATTTTCCTTTTCAATCATAACTGTTTCAGTTTCTGCATCTATATCTTGCTCTCTTTACGCCTGCCATGAGGAGTGTTCCATTGACTATTGCTAGCTGCTATGAGTGAATATGGTTATGGATACTTTAGGAGCTAAGCACTAGCCACAAAGCACCGATTGTAAAGATACACTAGGATAATCAATGTATTCATTTGTCAGGATATGCTGAATCCATACAAGAGGCCCTGTTTTTTTTTTTCCTCCAAATATAAGTGATTTCAGCTTGATGGCCTGGGTTTGATTTTGCTCATAAAATAAGAACCTTCAACATTTAACTAATTCATATATGTAAGATCTATCAACATATAAACTTTTGTTCAATGTTCTATCAGAATTGGCAGAATTAGTTGAGTGAGCTAAATTTTTTTTTTTATTTCTCATACAAGTCAAACAAAATAATATACAAAGGGAGAAAATAATGGCATAATCAATATGATGATATGGCTGTTGATCATTCCTATAATCTGAAACTTAAAAGATTTTAAATGATGTAAATGACTATTACAAAAGGGATTACATCAAATATATTCATTGCGTTCTAGGTAATAATTGGTGTGCTAAAATCATGAACAATATTTTCTGAACATTTGTGCTTGAACGCATGGACCAAAATGCACACAAAAATTATATGTATAAGCAGAAAGAACATCTAAGATATACTGGATAAAGCTTAATCCACAATACTTGAATCCTCCCCCACTCCCCACACACAAAACATAACCAAAACAAAAAAAACAAAAAAAAGTAAGCAAAAGAATCAACAAAAAGGAAAGAAGAAGAAGAAACGGCATACCCATCTGTGTCAAGAGTTCCACATAAAGATTCAAATCGTGGATCTCTGACAACCTGCAAAAAAGTGATGACCAGACTTAAAACAACAGATAAAAGTGAACGGTTCACTAACACTGCAATTTATGGAGTTGTGACGTTATTTGCAATTCGAAGATCTTTTTTTTTTCCCCAAATACCTCAGTCAACTACTCTGAGTTTTTAGTAACATATGAGTCAAATATTTACCCCTCAAAAGTACATTATAATGTCATAGGCTATGATATTTCCTTCCCAAATTCCCAATGGCAAAGATATGGTATTCTAAACAGGAACTTCTAATAACAATTTCTACTAGGAAGTTGAAAAAGCAATCACATATAACCAAGAAGCCACACCAAAATTTGTTACATACACTATCAGCTGGTTGAAAGAAAGACAAATAAGAACGAAAAGTAAAATACTAGTATCATGTAGTTCACTTTCAGATAGTGCTTTATGGGAATCAATACAAAGTACAAATTCAAAGTTGCTCATAAATAACTGTAAAGCAATGAAAATCACAGGAATACAAATTTAATAAAGAAATCATTTTTGAACTAAGACAAAACAGAATGACATCCAAACATCTATCCAAAGGGGCTCAGAGGATTGGTACTCGGCAAATTAAGTGTTAGCACTGGTGCAAGTTAAAGCATCGGTTATCTAGAGCAATTACTTTAATCAGCAATTTCTGCTGCTGTTGGAGCTAAAATTTAAATGCATTTTAAAATACACTAAGAAGTGCAATAGGGCATTTTAAGACATCATTATAATAGTCCTTTAAGATAATTTGTAATGGGACAAGACCAGTATCATAGGAGTGGCATAGCCACAAAGCAATATCGACATTGTTGCTCACACAAACATATTGAACCAAATGCATATGCATGACAGGGTTAAACAAGTAACTTCAGGTGATATACCGATGATCCATTCCCCATAACATACTGTAAACCTACCTCTCTTTGGTGTAACACCAAATTTCCACAGTGTACTAGCACAGATGGATATGTCATGCTGTGTAAAGGACCTAAAGGTGTGGTTGTATGTACACAATTTATATGCTGGCATGTCATGCAGATAGCAGGGTTCTGTAATGCCAAGCAACTATGGCATGGCATCACCAGTACAGCAAAATAACATATCAGACTCCACAATTGTACTTTTGAATATGTGAATATGAAACTCTGATATCGCAAAAGCTCACCTTTTTGGGTGCCTGGATGACCTCCCTAAACCTCCCAACTCTCATTTTGCTACTCATCTCCATTGGCCTATCCAACAAAGAAATCCCAAACCAATGTGTATAATCAATACAATCAATTACAAAACACAAGAAAAAAAGAATTGAGATACCTATTCTTGTTAGCACGGCTGGGCTTCAGTTGTTGATGAAGCTTGGTGGCATGGGAGCGATGGGAGCCATCAGCCCGAGCTCTTTGGAGATCTTGAAAGGTTATATCAGCAAGCGCGTGCTCTAAATCCTCCTCCTATTAGCAAGATCATAATTATATGAATGAAGAAGATTTGGAAGACACAAGGAGTAACAGGTTTCTTGAATCAAAGTGAGTGTTCACTCTACTGTTAGCTCTTCAGAGGCCTCTTCATCTTGCTTGTTGGGCTCCCCCCTGTTACGAGGGCTAGAAAACATAAATTTCTCAGTTCCCATGGACACTCTGCCTTTTGATGTGTTCTGTGGCGGAAAATTTCAATGTTAGATTCTTTTAGTTCTAATTCTTGAGTAGCTTATTCTGAGGCAGACCACTGCAGAATTACAAGCACAAACTCCCTCTTAATTGGATGCAATGTTGTCAAGGGCGCTAGGTACTAAAAGGCACTAATGTTCCAAAACGCATGAGGCACTAGGTGCTAGCCAATATAAAAATAATAAGAAATAATTAAGAAGAAATCCAATCATTAAAATAAAAAATTAGACACAATATGAGTTCCATACAACTTCATATTCGAATTACCAGCACTAAATATCAAATTACATTCGTTTAACCATCTAAAAAACATTGAAGAACTAAATATTAGAATTATCAGCACTAAATATCCAATTACATTCATTTAACCATCTACAAAACATTTAAGTACCAAATTGCCCGAATCTAATAACAAAATAACAAAACGAAAGAAGATTAACATCAAAGTTAACACTATTGAAAACTATAGCAAAAATTAACAATTCAAAATTCTAGCAGTCACAAATCCAGTAATTAACACTATTCATAAACTATTGTTCATAAGAAATAACTATTATAAACAAAAACTAGCAGAATTTTGCAGGGGAGGGGGCTGAGAATAGGTGCAGGTCGGTTGTGAGTAAGGGAAGGCCAAGGAAGGAGGTTGCTGGCAGGGAAGGCAAGGATGCGGGCTCAGAAAAGGGGGAGGCAAGGGCGAGGGCTAAGAGCGACCAGAGGCGGAGAGGAGAAGGGGGGACTGCCATGCGAAAGAGAGAGGCAGCCTCCGACGCACGGGGTGGTGTGGTGCAGCGATAGAGACGAATGGGGGAAGGGGGCTGCATTGCGGGGAAGAGAAGAGAGAAAGCGAGCGAGTAGACGGACGGTGCACCGCCAGAGAGAGGAGGTACCGAGCGAAGTCGTCGCGTCGCACTGCCGCCACCGCTGGAAGAATACTGGCCGTTGGTTGTTCGGCTCGCCAATCGAGCACGCAACAGAGAGGACAGGCGTCGGGGTTGCCGAGGGTTTCCCGCGAGAGGGAGATGCAGCGTCCCAGGGACGAACACAGGGCGCCGGGGGTCGGTCAGTATTAACTTAGCCGGTTGAACCTAGCCAGGGTTCAACAAACGCGTGATCTAAGCCCAAGGCCGAAGGCCCATCCAGGGTATTAACGTAGCCTGTTGACCCCAGCCGCCCAAGGCCCATCCAGGGTATTAACTTACCCGGTTGAACCCAGCCGCTCGAGGCCCAAGGCCCAAGGCCCAAGGCCCCAGCCAGAGTGTTAACTTACCCGGTTGAACCCAGCCGCCCAAGGCCCAAGGACCAAGGCCCATCCAGGGTATTAACTTATCCGGTTGATCCAAGCCGCTCAAGGCCCAAGGCCCGTATTAACTTACCCGGTTGACCCAGCCGCCCAAGTCCCCGGGCGCCCAAGGCCCAAGGCCCATCCAGGTATTAACTTACCCGGATGAACCCAGCCGCCCAAGGCCCAAGGCCCATCCTGGTATTAACTTACCCGGTTGAACCCAGCCGCCCAAGGCCCAAGGACCAAGGCCCATCCAGGGTATTAACTTATCCGGTTGAACCAAGCCGCTCAAGGCCCAAGGCCCGTATTAACTTACCCGGTCGACCCAGCCGCCCAAGTCCCCGGGCGCCCAAGGCCCAAGGCCCATCCGGGTATTAACTTTCCCGGATGAACCCAGCCGCCCAAGGCCCAAGGCCCATCCGGGTATTAACTTACCCGGTTGGACCCAGCCGCCCAAGGCCCAAGACCAAAGGCCCATCCAGGTATTAACTTACCCGGTTTACCCAGCCGCCCAAGGCCCAAGGCCCATCCAGGGTATTAACTTACCGGGTTGAACCCAGGCGCCCAAGGCCCAAGGCCCAAGGCGAGCTCTGAGTGAGTGTGCGTCCCAAAGCGCCTTACAGCGTTGTAAGGTACGACATGACCTGTTCTGCTACGGTCTCTCTCACTGTAATGTTACACGACCATATGGAAGTTCTTGCATGGTATGCTTAAATTACTGCTACTTTTCATGTGACTGACTGCAAAATGATCACATATTTAATGATATAATACACTTGTCTGCCGTTAACTAAACATAAGAAAATGGTACCAGTTGATGAATTTGGAGTGCAAGTGGATACTAATAACCAGTTAGTTGATGAACTGCACCTGCTTCTGCAAGTGGAGGAGTTGCAGTAAATACCCGCCCACTATTGTCCTATGGCATTCCTCAGGAACTGTACCTTTTCCAACTTAAATGGAAGGGTTACTCCTCAAGAACACACGTTTCCGGGGAAATCATTGCTATGGTATTCTACTGGTGCAGCCTTTTTCCTTGAGTTGTTGTGAATGCCACAGGATGACTGGGTGTGCAGCTTCACCATCCCAATGAGGTCAGTGGTGGAACTGTTGCCTCCGGTGTCATGGTGTGGTCGAATAGAGCCACACACACACACAGTATCGCTTTCGGCGTTCGACATCAGCTCATGAACAGTTTGTCTGCCCCACTTCAACCTTGCATGCACAGGAAAACAACGAAGGCTCATGCACCATGCATGTCAGCGTCACTGTCAGAATTAGATGTTAGATTAAGGTTTTGTACTTTTTAGGTGTTGGGTCAGTGTCCTCAGGAACAGTAGTCGCATGATGTTTATTTACAGAGACTAGTTTAGCATGCATATCATCATATGATCTTGAGTTATTTTCTTGCCCCTCCAGCTTTTCAGCTATGCGAAGAAGATGATCATAGCAAGCATCTTAAACGAAGTCGAATGCCCAAAGAATGCAATCAAATTCATGGATTGACACACTGCTGCCTCTGCCATTTCAACTAAAGCATGAACATACATACAACACTGTTGTTTGTACATCAGTACACTTGATAACTGGTCATAGAACATGAACTTTATCTGATTAAGATTATGGTAGCAGGCCCCATAACACTCCTTTAACATGCACAAAAAGCCATCCCCCTGCGGCAGAACAGTGCAACTTAAAACTGAGTTGCTCCTATAGCCAACATGTAACATGTCATGATAACAATATGTGGTATCGATACACTTTGAAACGACCACCATTTACAATAGCAACATCGAGTATGTTGATGATAATCCAATCATACATTAATCATAGAGAAACATCGACCCCTCGCATGGAAAAGCTTTCTTCAATCAATCATGGACCGACACGGTAAAGGCCATCGCTCGTGAATTGCCCTTCCATGTACAAGCCATCCGCATTCGGTGGATGAAAACCATCCATCACCATGAGTTGCATGTCCTCGGATGGCCTCCAATGTCGTTTCCGCTGGTTTATAAACCAATTGTTGATTTGCTTCTGATCGAGGCCTGTCAATTCGGCCAGTGCTGCCTTCTCCTTTTCCTGCTCGTCACATAGATGTGTGTTATAACCATTAACAATCCTTCATGCTCTATGAATTATGATTTACGACAAGCAGCAAAGAAAGTAGCTCAGCAGTGGAGTTCTTCCTACCGTGACAGTTTGGCGTGCTCTCAGTTTAATAGTGGAGCATTTCCGTGGCAATTCTGTGATCCGGACTACTTAAGACCACTCGGCTGTTCTCATGTCTTTGCCAAAGTTACCGCAAAGGCAAAGTTCGGAGAGTAGCTCTTGCAAAATATTAAGAATAATAATGATATGGAAAAGATTGTTCCACCCCAAGTGTTCTTCGGCAAACGGTGTGAAACTATTTACAGTGTCTTTTTCTAATTCTTTTACTTTTTGTTTGATTTCCATAACAGAGACGATCGGATACTCATTTTTGTCCTTTGAGATAAAAAGCTAATCGATTCAACTTACGATGAAAACGTACACTAGGGAACATTGAACTCATACCGATGGATAAGGCCATTTGTAGTGCAGTTCCCACCACTTGAGTAGCTTCTGCCGTGCATCCTTTGGCAGCTTTCCTTTCTTCTTCTTCTTCGACAGCTCTTGCCTAAGGCTGCTCAAATACCCACCATACTTCTTCAGAAGATGAAGCCTCAGCTCTTTCTCCTCAGCGCACGGATCGAACTCCTGAAGACCGACTTCTCCACAACTAGCATCCTGGTCCTCCTCCGAGGATGCAACACCTTCGCATGCTTCAGCTGCAGGTTCCGAAGTAGAACTAGATTGAGTGGAAAAAAATAAAAGAGAATTCTCAAACTGGAAAACATATGGATTTTTCGGCAATGTTTACATAATCCATTTCTGCATTAAAAACAAGTCTTGAAAAAGTTACCATGAAGTCCAAAACAAATTACTAGCAGAGACTACATTCCTTTTTGTGGCACACAAAAATCATCGAACAACATCAAAAAGGCTTCGGTGTTGTAATGGATAAAAGGATGCACAGAGTGGAACTGCTTATGTCGAACCATATTTTCTCAGCAATCAAATGTATCATGCTTAAACAAGGCAAAATAAGTGCACAGCACTGATTAGATAACTCATATATGGTCCCACTTGTTTATAAAGAATTAGACAAAATTTTCAGATGAAAAGTACTATTATTGTTTTCAGGCCATTTTCGTTGTTGCACAAAAGATGGAACTGCAAACCACATGTGCAATTATAAACAGGGAATGCAGCCATCAAACAAAAAAGGTCAGGTTTCTTCAGAAAGAAAATGTGGGGGAACTTAACAGATTTAGTCATGTATTATGTCTGTTTAAATACAGAAAAAATGACATTAATAAGTAATAGCAATTGGATGAAATAAAGAGATTTCCGAAGACACAAAACATAAAACACCTAAGTATGATATCATGTGTTGCACAATAGAATGAGTTCAAACAATATTTAGCCCCTGCGTTATTGAATTAAATATATATCGACATCAGTTTTTAATTCTTTCAAAAAAAAAAAACATGGTGCAGAATTTTACACTGCTAAAGTGTCTTTTCATCATATTCTTTTTTAATCACCTATTCTCAATGTTTAATTACTTGCACTTGTCTACTCTGAATGATGAGTTAGAGACCACAGAAACATCCTTCAATTATAATTGCAGATTTGTAAGCAGCATTTGATCTGATTTCCTTATCAACTGCTTTATAGGAAAAGAAAAAGCACACCCTATTAGATAAATTTTGCGGCTTCCAGTTATGATGTAGTTGGAAGGGACATAGTTATTTTGTGATTATGCTGTTGGATTAGAAGTAAAAGTAAAATGATTTCTAAGAACTTCATATATCTCATCCTTTTGAAGTGTTCGAAGTTGTTTCATGAATAAGACTGCCAATTCAGCTTTTCAATTAGCTCTAAGATCCTTCTTCTTCCCTGCTCAGCATCTTGCTCATAGTCTCCACCCTAGAATACTACTACACTGGCATCCTTCCACATGTTCTTTCTGACCATCCAGCAAGTATTATTTTGGTTTAATCTATCGACAAAAATTTCCAACAGAAATCATCCATGCATAGAATCAAAATGATAAATATATAATGCATGAATGATAACAAGCCATAAGTCCCATATATGCAGTGCCATTGAGCTATGCCGATCACAACATCTCTCTATTTTTATCATGATAAAAAGTTTAGTCATATTAAAATTTATGACCAGGAACAAGGAAAAGTCAGTAATCTTTGTTGATACAATGTGAGGTATAATATCTAAGCACGATAGCATAATATCTATTTAAAATCTATTCATGAGACATCGCATTCGCAATGACAGCACAGTAGATAACTTCAAACTACGAGCAGGAAAAAGAAATCTGCAGCAATGTTGTCGTCATTATGACTTGCGGCAATCAAAATTTTATATCGTTACAAAAGGTTTAACGATGATGAACAAGCCTTATCACAAACATAGGTTTTTCATCATGAATCATTTTGGTTAATTCATCTACAAAAGTTGTACCAGAATAGAATTCATCACAAACAATATTCAATAGGCACAAGACCGAATGCCGCATTTTAAGATCCTCGAACTCCATGCAATATTTACTAGCATATTGGCATCAAACTGGCACATTTTTTATGGTCACTAGTTGCAATATACCATAGAGGCCAAGAACAAAAGTTTTAGTATTGATCTGTGACAAAGTGGATGAAACAAGTCTGTCACAATAATCAAACCTATTAATCAAACAAGAAAGAGCCAAATGATACAACTCCCAACAAAAAATGATTCCAAGTGCCACAAGTAAAAAAGCAAGTGTGTTTCTCTTTCCCTAAGCCATTACTCTGTATCAGATTAGCACAGCCTAGTGCATAAGATATCGTAAACCCGGAATTACAATATCAGGAATCAAAAAGGTCTTCAACTCCAGTTGCACCTCAATTATGGGTGAAAAAGAGTTATCTTAATCATCGCTACAATGCTCACGAAAAATGTACAATACACTAAGACCACTGGTGAAACACTCGGTAGTAATCAAATAGTGAACGCCAGAAATAATTGGATACTTTAGCTTGCTTTTCTAAAGAGTCCACATGGTAGTCTATTCCGAAAGCTCTTAGTACATGTTGCTCCACAGATCAGTGTAGGAATTTTTCGAGCCTTGTCAACTGTTATGTGCCTCAAATGTTCATGAACAAAAGCCATAAAACTAATTAAACGATTTATGTATGCATGTACAAGTCATAAAATAGCAAAGATGGCAGACATTACTTGCTGGATGTCATTAAGTCAATTGAAATACCAACTCAAATATGAGATAACCTTTTCTACGATAGTCAAAGAGCATGAATGATCGAGTTCCTGGTCATGGTATCTTTGCCTTCCATCTGAAATGAGCTGAAGCGAAAGGAACAAATTATCCCCCAATTCCTAATGCACAATGTATTCACTACCCTCAATCATGCATTTGTATGTCGCATGTTTCAACAGAAATAGACTATTCTGCTGGGGTGTATGTATATGCTGCTGCATTACACTTGCAATGCATTTCTTGTGCATAAGCACAAGCCTGACAACGTAGTACTAAACTAGTAGCTGGAAGCAGCTGGAATTGTCGATGACTTCGAGTGACTAGAATGGCATTTCTCAGATCATCAGCATGCAGATGGAACACAGAGTTTTAGGAATATTATTATATATGTAGAGAGAGAGAGAGACAAGGGTTTGCTTTGGAACCCTACAATGACCCTCGGGCTGCTGTCAGCACCGAAACGGTGGCTTATTGTAGACCAACTCGTGGTTTACTCATGCTTTGATTTATGCATTGCTTGTTGATTGTGTGAGGGAGAGAGAGAGAGAGATGTTCTCTTTCTTCTGTAAGCACCAGTACACAGATAAGGAAAGACAGGAGACATGAGGTCGGAGCTAGCCTCGGACATTCGAGCCTAGTGATGGAGATGTTGTGCGATGCGTCTTTTCCCACCCATGCCTCGGGCTATATCATATCTATGGAAGCTACAGAGCAGATATAAATGCTGCCTAAGGAGAGATCTGTCAGAGTTTGCTGCAGTCCTACTCAGCATGTACGGTGGAAGTTCTCCTCCTCCTCGAGACATCTAACAGCGGAGAACTACAGACCTCTCCTCTCTGGACTATGTCGACAAAGGATGCACAGTGCATATATAGATTTAAACCCGGAGAAAGAAAGGTATGATTCGATCCATGTCGTGATGTTATAGCGTGGACAATTAGCTTCTCTAACCAGTACATTTACCAGAAGAGAAGAGCCGAAACGAGCAGGTGTTGGTGAGCGCGTTGAACTCTGACTCCACGCCCTTCAGGAACTCCGTGGCTTCCTGCAATGGCCTCGTTAGCTCCTCTCGGTATCTTATCAACATCTCACAGTATGCTTCCTATTACAATTGGTAGGAGTCAGCTTTAGTACAGTGATCAACATAAGGAGAGGGAGAGAGAGAGAGAGGGATTGGGATCAGTACCATGAACTGGTCAAGCTCAGGGTCGTCGGAGGGCTGCTTATGACGGTAGCTCAAGCGCGAGTCCAGCTCCCGGGCTAAGGCCGAGAGCCGTGCCACCACCTCCGGCGGCGCCCCCACCTACCAAAGCAGTCAATATATGGTTTATGGAGTGGCGGAGCTGGAAGCAAGTGATGAACATACCTTTCGGCACTCAAGATGGGCTCCGAGAAGGTTGGAATACCGAGGGTGGGACATGATCTTGGCCTTGATGCCTTCTATATCGCTTGCAGATCTCTCTCCTCCTCCTCCTCCCTCCACTTCTCTTGCTTGAGATGGCGGTAGAGAAGAACTGGCTTCGAGTTTAAGGGGTGGAGGTTTGAGGTATGGTGAGTTAGCAGTGGTGGGGTAATAATTCCGGTCATATAAGGCGGCGCTCAGCGGCGGAGTAGCTGATGATACGGTCGTGGTGGTGGTCGATGATGGTAGGTATAACAAAGATTCGGTCCAGTAGGGGGGTTTCTCCATCCTGGAGAGAGAGAGAGAGACTTGGCAGTCGCAGATCGAATTATTGCACCTATACTATCACAAGAACTGAGGCTTCGCGTGATGAGACAAGGAGGAGAGGAAAAGGTGGAAGATGAGGAGGATCACACGCAAGACTTGTCCCAAACAGACCCAAGGCCTATGGAGCGATAAGGTTTAGAGAGAGAAGGGAAAGCTAGGCTTTCTTTTCCGTTGTCAAATCACGTTGACGGGGAGATGGTCTCTTTCAGTGGCTAATGGTGTTCCATCTCGTCATCACTGCCTTCCAGTAATCTTAGGTGTAGAACAGAACGCATACTGTGCCCATAGGGGAATAGAGAGCGAGAGAGAGAGAGAGGAGGCGGTGGTGGTGGGGTTGCACTGTAGCAGTACACACCGCACGGGACAATAACTTCAGCTCATGTTCTTCTCGTAAGAGTTCCGTCAGTGAACGTGAAGGCCTTTTCGATCTGGTCTCACGGGAGAATGGATCGGTCGGCAGACCGCCGGCAAGCCATCCCCACGCCTCGGTGTCCCAAACCCTCTCACTGTAAACTTTGTTCTTCGTTGCAGGCGATACAGATGAGAAAAGGAATCGAGCCATCTTCTGCAAACAGTTCGTCGCTGTGTTCAGATGCGGTTTCCTGTGACCTCGAGCTTCTCCATGATTCACCAGTGTAACGAAGCCACTGGTGTCGACCCAAGTTGTTCTACCGTAGGTTAGAGTAATCATATCTGAGGAACCAAATTTGGTCCAAAACAAATGGATTCGTTCTCTCCTTGTGTTGTCATCGTTGATCCGATCATCTCTCTCCACACCGTTCATGTTCTTCAGCGTTCATCTCACTGATGCTGTTCTCTTTCCAACATGGAGGACTGCAGCTACAGGAATAGGTGGCTGTGACCTTAAAGAATGGATGAGGTGAGGCACAACTTAAAGAAGCTGTTCTCTTTCCAACATGGAGGATTAATAATGGTAATTAAGTTACGATGATGAGGTGAGGCACAACTTCAAAGAAGCTGAGAGAAGCTTCCCAAGCCAAGAACAGTCCATAGAATGATAGAGTACCGATGGGCAGTACAATCGAGCACATACTGCTAAGTGGCCATCACATCGGTTGTCATCATTAGTACTCTGCTACTAATGTTAATTCCTGTGCATGAGACGCATTTGCAGCACATAAAGACATTAGACCTTCCCACTTTTTTCTCTATCTTGTAAAGAAATAAAACATAAAACTTAGTAATTACTTGGGCAATTTGTATATATATATACATATAAATCTCTTTTTAAGTTCTTCTCAAACATCATTTCTCATTTTTTTTCCCAAACTATAATATTTTTACATTACGTCACAATACTTTCGATAATATATATATATATATATATATATACTATAACACAGTATAAAAATATTATGTTGTAATATTTTTATAGTATTATCGGAAAACAAAAATAATATGTTACAAGGTTTTTTTAATCTAATACCTGAAATATCATTTTTCGATCGGTCGATAGGGTAAATTGGTCTAGTTATAATGTTCTCGGTAATACTAAGCAAAAAGGATAATATTTTTATATAATTTTTTTGAAAAATAATATTTTATATATAATTTTTTTCCCTCAAACTATAATATTTTGACATTGCGTCGTCGCAATACTTTCGATAATATATAAAAAAAAATACTATAACACAGTATAAAAATATTATGTTGTAATATTTTTATAGTATTATCGGAAACAAAAATAATATGTTACAAGGTTTTTTTTTATCTAATTCGTGAAATATTATTTTTGTTTTCTTTTTCTATGGATCGGTCGATATGATAAATTGGTCTAATTATAATGTTTATACACTATATGGCAAAAAGGATAAATTTTATGAAAAATAATATGTTTATGATTTCAATAATGCTAAAAAAATTACTATAATATATAAATTAGGAATTATGAAAAAAGTGGACCAATCCACTAGAGGATGCTTCTCAGAAAAATCCAAAAAAGAAGAAATTTTTCATAGAATTCATCCTAATTATGAAAAGACTTGAAGTGTAAATAAAAGAAAACAAAAAAGTTAAAATCTTATAAATGTTGTGATTGGGCATTAATGTGATTTTGATGTTCTAGTCTCCAAGAAGCTAATCGGATGCGTCTCTAATCAAATTATTATTCTACTTTCTGTCTTTTCATCTTTCTTCTACTGTTGTGGATGTCAAGTTTCTATCAAGAGTTAAATTCATTTCTAGAGAAGAAGGTCTCTGTTGGTCCTTCAGGAAACAAGTTTCATCTGCAGCAGTAGGAAAGAGAGAGAGAGAGAGAGGAATAACTCTTAATGATTTGATCCAAACCTTCGGTGGTTTGTAAACACTGCTCCACTGTTCCTCGCTACAGATGTAAGGAAATTATCACTGTTGGACGACATACCAATCGATTATCCATGCATTCAATAGTTGAAAACCTAGGGATGATGATGATGATGATGTCCAACATTTATGACACCCGTAGTTGAAGTAGATTGTGACATTTTGGAACGCATAGCCTCACAAATGGGCTTTCGATCCGAGCCCAAATGCTAGGCTGCCATATCTATCTCACCATCTCCAATACAATGCGACGACTAATAGAGGATTCAGGATATTAATTATTATCAATTAAGGAGACATCATCGTTTAAGAAAAAGTCTTAACGTTGAGTGAGGGACAAATGAAGAGAGAGAAATAGAGAGAGAAAGTAAGGTTTCTGAGTTTTTCTGCTTGACGATCGGTGGCCAAACGTTATCAGTTTCGGCCCAAATTTTATGTGGAGAATCCTTGCAGCAAACTCTACAATTCTAACGGTGTTGATCTGCAGTTTACCCTCTCTAAGATACTTTCCTGCGATATCTATTTTGTGAGACCTAGAATTCTCGATTCTGCTGAAGATATGCTATTGTTGAGCCAAGATCCTTTAGTTATTCTAGAGAAGACCCACTATAAATCTGTTATCATTATTATTAATAGTGGAAGTTTGAGGTGGACTACGGTCTCGTGGTTTTTCCCATATTGAATTTTCCACGTTAAAAAGATTTGGTCTTACTGTGTGATTGATTTATTGCTCTATTATTTATGCTGTGTTGGTTGATATTTTTATTTGGATATCAAGTTGGTATTTTAACAAAGAACTATTTTAATACCCATTTTGATTGATATTCCAGGTTTCTTCCCGACATCACCTACTCTTCCATTCGCTCTCCTATTGATTTATGATCGAAGGGATGGATGAAGCGTTTTTATTGGTCCCATACCGCATAGATGTTGTGTTCTGTTAAACCATGGCATCGAAGAAGAAGAAGAAGAAGATTTTACTGGAGCTATAAGTGTTGTTTTAATGGTGTGCTTGAGTAGTCTTATCCATCATGTCATCTCACCCCACTACTCTTTCTCGCACTCATACAATGATTCTTTTGGCAAGTCTATCAACACAATGATTTTTTTTCTTCTACAAGTCTTCAAGCTGAAGAGTTGATTAATTACTTCTGTACATATGTAGTTGATTAATTTACTATTTCTTTGGGAATAATATCAGATCAGGGAGTAATATTAACTGCATAATCCAACCCTTACCACCTTCGGCTTTATCTTAAGATATCAGATGTTTGGTGGCTAACTATTCTGTACTTCTTATGCTTTGTTATGATGGAAGGATCCTTCGATATATATCTGTCGACTCTGTCTCACCCACTGCTACATCTAACGACAATATGTCTCCAATGCAATCGTATGTCGCTCAGTGGCCATGCGCATCCACCATGAGATAAGCCTCGCTACTCTCTCTCTCACGCTCGCACACGCAGAGTTCACCATGCATGATTAGCAGAGCTCTCAGGGTCAGGATAAGCTAGTAAGGACGCTGGCCGTCGACGTTGCCCGGCGGGTCGTAGTTGCAAGCGACGAAGGTGTCGCCGTCGTCGCACGTCACCTGAGCGCAACCGAGGTGAACCGAGTCAGCCCACACCACCTGGTTGTAGTGCCCACACGCCTGGCCCGGGACGCAGCTGCTGCTGTGGTAGTCGTAGTACCGCCGCTCGGAGACCCAGTCGTCGATGGCGTCGGCCGGCGTGTACCCGGCGGAGCCCTCGAAGATGTTCTCGCCGTAGGGGCCTACGGAGTGCACGAGCTCACAGTCCGCCTTTCGCCGGTGGGCGTAGCGCCGGGCGTCCACGAGAGGAGGGGGCGGACTCCGACGCTCGATCGGACGGAGTTGTGGGCGCGGAGGAAGTCTTGCACGGAGCTAAGAGCTCTGATGGCAGGCAGCATGGCACATGACAGAGATAAGGATACGTAGGCCAACCTCATCTTCGTCTTCTCTCTCTCCCTCTATATGACGGACCGAACGCGATGCGTAAGATTTCTTGGTCGTTGATCTGTCCGTGGAAGTAATAGCCAATCATGGCGCGCCGAAGACAAGTGGAGTCAGCTCCATTGTCATCTTCGAACCTGTTTCTGGGTCCATTGGATTTACTTGGACCGAACCGGCTCGGCTCGCCGGTCCTTTTCCTTCCAATTGCTCGCAGAGCTGATCCTGTTGCCGGGTCACATGGATTGGGTTCGCTTCATGGCCCGAACCGGGTTGGACCATAATTCGCCAAATGCCAGCCGGTCGAATCGAGTAATTTGGTCCACAAATTCTTGAAATCTGCATGAGTGCATACAGTGTATGTTGGCAAGTGCATGACAGAGACTGCTGCTATTCTATTCCAAAGAAGAAGACGAAGAAGGAGAAGAAGAAGAAGAAGAAGAAAAGCCGCTGCCACCAACTCATTCGACAACCACCACATATGTGATTGCATTAATATGGAGAGCCACTCGTGATCAGCTCTCATGCAGCCAAAGAGAAGGAAGCAGAAAGGTCAATCGGATGGGAAGATCCCCCTGCTGCGACAAAGCCACGGTGAAGAAAGGCCAATGGTCGCCCGATGAGGACGCCAAGCTCAAGTCCTACATCGAGCAGCACGGCACCGGCGGCAGCTGGATCGCCCTCCCCCAAAAGATCGGTCCGTCACGCTGCTTTACCTCCACCTTCCTTCGCACCAAATCTTACCTCTGCTCTTCTTCTTCTTTCTTCTTCTTGTCTGCATGATCAGGGCTGAAGCGGTGCGGTAAGAGCTGCCGCCTCCGATGGCTGAACTACCTCCGGCCGAACATAAAGCACGGAGGGTTTTCCCAGGAAGAAGATGATATCATATGTAGCTTGTACGTCAGCATCGGTAGCAGGTGATGACCGGATCTGCATGTTGTCCTGCGTCCATGTGTTTGATGATCGCATATGAAGGTGCAGAGCTTCTTCTGTGCTTGGCTATTAGGTGGTCTATGATGGCTTCGCAATTGCCCGGGAGGACCGACAACGACATCAAGAACTACTGGAACACAAGGCTGAAGAAGAAGCTCTTTGGCGAGCGGCCAAAGGAGCCGCCGCACAGCCGTCGGGCTTCAGCCTGTCGCCAAAAGCAGGAAGCCAAGGGAGATGATAATGGAGATTGGCGGGAGCAACCTGCTCTGGTGTATCCGACCGATCACGTTATGGGATCAAGCTATGGAGGTCCTCTTGTCGTACCATCATCGACACTTCCCCGGCAGCAAATTTGTGATGATGATGATGATGGTGATCTCAATGGCTTGGCGTGGTCTTCGTTACTGGGAACTCCGGGTGGCCAAGCTTTGCAGGATCCCAGTGGCTTCTCAATCGAGCTCGACGAGGTACTTGGATTCAACCAGGCGAACTTGGAAGAGAGCAACGTAACTGCAGAGTCGGAGAAGATGAACTGGAATGAAGTAAGCCCTTTGTTGTACTCGGATCCAGTGATCAAAGGCTGTGAAGGGATGCAACAGTCTCTGCCGCAAGAGCAGATGACATGTAACTACGATTTGATATAGATCTGTTGCCTTGGAATCGATCACCGTTTGGAGTCTGCTACTAAATTTGGTTCTTAGGCTAATATGGTAAGATCTTCAGAAACAAAAAAGTGTTTTGTCGTTGAAAGCCTTTGGTGAGGAAGTTTTTGGTCTGAAAGGATTTCTATGTGGTGATGGGATTGCAGTGGATTTGTGGTGATAGAATCATACTGATGACCCATCTCAAATGCATGACATGTTGGCCACAGTACTGATGTGCATACTCTTTACAGAACTGACACTACATGCAACATACCATCATATGAACCAATTTTGCAGTTGCTACAGACCATCAACTCCTAGAAATAGGATAATTAGCAGTCACTTTGTACTGAAATTGCAGCAAAAGAACCATGATTTGGATGATCAGCAGCTGCAAATACTGAATCCTGACAATTGCAGAACCATTGAGTCAAAAGGCACCCATACCTATACTTCCAAATGTAGGTAGGTAGGTCATGCAGGGATATATAATATCTATCTTGAGTCCATCAGTAAGATATTTGTAGAGTAAAATGAACACACCCCTTGTTCAGGACTCTTCTGCCCTAGAGAAGCAGATTTCTTTCAGCCAAGCAGTGAAGCTATAAGTTCAAAAGATTTCTTTTCTGTTGGTCAGCGTGTTAGAATTCATTAGAGACAGAGGACTCCATGTCTTGGCACATTTCATAAGCATCAGAACAAGAACATGTGCTGCTCCCTTTCATGCTGAAGTTCCACAGCACATGGCAGACCATCCAAATATAATAAAGGAGTAGTTTAATTGGCAAAAGGTGAAGCATATGCTTGGATGTCTTCTTCATGTGTGGTTAGTTCATCATCACAGCTTCTTCTGAAGGAAGTTTCTGTGGTGATGCAGGGAATGATTTAGTCGTCTGATTCAGATTAACCATAGCTTCCTCCACTTCGTAGAGGAGGTTCTGATGCTTGAACGTACTCCAAGAGTATATGTCAGCAGTGACACCATCAAAGCTGGAAGAAGGCCATCGACTTGATCCTCATCAAAAGTATATATTGCTGTGGGAATAGTGATTTGGTCTTATGTTAGATGAACTAATCTGGACCATACCATCATCCCCTGAAACCGTGTCGGGAGAAATGCTCTCCATCAAGTCATGAATCCAACTGTTACACTCGGACAGAGACAGCTAAAGCAGACGTATGTCACAATATTCCACCACCAAGCATGGTGGTGAGAGAGAGAGACAGAGAGAGAGAGGAAGAGGCCAACGAGCCCCCTTCCTCGAGAGGGTGCAACACAAACCCTAAGAATCTCAACCATCCTCATCACGAAAATACTCGTGCAATCTCGCAGACGATCCCTCATGATTTGTTTACTCCATGGCAGAGACAGTCACCAACACAAACTCGTGGCATCTACCTCGTCCACGCTATCTCACACTCCCAGTAAATAGCACCAGCTTAGCATATATAATGTCGTCCCAAGGGAGATAAAATATGAAGGGATAAAGATGTTTTGCCTGCAATATCTTGTTTGTTTATTCATGGCAGGAGGGTTGTGATGTTGGATCGATTTCTCTCTGCCGAGCGAACGGCTCTAATCATGCCGAGACAAGAAGTGACAGGGAGAAGGCAATGGCATGAGACGAAAGGGGAGGGTTGTGCTAGCGCAGGATGTCACATCTGACAAGGAAGATGTAAAGGTTAAGTGAACGATTTAGCTGAGCCAAAAAGGAAGAGATTTGATGAGATTTAGAGATGGCCACGAGCTGCACGAGGATGCGGTTGATGATGGTGATGGACTTGCTTTATGTCTCGCCCATTTTGTCCAAATCGTGACGCATAAATCCCAAGATTATTATGGACATATATTGAACATGTACATGTCGCACTAAGAAGCACCATGAACAATGTGTCCGAGTAGTGTTTCCAACGTAGCTGTGACGAGAACAGTGATCGACAAGTAGATGCACAGATTAAACTGATGAGAGATTTCGTTAATATCATCTCCTGTGACATGCTAAGGGTAGAAGAAAATGGATTGTGTTGCATCCATAGATATCTTCTTGCAGTCTTAATTTGCCAAAGCGACAACAAAGTTATCGGAAACTGCTACAACAACAACAACAAAGTTCTTACATGCATGAACAGATGGAACTGATGAGAGACTTGGTAATCATGTCCATGGCATGCTACAGGTAAAACTAACTGGATTGTAGCATCCACAGATCTCTTCTTCTTACAGTCTTAATTTGCCAGAGGAACACAAACGTAATCTGAACTGTGACTGTTTCAGAGTGTCACAAATAAGAAAAAGCTAACAAGGCATCAACAAGCAAACGAATATGCCGAAAGCCAAAACTAGATGGTGGCGATGAACACGAGCTTCTGCAACCTCAGAATTAGACTGCTCAGATACAATGGAAAGAGCTTTTCGGAAGGCGATACGAGTTAACCTGCTACATCCAGAGATTCTGAACTGGCAAAAAACACACACAAACTGAAATTTCTACAAAAAATGCAACAAGAAAACTAACTCCACCTCCTGATAATCACCATCGGACATCAAAAGACTCGTTGCCTTTTGATGAAACATTTGCACACAATATCAGTGATGCTGGCAAGAACGTAATATGAAACAATCATAATCTAGAAAGTTATCATGTCATATAAGCTTTCTCACAATATCAGATGTAGCTGACTATATCTGTAGAAAAACAAGAGCACGTGTGAAGGCAAATAATAAATGAATGAAATCAGACTCACGTATCATCAATCTGACTCAGATGACAATCTCCAAAAATTGACTGCACTTTACATCGGGGAACTCTTGCTTTGTAGTGACACGAGCATGCTAACTGCAGTAACAACCTGTCGGAGTCTAGAGATTGGAAGCCCCACAAGCGTTGGATGAGACAAATCATTCCTCAACTCTGTTGATTCATCTTTTCTGTTGGATCCACTTGTGCCTTCACCATCCACCAAGCAAACATTGTGACTCTCTGGTGGGAACTGGGAATAAGCAGAAAGCAGTTGTTCATGAATTTGTTCCATTCTTCCAGACTGCTCATCCGCTTTATCCATCTCGATCAAATCCTGTGAGAACTAATATTAGAATGACGTGCTGACCGAATCAACAAGAGTACTAACATGTTGGTTGGCCGAGTACCAACCCTGACGTCGTACCAAAAACTAAAATTCCTAATCAAGAAAGAGTGAGTCAGCTGGCTTCCGTGAAGCCCTAGCTACAATATAAGTGAAACTAACTATTGTTTTAAAATTTTGGGATATTTGGTCTTTAAGCCAAAACTCAAAAGAGTTCTGGCTAACATAGGTTTAAAAGGATACAGTTACTTCAAGGCAACTTAACTACAATAAAAGTGAGACTAACTATTGTTTTAAAAATTTGGGATATTCAGAATTTCAGCCAAAACCCAAAAAAGTTCAGGCTAACATCGGTTTAAAAGAATACATTTACTTTAAGGCAACTCTAAAACTGGTAGCCAAACCAGAAGGGTGCCTCAGCCAACATGGATAATGAGAACCAAGGACTAGAATCCAATCAGAAGCTACCGTACCTTTAACTGCAGCTACATGCTTTCCAGGTACCTATGCACTAACATGTGTGCTTAAGTACCTCTAATTGATCATGGACAAAAGTCTGTTGGTTGAACACTCAACTCCTCAAAATTGAACTTCTCAAATTTTGGATTTACAAAGCATTACTTGTTATCTTCATTTAGTTTAAAAATTAGATAAATCAAGCCTTTTTAATTTTGACAAGTCTCATAATCCTGACATAAACTATTGGGGATAAAAGCTGTTTGAGCTGCAACATATATAGTTGGCAGATTTTTTCCAAACAAAAGAAAACTTCCATTTAACAATCTGCGAAATGATTGTGCTGTATGAGTAGGAAGGAATTCCACCAACCTGTGCTGGGAAATTTCTGAACAGTGGATTAAAGCGTTGCCGGCAGTACTCATTGAAAAGCAGCGTTAGGATCACAAGAGGTATCATGAATCCTGAGGCAACAGGAGATTCCTTAAGCCCAAAAACTCCAAGAGCAATTATCTGTGCCAGCACAAGCGAGAAAATTGTTGTGTTGTGCACAATAGGCCACATTCGTCCCCCGGTTTCATATCTTGAGCAGTAAACATTCATAATCTGCAAATTTGGGGGAATCAAAATATAACCAATTAACTAGTTTCCCAATCTACAATATCATCTTAAAAAATTTGGTAGTTGTAGCTTGGAAATTCAGTTAATTGCTTAAATCTTCAAGACAAGTCCAGATAACATTGCTGAGGTCTCTCAAAAAGTCAAGCATTTTAGAACTTATATCACATGTGGAAAGACTGCTTCCATTTTGAACTCATGATCCTCAACTTAGCATTTGGCAACAGCTTCACCATTGTACCAGGGTGCATTCCCAATTGCTTGGATCTTGAACAATGCACAATCTAGGGATAAATTAATTGTGAAAATTGAACAGATTATTTTGGAGATTCAATGGCCAGGCATGTCCAAGGGGCTTGAACTAGATTCTTTATTGATAATGTAGATTTAAATTAGTTCTTTATGCAAGTCAAAATTATTAAATTAATGAATCTCCACTGTACTTTTCATGATAAAAAATATATATGATTTGCTGAGATCTACCAACCAGTGCAAGTTAAGGAGTTACAGACACAAATTATTTTGCTTGGAATTATGTTCTTCTTTAAACTCAAAATATAAGTGGGACGCCATTTCAAAGATAACAGTAGAGGAGAGAAACTAAAATATTAAATTGGAAGCCCGTACAAAATCCAAAGATCTGAAGCACTTAACATTGGAGAGATTGCTGCACTTATTGTAATGTGCAATGTGGAAGGATCCAAGAGGCAGTCAACGGAAAAGGCATTTGTAGAAAAGGAGAAGAAGAAGTCCAACTCAAAAGCAGCAATGCAAAGATAATATAAATGATACTTGGTCCGTGATGATTCTACAAAAAATTAACTAAATAGTGAGAAAAATATGCTACACTCAGGAGACGAGGAAATTGAATGCATCTGAATTGCACAAGAAGCATACAAGAATGAATGGGAAGAATAAAGAAATTAACATATGCAGTGACAGAGGATACAAGTTGCCAGCAAGGTTAAAAGACTAGTCAACTGTTGGTTTTCTCAACATCTTTCTACTTAACAATAGTTGAGTTTAACCATCTTAAACACAAAAACAGGTTAAGCACATCATTGAAGCTCGCGACAGCTACCACAAAATAGCACAATCATGTACATCATAAACCCCTACAACCATGTAATGCCTTCCCATTTAAAACAACAATTCAAATGAAATAGGGGCACACATTACTTGCCTGATTGCGATAGACAACATATCCAAGTAGAAAATACACCAGCAAGAAAGGCAGGATTAAAGGTGCCAATATGGAACAGGTGAAACCAAGTAGTCCCAATAGAAGAACTCGTGGTATTTCTGTGTGATAGGGAAACGACGGAACAGAAGCTGGGTCATCCTCCTTAATTCTGAAGACATACTTCTTTAAGAAATTCCATACAAGTCCAAATAGTTGCATTACCTCAGAGGACAAACTAGCCCATCCTGAGGTGAGAACATACGTGATGAAAAAGGTAGCCTGCATCCATCCAGAAACAGTTACCCAATTGAAACATTTTGCACAAAGGTCTAACATTAACAAGTCGACAGTACCAACAAAATTAATAAAAATGTTAACCAGAAAAAGAAATCAATTTTAATTTTTATAAGCCTTTTTTAACAAGAAAATTGAGACTACCAATATGTTTATTTCTAAGAAAGCTATTGACTCATGTCAAAAAGAGTATTAAGAGAATCAAGATCCAGACCAACACATTAAGTGATAATACCTGCCTTGGCACAGCTTTAGCCAGCTGAGCAGGAATGTCCTTTGGGCTAGATATGGCATTCAGTTGGTTGATGACAGAACCCGAGAAAACATTGACAAAGAATACATTCCAGATAGTAAAGTACAGGACTTTGGCACATGCACTCTTTTTCCTTCCACTGCGAGAAATGGGTCCTTCCACAGTTGAAAACAGCATCATTGTTGGAGGAACAGTATAAAGAAATAGCTGTAAGATGACACTAGGGAGGTATCCTGTCACTATCTGGTTCACAAAGGTCCTGCATATAAACATATGACAAGTAAATAATTAAATGATTACCAAGAAGCAAAGTGAATCGACAACAACAACCAGCCATACAATCCCAATTCTTCTAAATACGACAAGTGCGTTTTCTCATGGATATCCTAAGTAAGGATTTTAATTTCAAATAACACCGCCAGTACCAGGTGGTACGTACCGGTCCGCCAGTAGATCGGTACGCGAACCGCTCGCTACTAGGCAGTACCGTCGATTGGGGTTGCTTTCGCCCCATTACCACCCTAAATAGGTCGGTGACAATCGATTTCGACCGTCGCTGCCCGCTACCAGGTGGTATTAGCCGAGGGAGAAGAAAAGGGAAAACCTGGATATCCGACACCGCTCTCCCTCGATGATCCGTCGCCGCCCTCCCTCACCAGACGCCGCAGATGAGATGTCGCCTCCTCCTCGTCTAAGGCGACGAGGCCTCGGCTTCATCGACGACTTCTCATACGCATGGGGAGAAGAAGCCTCGGCGATCGCGGAGAGAAGAAACGGAGCATCATCGAGGCGACGTTTCTTCTCCCCACACGGATAGAAGAAACGAGGCGACGACATCGCCTCATCGCCCTTTTTTGCACAGGGAGAAGGAAACCTCAGATTCTTCTCCTCACACGAGCAAAAAAAGGGGGCGACGTCGCCTTTTTTTTTCTTCAACTTATATATATATATATATATATTCATATGTGTGTGTATGTAACAAGTGGTACACCGTACCATACCGAGCTATGCTCGAAACTTCGGTACGGTGCGAAATTACGATCCTTGATCCTAAGATTGATATACCAAACTGAAGTATGGAATCCCAAAGATCACAATCAAGGCAGACATATGCTGATCATGAACCCTCAAAACCATAGGCATAACACCTAATCCTTGGTGGCTGAAGAAAAGCACAATTTGATCCTATTCAACAAAATCATCACCTAACAGATAAAAATTTGTTAAAACATACACATGCAATTAATTTATATGTCAAATTCTGAAGTTGCGTACTTCCAATAAAATGATGATTTCTTTAGTTATTTATTTAACATTCTATTCAATCTGTTAGGCATTCAATCATCTTGAGGGTAATGCCATCATGTTCTTTGATGTATATATGAAACAAATAAGCATTTGTAGCCATGTTATATTTGCTTGATTAATGGAATAACTCTATAACGCCTTATTCTAGCCCTTATTAAATGGCACCAAAATAATGTAACAAAATATTGATGATTTGATGAATAAAGATTTTGCATGTAAATCAAGATTTAAAATACTGCCCATACCAGTCAGTATGGACCGGAATTTAACAGTTTGCTAGACAACCAGGACACAGAAAGAAAAATTTTGCTTGGTCAGATTCAGACTTACAGAGTGGTAAACTTCCCAATATTGAATTGTATTGGCCGTTAATCCTACTACTCAGTACCTTATCCTTTTTTTAATAATAAATTGTAAACAGCCCAATTGTGTGACAGGCTGATAGTGTTGAATCTCGTATTTTGATGATGAAACTACTTGATATATGTTTATGATTTAATCTACGTTTTGAGTGACGTAGGATGCCTCGATCAGGATGAGACAATTAAAGCAGGAAAATCATGTTGTGCCGGAGGAACATGTCAGAAGATTGGACGTCGGGCCGGTGGATCGGTCGACGTATCGACAGAAGGCTTCGGGTCATGGACTCGAGCATCGGGCCAAGAAGAGCGGGTATTGTGTCAAGGATATCGGAGTTGCGGAGCCAACTGGCCGATTGGGCAATAGGCCGCAGGAAAGGACGATGCGCCGAAGAATCGGACGAAGCGTCGAGGGACCAATGACATGCCGGACAACTTGGTTAATTGCTTAGGATTAATTGTCTCGATCGAAGTTTTTGTTTTGAGTGTGCAGGATTAACTACGATGAAAGAAAGACATGCAGCAGGAGTTGCGCCGGAGTCAAGACAATGATCACGTTGGGAGTTCGAGAGTTCTACGGAAGTTCGGACGGTCATCGGAGGTTCTACGGGAACAAATCCGAGAAGTCCAGGAGCTTGCCAAAGAAGCTCGTCGGAACTCGCCAAGTGGATCGTCGCAAGTCCAGGAGTTTGCCGGAAGTCCGCAGGAGCATCACCAAGGGTTCATCGGATGATCGACGGAAGTTCGCCGAAAGCTCGCCGGAAGCAGCGATTGACGTACCGGAGCAAGTTGCAATAAATGTCTTAGGAAATAATCGTAGTTAGCACAATGATTAAGTTAGAAATGGGAGGTGATCCCATTAACTTAATCTTGGGGCAATCGGGCCCCTGAAAGACCCAAATTAGGCCGAATGGATCAACCCATTCGGACCTGAAATAGTGCTAGGAGGTAGCACCGCCCAGGAGGCAATCTCCAAGCGAGACTGGGCGGTGCAACCGCCCCAGCCAGGAGGTGCAACCGCCTGGGCTCAGTCTCCGAGCGAGACTGGGCGGTGCAACCTCTCATGACAAGAGGTGGCACCGCCTGAGCTCAAGTTTCGAGCTCTGCCAGGCGGTGCAACCGCCCCAGTCAGGAGGTGCAACCTCCTGAGCTCGGTCTTCGAGCTCTGGCAGAGAGGTGCAACCGCCCCTGACAGAGGTGGCACCGCCCAGAGGCTCAGTCTTCGAGCTTTGCCAGGCGGTGCAACCGCTCCAGTCAGGAGGTGCAACCGCCTAATCCCGAAATTCCGAGAATTAACAGTTTTGAGCTCCAAATTTGAACTGGGTTGAGGCCTATAAATACCCCACCGATTCAGCACTGAAAGAGTAAGAACTTACCCGAAATCTTGATCTTTTTCAGTGTTTTTTATAGCTCAAAATTGTTGTAAAGGCCAAAAGTTCTCCTCCCTCTTTTCTTCCAAGTTCTGAGTTGTAAAGAGAGGAGAGAAATTTCTGTAAGGGTTGTCTCCTAAGCCCGTCAAAAGGAGTGAAACTGTAAAAGGGTGGTTGGCCTTCGCCTATTGAAGGAAGGCCTCTAGTTGACGTCGGTGACCTCGTCGGTGGAGGAAGCCAAAAGTGGAGTAGGTCAAGATTGACCGAACTACTCTAAATCTCGGTTTGCATTTACTTTGAGCATATTATCTTTACTACAAACCTCCTCTGAAGCTTACTGCCTTCTATGCTTTTACGATCGGGTTTCAAGCCTTTTACTTTCCGAATCAACGTTTAGACATAAATCTGCTTTTTCGTACGATCATCATATTGCAGATCGCGTTTACGTTTTGAGCTTTACCATAACGGCAAACTGCCTTTATACTCTTGCTTAAACTGCGTCTTGCCTAATCAAGTGATTTACGAATCAGCATTTAGACGTAAATCAGTTTCTTCGTACGAACGTCGGATTTCAGTTTGCGCCTATATTCTGGTTTTCATCATAGCTGTAAACTGCCTGCATAGATTGACTTTAATCTTGCTTAGAATCGACTTTCACATAGAAATTGTTTTTATCGTTCGAACGCAGCTTTCGGTTTTAATCGCAGAAAGTTTTCCGCTGCACTAATTCATCCCCCCCCCCCTATTAGTGCTCTCGATCCTAACAATTGGTATCAGAGCCCGGTATTTCTCATTTCGGATTTACACCCAAGAGAAATGACTCTTCAAGAGGGCTTATCGGTTGTTCGTCCACCGTTGTTTAACGGAGTGGACTACACTTATTGGAAAACTCGAATGAGAGTTTTCTTGATTTCTATGAATCTGGATTTATGGAATATCATTGAAAACGGTTTTCAACTTCCCTCTAAACTGATGAACAAATGGCCGGATTTGGAGAAGAAGTATTTTTCTTTAAACGCAAAGGCTATGAATATCTTATTTTGCGCTTTGGACAAAAATGAGTTCAATCGGATTTCTTCGTGCGAAACGGCTTTTGACATCTGGCAAACACTTGAAATCACGCACGAGGGAACTAGTAGAGTTAAAGACTCGAAAGTTAACATTTTATTGCATGATTTTGAGCTTTTTCGAATACAACCAAGCGAGACTATAGGCGACATGTACACCCGTTTTACGGATGTCGTCAATAGTTTAAGAGCTCTTGGAAAATGTTTTTCGGATTTTGAACTCGTAAACAAGATTTTGCGTTCGCTTTCTAAGAAGTGGGTTTCAAAAGTAACTGCAATACAAGAAGCTAAAAACCTAAACAACTTACCACTTGAAGAACTAATTGGTTCGTTGATGACATATGAAATGATGCACAATGCACATGATGAATATGTTGAACAAAATCACCTTCCAAAGAACAGGAAGGATTTGGAACTCCGGACAAATGAATACCACTTGGGCGATGATTCAAGTGATGAGGACAATGATGAACTTGAACTTCGAACACTAAATCTTAATAAGTTTATTAAACAAAAATCTAAAATAGACAATGAACTTGAACGAAGGAAGAGGCCAAAGAAGAGGAAGGCAACCGAGGATGATTCAAGAACTTCCAAAGGTGAAACGACAAATTGGGCTTTGACGGGCTTCGACTACATGGTAAGTAACTCAACTCTCTTGAATTATTTTGAAAATACTTGAAGTTTTTCATGAGTGCTTAATTTAGATAGTAGGAATAGGAAATAAAAAAATTTGTTTTTCAAAAATTATATCATGTTTTTCTTTTTAGCATCTTTGAAGAACTAAAAACTTGATCATGAAAAGTATATTGCTAAGGTTTCATGCATGTTTTGAAATGTTGATTTGAAACTCTCATTTTGGATTAACATGTTTTTGGTTTAATCATTTTTATGACATATTAAGATGACATAGTGCATGTACATCCATGTATGAATTTTTTTAGGATGATTTCATATTTGACAAATGCTTGATTCGTATTTAAGACATAAAATACATTTTAAATATGAATCATGCTAAATGCTTCAATCATTTTCTATCTCTAGTGTTCTCGATTTTGATGAAATACAGGTGATAAATTCATTTATGATATCTTGTAAATCACTTGAATTATGAATGAGTTTTTTATGATGTGTTAAAAGAATCACTTAAAAAGAAAATGTTTTTCCCATACAATCGAAATTAATGATTTCATAATATTGTGTGAATCTCGAAATTGATGAAATAGTAATAATGTTATTCATGTTATGAATCTCAAAAATGATAATTTGATACTTGAAATTTCTTGTGAAATGTGATCTCATTGAGATTTCTTATGCATGAAACAAATTGTTCTCCTTGCTATTTATTATCAAATGAATCATGATATCATTGCTATTATATCTCCTATGATTCATGTGTAGAGAAAGAATTTATAAATCATAATACAATGAGATTTCTTATGCAAAAATAAAGTGCCTTTATGATTCTTTGCTAAAGAAAATAATTATTAAAATTATGATCTTGATAATTATAACATGAAGTTCTTTATAAATCAAGATCGTTCATTATGCTCCCTACATTTATAAAAAAAAAAAGAATTCTTCAAATGAAGTGTAACTTGTCTTTTGATTTCTCAGAATTCAATGAAGTGTCATATTGATATCTTGATACTTGGAATATTTTAAAATGTGATCTTGATAAGAATGTTTCAAGTTGCTCTTTGTGTTATATCTTTTCAAATGAATCATGAGCCTTGATATCATATATTTCATAATATAGAAATAACAAGATTTCTTTGCATTGTTGTCTTGTATGCTTCATGTGATAATATGAATACATGAAACACCTATGATATGATTTTTATGTAATTCCTTGTATTCATGAAATGTTTATCTCATCACATAATAATTCTTCTTGAAATTCCTTATGTGATGATAAGAATACATGAAATATTCATTAATTTGTTTTGATGTATACAAATAAGAAGTTTCGATCATGTATGGTAGGATGTAATTTGACAAATTTGGTACCATCATGTTGCAAAATAAATGATGATTAGGAATCATGCATTAATGATGATTGTATATTTTATGATTTGGTATGATGCATGCAATGATGAAATATTCATGAATTTGAAATGATGCATGCAATACTTATGACAATGATGTACATGATATATTGCATATGATATGTATGATGAATGTTTGGTATCATGATCAAAATGTTGATAAATAGTTAAAAATTAAGTATCATGTATAATATGCTCATAATATTGATTGATTTATTCAGTATCATACATGAATGAAATATAAGGTTTTTGAAACTGTGCATGTTCGAATTTGAAAATATAATGATGCACAAATAAGATTGAAACATACCTTTGTCATGATTTAGAAATTAATGTAAAGGGTCTTCCCTTCTTTTTGACAATGACAAAGGGGGAGCAAGAATTTCTAGCGTAGATATCATGAAAAGAGGCAAACTAGCTAGTTTACACAATTCAAGATGAAAGCAAAAATTACACTTCTCTAAAGAGAAGATGCAAATATAACACTTGCCAAATTGTTTACTTGCCTCATGTAAAACATTATCTCTTGTTAGTTTGGCATTTTGCTAGCTTACACTTTGCAAAGAAAGCAAAGATGACACTTCTCAAAAGAGAAGGAAGAGCTTGTTATCTTGAACATCACAAGCTTGCCAAACAAAAATTGCAAAAGTGCTATCTTGCCTATCTCAAGAAGCAAAACATGTTAAACTTACACCTTGCAATGGAAGCAAAATTGCGAGCTCAAACATTGCAAAGGAAGCAAAAATTTGCTAGCTTGCAACTTGCATATTTCAAGAAACAAGAGTTGCCTTCTTGAACATCTCTAAATTGCTAGCTTGCAAGTTCTAAAATGTTGTAACATTGCTAGCTTGCATGCTCTAAAAGTGTTATCTTGTATGCTGTAAAATTTGCATATCTAAAACTTGATAGCTTGAATGTTCGAAGCATGATGTAACATTTGCTAAATTTTCTGACATCAAAACTGCATGATGATAAAACTTGATATTATGTTTTTCATGCAATAAGTCAAACTTATATCACAAACACTTGATTGTGGTACTTCTCCTTTTTGTTGATGACAAAGGGGGAGAAGTATGTTGATGACATAACATGTTATGCATAAGTTTATGATAACATATTGCTTGGATTTTTGAATCCAAGAATTTCTATCAATATAGCATATTGATAGGGGGAGTTTATTTAAACTCTGGGAGTTAAGGTTAACTCCGATTATGATGACATGTTGCTTAGATTTTTGAATCTAAGAGTTTCTATCAATATGGCATATTGATAGGGGGAGTTTGTTTAAACTCCGGGAGTTAAGTTTAACTCCGTCATCAAGTGGTTGTCATTATCAAAAAGGGGGAGATTGTTAAATCTCGTATTTTGATGATGAAACTACTTGATATATATTTATGATTTAATCTGCATTTTGAGTGACGCAGGATGCCTCGATCAGGATGAGACAATTAAAGCAGGAAAATCATGTTGTGCCGGAGGAACATGTCAGAAGATTGGACGTCGGGCCGGTGGATCGGTCGACGTATCGACAGAAGGCTTCGGGTCGTAGACTCGGGCATCGGGCCAAGAAGAGCGGGTATTGTGCCAAGGATATCGGAGTTACGGAGCCAACTGGCCGATTGGGCAATAGGCCGCAGGAAAGGACGATGCGCCGAAGAATCGGACGAAGCGTCGAGGGACCAATGACATGCCGGACAACTTGGTTAATTGCTTAGGATTAATTGTCTCGATCGAAGTTTTTGTTTTGAGTGTGCAGGATTAACTACGATAAAAGAAAGACATGCAGCAGGAGTTGCGCCGGAGTCAAGACAATGATCACGTTGGGAGTTCGAGAGTTCTACGGAAGTTCGGACGGTCATCGGAGGTTCTGCGGGAACAAATCCGAGAAGTCCAGGAGCTTGCCAAAGAAGCTCGTTGAAACTCGCCAAGTGGATCGTCGCAAGTCCAGGAGTTTGCCGGAAGTCCGCAGGAGCATCACCGAGGGTTCATCGGATGATCGACGGAAGTTCGCCGAAAGCTCGCCGGAAGAAGCGATTGACGTACCGGAGCAAGTTGCAGTAAATG
Organism: Musa acuminata AAA Group; assembly: GCF_036884655.1. Lineage (NCBI taxonomy): Eukaryota > Viridiplantae > Streptophyta > Magnoliopsida > Zingiberales > Musaceae > Musa > Musa acuminata. Next base: position 43,883,542 of record NC_088330.1, read on the forward strand.
TCTTAGGAAATAATCGTAGTTAGCATAATGATTAAGTTAGAAATGGGAGGTGATCCCATTAACTTAATCTTGGGGCAATCGGGCCCTAGTTCGGACTGGTTTGGGCCAATTTTGGAGCCCAACCAGTGAGCTGAAATAGTGTAGGCGGTGGCACCGCCTAGCACCCGAGAGCTGGGCGGTGGCACCGCCAGCATCGGGAACCAAAAAGAATTCAAATTTTGGAGCCCAAATTTGAATCCTCTTGAGGCCTATAAATACCCCTCAAATCTCAACTGAGATTACAACCTTTTGAAAAGCAATAGTTTGAGTTAAGAGCCTTAGAATAGTCTTTGCAAGCCTTGTTTTCCATATTGCTTAAGTGTTCACCTCCTCCCATCTTGTTGAAAAGAATTGTAAGAGTGTGAACCACTTGTAAAGGTTGTAAGAGGGGTATTAGTCCTTCTACAAGAAATTTGCTAGTGGAAGTTAGAAGCCTCTTCGAAGAAGGCTTCGCAAGTGGATGTAGGTCATTTTGACCGAACCACTTTAAAAACTGCTGCGTTATCTAGTTTGCATCCTACTCTTGCCATTTACATACTGCAAACTTCTCTACTTAGTTACTATGCTTCCATACGTTTCTAAGTTATCAAGCTTCTGAAATCGGTTTCCATTGATATTGCATTTCATCGTACGAAAGATTTATCAAAACCGAAGTTTTAATCCACTGCACTAATTCACCCCCCCCTCTTAGTGCCGCTCCGATCCTAACAGATAGTTGTTCCTCTCTCTCTCTCTCTTATTTTCTTGATTTCTCCTTCGTCTCCTCCCCGCATCGCCACTGTCTTCTCCCAACTACATCCCCACCACCTCTTCCTCTTCATCGTGTCGCCACCACCATCTCCTCCTACTTCTGAAACCTGCCACCACTTACTCCTCTTTGCTTCCGCCTTTTCCTTCACCGCATCCTTTTCCTCATCTCCTCTCCTCCTCCTCCTCACTGTCATATTACTCCTAGGTAACTCGTGACTTCTAAGAGGAAATAAACTTTTCTTTGATCTCTCCAGACTCCACCATTCCCCTATCCCCCAACATACACAAAAAAAAACAATTAGTTTTCAATAAAATCCTAAGCAACCACAGGTTTCTGTCACTGCCACAGCATCTCTGTTAAAAAATTAAGACTGAACTTTGTAAAAAATCTCCCAACAAATTTTCTTCCTGAGTCAATCCCATTTTTTTAAAATACAAGGGTATTGTGTTGGATATTGCTTTAACACGACTTATTTTCATCCACCACTAATGCTCATCACATTCACTTTTATAATGTAAAGTTGTAAACCACAAACAATTGACAGGTTTGTGATCTACAATTTGATTCAAACAAGTGCCAGCTCCTTAACAAATGAATTCCTAATCTAACTTAAAGCATAAAAAAAGACACATCATTCTAGAGTTATTTAACACCGAAAATAGTACAAACACTATTGAAAGCATAAATGCAATAAAACAGTAACTAAATATAATATCACTGATTCTCAGCCCAGACTAACCTAACATAATTATGATTTTGTACAAGGACTGTCATACCATGCCAACCAGTAGTATCAGTCCCCAGGCAGACTGGTAAGTACTGCCATACTGGCATGCCGTATGTCACTATGCCAGTATTGACAAGTGGTCTGAAAAACGGACAAAAAAGATCCAAAAATATAAAAAAAAATCATATTTCATGATTTTCTATCATAATTTAATGATTTTTTATTGTATTTAAATAAAAATAAAGTGTATATATGACATAATCAATTGAGTATGAGAAATAGAGTGAGTGAAAGCGGAACAAGGGTCATTTAAAGGGGGAAACTGGGGTCAAACAGTCAAATTGGTTGTTGGACCCTGATTTGACACAAAATTGGACAATTGCAGTCGAAATCCCCAATCATTACTGATTGATATTGATCGGTAATGATTGAGTTTCGATCATATCGGACAGTATAGGGGGTGTACCACTTGGTATGTCCCCCGCTTTCTATGTTATACCTGAAACGTAGTGGTTCAAGTTCCAGTCAGCAGGCGAACAGGTACATATCGCCCATTTCATATTGTTTCAGTTGATACATCAAACACTGCCTTATTATGCCTTGACTTTGTGTATAATGACTGAATATTTACATGTATCATACGATTACAGGCTACTCACTAGACAGAAAAATGCATGAATCCAGGAAAAAGTATTTTTGGCTACTTAATTTCTAGTTAAAGCTACACAATTGGTAATACAAAAGCAATGAACTTATGACAAAGGCCTCAATTCCTATGTGATAATATCATGATACGAATGTGAACTGTCTAATGTACATGAGGAAACACTAATGACTTACTTGACTACTAAAAACAGATCCAAAATATAGAAACACTATAGAATTTCTTGACTACTAAAGACAGAAATATGAAGACTACATGCGTCAAAAGTTGAAGCTGATACTTACTTTTTCAGTATACCTTTCAGAAATGGGAGCCGCTGCTGTAACTGATCTAGTTGAGATAAACCTTGCACAAACGTCACTGGGATAAGAAATAGAAACATAAATATAATGCTAGCCAGTAGAGTAGCTATCCTACGGAGCCAGAGCTGTCGATATGGCAGCCAAAGATTTGACCAATACACATCATGAGGTTCTGGAGCAAGATTGGTGACCCACAACATAGGATTAGATGACTGGAGAACTTTTGAAGCAACTACAGCAGCATACCGAGTCTTGAAAAAAACAAAAGCAGCAGCGCATTCCTGTGCAATTTTCTTAAGAACAGTTAAGCAGTGCAAACATTTGACATCCAAATGTTTCAGAAAAAAACGTGCAAGCAATTTGTAAAACAAAATCATAGAACGATATTTCTTAAAATGTACATGCATAAAAAAAATTGCTGATTTGACTTATCAACACAAGGTTGTCACATCACTTATATAAACATTTTTTCCAGCATATTTTTCCAAAACTTGACAAAAAGGAATGTTTTGGTACATACGATAAAAACATCAAATTGTATATCAAACTAAAAGCGGATTCTAGTAATGTCAGGAAAATGAATTGAACAGGGAAAGATCAAAGACCACATCATAAGTTTTACTGTGTGCTATATTACAATTCTAACTACCATAACATTTTCGAAATTCTTCACAAAATCATTGCAACTAATAAGGTGAAATAAAACGTTAAAAATTTTACTGGGAAAGATAGAATAAGAATTTTTTTCTTCATACATTCACAAGTAGGTGTAGCTTTGATAGTAAGATGACATATACCTATCCAAAATAAACTTATGGATGCAATGGTTACACAATGTGTGTCAACTAGCACTAGTGGTATGATAAGTAGAAAGAGACCTAAGAAAACTTTTAAGACTTTAATAGAAACAATAGAAAGATATTTCAAATTTTTTATGTAACAAGAGGCATTATTACCTTGTAAAAACTAAATTATAAAAAAAATATCCATGTAGTCGTCACCAAATAGTTGGGATATGATGGCTTGTTGTTGTTGTTGTAGAATACTAGAATGTTAGAAACTTAAAAGTTCTAGACATTGACATATGGAAAATTAATAGCAATTTATCCTACAAATTTAGTGAACTGAATTATAAATTAATTACACTATTATGTATTTTCCTTAATTTTCTCTTGTACCTTTTAGGAAATTTTATCCAAATTTTCTAAAGCAGTCCGTCTTCATCCAAATAATTCACAGTGTGAAATGGCTTGTATTTAACTATTACTACTAGTTCGCATCCTATCATCATTATTCAAAGGCTACAGTACTTGCAATTTTATTTTCCTAAATGACTTCTAAGTTCTTTTGTTCTGTCCCTTATTTGCTTGATAGGACTACTAATAGGCCTTAACTCCCACAGCAAAGAGACCAAGTGATCAGACAAGTCAGATGTTCCAAAAAAATGATGCAACATCACAGAGCAGAAGACACAAAGGTGGAACATGATTTTGGTTAATGAAAATGTGCACATCAAAAATATTTATAAGCACAACACCTAAGTTACAAATGCAGAAATGAGCAATAACCTTCTCGGGCAGATAAGAATGGCTGGGGTTGTTTTTCGTGGCACTGATCTCAGATTGACTGCGAATTAACTCAAAAGAATTGGACGTTGCTCCACAAAGACCACATCTGAACATATTAGGTCGACTTCTTGGGTCAAAAGCAGTGGCATTCCAGTGCATGAACTTCTTATAGACCTTTTCTGCATTACTCTGCAAACAAAAGAATGATTGATCTTAAATAATTCTGCTATTAGCAAGCAACAAAATACATGAAGAGAGAGAGAGAGAGAGAGAGAGAGAGAGAGAGAGAGAGAGATCACGTGTATAGACACAAATCACGTACATACACCCATGGTTTTTAATTTCAATATGTACAGCCCAGTACGGGCGGTACATATCGGTCCGAGAACCTCTCGACACATGGACCGCTCGCTACTAGGCGGTACCAAATTTTTGGCCCCATATTAGGTGATACAGGGTTATATCGGGCAGTAATAGTCGAAATTTCCATCGTTACCGACCTATACAGGGCAGCACCGATCAATTTCGACCATTACCGACCTATACCGGGCGGTAATGGTCGATTTTGATGGTTATCGACCTTTAAGCTATTTTATCTAAAATAGCTGAAAACACTAATACAATATGTATTAGTATTTTTAGTTATTTTAGGCGTATCGTACCGAGCAAGGCTCGGTACACTGATATAGACCAAAATTATGGCTGGTACACCCATATTCAAAACAGATACATCAACCTAGAAAACAAACAAACTATGTTTTAACTGAAATATCGATAATTTGTGTGAACAATGAAGATGAAAACAAAATGGCAAATGTCTCATGGTTGTTAATACAACAACAACAAAAAAGTCATGAGTCCTAACTATTTGGGGTCGGCTATATGGATCTTTTGCCACCATTGAGATATATAAAAAGTCATATGCTTAGTTAAGCTCAGAGTACTTAAATCTTCATTTATATTTTCTATTAAAATCTTTTTAGATCTTTCTCTCTCTCTCTCGTCGTACCACTAACATTAATCATTTCACCTCTTCTAACTACCGCATCCTTAAGTCTCCTTAACAGATACTCATACCATTTTAAATAATTTTCTCTCATCTTATCCTCTATTAAAACGATACCTGGTTGTTCACGAATAAAAATATTTATTTCTATCTTTCCTAATAACTCCATATATTCATCTTAACATTCTCATCTCGATAACAAAGTTCTTGTATATGTTATTTCTTCACTGTCCAACATTCAGATCCATAAAACATTGTTGGTCTCACAACTATCTTATAAAATTTTTCTTTTAATCTCCAAGGTATCCAATGATCACACAAGGCTCCTGATGTTCCTCTCTATTTGAACCATCTTTTGATTATATTTTCCTGGATATTTATAGAATCACTAAAATTATTTTTTATACATTCAATTTTTGTCATACTTAATTTAAAATATTTAGTTTATAAAGCTTGCCTTCATAGCTCAAGTTTATAATTAATTCCACTTAAGCGCTCATCAACTAAGACAACATTATTAGCAAATAACATATACCAGGAAGATCTATTATGTAAGTGACTAATAAGTTCATCAATTAGCAATGTGAAAAGGTATGGACTTAATGTGGATCCTTGATGTAATCTTATGCTAATAGAAAACTCACTAGACACACTCCCTATAGTTTTAACATTGGTAGCTACATTATCATACATATATTTAATAACATCAATATAATTAATGGATACATACTTTTTTTATAATATCCATCATAATAAATCTCTGGGAACCCTATTATAGGCCTTCTTTAAGTCAATAAAAATAATATGCAAATCTTTCTTTTTCTCCCTATACTTTTTCATTAATTGTCTTAATAAATAAGTAACTTCTATGGTTAATCTTCTCAGCATAAAATCAAATTGATTTTTAAAAATATTTGTTTCAAGCCTTATCTAACTTTTGAAAACTCTTTTCTAAAGTTTCATAGTATAACTCGTGATTTTATTTCCTCTATAATTTGAACAATTTTGTATGTTACCCTTATTTTTATAAATTAGCATCGAAAAACTCTTTCTCTATTCCTCCTTTTGAATCTCATGATTTTATTAAATAAGCTAGTTAATCAAACTACTCCCTTATCCCCTGAACTTTTCAAAACTTCAATAGGGATTTCATCAAGCCCCACACTCTTAACTATTTTTAATATTCTTTAATGTGTCTTTTACTTCATTAGCTCTAATTTTACAAATAAATCCAACGACTATGATTTATCATCAAATCTAAGTCTCATGTGGAATATTCTTAAATGATTTATAAAAATAATTTTTTCATCTTTCCTTGATCTCATTGTCATTAACAAAGTATTATTTGATCTTCGTCTCTAATGTTAGACAAGTATCATGGCTGCCAATGTTAGACGAAGCAAAAGAAGGTAGCTGATTTTCATTAAAAAGACACTCATATAACTCCTATAAGATGACTAGACATTCCAAGGAGAAGGATTATGTAACAACCATAGTCATCACATTTCCAAAAGCATGGCACTGGTTTTTTGGAGCAACATTCAATGCTGCAAAGTTCAAACTAGTTATAAGAATTCTGTCAAAATCTGTGCTGGATTCTAGAACCATAATGACAGAAAATTCAATAATATATTTTTTTACCCACATAGGGGAATAAAAGAAAGCAGGGGCTGAAAATAATAACCTTACACCATGAAGAACCTTAGCAAACATTTATAAGAAAAGCCTATTCTGTATAGATACATAACAGAAATTAACTTCACAATTTTACAGGACAAACCAAAATGATGCTTCATATAGAAGCATAAACAACCTAATTAAGAATAACTTCTGCTTTTGGTGCATTGCAAGTTCACCTGATGTAAATAGAGGGCAAAAAATGCAAAGTATTCAAGTAAGCATGCATTATCATCTCCACATGTCATAAAACAATCAAAGTGAAATATTGCTGTACATGATGCAATAAAACACCAAGCCGTTTAAGATAGAACCTACACTCCAAACAGTAGTAGCATGCAATAGAATTGCTCACCATAAGTTTCTGGATTTTTCCAACCCGGAAAACCATTTGATGTGATAGGTAGCTCGGACCATGATATCTTGTGAAGAAGTGCCTAACAGTTTCGTTCAGTGATTCTTCAGTTGATTTTGGAACACCACGAACAAGCACAGTGAAGTGGCTAGGATCAGCAGGTGAACGAGTAATATGAATCTGCCTCATTTTAGCAATTCTCTTGTACTCCTATAGAACACAAAAACATTCTCAGAAATTAGCTGAAAATTGCCTAATACCCTTCAAATTCAAAAGAAATTTAGTGCCAAACAATCTGGGTCATAAAACAGAGTTCTTACAAAGTAGAGTAGCGTACAAGCTGCACAAGATATGATATACAAAACAAGGCAATGGACCCATAGCCTGCAAGTGGATTGACCAAGAAATATTTTGTTAGCCCCTGAAGACACATAAACCCAAAACTGTAGTTGCAAAATTATATTCCATGTTTATCTACCAATTAGGAATGATTTTATGTACATCTCTGTAACTGCAGAGTCAGTAACATATTTGCTTTCCAAAGTAAAACTAAGTTGAATTCTTTCAGAACAATAATGAGCATGTATATAATCATTTTCTACAACTGTAACCAAAATTTCTATTTTAAAATTTGAGAAACACCATTAAAATACATCAGATAATCTGAGACTAATAAAGACTGCTTAATTTGAAACAAAAGTGTTGCACCACATCAAGAATGGGCTATGACTTTGATATGTATAAGTTTCTATCCACCCGAAAGAGCACCATGTGAGCACTCCCTTATGGGGTTTTGGCTCACATAGTTTTCAGGTTCATTACAATTATCGTATCAAAACAATTACAGCTCATGACATATGAGTTATATCCAAACCTCCTGTGCAACCCGGTGAATATATGATCTGGTAAAAGATAAACATCATGGATAGTGATAGTGACATGGAAGGCCATATCGCCTCAAAATCCCTCAACACCTGTGGTGAACCTGATGATCCATGTTACTTATAGTATGTGTGCAGACATGACAAGGACATCAATAATTTAAATGAACGAATATGTGATACGTCGATTAGTCCCACATTAGACATCGACTATGGCTTTGATTAATATATAACTTGCTAGGCATCCCAACTAACATCTTTAGGGTACAACTTTTTCAGGGTTTCACCCTAGTAGTTTTGTAGCACGGATCTTACATCGGATATGGTATCAAAGCAACAATTTCTAGGATATATGGAACACGATGAGATCTACTCAGCATCCCAACAAATCCCAAGTCCAGCAAAAACAAAGTATTGGATGAAAGTAGAGGCATGGTAGGTCATAGGACCTGCAAACACCACATCACCTGCGCAGATTTTAGTGATCCATGTGATGCATGTGGGTCAAGGATTTAAATTGGGAAGATTGCCATACCCTGATCAATCATGCAATGAGCACGGTTGGATTTAATTAGGATAAGAATTGCAACCCGCTCCCAAGGAGCATCTTCTGAGTATTCTTTTTATGGATCCTTGGCCAATTTGGTTTTCTGGCTCGGATCATAACCAACTTTAAGCAAGCCAAAATCTGAGTCCCGTGACAATGCAGGTCATAATTTATTTTAAGAAAATTAATCACATATAAACGTGGTTACAATTTTTTAAAGAAACATCCATACTATACATAGAATCCACATAATCCATTTGGTGATTCAAAAGAATTGTAGATCAAGAACATAAGAAGTTCTAGAGCAACTTATGATTTGAGTTAGTTCTTACCACCGTGATTTTTCCATGACGTTCCCAATGTTATATACATCTAGGGATTCTGAAGGAAAATGGTCATGATGCATTTCTTGTCCATAATAGTTCAACGGAAGGATGCCAAAGACACATATTACAGCTGCTATGGAAAAGATCCGTATACTGTTGAGTTAAAATCAACATCAAGAATTAGTAAATCATCTTGCACGAGCAACTTAGAAGAATGATAATTATCTAAATAAAATATAGAAACAACTAACTGAACTCACAAAACCAAAAACTTTCAGACACTTACCAAAAAGGGGTCACCAAATGAAAATATCATAGTTGAATGTCTCATTGTCTTTGACCATTCAAAAGCAATACACGAGATATATATCCACTGTATGTATTACTATCTAGGGTAAAAAAGAAAACATATAAATGCTTTCTATAATCAAGATTCAAATAATCAAATCAGACCTAAAATGGTAACTACGATGTCACCAAGAAATTCCAAGCCAAAAAAACTTATAGGAAGAAGAAGGAAATTTCCAATTAATTCATCTAAACAGAACCATAAACCTCCAGCAATTCGTAGAAGAATACAACGAGTAGATCGTACATCGACAGCGCAATTATAGTAAGTGAACTACAAGAATTGTTCATGAATCTAATTCACCTGAAAACAATCGCCCTAAGAAACACAACTGCATCCAAGCCTGCAGCGGACAGGATCTCCTCTTCCGTGTATTGCCAAGCCTTTACTATCCAGCTGGGAGAAGGAACGAACCTCTCCAAAACATAAGAGTCCCGGTGACGCCCATGCTCCTCCGCGAGCCTCCGCCCAAAATAGACATTAACATTCCCCGGCTGTTTCCTCAGCACCGAATACAGCGACAACAGCAGAGCGCAGACGCCAATGTTAATGCCGGCAGATGTCAGAAGTGCAGAGAGTTTCATCACTCTCTTCGATCAACATAGATCATGACCAATCGCGACTTCCTCGCATGCTACTCCCCGGCCCACTGCAAAATTTCCAAACTAAAACGACTCAACGATAATCACCGGCACGGCGATCACAACACAAGAACCCAGAAAGCAAGGAAACGGATCGATCCATCCAACCAAAATCCTCTAATTTTGGACGATTCCGAAAAGCAAGAAAACAATCCACCGACGCGAACACAACCTCGAATTTGGGCACCCGAGAATCGTAAACTGGTTCAAGAAGATCACACAGCAAACAAGACCAAGAAAGCCTACAACAAAACTCGGATTTCGGTCCCGTAGAAGGATTAAAACCCGAAGGCGGCTCGAAAGATGGCACACATAGATGACAATAAATGCGATCTTACCGTCGATTACCCGAAGGACAACACAAAATGCGCACTATTCTATGGAACAGGAACAAGATTCGAGATTTATGGAACAGATGTAACTAAAGAACGAGGGAACGCTTCGGGAAAGGGAATCGCGCAATGGAATCGCAGCGGCGAAATGGAGAAATAGGAGTGAAACGCTGGACGGGAAAGAGAGGGAGGGGCCCAAGAAGGCGGGGTTCGGTGCTCCAAGCGATACGCGTGGCGCGCATCTATTGGTCCGTCGGCGGCGCAGCGTCGAACGGTGGTTCGCGTGGCGGACAATCATCGCTCGTCGCAGTGGACGCGGAGTGAGATCCCATCCGCCCGCGGCCCAGTTGAACCGAACCGATGTCGCCAGTTTGACACGGATAAGAGGACCGACCGGTGGTCCACTCCACACTCGATTCAACATAAATAGGCCCATTAAGCATACATTATCAAAATTTTACCCAAATTCATCAAAATCTGACTCGAAATATAATTTTTTTTATTCACATGAGTTTCGTATTAGATTAACAATCATCATAGATTGGCTCAAAATCTAAATCGGTTGCTTCGGTGAGGTTTATGAACCGGAGCGGTTCAGCGAAACCGAACCACACGTCCGTCCACATTTGCTGATGCAAAAGAGTTATGTAATTGATTGATGGATTAATTAACGGAGAAGGACGGCAGCAATCTCCTTACCGTGACAGGAGTGCACACAAATCTTGCACTTCAATGCCGTGATGGAATGGCTTAGAAGAATCACGAAGTGGAGAAGAAGTCTCAGGAAGAGTTGGCCAAGCATGACACTCTTCCTACTGCTTTTATTATAGGAATGGGCGGCCTGCGAATAGTCACCCTCACACAGGGATGGATCATTGTTTCTCACATAAATGGTCAACTATATACACATATATATACATAATTTTGGACATGATTATTGCAAAATTATGCATGGAATTGTCTTCTTTCCTAACTCTGGGTTGACCAATTTGAAGGAAAAGAATATGGGGAATCAACTTAGTACAAACAAGATCCATGCGATACGGCGATCTCCATGCCCTACGTATCCTTGTGAGAGAAGAAGCAAAAATTTGATGTTCTTGTTTCCAGTGCATTGCCACAAAGGATTCTTTTGGAGTCAATCTACAGCACATTTATGAACTGCATGCATTAAGCATGTCCAGTTAGAAGTGATTTCCATAATTAGGATTGATGATTAGTAGGGAATCCATGAAATAGTTATCCTTACGATGGCAAGAGTCTTGAATGTTAACGAAATACAAAATAATAATAATATAGTAAATCATATATAATAATTATTTTATTATTTAGTTTGATTTTTTTGAATAAGAAAGCTAACAAATTTCTTCTTTGATTAATAGCTTTGTTAATAAAGCTGTAAAATTTGACAATATTAAACATGTTGACTACAAGTTTTGGATAGTGTGGCACTCATTTCTTTGCATCAAAAAGAAAAAGTCTGACCACATTTCTTCATTTAGACTCACCTTAATCATGCATGATCCATGTGCTCTCATTTATTAGATCTTTTCCTACATTTTTTTTTGTTTTTTTTTAAAAGTGGGAATCGAAGATGTTCAGAAGTTGACTTTAGAAAACATACTATTCTTTCCTTTACTTTCTCTCTCTCTCTCTCTCTCTCTGTCTCTCTTTGATATGCCCTCCCCTCCCACATGTATCTGTTGACATGATACCTAAAGCATCATTTGTTCAAACTGATAGCCAAATGATTTCAGACTGGAGTTTTAACATTGCAGATTTTAGCAGAAGCCAAATGATTGGACAAATATTGCAGTAGAAATAACATCAAAATGTCAAACAAACTCATAATCTAAATATATGATTATGCTAATAATATTTGCCTGAACAAATAAAACCATGGAAGATATTATTTCCTTGCAAAACTTCATTTTTTTTGTTAATTTGTTGGTAAGAAAATGGAAAATTAAAAAAATATTATTTTACAAATTTGTATGATTTTTTTTAATTTTTTTTCAAATATTTTCTCAAGAAAATAAAAAAGTGTAATAAATTTATTTTCTTTTTCAACTATTTAATCAGATCATTTTTTTTTTCTAGGGAAAAGAAGTTAGATTTGGCCCCTGTGGTCAACCTGCCTTATTCTTCTTGACAGTCTTGGGTTACTGCCAATACACACATCAGATGGTGGCCAGTTCAAGTTTTTTATATGGGTGCAGTCCTACAAAAGGAAGGCCCAATCTCCCTTGGAGAAGAGAACTGGTGATAGCAGAAGAGCTTTTTCTATTAGCAAGTGTTGACCTTTTGTTTGTGTAATCATATAGGTTAGACAAAGAAGAAGAAACATAATTCACTGCAAGTCGCAAGAGTGTTGGCAGAAGAAACAAAGGTAATGCCTTTGGTTTAGCATGTAGAAAGGAAGTAACTGCTTAAATTAAAAAGATCAATGCAGAAGGAAGCAAATCTGAAAAGAAGGTTTGCACATTGAAGCTGAGAAACATGTTGAACTTGTTCTCGGGAGAAAGTTCAAATTGTAGATTCTTCTTCTTAGCAGAAGATGGAGTTGTGTGATTCCACCTTCACTTTGTGGAAATCCAAATCCTCTAACTACTAGCTAGCATCTGTGCTGCCCAAGAGGTTGCAAGAAGAGGACAGAGGTCCTGATAGATTCAATGACCAGGTTGGCCATCCCCACTTTACTAGCTGAAGTTTACTGAACTCAGAAATCACACATGAGGTTCTGATATGTGCCATATTGAAAAGATAAAAGAAGGAAAGGATTTCACAAAGCTGTTCATGGTGATGTTTGCTACATGACAATTATTTGGAATCATCAACTGATTCCAGCTTACACAGGATGTGACAGGCAGGGTGTGAGCATTGATAGGATCCAGTGTCATATAATTTGCCTTGAGTACAATTATGTAAACCATCATTTACTGAACCAAATAATTAATTAATCGAGCAACCTCGACGAATCGATCGATCGATAAATGTCATAAAATGAGGTCATTATCTCCTGTCTTTTTACATAAAGAGAAGGAGAAATCAAATCTGGCCTTCTTCTGTTTCTGTGATTAACAAAATGCTTAATCATTATGCACCTGTAACCTCCAACATATTTCATTTCAGGAGTACTACTGATTTGAGATGTCCAGATTCAGTAGCATTCAAATGAGAAAAAGGTACATGGATAGCATCCTTGGAGATCAACTGCACATGCCACCAGAGAATCTTGAGGAGCAAGCTCTTGTGCTAATGGATCTCTGAATCCAGACTGGCAACATTTGCTGTTTTATTCTCACTACAGCTTTGCAGACCATGATAAGGTTTCTGGCTTCGGTACCAGATTGACTATGAATGTTCACAACTAATTATGTGCACCATTGTTAGATTAATGGAAGTAAAACTCATTCCTTGGGTATGCAAACAGTCAGAAAGTGTTTAGTGTACATATATAGAGTAGATCTGTTCTTTGGACAGTATCTTCAGAAAGATCTTACAACTAGAACAAAGCCATCAGTTAAGTAGATACTGAGGCAGTCATCATACTACCACAACAGTTGGGCCAACTGTTGGATTTGGACAAGGTAAAGGCCTTCTAGATCTACTTAGGTCTTTGAGATGACAACAAGAACTTAACAGCTATTCTTCAAGGATAGATACAAGGAAAAAAAAGTCTTCAGGAACTATAGCTTCATTACGGCATCAATGGAGGTAGAATTGAGTTTGGAGATCAAATTAATATGCTTAAACTTGCAGATTTTTGGTTTTTCTTTCCCCTCCAAACATATCCCATGAGATGTTAAATTCTGTCACATATCTGTTCAACTATTCCATAATATTACTGCATACACCAGAAATGAAAACTCCTATCCATATATCCTTCACAAGATATAATGAGTGGCAAATATTTAACTATTCTTTAGTTTGAGATAGCATTGCAAAAATATCTTCTGAGACACTAAAAGTTGAATTTTAGACACACCTGATCATTGGCAAGAGCAATCAAAGATGAGCAACAAGATTTGCTGTCATATCTAAATGCAGCACCTAATTCTGAAACACTTTTTGAGTGTTTTGGTAGCCCAGATGTAGACCAAATTTCCAACCATCTAAAAGGAAAGAAAGAGAAAAGGCAAGACATGAAGACACTGCCACTGTGAATCTTTTGCAATGGAGATGAGTTTCCAAGCCAACAAGCCACATAAAAGAATTTACATTTTTTTTGTTCCTTTTTTTTATTTGACAATAAACAAATCCAGACATACAAGCATGAAGATGCCAAAATTTGGTAACAATGAAAGAAAATATCAAAATGCATATCCATATACAATTTATTTCTTTGAAGCAGAACTACAAAATCATATTTATTCAACAATCCCATTAGACAAAGCTATACATGCATACACTGTGTAACCATAATAAGATTAAGAACCAATATCTATACAAAAATTTTCCATGACATAAAGAAATCTGATTTCTTGCTTCAGACAAATACCTGTTTGATTGAGCAAATTACAAACGAGACTTTTCACAATGTCCAAGTAAGTCCTTTCCATCGAGCACCATCAAATGCTATATATAATATGATATGACATGACATGATACCAACCAAAAGGCATGTCAGTTTTTACTAGGCTTTACTAATAACTTAACATCAAAAAAATAATTTGATTAGTGCATCATTCATTTCAACTATTTAAAAGTAATTATGATGAGATTTTTAGGGTGTGTTGATAATAGCCTTTTTTCATGCTATGAGTTATCTTGGAAAAGTAATTATGATTCTGATTAGTTCACTCAGAGATAAATTTCGACATAGAGGGACACTCCCAACCAGTGGGCATTCTGTGCTGCCAGATCAAACAGGTTAAGGATACATTAAGGAGACACCTTCCAAGCCTCCATGATCGAGTCAAACATGAACAGTCACTGTCGGTGATGGACATGGCATCCTCCAAGGATCTACCGGACCAAGCAAAATTTCCCCGTGCTTGTTCATAATCGATGCTGTCAATTCTGTATAAAGATAATGACTGCAAGTAGTAGTTGCAAGTGCAGATGTTTGACACTAGGCATGCTGATGTTTCAGATAGTTTTGAGCTATAAAAAAGGCTTGGAAGCTCGGACCACCTTGAATCAGTGCAGTTTCAGACAAGCGAGGGAAGAGAGACGGACGACAAAGGATCACAGAGACTGAAGCTAAGCTTCCTGGAGTGGCGTTGGAATGATGGGCTATGGAGATGGAGGGAGAGCAGTAGAAACTTCCTAAAAGTTGTGTGTTGAAGGGCTGTTTCTGAGTTGGTGATGGCAATCATGCATGGAAGCTGCCCTTTGTTCCGGATGGAGATCGACATGACTCCACCCAACTTACATATGTTACTGTAGAAACTCCTCGACGCATGATATAATACTTGAATACAGGTTGACCGGAGGAAAACAAACACATTGTTTAGGAAGAACATGAGGAAGATATTACAGGAGTAGCACGAATGTTGACTCCTAACCCTTAGTGGTGAACCACTGATGATGGTGATGATGTTACCCAATGCAGCGACGAATGAGCATAAAAACAAGGAACTTGCGGCAGAATCTTAAACGATGATTTCCTATTTCTTTTAAGAGAAACACTTCGATTAATCTGCGAAGGTTAAATCAAGAAGTGGTTGTGTTCATCTCCTCTTGTGTTCGTATCTTATATGCAGAAAGCAGTCAGTCGCGGGCATGGAGAAAGGAAAGGGGAGGCTGCAGATTGCGCACCGATTCGGGGGCACGACAGGCGGCCGGATGGATCGGACCTGACCGGTCAGGTCGGGCCCGCGGGACGTGTCTCTGCCGTCGGTGCTCCAATAAAATAACAAAAACACTGCTCTGTTGAGACGTTAAAGTCCTGTTGTTACTACCCGTGCCCGAGAACCACGGAAACCCTCCTCGCATTCAATTATTCGACACCCCGCCCGCTACCCTCTCCCTTATTGCAGAGGAGCCCTGGGTCCCAAAACTTAGGATCCGGGCATAGGATTCCAATCACGTGCGTTTAAATCGACGTGGTGATATGAATCCGATGGAACTTCGCGTTCAACTATTCGACACCCCGAATCGCTACCCGCTCCTGTATTGGATTCGGGCAATGGGTCCCGATCACGTGCATTCGAGGATGACGTGGTGGGAGATGAATTCGATGGGCAGAAAAGATGAGTACGTGCGACCATAATACTGGAAATCAATGCAAGCGTGGAGACAAGACAGGCCTGCGATACATAATTCACGGCTGGGGTGGACTCCACCGTGGTCCACACCCACGACCATCTCCTCGTCCGATCTGGGGGAATCGACGGCTGTGATGCTGACACCACTCAAGTCACGTCAATAGTACGAGTACAGAGCAGTATTTATTGGTGCCTTACTGCTCCTCACGTAAAAGGTCGTAGAAATATTACCGCACCTCGCCCGGAAGACGAACGAGTGCTGTGTAGTTTCATGGGAGAGCATAAGATTATGAGTGATTACAGCGGACAAGACAGCGGCTGTGATGCCAAATTCATGTGTCGGTGCTTATCCTCTTTGAGCTTGTCATTTCTTATTTTCACGTTAGATGTATGGGCAAAACCTCAAGCAAAGAAGAGAATTCTAACAGTACCTTTCCTTCTTTATGGCTGTCGGAGCGGTGTCTTTGATGGAGACACAGAAGGGACGGTTGTCTAGGAGTGTTGGGTCATCCCCTGTACCGAGCTCCTCCAGCTGTAACCTGCTCTGCTTTCGGGTTTCTTGTTTTGAGGGGGTTGGATTAATATGGTTCGTGTTTTGCATTGTTTGGCGCAGTAATCATGGGAAACCCATTAAAAAAGCTGCCTTTTTTGTGATGCTTTCGCTTTCGTTCTGCTCCACCGTGTTCTTCTTTAATATTCTTTTTTCTTCGTTCCTGTGGCGATCGGCGATAGACGTGTCGAGCTGTTCTTTTTATTCGCTTGCTCTGTGGGTCTTTGTCGTGCCCTTCATATTGCGGGGAAGGAGAGAGCGGCAAGGTCACCCGCGTCCAAGCTGTAATCGGTGGAGGGCAAGAGACAGTGAATTCACGAGACTGGGACGACGCGCCTTTAAGAAGGTGCTCCCTCTCTTCGACTTCCTTCCCCCTCCTCCTAGTTCCTCTGCATCCGAGGTAAAAATCCCACCTTTTTTGCTCTCTCCCTCGGTCGCATTGCCGTCGTAAGCCTCGGCTCCGGCCCCGAACCGCTTGGATCCGTCGAGGAATTGGGTCCCCGACGCCGGATATATAGGAAAGGTGGGATCTTCACCGCATTCGGAAAAGGCTAGACGTAATGGCGCCGTCGTTCGGGTGGTGGGATAGGGAGGCCCACCGGGGAACGCCGGTAATCGTCAAGATGGAGAACCCCAACTGGTCCATCGCGGAGATATCGTCTCCTGATGACGATGAGTACGGCGCCGGCGAGGAGTTCGCGGTACCCGGGGGAGGGGCACGGAAGGGGGCCCGGGGAAAGAACGCTAAGCAGATCACCTGGGTGCTCCTCCTGAAGGCGCACCGCGCCGCCGGTTGCCTCACCTACCTCGCCTCCGCCGCCGTCGGCCTCGCGTCCGCCGTGCGCCGCCGCGTCGTGTCCGGGAGGACGGACTCCGACGCCGCGTCCTCCTTGCCGGAGGAGAGCCCCGTGCTGCGCTCGCGGTTCTACTCCTGCATCAAGGTCTTCCTCTGGCTATCCGTCGTTCTACTCGGGTTCGAGTTCGCCGCGTACTTGAAAGGCTGGCATTTGAGCGCCGTGGAGATGCACCGGTTGGTTCTGCCTTCGTCCCTTGGAGTCCGGGGGCTCTTAGAGTCGCTGTACACCGGATGGGTGCGGTTCCGGGTGGAGTACATCGCACCGCCGCTTCAGTTCCTCACGGACGCCTGCGTCATCCTCTTCCTCATCCAGAGTGCCGATCGCCTCATCCTCTGCCTCGGCTGCTTCTGGATCCGCTTCAAAGGGATCGAGCCCCTGCCGAAGCGCTCCATTGGAGCCTCCGAGGACCCCGAATCCGGTGGCGACGACTACCCCATGGTTCTAGTCCAGATTCCTATGTGCAATGAGAAAGAGGTGTGGTTGGGCAACAAGCTTGAATCTTTCCGTTTTGGACTCGTATGTTTTGAGCCAAACTTACCAGCTTTGTTGATTTTTGTCGGCACTCACAGGTATACCAGCAATCGATAGCTGCGGTGTGTAATTTGGATTGGCCAAGGTCCAACATTCTGATTCAGGTGTTAGATGATTCCGACGATCCCACGACGCAGGCATTGATAAAAGAGGAGGTGGAGAAGTGGCAGCAGAATGGCGCCCACATTGTATACCGACACCGGGTCATTCGAGATGGTTACAAGGCAGGAAACCTCAAGTCAGCAATGAATTGTAGCTACGTCAAGGACTATGAGCTTGTTGCCATCTTCGACGCCGATTTCCAGCCCACACCGGACTTCTTGAAACGGACCGTGCCACATTTCAAGGTTTGTCCTTGTCCAAACTCCAAATACTTTGTCTGGAGTCATATGGATTCATGGCTAATGACAATTTTTGTTCAATGGGAATCGCAGGACAATGAGGAGTTGGGATTGGTGCAGGCAAGATGGTCTTTCGTGAACAAAGATGAGAATTTGCTGACCCGGTTGCAGAACATTAATCTGTGCTTCCACTTTGAGGTGGAACAGCAGGTGAACGGGGTGTTCATCAACTTTTTTGGGTTCAATGGCACCGCAGGTGTCTGGAGGATTAAGGCACTCGAGGATGCAGGAGGTTGGCTGGAGAGGACCACGGTTGAGGACATGGACATTGCCGTTCGTGCTCATCTAAAAGGATGGAAGTTCATCTACCTCAATGATGTGGAGGTATAAAGAGGTCTTGGGATGACCTAAATTGTCACAAATTTTTACAGGAATGTTTGAGGATATTTACTTATCTTGAATTCTCTGTCCAGTGTCAATGTGAATTGCCAGAGTCATACGAAGCTTACAGAAAGCAGCAGCATCGGTGGCACTCTGGCCCTATGCAGTTGTTTAGGCTTTGCTTGCCAGATATCATCAGATCTAAGGTATGATTTGTAAACGGAACATGAAATGCTCCACTTCAATGCATGGAAGCTTATTTTATCATTTTGAATCTTGTTAGCTGTCTGTGCTAGATATAATCGGCTGGATTGATACTTGGAAAAAGAATATGACTGGTTCGATTGAATTTGTTGATAAAAATGGATTGGCCTAAGTTTCTAACCGACATAAGCATCATTCGATAAATTGGCTAAAAACTTCAAAGTGGATGATATCATGCAGGTGGGTTATAATAATTATGCTTGAAATATATTGAGGTATTTTATCTACATGTTCCGAGTCCTATAAATTATATTAGTGCATCAAAGCTGTGCTAGAAATAGCCGGCTGGGTTGGTTTTTTGTGAGAGGATATAACCAGTTAAGTTGAATCTGTTGATTGAAATATACTGCCCTAGGTTGCTGGCAATTGACATCAGCATTATTATATCAAGTAAAAAACTTGAAAGTGGATGAGATCACCCAGCTGGTTCATAATGGTTATGCTTAAAATAAGTGGGTGAAATTTGATATGCCTCTTTGAGTTCTTTTAGTTCCTAACTATATCAGGTAGCAGAGATTTTTTGGCACATATTATAAGAAAAGACACTATCATAGCACACCAGCCTTTCTCTAAATATCAACCTAAAAGTGATGTATTTTTACGTGGTGTAAGCTCATATATGTGTATACTGCATCATGGAAATCCATGCTTTATTTTCGTAGGCTTTTCTTCCCAATGAATATTGGTTGAACTATCAGGGATTTACGGAAGATAGAAATATTTGGATACTGCATCCATAGGAGAAATGCAATTAACACTTCGTAATATGATTCACTATTTAGGTGTAAAATATGTCATGCATGGATATCGAGACCGATTTTTCAAGCTCATTACTATGATATCTGGCAGCCATGTGTATGGCCAATAATTGGCAACATCATATGCAGCTAACAGCATCTAAACAATTTGGCACTTTAATACCCCTTTTGGCTTTTTTTGACAAATGTGTCACTTCAACTGCCATGGCAATTAATTTTGTTCTATGTTTCATTATTATTTGACTCTTCAGATAGCCTAAAGTTGCTGAAATTTCAGCAGTTCAAGTGTTCAACTAAGTCTTGCTTATGTATTACTCTAAATATTTCTTACGAAAATGTATCCAATGGTTTCTTTTGTCATTTACATTTGTTATTCTCATTGCAGATTGGGTTCTGGAAGAAGTCCAACTTGATATTTCTGTTCTTCCTCCTCCGGAAACTCATATTACCTTTCTATTCCTTCACACTGTTCTGCATCATCCTCCCACTGACTATGTTTGTTCCTGAAGCCGAGCTCCCTGCATGGGTAGTCTGTTACATTCCTGCAGCCATGTCCTTCCTCAACATTCTGCCAGCCCTAAGATCCTTCCCATTTATCGTCCCATACCTTCTCTTTGAGAACACAATGTCGGTGACCAAGTTCAACGCGATGATCTCAGGTCTCTTTCAGCTTGGAAGTGCCTACGAGTGGGTTGTCACTAAGAAGTCTGGCCGTTCCTCTGAGGGTGATCGTATTTCTCTAATGAAGAAGGAGCCCAAACAGCAGCGAGGTGCCTCTGCACCCAATCTTGATGCCATTGCAAAAGATGAACTCGAACCAAAAAAGGAGTCAAAGAAGAAGCACAACAGGATTTATCGGAAGGAGCTAGTACTTGCATTCCTTCTGTTAACTGCTTCAGCTCGTAGCTTGTTATCGGCCCAGGGTATCCATTTCTACTTCCTCCTCTTCCAGGGGATCTCATTTCTATTAGTGGGCCTTGATCTGATAGGTGAGCAGATTGATTGAACTTGAAAGACTAGTTCAAAACAGTGTTACCAGCATAGACAGTCATCATGGACAGTGCATAGTATCGAAGAGTATCCTTGTTTGGGGAAGGACACAAAAACTAATGCCCCTCCCGAAATCTTTTCCTTCCCTTCCCTTTGTGGAGAGATTCAAGTAAAGTTTCCTCTCCATGGAGATGTAGATAGACCCACTCTCAGACTGCCGGATGCTTTTTATTCTTTCAGGTATCATTCTTTTGTAAGAAAGGTTTGACG
Source organism: Musa acuminata AAA Group (assembly GCF_036884655.1). Lineage (NCBI taxonomy): Eukaryota > Viridiplantae > Streptophyta > Magnoliopsida > Zingiberales > Musaceae > Musa > Musa acuminata. Next base: position 43,904,861 of record NC_088330.1, read on the forward strand.
TTCAGAGGGGAGTTTCCTTATAGCTAGACAATTTTAGTCTCTGTTTGAAGCTGGTAGATAGTGGAATAAGCTTAGGTGAATCACTACACTGCGAATCCCCAAACAAGTGCATAGCCTTCCAATGAGAATGCCAGAAGACTTCAAGATTACTCTATACACGAAAACGCGATATTCATCGGAAGTGAAAATTAGGTTTCTCTTCTTGTTTTCCTAGGGTTGTGGTGTCTCAGGTGTACTTGTTTTTTCTTCATTTTAACATGGCAACTCATTCCCAATGTGAAATGGAACCTTTTGATTTCCAGTACAATGCAGCTGACCTTGTTGAATGACATGGATGGATGCTTTCATCTTTCATTATAATGTTGTAGTTTTGGTAAGATCTTTGTGCAGAAGAACGCACAAGACCATAGTAGCATCATGCAGTTATATGCAAGTCAACAGAGCTCTCTTTGTCGGATCGATGAAAGTAATGATAATGTTATGTCTCGCACTGCAATGGTGATCTTGTTTATGACTTGTCTCCATTGGGCAAGAATGATATTGGCACAGTCTATCGGTTTGGTCTTATCTTCTCTACTTGGTAACAGTTGTTGTTCACATGACAGGCAGTGGTATCAAAAATTGGCTGTGGAGGGTCAGGAAGTGACCCCAGATATGTGCCACAGACAGCCAAGCCTGCCTGTCTGTCTGCTAGGATGGATTCAAATCCAGTCTGGTTGGACAGTCTGCGGGGCCTTTTTGAGGTCATTTCTTCAGCCTTCAAAACAGTACTCCTCAAGTAAAGTGCTGGGTTTGCTTGCATGATATCATCATCACCATGGCCACTAATTAAGACCGCACTGCTCTTTGACAAGTGTTAAATGTATGCAGTGAACAAAATTTGCCTGCAAAACTTGTCTGTGTATGCCATGCAAGAAATTATGCAGTCTGGATATGAACTAGCATGGTCCACCAAGAATCTGGAAGTGTTCCATGTAGATTTAGCACTCTGCAGAAATCTTATTGCTTCATGTGGTGAAGGAAAAAGCGTACAAGCATCAATATGCTGCCTCTGTGATGTAATGGTCCATGCAATGCTGTCATCGGTGGTCCGGCTTGGCTGATGACAATGGCTTACCTCCATGCTCGCGTGAACCATTCTTCTTCACTCTGAAAGCATGATGCTCTGCTGATTCAGATTGCTGCTGCTGCTGCAGAGCCTCTCACTCCTGCAGGGTGTCTTGGTTAAGAATGAACAGGATATAAACCCTCTGTTGTATGTGTCAAGTACAACCGTGCCAACACAAAAGCAGGCAGAGGGAATCAAATCAGAAAGACTGGTGGAGGAATAGTTAAATGCTTCAAGTAACTGCAGCTGAAAGATCAAAAGATTCTTCTGTGAAACCTTGATTTACTCTTATCAGTATGCTTTGTTTTGAAAAATGTATACAGGGCTACATCAGGAATCCTTTCTTGATAACCATTCGAGAAGATTTTGGACATTGCCAACAAAAGGGCTGCAAGAGAGTATAATAGCCTGAAGCTGAAACAATTTGAGGAGTAGCACTGAACAGTTTGCTTCCTGATGAAGTTGCAGCAAATGTGTTGGTTTATGGAACTCAACTCATTATTTGCTCTGAGATCAGTTAGCTCTAATACTATGGATCAAAGGAGCATTTTTTGTTCTGCTTTATAAAGCTATTATACTCTTGGAGGTACTCATGCAATCAAGCTGACAAGAAGTACCATGCAATCAACTCAGTGATCTGTAGTTTGATACTGATACTTGAGTTGCTATATGTAGTGTTCTTCGGGATCTTTAACCCACAAAGCATCACTGGATCACGAAGAAACTATTTATCCTAGTGAACAGACAAGGATCAGTTGAATAACCCTCGTCCATCTTGATTGTTAACATGGACAACGATGAATCTACCAGAGGGAAACGGCTGCTTCACATCATCCTAAAGCCACTCTACCACCATGGAGTAATTACTGCAAGGAACTGCACAGTGCGGAGGAAGCCAACTAATGTGAATGGCATGGCACTTGCGGAAGAAGGCATGCACGAGTTCGAACTCAGGTACATCCTATGTATGATCTTCCAATCCTACATCTTATCTCTCTAACACCCAGTGTGGTGCACACATGACCTAGCTTTCATCACACTCTTTTAGCTTAGGCACACATGCCCAAGCTTGTGATCCTGCACATGATACAATAGATGTAAGAATTTGCAGTCACAAGTCAGATAAAATCTTTGAATCCCCATTTCTATAAGCTTCAATCTAGTTCAGACAAACTCATACTTAATTGTAAACCCTACTGTAGGTCCCAGGGATTGACAAGCCCTTGGGACACTAAGAAGAACACAGAAAGGATAGGACTCAGGAGCCAGGGTGATGTAGTGATTAAAGACAATATTTAGTACACTAAGAAATGCAGTTTTCACAAAGAACAATATTAGAGAGGATTAAGCACCAAAAGATTGTGACAGCCAAACTACAACATAGATGAGGAATTACCCTAAAACCTCCAAAGCCTCCATACTGCAAAACCCTTCCCCAAGTGGCCAAGGAGAAGATACAAAACACTTGAAGGCCACTGGAAAAGGCCACTGAGGCCAAGGTACCTACAGATCTCATGGATATCCGACCAATGTCCACCCACAAGCAGCTTACACTTAACTATTACTTCCCTACTCTCCAGCCTTCTCGATCACCGGGATTTGTGCTACCTTCAGTTGCATCAGTTTGAAGTTGCAGAGAGGCTCATGCATCTGTCCAAGCAGCAAACACTGGCATGTGAGACAAGGGCAGCGCAGACCTTAGCTGGGTTGATGGCATCCATGAGTGCAGCGGTGTAGGACTGATGAGCTTTGGAGGGGTCTTAGCAAAGAGCATGGAAATATCAGTCCTATCAGGACTCCCTTCTCTGGAGCTGCTCAAGCTGGTAAACAGAGATGAAGGATTCATTCCTGGAGCAGTCACCAGATTGGCCGAATCACCGATGCCTTGTGCCGAGGTGTTCATGCTGACTACACTGTGCAGATTGCTTGCCGAGTGCTCATTTGGAAATCCAGCACTGCTAGTTATTAGCGTCTGATTTTGTTCTTGGGGGATCGGTGATGTTTGGTTGGTGGACTGATAGCTACTCGTGATGTTGTCCGCAGTTAGATTAAGCTCCCGGTTGCTGCTTGGAGCTGAGGGCTCGACGTTGTTGTTCCTTCTCGCGAGTTCACCCGCAAGCAGAGTGCTGCTTGCCATGATCTTCTCCACATGGTATCGCGAGATGTCGAAGTTGGTGACGGCATTCAGGCCACGGAACTTGATTGCGGCAATGTCATATGCCTCAGCTGCTTCCTCTTGGGTACCTAAGATTCAATGTCACAGTGTGAGAGAGATCAAAAAGTGGATGCTTTTTGTCATCACTTCCAACATCAAAGATCATGAATCGGTCAAACAAAGGCTTTGGAGTCACTGGGTGATCAGCCTTGCGAAAAGCATGACCATAGCAAATAAAAAGTCTCGCTCTGGAAAGCATGCTTTGCCAGGGAAAAGCAATCTTTGAGAATGGCTGGGCAATCAACATGTTAGATTTGGCAGCATTATGATTGGACCTCTGACTTCACGAACAAAGGACATGGATGACCACGCTCGTGATACAACCATGCAAATTGCATCAACAACGGTAAGCCCACCTCAATCTACAGACTTACTGAAGGTTCCAAGATAAAGATCCTTGTTCCCTGAGACCCTCCCTATCCGAGCTTGCCACCTTCCATGTTGGTGATGCCTGAAAACACATCCGCATGTTAAGAACTGAAAATCCAAGGGACCCGAGGATGAGTTTCGAAGAGAGACCTCGTCACTCCTCGATAGATTGATGCTCCTCGGGAAAACCCGCTACTCTTCCTGGCGATGGAAGACGGAAGAGAGATGAGAAAAGATCAAGAACAGCATAAAGTAGAAAGAAGGCAGGAATGGATTTTACCTTCTTAGATGGGCGACGTATTCCTGCCGACTCATGTTCTTCATTTCCTCGAGCTCTTCCCGGTAATCTTCCAGCTGAATTCAAACCCATCTTTAGTTAGCATGCTGATGCACGATGCTTCGAGAACCCAACACTCGATCTGCGTACCATGAAGTTGATGTGTGTGCTCGTTCCCCAGTATTTTAGTGCCGCCAAGTCGTAGGCTCTCGCAGCTTTCTCTTCCATGTCGTAACCCCCTGGGAGACACCAGATCGAAGTGCTAAGGAGTCTTGCACTCTGGAAATGGAGGTGCTCTATGGATGAAACGATGACAAGACAGAAGCATACCCAAGTAAACTGCGTTCCCGAATAGTTCACCATCCAAAACATCCCATCCCCAGGCAACAACGCAACAGATTAGATGTGACGAAATGGGTCAGCTCCCGAATGTACGTGTATCGGTTTGTTCTACTGACCTTGCCTTCCTTTCCTGGTTTGGCCTTCCCTCTTGCAACTGTTGTCCCACAGATGAGCTTCGTATCTGCCGGTCCATCTATGCCTGTTGAAGAAGCACCCACCCGAGTGAGAACAGAAGACACCCAAGTTGGCTATACTCCATCAAAATGACCAGGGGAGAAGATAACATATGCAGAGAACTATATAGAACAGGAAAGAACAGCAAAAGATCTGCGCTGACCTCGTAACACCCCTGTACTGAGATGTTCTCTGCCCAAATGTGTCGATCGACTTCCGGTGGACCGGTTGCTTTTGGCCTCCTTTCCCGGCGCCTCTCTTCTTGGTAGGATCTAAGATCACGTAGTCATCAGCTGTGGCAGAAGAGGCGTGCTGTGGAGCAGTGACACAACTGGACTGTGAAACGGGGCTCATGGACAAGCTCAGAGATTGCAAATCTCCATACCCCATGGCAGCAACAGGACCAGAGCCCATCCCATCACCCACATCACCGTTGCTGCCACCGGTCACCCAGTTCCTAAGCCTTGGGATGGCTTCATCCCTCACAGCTTGCCCCTCCAATGGAGCCTGGTACATCTCATGGCTCGTCAGCAGAGAACAGATGCCTTGTTGCAGCGGCTGGAAGTATGGGAGCTGCTCATGGAGGATGCCCGATGGATGGCTTCCGTTGCCCTCAGGCTCTGGATTCTGGTGGTAGTATATGCTGTCCAAGCTTAAAGCCATTGCTCCCCTGTCATGGTTCCCGTACTGATGGGTCCCCATGTTTGGACCACAGCCTAAGAAGTCTTCCAGTTTGGGGGATGGAGATGGCACCATTGCTTCATACCAAACAAAACAGGATAAGGAATATGGAAAGTGCCTTAGATTCACCTGCTTGCTCGGGAGTGTGGAGACACACCTTGTTCGTGTGATCTGCTGAGGGCTTCCATGAGGCAGAGAGACCCATTAGACTTGAGAGGCATGGAAGACAGCTGAGAGTAGTATCCCCCATTCTCACTCACCCCGTAGCTGAAGCCAGAGCTGCTCAGCTGAGGAGAGAGGAAGAGGCTAGCAGAGGCTGCGGAGACGGCACCGGGAGGAGGCTGGGATTGGTGATGATGGTGTGGGTCGGCAGGCACCTCCATGTTCATGTGAGAGGAGAGGGAGAAGCCCAACCAGCTGCCGTTGTTGTTGTTGTTGTTCATGGACTTCATCTTCTTCTTCTTCTTCTTCTTCTTCTTCTTCTTCTTCTCAACAGGACCCAAGGTGAGGCAGCTCAATCATTGGACGGTACGTGGTGTAATCATTCCACCATTGTTGCTGCCCGCCATTGAACTTGGGTTTTTGTGTTGGGGCTTCAATCCGAGTGAGCTCTCATGGTGGAAGATGCAGAGCATTCCCATGCGTTCTCTTGCAAGGGACCTGAGGTCCCTTTAAAAGAAGCGAGGAGAAGGAAGAGAGATCCAGCAAACAAATGCTGGGTAAATTCCACTCTCCTCCGCCTCTTTATAGGGATCTGTGTTCTGAGAAGGACCATGACTTTGGCTTTTCCTTCTCCTTCCTCCTGACTTTTGCCTTAATGCCTGTTAAACCCTACTGAAACCCACTGCTTTGGAGGCTTAAAGTGCAAGCGGGATTGCACCCACAATTGGGGCCTGGCATGTCTATTACCCACGAGGAAAGCTTCGGAAAACACACAGAATTAATGGAGGGAGGCAGCTTTTCCTTCTCTTCCTCGTGCTTGTCTCGAAGAGTTTGTGGCCAAAACATGAGATTGACAGGGGAGGGAGGCCATCTGTCAACCTTGTCACCTCACAACAGTTGTAGCTCTGTACCACCCTACGCTGCCAACTGAGTGATCTAATTGCGAGTATGGTTTCCCGAGTTCACCATGCATCCTCCTTCCACACCAAAGATTTGCCGAGGCAAGCAAAGAGCAGAGGAAGAAGAGGATTACAATGTGTGATCTCACACGTCTGCAGGTGGAAATTCCATTGTTTGAGGTATCGAATGTGGTCAACAGCTGCTTGCAGACAAAAACCGGAATGCGGCTCGACAGTATGTGCTTCACAAATTCCGTGAATACCGCAGCATCGTCTCTTCTTCACTGTACCAACGTATTCCATGTAGAAAGTGATTACAGGGTGGGCATACGTGATGCATGCAGATGTGCATGGCTGCTGTACATCTCCCCACCCACGCAACTATCAGGTTCTTGATTACTTGAATGATGATCGAGAGCAGCAACTACATCCCACAAGAACACTTTTGCTGGGAATTATTGCCCTGCATACAATGCTTCACGCCTCTTCTTCTTTCAGTAGTCCCTTTCGGTGGCAGAGACGAGACTGTGTTATTATGACATGCTGCTCTGCCTACTGTCATTTATGTCATAATTTTTCTGTGTACTTGTTGGGCTAATGGCTATTCACCATCACCAAAAAAAAATATCTCTCTCTCTCTCTCTGTGGTCAGACCAAACATTCCTAATGCTCGGATCCTGTGACCATCCACAGCAGGGAGATGTGGAATCTACCATGCTATGAATCTGGACTCGAAGATCTTTAAACTTGTTGTGTCTCAAAGAAAAAGAAAAATAAAGATCTCTTTTACCCCTTCTTCTTTGGAGTTTTATTCCATCAGAGCAAACAAGACAGTGGCCAAGAGGGAGGAGGGGGTCTTGGTATTTGTTGTTAGCAAAAGAAGCACTTTATTCATGAGAGAGGCCATGACCGATTCACCGAGACAGTCTCCCTGGGAGAAGGTGGTGCTGCCTTCTCTGACCACTACAGCGGCACCCTCAGGCAACAACAGTACCATCAAATCCATAACCTAACTGGCTGGCTAGCACAAACACACACACAGAGAGAGAGAGAGAGAGAGAGAGAGAGAGACAGGCCATCTCTCCCTGTAATCCTGGATGGATGGATAGATAGATGGACATGCGCTTGGGTTCTTAGTACCAACATGGCATTTGTATCGGTCATCCATGGACGCATGAGGGCCACAGGCCTAGTGGACCTCTGTCTGATAAGACAATTCAGTGTGGCGAGACCCTCTTTGCATTCATGTCGAGAATGCCACGAAACCAGTGACAGCATCTGAGGAGGCCAAAAGAAACAAAAAAAGGATGGTAGAAGGATCTACAGACGATATAATTCAGATTAGCGAGAGGAAATGGAAGATACCGAGGCATTCCACAGATGCAGATCTCATCGGAGGAGAGGAGGCTCTGCTTCTGTGCCAAGTGCCTTGTCAGATGCAGCAGCATCTCTCATGCGGAGTGTGCAACAATTTTGCCAAGCCACAAGAAAAATGTTTCATGCACAGTGTGGAGGGAGGGGTTAAATGAATAGGCAACAAGGGAAACAAGACAGAGGAAGATCTAGCAGCTTGTTGTGACATGGGAAGACAGATATCTTTGCTTTAGCCTTTTCCTTTCACCCCTATTGTCCAACAGTGATGTTTAAAGGTGGGAGGACAGGCAAATAACCATTGCAGTGTGTGGACTGACATGGTAAAAAAAGAAGAAGAAGAAGAAGAAAGAAATGGGGATCACAGGAAACAAAAAAAGTAAAAGTAGGCTTCATTCCATTCAAGCCTTCTGCAGCCGATGCAGCTGCACAGTAATAATGGAGTTTAATGCTGGTTGTGTCTTTCACGAGGGAATGAAGACACAAGATCCAAACAGAATCCAAGCAAGTGTACCAAAGTGTGCAAAGGCCCCAAAAGGAATGGGGAGTAAAAGCCTCTCTTGACAGCAACTCAACATGCATCGAACCAGCCCAGCTACAGAGAACATAGAGGCTAATCCAAGAAAAGGTCAGAGAGAGAGAGAAGCGTTGGAAGAGGAGAGGAGGCTGCAGCTGGCTCACATGACATTCCAACTTTCTTTCTGTTCCATACTAAAGCCCCCAATTAAATCTCTCTCTGCACCTGCCTGCAGAGAACCAGATGTCTGCTTGTGCTTTTACTTCCCTAGAAACCATTTGTCACTGTGCATGAGAGGTCAACATCCCAAGGGAGATGACTCATGTGTCCTCCTGATCGACAACATATAGCAGCGCTGGCTTCTCCGACGTCTTCTTCCCCTCCATGCCCAAGATGAGAAAACTTGATTGGTCATCATTCAATCTGGGCTTTTGCTCCCTCCCCTGTGGTGCTGTGGGTTTATGGTAGGAGAGACAGGAACGTGGGATCTAAGGAGGAGGAGGAGGAAAAAAGCAACACTAGATTTCCAAACTTGCAGGGGAAGCAGTTTGTCTCAGCTAACAAAAATGGCGAGGAGAGTAAAGCGTAGGCTGCAGCTGCAACTCAACAGCAAATCACAAGAATGTCAACCCTAAAGAGCCTAATTCTAGCAACCTCTGCCCTCTGCATGCCAGAACGATGGCCGGTGGGTGGGTGGGTGGGGTTCACTCGGGACTTCATTTGTGTGCATGCTTCCATTATTCCCACTCTCCTACATGTGATCACGAGAGAGAGAGAGAGAGAGAGAGAGAGAGAGAGAGGTATGGGAAGAAAGATAAAGCTTTGAATGCAAAAGGTTCTCTTCAGAACTCTCTGCACCAAAGTCTGAAAAGACCTAATCTGCTTTCTCCTTTTGCTTTTTCTTCCTTTCCTTCCTACCTTCCTTCCTTGTCTGCAAGTGAAACCAGAAGAGAGCCACAAAAGATCAAACATGCGCCATCTCATCTTGATCATCATCATCATTCCTGCTCCTGTCGTTCATCATTCATGCATGCATCCATATGCATGAGTTGTTCTCGGGTACTCGATCCATCAACTACAGCAGCAATTATTCTGCACTCATTAGACGACGACGACGGTGTTGGCAAGCACAAAAATGGATTGGTAATGCGATTGACAACGTGATGCTTTCAGATCGGTCGTGCATGGACGAGACGAGACGAGACGCGCAGAAGAGGACGACAGACAGGGGGGTCATTTCCATGTGAGGAGGCGGAGGAGGAGGAGGAGGAGCCTTCCTTCCTTCTCCATCATCGAATTGGACTCCACCGAGGCACGCACCAACTTTATGGCGGGATTGCCGACTCCGATGTGAGTGGAAGCTAATGGAGAGACGAGCTTTCATGTCTCCATCGACGTGGAATGAACGAATGACTGATATACGTGCCCTCGAATTATTGCACGATTTATTTTGTGCTTTACGATTCTGCAGCAAAACACATTTACCTCTCTACCTACGAATACTATAAAACAACAACACTTAACACAACAACACTGCACATTATAATTATTTTTGAAAAGAATAATAAAATAGTGCACATTACAACAAGGAGAAGAAGTGAGACTGTGGTCAGCCATTAAACAAAAAGAATGGACAAGAAAATGGCTTCACAGCATCATATCATCAAGTTCATAATGCACATCACAAATAGCTTATGCAACTGAGGGCAAGCACTAGTAGAATCCTTCACGAGGCCCTGTACAAGTGAAAGGTTAGCATCATTGAATGCCTCTGCAGCTGCAATGCATCACCATAATTGCCACATCAATGAACATGCTCAACATCAATGCCAAGATTGTGTCATCCAAAGAAAACAAATAAATTTGGTGAAACAAGGCATTGGTGCACCAGATATAAATTGCCCTGTGGAAGCACACCAAGGTAGCCAATGCTAAGCATATACCCCCCACCAACAATAACACTTTTTTTTTTAGGTCAAACCAATAAATTCTTGACGTCTGAGCAAGTTAAGAATTACAAAGACTAAATGTGATTTGGTAGACCATGCAATGTCTGAGCAGGTTTTCGGTGGCGACATATGTATAACCAAAAACAATATATAGATGACGAGTTGTTCATATGAATGGTTCTGAATACAATGGAGAACGGGCTTCCAGATGATCGGCAGCTGCAAGTGAGACTTGTTGCATCAGATGCCCTGCAAAAAAAATAGCAGCTGCCTGTTTCCAACTTTCCGTGTTCAGATTATATCAATGTCAATTTAAGATGGAACGTAAAGAAGAAGCAGAACGTTTTGTTCGACTAACAAGCATTCTAATCAGTAGGACACCTTGAAAAAATGAAAGAAAGAGAAAGAAATTCCAGTCATCAGCTAAAGTAAACAAAGATTTTCAAGTTGTGGTAACTCATTGAGTGCCACAAAAGAAATTCTTTCAAGTAATTACATGCCAAAACAGATATTTTTCTTACAGGGATGTTGACTGCACTAGCACTCATAAAACCTACAGAATTGTTTATCTCTCTTCATTCATAAACTGATATTTTCTCCTTTTCTTTTGAAGATTCTTTTCTCAATCCAAATTAAAAAAAGATGTTTGCAAAGGTAGCGAGGAACAACGAATGGCAGCTTTTTCATTCCATTTCTATATATTTCAGATTCTTGTATACACCAAGTGCAGTTCTTGATATCTCGTTGTCACGGTTAGCTGATTGGATATATGTCGTCTACATCCATCTAATCAGTAACAACTACTGTGTTGCGATGCAATTTGCCACCGATCAAGAGTCCTCTTCCCCAGCCCTAGCAACTTTACAAGAGAGTCAAAAGATTTCATTCCGGCCATATCTGGGCCAACCCAGATCTTTCCAGAGAGAATCAACAGATGGGCCAAAGCAGTTTTCACAATTAGGACCAGCAGTTTTGAGACCCTGTCAGATGGACACCAAAGTGGCATGATAACAGTAGTCTGAGACCACTTGAAGGCTTTTATCACACACAAAGGTTGATCACATCTGAACATTGTTTGATCTGTCAACAGATTCAACTCCTAGTTCCAACATTTATTCACTTAAAGATATCTAACTCGACCAAACTCCCAGTAATCTCCAACTGATCAGACTCATGGAACATAGCTGAAGCAGTAAGGCAGATTCCAGCATTTCAACATCCGAGTCACCAACTATAAATGTTTCCTGAATAATAAGTGTCAAACTATTACCACTCTTCTAACTAAGTGGTGCTTCTAAGACTAGCTAATGTTGATTATCTAATCTGGCAACACATTTAAAATTCCATGCATTAAACTTTTTTTTTCTAATAGAATTCATTAGCAAGGATACCATCACGACCAGACTTGATGGAATAAGTGATGCATAAACTTATTGAGCCCAAATTGTTGGCCCAAAATACTTAAGCCCAAATTAATAGTCATTCACCCATCAAACACTTATAAACCGATTCAAATCTTCCCCTACTTCCGATATGAGACTAAATTATGGCTATTACAATATTCCATATTTAAAAGCTTCACATCCTTGTCAATATCTGAAACATAACCCAAAATCAAACCCTTAGTAGGGTGCACATAAGAACCAAATCTAGTGTTGCCTCTACATTATGATGTGCCGCTAGACTCATCTAGCTATAGTCCTTTCCCCTCACTAGGCCTAATATTAGGACAGCTCTGATATCATTTGTCCTTAAACACTATTAACTTATTGAGTCTAACAGCTAACCCTTCCGTTCAAGTCAATAATAATACACTCAACAATACCAAACAAGCCAAGAATAAAAAATACATCCGTAAATTATTCAAAGCTCAATACATGAACTATTTTGTTAAGATCAAATCCTTTATTGCATATCAATTGGACACTATTTGAAAGTACAGGGGTGTTTTGGTAAATTAGACTTGGAGTTCATATATGTTTTAGTATCCACTGGATCAGAGGATGTCAATAGTATGTGACTCCTAAAACATAGTAGCATACAGTATGCATTCCAAGGGTCTTGTTCCCTGATTCAAAACTCTTGGAATGAAAATTCAACAAAATCAAAGGGCAGTCTGGTCAGTGATTGAAAAAGGCGCTCGGGAGCTCGCCTAGGCGCTCGGGCGAGGCGAGGCGAGGCCCGAGCGCCTCGCTAATCTCCCAGGCGGCGCGCTTCAAACAGGCGCCGCCTGGGCGCTCGCCCGAGCCCAGGCGCTGGGCGCTTTGGGCAAGCGCCTGGGTAAACCAAGGCGACCGAACCAGGATTTTAGGTCTGGTTCGGTCCTGGTTCGGTTATTAGTTGGTTCAATCGAACCAACTAAACCGATATAACCCTTACCCAACCCTAACCCGCTGCCGCTCCCGATCCCGATCTCGCTGCTCGCCGCTGTCGCTGCTCGCGCCTCCCGCTGCTCGTCGCTCCTGCTCCCGTTGCCGCTGCTCGCCGCTGTCGCTGCTCGCGCCTCCCGCTGCTCGTAGCTCCCGCTCCCTTTCACACTGTCGCTCGCCACTGCCGCTGCCGCCGCTCACCGCTGCTTCCTCGTTTCTCCGTCAGCAGGTTTATACTGTTAATGTGATTATATTTATTAATTATATTATATTTTTTATATTTTTATTTAAAATTTTAAATAATTATATTTATTAATTATTTTTTATATTTTTATATTTTAGCGCCTCGTTTCGCTCGGGCGAGCGCCTAGCGCCTCGGGCATTTTTTGACCTTGGCGCCTAGCGCTTTTTAAATCACTGAGTCTGGTGTAAATAATAGCATACTAAAGCCCGGCCAATCCATAAAAAATTCCTGTCTCAGAATTGTTACCTGGGGACAAAAGAAAGAGATGCGAAGAAAGAGAACAAGGAAGAAAGAGAGAAAGGGAGAATACAAAACACAGAGAAAGAGAGGAAAAAGTAAAAGGGAGGAAAAGAAGAGAAGCGGAACTTTCAGTATGGTTTTCAAGTTTGATTTTTTAGGAATCAATCTACTAACCATTACACAATCCATTGTTTGAGATCCAAAACCTCCAATACCAACTGTCTATATAGCAGCATGAGTTTACCTTATTTGAAATAAACAAACCAATTTTTAATTAACTCACAACCTCTAGTATCTAGATGGTGTTAGAGCTTGAATCCAACATGAGAAAATATCAGATTTATCTTTGATTCAAATTAAGCAAAAGTGGGTGAGATTAGCAATGAATGAGTGGGGTCTGACTAAATTTTTTGACACTTTAATCCAAAGGCAAACTGCTACCATTTTCCTAGCCCAAGGATAGACACGAGTAGCGAATACGGTATAATGGTTGAATGCAATCCAAACAAAAAACAGTGGAGGAGCTCCCTTTAATGAGAGATTTAGAGAAACTCGATGTATGCAGTTTTGTCTATAAATAGAGAGCTTGTCTTCATGACTCGATTTGTAGTCAACAATCTAGCAATTAGGTGACCTTACTATTGAACCCGAACCAAACAAATACCTAAAAAACACAATAATTTCATTGTTTTCCTAAAAGCTTCCTTTAAAATATGGGTGATTGCACAGTTAGATAATTTTGATCAATGATTATAATAAATGTGGGATGATAAAGTTAACCTTTGATATAATGGTAAGATTTCTCCTTTAAGTCCTAGGTGATCAAGATTTGGGCTGATTACTGATTATCCATTGTAATTAGCTACCTTTAGTATCCCGGTTCCTACATTTTCAAAAGTTACATTGGGATCTCTATACTTAAGAAAGTAAAACATTAAGATTCCTATACAGGGTTTAAAAATAATTTCATAGGGTTAAAAAGGAGAGGTTTTATTGGAGCAATGGGGATAAATGTTTCACTTTCGTAAGTATAGGGATCTCAATGTAACTTTTAAATATATAGGGATCAAGATGCTAAAGGTAGCTAATTACAAAGGGTAATCTGTAATTATTCACCCTCAAGATTCAAATAACAGAAACACTCTATGTAGGTAATGTTTCATACCTTGATCGCCCCCAATCCTTGCATCAGTGGGATCCTTATTCACTAAATTCGTCACCCTTATTCACTAGATTTGTCAATTATAATAAATATGTGACTATTTGCGGAAGGTAAATAAAATACAATGATACATTATGTAATCCTTGTATGACTATATTTTAAATGTCACATTATGCACAATGTGCTTTTCTCTGTAAACAAGGTTGTGTATATTTTGATGAACTTTTCTTTTGATCTCACCAAATTCTACGAAGGTAGACAGGCTATAAGAAGATGTCAAAGGTTGAACCTATGGAGACCTACAGTAAGCCCATCAAAACAAGGATAGATCAATATAATTTAACCAGCAACTGTTTGATTAGATTAGATTGTCTTTAGGACAAATTTATAACAAGCTCTGGCAGGCTAAAAGTCGACATAACTATATTAAGCAGATCAATAATCATCAGATATCAGTCAACTTCGATGACCAGTTGGTAAAATTTTCATAAGAGATTGGAAGAGGATAGCAAAAAAGAGAAGAGTCAGCAGATAGTAGGCAAAAGACTCCATGTAGATAAGTAAATGACTGACACTCAAGTATCACTATATAGAAGAAGGGTGCTGCATTTTGTAGAAGATAGATCTAGGGAGTAACCATTAAAAATCAATTATGAGGATGACAGGCCCTATTCCTCATTCTATATTGTCTCTACTGCAACTCTCTCTCATTCTCTGCTCCCATACTCTCAAATTATTGGCATTCTATTTCTAACCAATCTTATAATATCACCTGCTTTCTCAGATCAGCAGACATTCTTATATCAAAAAGTTCATCACAGCAATGCTACTCTCTGCTGGAAATCAGATTGAACCATACTAGAAACTATTCAGATTTGATCAAGCTCGATTTGGCTCTTGTTCTGACCAGCTTCTCCAGGAACCATTATGTTATGTCTCTAAACTTATTCTCACTTGTTTTACCAACAACTTGCCAGAAGGCAGCATCTTTCATGATGAATTTTGGTAAGTCTACTTATCCATAGCACCATCTTAACAACATGCACTTGGTTTTAACTGGATTTGTCAGGAAGTTGAAGTTGGAACTGAAAGCGCTGACTTAAAAGATAAAGATCTTTGAGTTTGATATTTCTGAATAATCTTAAGCCAAAAAGGTAGCATATTCCATTATGAATTTTGCCAAGCCTAGTTATCCATTTCATCATCTTAACATCATAAACTTGGTTTTAGCTAGATTCATCAAGAAGTTGAAGTTGGAAATGGAAGCACTGACATAAATGGTAAAGATCTTTGAGTTTGATATTTTTGAATCTTCAAGCCAAACTTGATTCGACTGAGTACTATTTTCCATCCTCGGCTGGGAGATTTTGGTCCAAAGAGAGTATCGAATGCATAAAGGCCTAGTAGTTAGAGGACTACCCGGAGTTTAGATACCTTGGTTTTTTAAGAATGTATGCAGAAATGGTGCACTGAATAGATTAATCAATCAGATACATTGAACCAAATAAGATTGTCGACTGGACAGACATATTTTAACTACAATCTCATAAACCACTGTAAGGCAGGCAAGGGAAAAAAATTCTACAGAAAACAAAAGCTAGCAGGACCCAGAACTAGAACGAATGCACAGATATCTTTCTGGAACAGGATTAACATTTAAAATTCAAGCATCGTTATGATATATCAACACTCCCAACCGCTACATGACAGATATGTCCTGTCAAAACATATATTAGCATAAGCCACATATTCCTAACAATATTAGTAATCATCAAGTGGCAACTTGTTGTTGCACTCAAGGATGAGACCATGCTTGTCAAGGATGAAAGTTTTAGAATCTTGGTTGCACAAAAGAAATTTATAGCAGAAGCAGAAAACATCTAACTTTGACAAGAAGATGAAAGCTTGGCAGATTAACTCCAATTACCAGCATACAATTATGCAAATAAGAGATGCTATTAATATAAATTATACATGTAACTCAATCAGAATGTAAGATTGTCAGATGAGGTATCAAAAAAAAAATCATCATGTACAGCTGAAGGAAAAATAGAGCAAGTCAAACAGGCCAAAACTAAAATGTTAAAGCAAAAGAAGGAAGAGGATATACCAATCAAAATTTATCATGTCTCTGTTGCAGTCCCAACTGTCCCTGTTTGTACATTAGGACCATCTTGGTTTTCATTATCGCTGTCAGATCCATGATCTTGAGTATAATTCAAAGTGGACACAAACATGTTACTTCCATAACCTATGTTGACATAAGAGGTATAGGCAACAGGTGCAACCATTCCACTTAAATTATTCCAAGGGCTCCCAGAATTTCCGTAATGGCCCCTATATCCAATGCCAGAATTATATACTCCTCCATAAGGTTGTCCATAAGGGTAATGAGGAAAAGGTGTTGCTGCACAATATTGAGAATAACCATTACCTCCAAAGCTTTGGTAAAAAGGGTCTTGATAGGGGACATAAACAGGCCTTCTTCCACCTCTTCCGCCAAAAGCTCTTGGACTATGATGATTATTATTATTTCGGTTATTTGTACAATTAGTGTCATCTTTTGGAACTCCTATCTTGACCTGTACAGGCTTCCCATCCAACTCGTGGAAGCTTTTCTGTAGTACCATCGCCACAGAGTCCTCAGAAGAAAATGTGATGAAGCCAAAACCCCTTGGCCGTTGTGTCACATTATCATATATAACAACTGTATCGACAACAGATCCAAACTTCTCAAAATAACTCTTTAGCTCATGTTGTGTGATACTACGCGGTAAACCTCCTATAAAAATCTTTTTTGAGTTAGTGTTCCTGCCATTGTTAATGTCACCATTGCTATTTCTGGTGGACCCCCTGGTCTGATTAGGATTCTGGTTTTGGTGGATTTTATCTCTCGGTATGGCTTGCTTCACTTCAACCTATAGACAACACAGTTAACAGATGAGACTTATCAGAACTTAGAGGATCACCAACAGAAAAGGTTGGTACTATAATAAATCTCCCTCCATGAAGTAAAAATAGTCATACCAAATCGCTACATATGCTGAATAAAACATCTTAGACAGAAAAGAGTGATCAATTAAACATTTTTCTTGGAATTAATACAAACCTCAAATCCCCCTTCCGAAAAAGGAAAAAAACAAATAGTCCTACTAGATCGCTAAAACATCTTAGACAGAAAAAAATGATCAACGAACAGTTTTCATGGAGTTAATACAAAGAAACCACATGTCCCCCTCCGTAAAGAACAAAAACTCATAGCAAATCACGATACATGATGAAGAAAACATCTTAGATAGAAAAGAGTGATCAATTAAACAGTTTCTTGGCCTCATACAAAGAAACCGCAAAATGCCCCTCCATAAAAAGCAAATAGTCATACCAAATTGCTATACATGCTGAAGAAAACGTCTTATACAGAAAAGAGCGATCAATTAGGCAGTTTTCTCGGACTTAAAGACAAAGAAACCACAAGCTTTCGCGCAACAGGTGCGGCAGACATCAGGAGTACATCCATATAAACTTGCAAAAGAATATGCAACACAAAAGTCTATTTTTACAACGACAAAACAGATGGAAAGAACAACGACGCTTCCCCAACTTCCTTCCGCATGAAACTTGGCGGGCAGTTCAGGAATAGAATATCCAGGGAAGATTACTTTCTAAATCCCACAGTAAAAAACGTGAATAAACCAATAATTACAGTAAAAAAATCATTTTTTTATGCCCACTTTGAAAGGTATTGCGCGGTAAAAAGGTAAAAGAAAAGAAAAGCGAGGGAGGGGGGCCACCAACCGTTCTCCGAAGAATGACATGCTTGGGGTTCTTGAGCGCGGTCTCGGCGCCCTCCGGGTGGGCGAACAGGACGAAGCCGAAGCCCCTCCCGATCCCGGTGACCCGGTCTCTCAACACCATCACCTGCTTCAGCTCGCCGAACGCCCGGAAGTGCTCCTCCAGATCCTTCTCCTGCGTGTCCGACGAGATGCCGCCCACGAACAGCTTCGTTCTCTGCTCCGGCTGCGTCAACGACGAGGAGGAGGAAGAGGACGGCCCAGCGACTTCCGGCGGCGACGACGACGACGACGGCGAAGTCGGCTCCATCTCCCCCTCCTTCTGCCGCTAGGGTTTTGGCTACTCGGGGCTTTGGCTTGGACTAAGGTCGGAAGAAGTCATACGAAACGAAGGGGGATTCGTTGCCTTATAAGGAACAGATCACTTAAGCAACGAACGGTGGATAAAAGGCCTTGTTAGTACGGAAAGATCTTGACCGTCCATTTCAGGATAGTTAACGAACCCGTATCAGAGTTTGAAACGGAGATGGCTTTTACTTGGAGATAATTATGCTTGAGATTATGTTTCCCTAATCCCAGAAATTTATATCTCTAATCTAATGGTGCTTATGATAAAATCTTATTTTAAGATGTTAATATTATCATCAACAATGCTTGCCTGTATGTCAAAAATAAAATAAAAAATAATAATATGATCAAAAATAAAATATTTAGACAAATATTCTTACTCAACAATATAAAATCTCACCATTCAGATAAAAATATAATATATCTCATGATTACCTGTGTATATTTGATCGAAAATAATTCAGTTTGATTTTATATCCAAATTTACAATCATATTTATCTGAAGCAAATATGAATAGAAATTAGATATACCAAGTCAAAGAATTTGAGACAAATATGTATATTAAATAAAAAAAAAAGATGTTATGAATTTAAAAAATCAAATACATAAAGTATATTTTTAATCATTTAAATCTCTTTCACATAAAGATATTGTCTGCAATAATTTTAATCATCTATTGTGGGATTCAAAAGAAACATAATTAGGCTTTGTTTCAGATCAACAAAGCTTGGAGGACAGCAGGCAAGAAGATGAATGGTAGTGGATGCATGCATGCATGCACATATGGAGCTCTCACTCCTCCGCAATCCCATCTTCTTCCCTTGGAGGATTGGAAGACTCGGTTATGTATCAGTCTGCAACAAATGATGTGTGTGCCGGAGCGAAAGAGCACATTTTGCAGGCTGAATTGAGTCCCAATAATTGAGGTGGTGGTGTACAGCCCCCACCATGGCTATTTTCCCTGATTGCCTGGGAATCGAATCCAGCACTCCTGTTGCAGGGTGCAACTCTCTCATTTGGAATTGCTGGGGAGCTTGGTCTGCAACTCGGCAACATGTCTCTCTCACAATAATTCCAGTGATGAAGAAGAATTTGGCAACTCTTGTTTAAGATAACTCGATCTTTGTCTTCATGGCTGTGCTTGATTCCATGTTGTTCGAATTGAATGCGACATCAGCTAATCCGTACCTGTCGGATCAGGCAACAGAGCGAAGCATCTCACTCCCCTGTTTGCAGAAGCATGCATGAGGTATCTTTTGAGAGCTGGAGAGGAAGAAGCTGGTTTGTTGGTGTCATGTGCAATAAAGGAGGCATCGCCGAGTGCATGAGCCAACGCCCAGCACAGTGATCCTCTTCGAGGCCAAGGAAGCATGTCTCGGTACGAGCAGGCCACACCGCATGCTGTGTGTGGCCTCGCCAACATTCTCACCTTTAAATGCCATGGTACCACTCGCGTACATTGAATTCCAGCTCGGTGTTCCGCTTTCCTCGTCCATGACATCTCGTGATCTGAAGCGATCCAATGCGATGGGCCATGGAGGTGGCAGCACTATGTGTACTGGTTTGGGACCTCGGCACTTCACACCCTGTCTTGTTCATGATCCAGCTGTCGAATATGGTGGGCAAAGATCGATCTTTCTTGTTGGATTTGAATTGTCGAGGCTAGAAGATCTCAGCTTCCATGATTTCACTTCCGGAGCTTCTACCTGCTGGGCATGCACAGGACAAAACCCTGTTCTCGTAGTAGGACCCGTGGACTCGAGGTCGAGGGTGGAGAAATGGACTTGGGTGGGTTGATCGGCGTTGATGATGGATTGGTGACCAGTGCGTCTTCTTTCCACAGTGGTGATGTGCTCTCTTCTTTCCACGGGAGGCATGATTGGAGCTGTCTCAAGATGGCAAAAACTGAAGCTTCCTCTCTCTTGCCTGATGGAGAGCAACCGCTCGACTTCTCTGCATCAAAGCCGGAGTCTTTGCTGCTCACAAGTGATGGTAGAGTGCCGACTTCCTCTTACACTGGACATGCAGGTAAAATAAAGAACATGATCACTTGCTTTTGGGTTGCTTTCATTCAGTGTAACAGCAGGCAACTCGTCAAATGTGTTCGATGTCTCGTCTTCCTTCTCAAACCCTTCTTTCCTGTTGCAGGCTTGCATTTTGGTAGATTGGGTGTCAATTCTCAAGGCAGCTTCACTCCCTCTCAGTTGATGGAGCTCGAGAACCAGACCCTGATCTACAATTACATTGATGCAAATGCCAGAATACCAAGCAATCCATTTAGCCCAATTGGATTCTCTGCCTTCTCAACTGGATCTCTTAGAGCCTCTGCATGTAGTAAGAGAGCATGGCGAATGGAAGATTGCTGTTGTATACATTTCTCTTCTTCTTCTACTGGAGTTCACTTCTGTCGGTACCTGAAACCTTTGTTCTTGCTTGTCTACTGTGGCAGCCGAACTTATGGGATCATTCCATGGGGGAACATGTGGGAACGCCGATTCAGAGCCCGGAAGATGCCGTCGGACCGACGGCAAGAAATGGCGGTGCTCGAGAAACGCAGTTGGTGACCAGAAGTACTGCGAGCGGCATCTGAATCGGGGCCGCCATCGTTCAAGAAAGCCGGTGGAAGGACCCTGCGGTCGAGCCACGCGCCCGACGCCTTTCATCTCCTCTTCGCAGGCTGGTCTCGGCAGTCGATCATGCGACGGCTTGGCAATGGCTCGGCAGCAGATGAGCAACCTGCAGCCACAGCTCAATCGGTAGAAAACCAGGAAATCTTGTTCTGAGTTCAGTAGAATTCCGAGCTAATGGTCTATTTTGCTCTGCAGGATTATACTAAGCGAAGAGAAGGCAAGCACTCGTTCTAAGGTCTCGGAAGAACTCTGCAAGCTAACCTTGCTCAGCTCATTCCCATGTCCAAAACTCTCCTTTCATGAAGATTTTGGATTCGTTTCCACTTGTTCCTCCTCTCTTCCCCCGAGCAGCTCCCGGATAGACAACAAGAGGAATGTCCTCCCACCTTTTGAACTGGATGAGCAACAGCTCCAACCTCGACAATTCACCTGGTATGGGAGAGGAGACATGCAGTTCGACAACGACGAGCTCTCTGCCCCCATGCCAATGATTTCCGACTTCTTGTCCTGCTCTTCCTCTCCACATGAATCGAGTGTCATTTGGGAAGGCTCTGCCGGTGGGCCGCTTGCAGAGGCTTTGAAGAACACTGGCAAGGCTCCAGATCATGCTAAGCAATCATCCTTGGATCTCAGTGTGTGGCCGCACTACAAGTAGCCCAGAGCACAAGACCAGTCACAGCACTTGTTGTTGCTCTTTGACCAAATGAATCTACAGGTTGATTCCCAGTGAGCGGAGAGAGTTCAGATGGATCATCTTGTTTGTTTTCCTGATTTGTTACCTGTTCTTGCCTTGTTTTTGCTGGCATTTCTGATATGTCTGAGAATTGCAATATATGTATGTGTGTGTGTGTGTGTGTTCTTGCTAAATCTGGGAGATTCATAGGTAGGTAAGAAACTCAAATCCTCATTCAAGCTTTGTTCTTTGGCTAATGTTTCTACTCATCCACTGTGTCATGAAATCAAAACCAAACGAACTCAGAATAAGCAAAAGCTCCCCTCCCTCCTTTCTTTGTTTCTTCCTCGCCTCACATTTGTTGAGCTGGGGATGATCCAATTTCTTGGATTCCCGGTGGTCCAAACTATGAAATGAGCAAACTACTCTCTGTCATTCGATGTTGATGCTCCTTATTTATTTAGAGCACAGCCATCCACAAGGAGACGCGAAAATTAAGTGTCCTGATGCTATCATTGTAAGGCAATCCCCGGAAGCAATCTTCCCGTTGGCACTAGCAAAGGCTTAATGGTGACCGTTTCTGAATCCTTGGAGGTTCTTCCAGGTTAAACACCCGTGATGAGACTAAAAGCCAGCCGAAAAGTTGTGAGGTGGCGAGCTCGATCAACCTTATCAAACGAGGGTGGGGGGGGTAAGTCGAGTGAAGACGATGGACCTGTTGAGCTCCCCGTGGCTCAACGGAGGCGACACGGCCATCCCGTTTGTGTGAGTGCATTCTCGTCTTGGCTGAGGTCGTCGTGCACCCCTGCAATCAATACGCACATGGTTTGATGGAACGGTGGACCATGACTCGTCCAAATAACTCTGTTCCACCTACTGGCCATGGCAGGACCAGCGAGTTCAACCGGAAGATCTCATGCCTCTTCCATCAACCAGCAGCTTAATCTTGAGCTGATGACTTTGCTCACTCCTTTATGTCGATGGAGGTTACATCAAATCATTCCCTAATGCTATGGATCAGATAAAACAACCTTAATTCGTTGCGCTGGACTAGTACAGATCATTGCGGTGGCATTGAACATTAGGAATCATTAATACAGAGAGGACAACCAGCTGGATTAAGACTTTGTCTTTTCCTGTGGCATTATTTGGAGGTTTCTCGAGCTGTTTGCCAGAAAAAGATAGTAGTGATTAGAATAATGATGTGGGGAAGTAAAGTTGACAGTGTAATAATCATTAGAATCAACATCTCTGCAATGTACAGTGACAATCTAGAATGCCAACAAGTGTTTCTTCCCTGATCTCTTCGAAGATGAGGTGCTCAATCTGTGTCCCAACCTCTGTCATCTCATGCTGATGATGATTCCACTCTCTCCCCGTCTTGGAGAAATCAGAGTCGATCAATCGGGATAGGTTAGCCAAAGCAGCTCCGTGGTTGTCGTACGATAGCACCTCCTCGTCTCTGTTCTTTCCTCTCTTCTCCGGACCTGAGCATTCATGAGGAGTCGAAAGCCTTCCTTCCACCTCCCTCAGGCAGTCTAACACAAAGTGCTTCTTTGTGTTGGCTCTCTTAGGATCATGGCACCTGCCGTAGAGGAGCTCCTCCACGGCAGCCCAATTATGAGCTGAGATCGATGATACCTCTTCCTCGACTGCAGAAGAACGAAAGGAAGAAGGTGATTAACAAGGAAAACAAAAGAAATATACGTTGTTGTCAAGTGGACAACCTTCATCAGAGTGCAGTTCGAGCACCGACACAGGGCTCAGCTGGGTGGAGGAGCTCGGAGCCCTGCACTGATCCTCCCTGTCCACTTCAGTGCCACCAGAACATGATAGCCTGTGGAACTCCACAACGTTGGATTTGCCTTTCAACTCGAAGAGCGTTCCAAAGATGCTCCATCTTCCACTGCCAACGACTGCACCTTCCCATCTCCAAGCCTTCCTGACGACCTTGTTGTAGACAACCTTATCCAGCAGGAGCCTAAGAATCCCACCTCTCTTCCTCTTGAAGCCATAGGTGCCAAACCTCCTTAGCCTTCTGCAGGCACTCCCTGGCCAGCACATGAATGCAGCAGCATCATTGGCTCTGGTCGCTCTATCCGAGTACCCATGCTCCAAAAGATAGACATCCAGAAGAAAAGGCTCTTGCTGCTCTTCCAGCAGCTCAAATAGCCTCCGGCCATGATGCATTGGCTTAGGAATGGAAGCCATTCTGCTCCAGACTAGGATAAGATAGGGAGGAATGGCCTAGATATCAAAAGTGCGATAGATGGAGAGAGAGATAGACAGAGAGGAGGAACAGATACCAGCTTGCAGTTACGTATGTGACCCTGGAGTCCGAAAAAACCTGGAGGGACTCACAAGCCTTGCAGAACCTGGGACTAATCATCGGATAATGAGCGATGAACTCCCAACATTCTGCAATGAGCTCTGGAACAAAAACATCATTCCCTATATCGAAATCCAGCTTACAGGCAGTGATTGGAAAGGTACTGATGTGATGAAACACAGAATTGACCAGATATGCTCGAAATCTGGCCAAAAGAGAGTTTTGGCAAGTATCTACTTGTCCCCACTTGGTTGTTGGGTAGTAGGAGCAACCATGTGTACATGGCAAGAGAGAGTCGCAGTAGAAAAGATTGAATCGTGGTCAGGTGGTGGCGGTGGTGGCTTGGCTACTACAGTGGAAATGGTACGATGCTTGTCTTGGTCATGGGAGAATTCTTCACTGTTTCAAAACCATCTTCTTCCTCACGATCTGTCTCTACCTTTCGGCCTCATAGTCCGAGAGCCTCTTCCTTGAGCTGTTGCATTCTTCAAGGGCCTGTGGCCATGTGCGGTCCAAGTGATCGAAAGCAACATGCTTTGAGCTAGCTGGTAACTTGGGTACATCAAAAGATGAGGAAAGGCTAAAACAAGTACCCCATTGGGGGTGAATCATGAGTCAACTGATGGATCATCTCCTGAATCTGTGCTCCCCAGAGCCAGTTTCTTGAAGTCAAGACACGGATCAAGATGTGTGTGTGACAGTAGCAGTTCAAGTGATGGATCTTTGCATCTAGTCACTTGGATTTCCCCTCAAGAATTCACCATGTTTGACTAAAGCCCTTACAGATGCTGCTGTTCTTGGGACTAGCATGCGGGTTGTCTTTTTCTCTTCTTGATCACAGCATTCAATGGCTAATCTACGGGAAGCAAGGACTAAACATGTGGATCTTTCTTGGTTACCACATACACAAGAATCACTAATTTGGATCTGTTGACCAGAAAAAAAAAAAAAAAAAGTCATGGCAGCATCTTTCACATCCAAGTTCTTATCATAACCATGCGTGTACATCTCCATGCATTCCCTGCAGCAGTGATCAGAAGATGAAAGAACATCTTTGCTGTTGCCATGGATTATGTATGACAGTGGACTTGGGGAAAGAAAAAGGAGGAAGAGTTGTGGGAAAATAGGACCAACAAAAAAGGATAAAAAGCAGTGAGCCATCTTGTTGGTGTTGCCAAAGAACAGAAGCAGATCTCCTTCAGATCCCATATCCTGCTGGTTCTTAATGCTAAAATGTACAGTCTTCTTTTGCTTTGTGTTCCAGACTTGCTGAGGATGAAAAAGCTTTAAAAAGGTGAAACCTTTCCGCTGACACAACTCGAGCAACTTCTGACTTGTATCATCCGTGATAAGCCCTGAACCTGATTGCGAAGATCATCTTGAGATTCTGTAACCTTCGATCTCTCTCTGGCAATGCTGTAAACACATTCTTGATTAATGAATTATTAGAAGAAAAAAAAGGCAGATGTAGACGGTCACGCTTCTTGTCATAGTGCCAGCATTTACTATCAGGAAGCAATTGCATCCAGAGGAGAAACTACTTCTGATTTTTTTTTTACTTTCACATATTAGTTTGGTGGTGTTTGATATGACACATTTCAGTACCATCCATATCGTAGCAGATAAGGATCATGATAGGGTCAGACCTCCAGGCTAACACGATGCAATACCTCGAACCCAAATAAAGCAATCACACGACCTTCGCATCGTTTGATGCCATACAAGTCAGCATCGAACACCACGGAGCCGTTCCGGAAAACTTGAGACGACGTCGCATGGCACTGACTCGTATGGGTCGATCGTCGCTCGTGCACAAGATACGAGCCATCCTGCTTGATGTTGTACGAGTCGACGCTAAATACCATGGAGTCGTTCCGTAAAAACTCAAGATGGCCCCACACGGTGCCAACCTGAATGGGTCAGTCGGCGCTCGTTGACCATCTCGACCTCGTCCTATATGCAAGAGCCCGGCAACAAAGAAGCATATCACTCGCCAAGAGAGAAAACCACACTCGGGAGGCGAGGCTCGAACCCGACCTAATACTCGCTTCCACCACCCGAGCATTCGCATGGGCAACCTTGCGCATTTAGGATTAGCTTCCACCACCCGAGCATTCGCATGGGCAACCTTGCGCATTTAGGATTAGATCGAACCATGCTGACTGTAACACTCCTAATTAGTCCAACATCGAATGTGGGCAAAGATTAAGATTGATTTATAAGGGTCTGATGAGTGTACTACTATCAACTTCAGCATTTTGGTCAGTGGTTTAAACCAAACGAAGTGGATAGGCCAGTTAGCCCATCAAGCTCGAGTCATGACATTTGATATCAGAGCCGACCTAGTATTTGGGTACGGTGAGGGGGCTCGAGTCATGATATTTGATATCAGAGCCGACCTAACATTTGGGTATACGGGTAGCCCTTTTATTTGACATACCAAATGTCATAACTTGAGCCTAATGGGCTAACTGGCCTATCAACTTCGTCAACTTCGTTTGGTCCCTTATAAGCCAATCTAGCCTATTAACTTCGTTTGGTCCCTTATAAGCCAACCTTACTCGCACTTTGACTAATTAAGGGTGTTATACTAACACCTCGGTCACGACGTAAAAGTTCACCAATACTGTTGATCTTGTTTTGTACAAAAAAAAAAAAAAAATCATACCTTGCTTTGCATAAATCCTATGATTCATGTGATTGATTATTATTTTTAATATATAAATAAAATTAAAAAAATGTACGGATTGATGAAACCATAAAGATGGAGCTTGATCAAGACGCAAATGATAGATGAGCCGAACATGAGTCGATGAACTACCAAGACCGAGTGTGAGCCAGATGCAACCGATCGATTACGACAAACTGAGTTGGATTACGCAAGTTTTGGAACACGTTTAGCTAATTTATATCATTAATTGCACGATTAAGTGTTAATGGAGAGGAACTGAGCATGCAAACACCGTCGGTCTTACCGTGAGCCAACTTTAACTACACCATCATCAAAGCTTGACGTGTTCTTGTGCCGTCGAAAGTGAACGTAGCTTTCAC
The DNA here is from genome assembly GCF_036884655.1 of Musa acuminata AAA Group. Lineage (NCBI taxonomy): Eukaryota > Viridiplantae > Streptophyta > Magnoliopsida > Zingiberales > Musaceae > Musa > Musa acuminata. The sequence goes on from NC_088330.1 coordinate 43,931,763, forward strand.
GTCCAACGGAGACGGACATGCAATGAATCAGGGCATGTAAAGTTGGTACGCTTCTCATCTTTCGACGTGGCAATTGCGATGCGCGATCGTATTCCATTAAATATTGACTGATGGTTGACGTAATCATCGAATGCAATCTCAGCAATCAGGAGCTCCGATCAATCGTTCATCGTCCTCGAGGCAAAGAACACGCTACACAACATGATATCACGTCCCCTAAATGTGATGTGACTACTTGTTGGTGATTTAGAGAAGTGGATCGACGGATTCACCTAAACTTGTATTGATGAGACGTTCAAGCTTCCTTTAATTCGACCCAAGAAAATACGCGGCGCTGTGAGAAACCAGTTCGTGGTGGTAGTAGTAGTGGTAGTGGCGGAGGTCGGCGAGACGCCGGGAGAGGACGGAGGCCTCGGCGAGGAGGCGGTGGTTGTCCAGGCGGACGAGGAGGCGGCGGTGGGCGAGGCCGACGAGCCGGTCCGCGAGGTCGCGGTTCTCGGACCGGAGCGTGCTCGCCCGGGCGCGGAGCTCCTCGAGGTGGCGCTGCCTTCGCATGCGGCAGCGGCGTGCGGACTCGCGGTTGGAGATCATGCGGTGGAGCCGTCGCCGCTCCTCCGGGGAGACGGCCGTGCGGGTGTCCGGTTCGGGCGCCTCCGCCGGCTTGTTGGCCCACGACGGCCCGAAGTCGTCGGGCGCGAAGCCGTGGTCGAGGAGGGACAGCATCGTGATTTCCGGAAAGAGCGAGGGCTGATAACGATGGAGGAGAAAAAGGAAGGACGGAGGAGGCGTTGGGGAGGTATTTAACGGCGGATGAGGGCGGTCGGGTGGCGGGCACCACGGGCTCGGCAGATGGATCGTGATCGTCGGTGGTTGAGTGCAGGTAGCGGGCGTGCGACTTCGAGTCAGGGTGCACCAACGAGCCGCGTCGACGGTGGATCTCGCGGACCATGCGCGTCAAGATTCGCGTCCGGTTGCAAGAAGGGCTCAGATGTACGCATGGCGCCGCCGGTCGTGTGTTGCGTTGCTATTGCTTGCTAACTCGATAAATACCACATCTTCCGAGCATTGTAATTTTGCAAGTATAATTGATATTTATATGTTCTTAAAGAAAAACAAAAATTACATGTTATATATTTCCACGTAAAAATCTCTCTCTTGTTCTTCCTATCCCTTTCATGACACGTCTAAAGTTGAATTACCTCACAGAAAAAAGGCAGATAGATACTTGAGCAAGGTGGTCTTCTGATGAATGATATAATATTAATAGGGGTTACAAAAGAACATCATATAACACACAGAAAGATTCCACGATGGCACGAGATCGATGTGAAAGATGCATGCGAAGCAGACTGAATCCATTTGCTTTAGACGCTTTATTGTGTGCTAAACCTTTGGACATCAGATTTCAATGGGTTAGGAAGATCTTGCTTTCAGCAGCTTCTTTTGTCCTCTTGAAGTCTCAGCTGCTAGTAGGTAGGCCAACCATAGCCTAGCGGTGATGAAGATGAATAAGAGAAGCTAATGCTGGAGGAGTAGAGGAAGGAGACAGGAAAGAAGAATGCAAAGTGCGAGCACGATGGATCAGTATTTCCACCGTCTTTAATGCGTACACTGTACAATATTGATCGGTGCAGTCGGTACGTGTTCGACTATCTTTTCGTCTGAATGCTTGCTTGATGTATGAAGCATAAAGCTATCGGTATGCTTGGAGTTGGCGAAGATAGCATTTAGGAAAAAAATGAGTGAGAATAATTGGTTCTTTCTCTCACCAAAATATATGCATCAGCTGAAAACAAAGGTTGGTGAACTGTCACATTCAAGTTTCTTGTTGGAAACTGGAAAGCTTGTGAAGAATGTCATCAGAGGACAATGTGAATCAAGGTGGAGACGAGGCATTTGACGGCCATCTGGTGATGAGCATGTAAAGGAGTAATACCTAATTTCTTCTCACTACTTGAAGCTGTGTCCAATGATACTGAAATCTTTGGCTAATTATTTGCAACTTGCATGAGAGAGAGAGAGAGAGAGAGAGAGAGAGATCAGATTATGAAACAAATCAGGAGGATATTCTACGACTATCTATACAATCTCTTCCAAATCAATATCTATAAAGTTAGAAGATCAATCATATCCAACAAAAGATGATTATTCACAGTGAAGTACAGTGTCTACTAAAGATTCTTTTCATATGCATTCTTGAGACCTTTAACAAATTATATTCAAGATTCTTGTCTTTGTTATCCCCACTCACACATAAATCAAACAACATGCAATTCAACCTCCCTATGGATTTCTTTTTCATGGATTTTGTGTACCACATTCCTATTCACATGCCTTTTAATTTGTATATTAAAAGGAATAAATATTAACTGTCCTCAGTGTTCAAATATTAAATCAAATTTATCAAAATTTACCATCAGTAAGCCCAAAACTATAGGATATACAAGAATCTATGTAATATATGCCATTCAAATCCAAAGTACCAAAGCAACTACTGAGGAATGTCATACTTAAGGATGCTCACACTCAAACAGCACAAAACACTGCTTCATTAATGGAGCAGGGACACAAGTAGGAAGGAGCATATCCAGAAAAAATCACAAGTTGCACAGTTCCCCATCTGCTTCTTTAACTGATCACTTCTTTATCCATGCAATTGATTACTTGATCTCTTGCAATAATATAGTTCTTGACATCTCAGACCTTTGGAGTCTGCAACCTCATGAAGCCATCTTCTTCACTGGGCAGCCAGTGGGGGGCTCATGTCAGCTGCTCATATGAGCTGCTTAATGATGCATGTGAACCCAGATGTTGCATAGAGTTGAGACTCCTCTCCATGATGATCCCTGAACAGCCTGTGTTTGGGCTGCTCTTGAGGCCCTGTTTGCTCAGCAATAGTGATCAGATTTCTATTCTTGGATCTCACTTAGAAGATTTACACAGGCCAGCAAGAACTTTACATGATTTTGAGTAAATGAATCTGGATTCAAATTTTGTTGTTTTTGATTTATCATGAATTACATGGGCTTTAAATTAATCATATTGATAGTGAAAATAATAAGTAGATCACTCTATCCTCTCCTCCATCTTCAGCCACCCACATGTAATACATATATCACTGAACCTCCTGGTGGAACTTTCATGCATATAAGGCATTTTTTTCTGCTGATATTGGCCAATGTATAATATAATACAAATTCAACTATCAATAAATCCAACGGGAAAAATAAAATAAAGCAAATGATGCATGAATGGCAATCTGATCCAAAAAAGAAATTTTGTAATATTTGTGCTGCAGGGAGTAAGGACAGACACAAATCTTTCCTGAGGAAGACAGATGTTACTCTTGATCGGGATGGATAATCAATACACATTCAAGTAGAGGTAATGATGCATGGATAGCAAAGGTTGCAATATTTATGCTGGTAGGAGTTGGGACGGATGCATGAATCTCTTCCGAAGAAGATAGATCAGAAATCTGAAACTGGATGGATAGGAAAAGGTGTGCATTTATGAGAACGAAGATGAAGAGTGTGGACTCCTTTATGTCGATGGAGGTCCCTGTGGCGTGACGGTGGGGATGTGGGAGTGGAGTACAACGGGATGCGGCAGCCTGGAATGAGTTCGAGGAAGGGTACTTACTGTGTTACCTCCTACTGGAACTCTAAGAAAGGATTGAAAGGATACGTGGGAAAGAGGTTTGATGGCAGGGCTGTGGATCCTCAGTTGCAACTCACAACGAGTGTGCGAAAGGAGTGGATAGTTGCAGAGTGGAGGACAAATTGGCCGCATATTCTCTCCCTTTGACGATGAGTAAAGCTACTTTCCAGAGGGGGGTCAAATCACACAGGAGGAAGCACCATGACTGAGATAGCACGAAATTTATTGATGATGAACGTGGATTTAGGTCACGTCAGGAAGAGTGCAGACTACAGTTTTTGACTAACAGGTCTTGTTTCTTGGGTCATGGAGACGGAATGGACGGTCTTTGATCGATGTCTTGAGGTTGTGAATCTAAAAGGTTGAGCTGTCTTCCTCCGAACACGCGTTGAGCGCCACAGTCTTTATTGCATTGCCTGCCCGCCACCTCCTCAACAATCTGCCTTTATTTCTCTCTCTCTCCTTCCACTATAAACGATCGCTTTCTTCCTGATGTGGGAGACGGTGGACACCCGCCTCCTCCTTCCAAACTCACTAGCTAAAAACAGAACTGAGAGAGCAGCAGAAGAATCAAACCACAGAGAGAGAGAGAGAGAGAGAGCAGCGAGCAGATCATGGAGAGGACTGGCCACGTTTTAGTATTCCTCCTCCTACTCGCAGCCGCCTCCACCTCTACGGCTGCACGCGACCTGGAAGCGGAGCTGGCCAAGGGCAAGGGGAAGGGCCAGGGCGGAGGCGGCGGTGGATCCGGCATCCCGGGGTTCGGGGCCGACCCGGGTGGGTACTTCGGCCCGGGCAGCGGGTTCAACATGCCCGGCTTCGGCGGCGGGTGGGGCGCCGGATACGGCGGCCCCACGGGCGGGTACTCGCGCGGCGGCGTGGTGCGGCCCTCGGTCGTGTGCTCCGAGAAAGGGCCCTGCTACAAGAAGCGGCTAACCTGCCCGGCCAAGTGCTTCTCCTCCTTCAGCCACTCTGGCAAGGGCTACGGTGCCGGCGGCGGCGGTGGTGGGTGCACCATCGACTGCAAGAAGCGGTGCGTTGCTTACTGCTGAGTGCCGCGCCTCCCCTTAACGTGTCCTGCGCCCTCTCGACGGTAGTCCGTATGTATGAGTAGGTGTCCTTTGTTATACTTTGTATTATTACGTATTTCTAGTTATATATATATATATATATATATATATATATATATATTTACGAGATGGATGAATAAAGAGGGCTTTTATTATGAGTAATCTTTATTGTTGTATTAGGTTTATTGGGATAATATAATATGGCCAGTGTTCTTAGCTGGTAAGCATTGCCATTACTTGTTAATGTCTTCCATTGACTTTGATTGCTTCGTCAAAAGGAGGATAGGAATCCGATCCGTGTTCCCGATGAGCAGCGGTACATGGATTTTGGCCTTCGTGTTCGTGATTCGTGAAGCACTTGATGGACGCCTTTGAGATCCGTCCCAACTCCCTTGGATACGTAATTGTAATGAACAGAGCTTTTTGCCCTTAGTTGGAATTCAACCCTCTCATCAACCACTCAGAGTCAACTAACTCTTCGATTATTATTCTTATCCTATTCCTTTAATCTCTCTCTCTCTCTCTCTATATATATATATATATATATGACAACTCGCTCTCCTCCAGCCTCTCTTCTTGCCTACATTGAATCATCGTGATGAGCAAGCGAGGTGGCACGTCCAGGCGGTTCGGCCGGTGCATGAAGGCGCCGGTCCGAGCGCTATGCCGCGCCCGCGACCTATACGTACGCAGCATGAACAGCTGCGCCGGGCGCATGGAGTACGGGCCGCCGCTCGGGTGCCCGCACTTCGAGGATCTGCCGAGGAGCTACGGCCTGCAGTCTGCCGGCGATGAGGATCTGAGGGAGCTCATACGCGCGGCGCCGCCGGCAGTGCCACGGAGCCAGAGCGTGGCGGTCGGGAGGATCGACGAGGACAAGCCCTGCGACTTTGGGGAGGTGGCGGTGGGGGCGGACTTGTTGCTGCCGAGGAGCCGGAGCCACGATCCCGGTGCCAAGAGGAAGGCAAGGTTGTTCGTTTGACAGAATCGCCAAGTGTTTGTAGAAATGACACTCCCCTTACGCATGGGAAGTAATAAATAAGATTATGATTGTATTAAGCTGGCAACTGATCCAAATTAATGCATTGCTTGATCGATTCATCGTCAACAAATCTTATTGCAGAGCTGTCTACTCCAATGATCTCTCTCCTTTCTCTGTGATGCAGAATTTACAGAAACATTGTCAAGCCAATAGGTTAAACTAACAAAGATTCATACCACAGGCAAGTTAATTATACACATTAACAAAATATTGACTCTGAAATTAACTCTTCATATTATCAAAAAATCTAATATATGATTAGAGAGAGAGAGAGAGAGAGATTCATTAAAGTTTGAACAGTAGATACATCATGGAAACATCTTACTATAATTGATGAGGAAAAGGAAGGAAAAATAGTAAATCATCTTTACATTTTTGGCTCCAATGTGATGTGATCATGTTCACAGCCTTTAAGAACAAAGTGATGGATATGTTGGATGGAGCCAAGCAGGTTTTTGAGAATTACAACAGAAGATAAAACAATTCAATGACAATCTGAATTTATTCGAAATTTCTAACACACACAAACATGTACACATATACACTTGTGCCCGTCCTAAATAACTGGAAAATCGACAAAATATTCTAGAGCTTCTCGTCCTTGGGAATGTCCTTCTTTAGAACCTGAGAGTCCAACTCTTTCGGTGTCTTTTGCTCCACAGATCTACGAAACAAATAAGAAATTCAACAGATTTAGCCATGAAAACTGATATGAACAGTAAGCAACACATTATTCCGGGGCAATGCCAATAGATTTTACAGCAGAAAAAGTCTTGAATTGTAGAGCAGACATGCATAGCAAACATGAAAAGGCCGCTGGGGCGATACCAACAGATTTTAGGGCAGAATAAGTCTTGAATTATAGAGCAGACATGCATAGCAAACATGAAAAGGACGTTCTATGATGCTTAGTTTTCTAGACCTTGTGTGTCTCAGAATCTTCTGAAGATATTACTGAAACTAACCCTCCAACAAGGTTGCAGCTAATCGTGTCATCACAGATGCAAGGATTTTTCGCCTGCAATAGTGAAGCAAAATGTCGCGCTTCAAATTTATGTACACACGCAAATATCAGGAGAAACAAACCATGATTTCTCCCAACTATGCTTACCGGCATTAGCAAGTTCTAGAAAATTATCCATAACATCACCAAATTCACAACACAGCCTTAGATTACAGTAAAAGAACCTACTAGGTGTTGCGAGCAGCTCTAGGATGAAGTAAAATACATTGATAATGTAAAATGACACTGCCGCTATCACACATTGCAGCAACCTGCATGCCATTGAGGCACCAAAAGCTAAACCTGAATAGTCTTCAACTAGCAAATAAATATTCAGACCATATTAACAGTATAAATGAACTATAAATACCTAAATTGACACTATCAACTATTAACTTATAAACACCAGGCGGAAGAATTCACAGCACAAACAAGTTTTCATTACAATCTATAATAGCTTATATTAATGACACCAGTAAGCTAGGCAGTTTTACACTCGTTACCACCCTTGAACTTGTTTGATGAACTAGCTTTCTCTATTTACTAAAAATGCCTTTTATAGGCTGGGATTGGTTCATATTTTGGTATTACTATCCTTAATTTCGTACTGTACCAGCATATCGAGCCTTGCTCAATACAATACGCACCAACGTACTGAGCAGAGAATACGAAGCAACTTAATGTTTTTGTATCTGATTGTGGACGTGGAGGAAAAGAACTCCCCCCACCGACGGGCAAAGTGCCATGGGGCCGACTGGTGCATGCACGAGGGGGAGTGGCAGAGGAGAAAGGATTCCAGAAAGGGAAAGTTCTCGTGGCCCACCAACGCGACCTTCATGGGCGAGCTCCATTCTGGCCGGATGGAAGGCTTCGGGACCTTAACCGAGTCGGAGGGCAACACCTATCGCGGCTCCTCTATCGTTGATCGGGAGCACGGGTTCGAATGCAAGTGGTACTCCAACGACGACTATCACGAGGGTGGCTAGTGGCGCAACCTACAGGAGGGATACGACTGGTACATGTGGCAGAGCGAGAACTAGTACGATACCGAGTGGCGGAACAACGTAATATCCGGCCATGGGGCGCTCATCTGGGCTAATGGCAACTGCTACGACGGACACTGGGAGAATGTCGTGTCGAAGGGGAGCGGCGGTTTCGCTTGGCTGGACGGCAACTGCTATGTAACACTCGATATAGGTCGATGTACAGCCCCGTATCGCCCGATATGAGGCCAAAAACTAAAAACCGCTTGGTAGCAGGCAGTCCACATGCCGATCTGCTGACGGACCAGTACGTACCGGCTGATATGGTACGAAATTAAAAACCCTATTACTGTCAAATTAATGCAGAATCCACCCAGGTCCTGTGCAAATAGTTGGTAGGACAAGGTATAGATCGGATATGCATAAACTCACTTGGCAAAGTGACTTCTGCAAATTACAGAGAATTGACCAGCTGAGTACTCCTTACCTGGTTTATACATTTTCGGACATTTAGACAAAAAACCTTAACCCCTTATGTCCAAATCCCGTAGATTCCCATTCCAAAAACTTGTAGATAATAGGCTTTTAAATATACGGTGCATATTTGAGAACAAATACCCAGGACAAAGGTACATTGTCAATTCCAGCACCATTCCCTTTAACCTTAAAAAAAATTAGAAACTACAAACAATGTTAAACCTGACAAGGTGTGAATTATGTTCCGCGACCAGTATCAGTCAGTTTAAATGTTCGGAAGACACAAAGGTGGCTGTAAACTATTCTACTTCCTATTTGCTTTACAATGGAACGACATTCTTCAATTGAGTTGTACAAAGGCAAAAAAAAGGGGGGAAATTTGTATCCATTTTTGTTGTGTTGTTTTCCATCTTCATCTAGCACTTCAAAATATCAATCATTTGTAAAGCATGAACAATGGCAGATATCATGGAGTAATGACACTACTCCAATTAGCTTCACTAGATTTTGTGCCAACATCCCAAATCGTCTTCCATCAGTTGTGCAATTTTGCCATAGAATCTATCTCATGTCTATGATAGCTTTTCGTTGAGTGGTTTTCCATCTTCACCTAGCAATTCGAAATATCACTCTATTCATAAAGCATGAACAATGGCAGATAACATGGAGTAATGATTCTTTTAGCTCCAATTAGCTTCACTGGACTTGTTGACGATCTAGGAAACAAGATAAGGATCTTATCAAATGTTTTGCGCCGACATCCCAAAGTATCTTCCATCAGTGGGGCAATTTTGCCATAGAATCTATCTCATGTCTAACTAAATTTAACTTTGGTCACGCAATACGCGTATTCGATCAATATCACAAGTAGTTGCTGCTCAAAGATATCAGTAAACTTAAATAGCAGCACAAAAAATCCATCGATTATTAGGCTATAACATAAAACCAACTCCATCAATTGCAGATTCTAAGCACAAAGAAGGCAAAACATAGAGATAAAGGTGCGGTCTTTGAACCAATTGATTGCAATAATTATTATGTGCATCAAATTCAAATTTTGTTTCGGTGGAAATCGAGAAAGAACGAAGCTTTTTTTCTTGGAGTGCGTACTTGGAAGCGGAGCCGGATTCTTCTTCGAGCCAGTGGCGGATGTGGCGGAGGTTGCGGCGGAAGACGGTGGCGGACTGCTTGACGTCGCCCCGGAAGAGGATGATGGCGGCGCCTACGCCCACCACCGTCACGATGAAGTTGGTCAGCGCCATCTCCAACCCGAAACCCTAATTCGAGTCCTAACTCAAAACCCTGGTAACTCTCGAGCAAGCTTTCCGCCTTGCGGGAAGGCCTCTACTTTGGACCGAAGGCCCATGGACTGGGCTCCGGCCTTGCGAGTGTACCTGCTCTGCGCTGATGCAGGGAGGGGCCACTGGCCCTTTGATCCGTCGACTCTCGTGAGTGTGCCTGCTCTCTACCGAAAAGCTCATCCAGCATTCAATTCCTTGTCTAAGACGTCTTGGAAACCTCGCCTTCGTCGCATCTCCTTCACAAAAATCCAACCATTTAGTGCCTACCAACATCTTTACAAAACCTACTCTGTTCTTGGATTCGATGGTGGTGAGATCGAGGCTGTCGCCAGATTTACGATGCTTTGGCCGCGAGTCTTCCGCTTTCTCTCTGCAAGTGCCCTTCTTGCACACTCGGGAGACGCGACATCAATCACTTTTCTTTCTACCTTCTCTCCCTTTCTCTCGGTAGCAGCGACACAAAGATACGCTTTTGTTGCTGGTCAACGCATTTTTCTACCAGCATGTCTAATTCCTCCCTAATCTTCCTTTCTTTTTCTTGGACAAGATGATCCAATAAAGAGACCAAAAGCTACAGAATCCCATGCAAGACTTTGATGCACGAGCATCCCTTCGGATCTCAATCTTAAAAGCTTTTAGCTAGAAAGATTTGTTGCTCGTGCATGTGGTTTTGGTGCTAAAGAAGTTCTATTGGCTGCATCATTACATCAAACTTCAACGCCTTCGTAGTTGGATTACTCCCAACCTTGTAATTGTCTCCACGAATCACATTGTTCATCTCAATGTGTACTGTAGGAATTACGGATTGAAACATGTTCTATGTTAATCCAGATTCAACTAGTGATTATAGAACAAGCAACCCATCTAAACTTTCAATGCGTGTTTGTGTTAATCTGTTACAGAAACAGCAACAATCCAAACCAACATAAAATAAGCAGGAGAGCAAATCTCTCTCTTCTATTCTTGGGGGCTACTCTGGCTTGCATAGAAAAGGTGAGGGTCTTGCCTTCTTTCTCTTCTTGCCCACTCCCATGGGACTCGTGAAAAGGTGAAGCTTTTCCCCACTACTAAGAGGAAAAAGGTCGGTGTGGGTGCTGACCACCTTGCCCCCACACACTGCCTCTTGAATTGGTGCCAGTAAAAGCCAAGACCTATCCCACACCATTTGCAGCAAAAAGCTGATTCTTTGACAACCATTAAGCTGTCTGGCACAGAAGACAACCTTGGTATCTTAAGCTTCTTTTGAGATAACTGGTCCACAACAGGAGGAAAACCCTAATAGAACCAGTCTCATTTGAGGTAACCAGTGCCACTTTATCCCTCACTTTCGTCCCTTTTGAGGCTTGCTTACCTTTAGTTTCTCACCTTTAAAATGCTCTTTACATTCACTGGTCAAAATACTCGTCTTTATTTTTGCTGAGAAACCTTGCTTAAGGCTATGTCTGTCTTGGGTCTGGCTGTCAGCTCATGCCAAAGAGGATTTAGTTTATCTTCATATTCAATTAATGCACTAATTTTGAGTTGTATCTTGAGACATGCTAAGTGCTCTAATTTCTGGTCAAGCAAATATCATTCACAAGATGATATGTAAAGAACCTCTGGCTCATTTGTGAAGAATATAATGAACCAATCAATATGATTAGAATAATAGGTCAATAGATGAGTTTATGAGGAATAGTATGATAATCTTTGGATGGTCACCAACAAGTTGTTGTGTCAGGATTCAGCAAAGAAAAATGTGGGATGAACTTTGACATTTATTGTGCTTGTATGACTTTCAAGAAAAGGTCCACCATTTATTATCTTAGGCCTCAGAAAGGACACCAAAAAGAGTGAGCAATTCTAGAGTGTCTCATATGTCAATGTCCCTGCGGTCCTTGATAAACTCATGGGCACTTGGACTCTTCCTGTCTTGGGCTTAAACCTTCCTATTTGGGTGTTTTATTGTTTGGATTGTGTTGCATGGTGGAGAAACTGTGATGCTTGGTAGGAGCTGGAGATTCTGAAGACCCATTGGTCTCTCTGGCTTGAGGTGAGTAGTTTCTTTCTCTGAACACTTAATTGTTATTTAAGCCCTTTGCTTCTTTACAATCACTCCAATTGTCTTGTGAGATCAAACCTCTCTTTGTATAACCCCAGTGATAAAAAATCCTACTCATGTTTCAGCTGTTTCTAACAATCTATGCTCATGGAATTTGAGGGAGAGCATGGCATTCATATGCAGTATGTGAAATGCCAAAACCATTTGTTGGAGAAGATGCAGTCCAACAAGACATCCTCCAGACACAAACATTCCAAGAGGTAGCTAATCATTCCAAAACTACTCTTGTATATATAGATCATTGGGAAAGTTGAAGTTATACTAGATCTGGGGAAATGTAGAAGTAGGTAGAGATACAACCAGCGTTTTGAACAAGAAATTTGGCACTAATTTCTGGATCCATCATTGCTTATTGCGGCTGCTCTTTGATGTCAGTGATTTGGAGAAGGGAAACAATGACTCTTCGCTTAGATCAGTTCATCATGACAAGCCGGTAAAGCTCATCTTGTCTTATCCGCTCCTCTCAGTTTCCAGGATCTCATAGCGATTATGTAGTTCTTAAATTACAGGGACACTTTGACCTTTCATGGATTTCTCCTGTTTCTAGTAGTTTTGTGCTCTACCTATCTTAGCCTTTATGTTGAAAGTTTGATGTCTTCTCATGACCCCTTTCTTTCTCAAGCGAACTGATGAAGCTTAAGTTAGACTTGTGCAGACCAGCTGAACGCTAATAGAAGATTTAAGATGAGTTTTATTGAACTTAAAGCAAGCACTCATCTGGTTTCCTCTGTGTTCAAGGTTATGGGAAATTCCATCGGTGACAGTAAGATCGAGGATAAGCCATCGCTTGGAGCTAAGGTCCAAAGCTCGTTAAAGCAAGAGGTACTGTTCCATTATTACGAATGCGGGCAAGTTGAGTTTTACTGATCAAGTAGCTCAATAGATTTTATATAAGCTGGCACACAAGTTATGGTTTCATTTACTTTTGGCTACTGAAACCTGGTACAAATGAAAGAGAAAAGAAAAGAAGGAAATTGTATGAATTTACTCTAACAATCTGATGAAATCTGAACAACTAGCATCAGATGTTAAGCTACATACAGGCATTTGTTCTCTATCTAATTTTAGATTTCTGTTGGTTTATTTCTTGATGACCTTTTTCTGACCTTTACTGCACAAAAGAGGATACTTAATTAGTATTTGTGTCGTTTACTCATAAAAAAAGCTATCATGTTTGTGCTTCCTTCAGGTGCCTCAGAGGGTTAATCACAAAAATAAATTGAACAATGAAAATTAGGCGGAATTGCAAATACCAACACATAAGTTTGTTCGCCCATCAATATCCAATTAACCCTTATAGTACGATCTTATTCTTGATAGCAGGGATGTCCTATGTGTAGATGTATGTAACCTGAAAAAATAGCAGGAATATCCATCAATATCCAATTTTCTTGCTTGGTTCTTATCTAAACATGGGAGTCATATAAGAATTTAGGACATATGAAGTACTATAAGGATCCTGAAAATTTAATTTACGATCAGTTCCATGGTATGACAGCAGTTTTCTTCAAAAATTATGGTAGAAGGGTCAAATAATATCCAGATATGTGTTTGAGTAAGTAATCCTACTTGTGTTAATATGCTGCAGATTCTGCAACTTGAAGCACGGCTACAGGATCAACTGATTACACGATGCTCTCTAGAAAAAGCATTGGGACATAGCTCTTCTACAGTTTGTTCTTCAAATGAAACTTTGACAATAATGGTATCGATTTCTCTGTCGCCCTGTCACTGCTGTTTTGTTCTGTCATTTTCTTTGTCTTGCACTTATTGTTACTTTTGTTGACATTATGATCTTTCTTTGCTGTTGAACGATAATGTAAGAACTTTTTTGGGTGAATGCTGCTTAAGGCTCTAGAAATTTATCGGGTTGGTGCTGATTAATGCACTTCCATAGTTTTATTTCAACATTTTGTATGAGATCGCACAACGTTGTGTTCTTTGCTTCTTATTCTAATGCAGACCCGGAGGCAGAAATCTCTACATTAATTTTTCTTGTCACATTACATGGTACACTCCATGTTCATCATGTTGACTCTTCTTCATACTTGTTTAGTGTTGGTCTAGGTTTGACCGTAACCTAGTGAATCACTATTATATATAAACTTAAGAAAGATTGACATTCATTCTCTGTTAATATTTGTGTGCTTAAGTTGAATTTTATGTGAATAAATCCTCTTGTGTATTTGATATGTTCCTTGCTGATATAGCTAAACCTACTTCTTGTGTCAGCCTACAAAGGAACTGATAAGGGAGATAGCTGTTTTAGAGTTGGAGGTTATGCATCTGGAGCAGTATCTGTTGTCACTTTATCGCAAAGCTTTTGACCAGCAGACATCTATCTTGAGTTCCCAATCAGAGTTGCTTCGTGAATCTGCAGAACTTAAAACCTCATCTAAGAGAGGGAACTCAAGAGTGCAATCTAGTCGGACATTGGTGCCTCAGAAATGGACTGCCAACTCAATGAATGAAGACTGTGAAGTCAAGTGTCAACATAAGCTACTTGGTCCTGGTGTTCACCGCAGCCATTCGTCTCTTTCATTCCGTGCGGTTTGTTCTGCTAGAATTTCACCTTCAGAAGAAACTCTAGCCAGAGCACTTCACTCATTTCATTCTCAACCTTTGTCTTTTCATGAGGCAAGTAGATTTCAACCTCTGAATAAAAGATTCTGACCACATTTTTTTGCAACTGAATGACAATATCTTGCAATTTTGTATTTTTTTTGTCCTATGTTGTCACCAACCAGGAAGAACATACTGCTAATTCAGGCGAGATCAGCTTAGCAGAATATCTCGGGACTAGCACCACTGATCATGTTCTGGAGACTCCTAATAAACTTTCAGAAGAGATGGTCCGTTGCATGGGAGTTGTCTATTGCGAGCTTGCTGACCCTCCTTTGGTTTATCACGCTCTTTCATCTTCTCCTGCTTCATCCTTCTCGTCTATGAGTGCACTTTCTCCCCAACATCTGGGAGATATGTGGAGTCCTGGCTGCAGAAGAGAATGTACTCTAGATTCTCGGTTAATTAATCCTTTCCGAGTCGAAGGACTGAAAGAATTCAGTGGACCATACAATGCAATGGTGGAGGTGCCTCTTATTTGTAGAGACCGTCGGAGACTGAAGGATGTTGAAGATATGCTGCATAATTATAAGTGAGTTACATGATTTCACTGTACCAGTTTCTGTTGAATTTTGATAAACGTTCATCACTGAAAGAATAACAGATTCAGATTCAGATTCAGATTCAGATTCAAATTATGTTGTGATACTCTGTTTGATCTGCATTGTTTTCTTCATTAGAACTACGCTAAGCTTCTATACTTCATAGATTTTCTATGACTAGTCTTATTCTTGTATATCTGAGGCATAATGTAACCGAAATAACATGACAGGTTTATCCTTCGTCAATTGGAGACAGTGGATCCAAAGAAGTTGAAAAATGATGACAAGCTTGCCTTTTGGATAAATGTACATAATGCTATAATCATGCATGTAAGTATTTCTCTAGACTATTGACTTTCTCCAGTTCCTCTTTCCTAATGGAAGAATATATTTTGCACCTCACAAATGCTCTGTCATGCCCCTTCCCAGGCATACATAAAATATGGAATCCTTGAGGGTAACGTGAAAAGAACTTCTTTGCTCATCAAGGTACACACTAATGATTAAGAACAGAGAAATAAGCATCACCTTTTCGCTGAAATAACATTTGTTCTTGTTTATTCCAGGCTATGTGCAACATAGGTGGTCGTTCTATAAATGCAGCCATGATACAAGGCTATATTCTTGGGTACAGGACACACTGTAACGGGCAGGTACACCTCACATTTTTCTTTATATTTTCTACCTACTATGGTCGAGATGCATTTTAGGTATATGCCGTCACAAGCTCCAAACATTTCAATGTGACTTCAACAAAATCATGCACACTTCCATGAACCTAATGACAGGACTATTTTATCAGATCCACCATTTTGAACGTAGATTAATCATTTACGTATCTTTCTATTTACATGAATGTAAGTTGATGGTGAATAACACATGAAGATGAGTAGAAATTGTAGAAAGTTACAGCTATATTGACTAATTGGAAGAGGCAGGTGCTTTGTGCTTTGGTGATTGTTTGTACCGAACATTGTTAGCTGGAATCTTTATGTATGGTGTTAGAATTGGTGCTTTAGATTTGAACCGGCATGTACATAACACTGCTGATAATAAAATCTCAGTAATTAGTCATGTGATCAACCTGAACATAGCCCCTAGGAGAATACATCTGCTGATGAATGTCAACCAGGTTGCTTGTTAGAATTCCAAGTCATTGAATTAATTTTCTGTTTAGGACTTTGAAACATTATAGAGTTACGCTTATGGAGTGTCGCATTTTTCTTGTAGTGGCTTCGGACATTGCTTTATTCAAGGTTGAAGCAAAAGGCTCGAGATGAATGGCGAGCTTATGCAATTGAACAACCAGAGCCTCTTTTGCATTTTGCACTTTGTTCAGGAAGCCATTCTGATCCTGCGGTAAACTTGTTGACTGAATTTTATCTGCTACTGTGACCACTAATTACCATCTATCATGTTTGATGGATCAAAATGCAGATCTCTAGTTATCCTTGCAATGGAGTACTAAGACCTGATGTCACCTGCAGATACATGATTTGCTTAGAAATTACAGTGAATTATTTATTGAAACTGTTCAACCTGATAATTTATGTTCAACAAATTTACAATTTGATATCCTTTGCAAGCCTTGCTCTTTTTCCGACTTGATTTCAATGGCTCTATGAAATGACTGCACTCAGTTCAGTACAATGCTGATGTTTCATTTCGTTCCTCAGGTCCGAGTATATCATTCCGATAGAGTGTTCCTGCAGCTGGAATCAGCAAAGGAAGAGTACATTCGTGCGAGTGTCGGTATATGGGAAGAACAGAAGATCCTTCTACCAAAGGTCCTAGAATCATATGCCAAGGACACAAAACTAAGCTCACAGAGATTGGTGGACATGGTTCAGTGTTACCTTCCAGAGACTCTCAGGATGGCCATGCAGAGATGCCAACAAGTCAGATCCAAGAAGACCATCGAATGGGTACCTCACAACTTCAATTTTAGATATCTGCTATCAAGAGAATTAGTGTCTCAACAGATAAAATGAGAGTGAGGATAGACTTGTATGAGTTTGATTGTTCCTTTTTCTTTCCCCATTTCCTTTCCTGTATAAAAATGTCAATGAATTGTATAACAAGATTGCAATGTATTTTATTACATGTGCATAATTCAATTGGGCTTGGTGAAGTTTTGATTGCAAGGAAATGGCTTTAACTGATTGATTGATGTCATTTTGGTTGAGAGATGTCTGCTTTCTGCATCTTCTCACCAGAAATATTTACCCTATTGATTGATGTGTTATTAGATGTCTGCTTTCTGCATCTGTTCACGATAATGGATAGCAATGGATCCGACCCGTTAAATTCGAAATTTATTATAACAGGAGCTATAGAAATTCGGTGGTCGGATCCGATAATGGATATCAATGGATCCGACCCGTTAACACCAGGAGAGGGAAACAGGCATATCAGACTGGGCGTGGGGCGAGCGGACTCGGCGACCCCACTCACGTCCCCATCCCACGACTCGGAGCCTCGGCAAACAATCGAACAAGTGGCGGAGAGAAATGGGAGATGGAGATCGCGGGCCGTGAGGGACGCCCTCATCACCGTCTCCTCAACCCTAACCCCTCTTCCTCCACGGTTTAGACCAGAGGGAGATAGAGAGACCGATGGAGGGAGAAGAGATCGGTTTGGTGCTGGCGCGAGCATCCGAGCTCCGGTCCAAGATCATCGGTTGCATCGGTGGCAACCGGGCCGGAGGACGAGCCGGGACCCAAGGGGAAGAGGGGGAGGAGGAGGAGGAAGCCGGGAGCCTCGTCGGTATCCGTGACGCCCTCGACTCGTTGGAACGACATCTCGCGGCCTTGCAGGTATGAATCTTGCGTAATAACCCTGTTGTTTATGTTGTTTAGGTTTATGGAGGCGGGTAGGATTTCTTGATTGGGCTTTTAATCGCATCTCTTCGATATTGAGGCTTATGGAAGAGTTAAAGATGACAATTTGGGATCGCTTGAACTGCCCTTTGTTTGAGCCCATTGTTCCAAGCCGTTCCTTCGACTCATTTAGGGGGCACCTCGCTAACCCATTCTTTAGGATCGAGGACATGGATGGATTTTAGAATGAGATGTGTTTGGCTTTATGATCCCGCGACCAATAAAAATTGGATCTTTGCGATGTTTGAGGCTTATGCAAGACTTAGAATGACATACCACAAGTTTTCTTGAGCACTTCAAACACATTAGTAATATAAAATCCCGTCTCTTGCGTTGCTTTAAAACTCATAGTAGTTAAGTTGCCTTTTTAGTCCATCCAGATTCCTTCACTTTCCATCATCTTTTACCTTGGAACTCTTTCTAATCCAAACATTACCATGTGACCCTCAAAGAACTGCTTAACGCATACCCTCAATAACTCATGCAGAACTGTCCACATCACTTTGACACTCAAGCTACCTTTTACATGACCAAATCCACGGCCCATTGAATTCAGCAGCATCTCCACCAGTAGCATACTGCCATAGCTTCATCCATACTATTTGTAGTTTGCTTTTTCTTTCTTTTTTTTGTTGTCTAACTTTGTGTTTTTTTTTTAATATCAAAATTGTCATCCACTGATTCAAATCAATTATTTGCCTGATCCAATCCAATCTCAATCCCCAAAACAATTTCAACTTTTAAAACATTCACTCCAACTTTGTTGTACAAAATGCTATCGATAAATTACAATTTACCACTAAGCAACAAGTAAAGAGCTCTGATGGCAATTCTGTCAACAAATTATTAAGAGGGACATCCTAGCAATTGCTATATTCATGTTAACAAAGGAATACAATTTTAGTTCCTCACTCAAGATCATGCTTGTTATGGTCTTAATTTAAACGATATTTAATAGTGTGGTTTCTTATGTGCTACATTCATTGGAATAACTATATTGTAACAGATAGAAATTACCTAACAGTTCAAAGTAATAGAACTTTAGTTGTTGGCTTCCTTTTCGTTGTCTGTTAATGAAATAATGGTTTTATCCATTGTAAAGTTGACAAACAAATTAGCTACTCTTGAACTGTGAGCCACTTTCTTTAAGTATGCTATGAACTTTTATTTCTTCTCGTTCTTGTCAATTTTCATCATCCAATTTATTCGCATTGTGCTGATTTACTATGTGTTTCTTAAGCAACATCTGGAGTGGTATGGGGTCCCATTGTTAGATAATTTTTTTTGGTATGGCTGGCACTGGTGATTGACTGCTTCTTAGAGAAAAGTCAGATCTTTGTTTCATAAAAGAGAATCAATAGTTGCTTTGTGCATTTGCATATAGCTGAAATGGAGGAGAGGAAGCCTAACGAACTAGATTAGTTTGATTAGATCAGATACAGATCTGACAGATTGTTTGGTATATGCTCAGGCACTGCAGCATCAACAAAGGTACGAAAGAGAATCGATTCTAGCCCAGATTGATCATAGTCGAACTATATTGCTCAGCAAACTCAAGGAGTACAAAGGGGACGAGCTGGAAGCAATTCACGAAGTTGCAGCTTTTGCCGGCGAAGCAGTAGAACGTGCCGATGGCCTGGTCCTGCCCCCATATCCCACCCACCTTCCTGACTTGTTCATATTGGATGACATTGGTGCCAGTTCACACTGCATGTGGAAGAGTAAGAGTAAACCCTCTTGCAATGGACCGATAGCTAACACGAAACATCAAGGCAAGGGAGCTGCAGCTGCAACTGATAAGAACCAGGGCAGCAGGTCATCAAATGGAATCAGACATGTCATTGGTTTGGTTGTTAAATCAGCGATAACATTTGTTAGTGTGATGTCTATACTAAGTTTCGCCGGTTATCAGCCAGTGCTTAAGAAAAGACCCCAGGCCATGCTGCTGTTTGGTGGGCAAGCACCCAGAGGGAGGCAGGTCACGGTTCAGTGCCCGCAAGAGAAGTTTATGGTCGTCGAAGATGGCAAAGTACGGTGTTTCGTGAAAGAGCGAGTTGAGGTTCCATTTGAGTCAGATGTTACAAGTCCAAATATAAGATATGGATTTGGATGAGACAATTATCTGAACTTGTAAATTGTTTTTAGCATCACGATCTTGATGTTTTGAGCTTGGTCGTTTAGACATCATGTATGTAATGCAAATAAGGCAGAGACGTGAATATTCCCTGGTTTTTTCTTTGTAAGATGTTGTCACGGAACAATGTTCGACACACATCCATGACTCGTTTTTTTGGTATTTGTTTTTTAGTGTTATGATGTGTTTTCTCGTAGGTAGTGCTTTTTTTTTGGTCTTGTAAAATCCAAAAACATTTTTTGGTTGGGCAGTGTTACAGAAAGAGGAAAATAGTCAAAATAGTCGGTCCTTTTTTTGTTTGGGCTTGCAAATTATTTTATGTGCAGGTAGGTGCACAATGGATTACAATAGATTAAGATCTACAATAGATTAAGGTCTAATGTGACTTTTGTGAGCATCAGTCGCTTGGGTATAATATTCCTTAGCCAAATCTAGCTAAGCTAAGTGGCATTGATTGATTGTATGTAATCAGTAGGATTTGTGACTGTCTTTTTTGTATTTTTGTTAAATAATATTTATATTTATATTTGGATTAGATCTTTCACTTCATGTAATAATAATAATAATAATAATAATAATAATAATAATATATTAACCCATTCGGATGTCTCTCTCCATTGATTTTGAGCTTCAGTGTCTTTCACTTCAATGTAATAAAAAAAGCTCATTAAGTTTTGAGCTTCAGTGATTTTCCATAATAGATTTAACATGAAAAAATATTTCGTTGCCAATAGAAAATTAGAAGAATGGACACAAAAGTAAAGTAAATTTTCATGAGCATTTTTTTAATCAAAAAATAAAAAAAATATTCAGAGAAGGACGACTCCACAACTTTCTCTAGCCTTCTTCCATGTGCAATAAACCGTGAAATGTAGTCGTTTTGTTCTCGGGTAGAAAACAACGTTGCCTCCGGAGCGTGCTCCGACACCAACTAAATCTCGAACGTCCATCTCGACCCGCACGCCTTCGGACGGTCCACATCGTTCCGACGAATCCAATGTGCGGTGCACGCTTGTGCACCGCGGAGCACAACACCGCGACTCCAACAACCAACACGATGACTCCAAACCCACCCTCCCGCCTATTCCGGGATGACGCTCAGATCCGGCGTAAACTTTCGGCTTCCGCCACCGCCACCGCCCCTCCGTATCCTCCTCTTCCCCTTCTCATCCTGCACCCGCAGCTCACCGCCGGTCGCGTCCTCCTGTTCCAATGGGAAAACCAACGGCCCCGGGGCGCCCCGCCCCGCCGCCCCCATCAACGCGTCGCTCGCCTTCAACGCCAGCGCCGCGACGTCCTCGGCGCGAAGCGGGTACTTCAGCATCGTCCGCGGGAGCACGAAGTAGAGCTGTCCCGGGCGTAGCTCCTCCTCGGCGCCAACCGCCGAGACAAACGCGTCGAACTCCATCGCGTCCGCGTCGCAAACGAAGAAGCACGCGGCGTCCTTCCCCAGCGCGTGCGCCGCCGTCACGGGCCGCGTGTACTCCCGGAGCCCGCCGTCCGGGAGGACCACCTTCGCCGTCCCATCCACCACTACCGCCGCCGCGTAGCACGAGTTGCAACCCCCCATCGCCGAGGAGGATGCAATGACGGTTTCTTAAGGTAACCAACTGATCGCCGATCTTTTGTTGTCTACTCGGGATATCCGTCGCCGTTCTTTTTTCCGTTCATACGAGGAGACGGACAGAGATGCCGCGAGTTTATATAGAGGACGCGTCACGCGTCTGCCAATTCGTCGTGTAGCGCGAGTGCGACAGCCTGGCTCGATGAGGACAGCTGGCGGTGTGACGGTAACAGTAGGGATTTCGACGAAATTACCATGGGAGGCCTTGGCCGGGGACGGAATGACATGAATGCCCTTCTAGATATTATCGTAGCCCACCAAATATGGCGTATCCAGTCGCATTGCATCGTCGAGAGCGTACATCTCATCCAACGGTCATCCTACCGTTTGATCGGCTCGCAAGTCATCTTAAATTGGAAGATGGAATAGTGAATGTATACGCATCGACGTAAGCTGGCGCATCGAGGCAGGATTGACTCGTTCTTTGAACCCAACGGGCGATCTCCTGCGACAGCTGGTGGCATGGCGCGGTAAGAAGGCGTAGGCTTATCGCCACGTGGGCGTCGTCTCCTCGGGGAGCACGCCCTGGGCAGGACTAGTGCCTCAGGAGGGCGGAGGCGGAGGCAGTTGTAGGGTGGGAGAGTGGGATGTAACACGTGGTGTCTAATGCTCCGCGGAATTAGTTGGATTTAAGTGACTCCCCTGTCCCGGGACCGACCGAACCCACTGTTCCTCGGTCCACCCAATCGTCACTTTATTTATGACGCTAGTGTCGTACCCGCAGACGACACCCGGGTACGACCCACGCAGCCGTTCACTCCGTATTAGCCGTTTAATAAACCGGTCAGTCTTTGGCGGAACAAGTATTCGGGGTATCTCCGTTTCCCGAATAAAATTCCCGCTGCTCCTCGCTATGAACCTTCCGCAACACAAGTTGACATTATTATATTAAATATTATATGAAGAAACAGAAGAGGTTTTTCATGTGACAAGTCGAATCCAATCTTTCTTCACCAGCATAAATGTCACAGTAGAGAAATAAGGAGACGAAGCATTATTGTGTAACAGTTCAATTTAGGACTAGCAAGTGTAAAATATGGTGGGCTATTTTTTGAGATACACCGATTTCCTAGGAATGGGGGTATGAACGAGGATGTGGGACCCACGGTAAAGTGGCAAGATGAGAGGGTGGGGATGGGCTTGAAAAGTGGCACGTGTTTTATGTGGTTGGGACATGACGAGATGGGCCGAAAGAAAAAAGACGGAGGAATATATTCCTTTGTTTTTATGCTTCAGCCTCCGTAAGGAAAAATGATTCCTTTTGCTTTTGATGTCGACCATCGGCTCCTATAAATAAAGGAACAACAGCCACCTTTAATCGATTTATGTTGGGCAAAGTGCATTGCCTTTAGCTCTTATAAAGGAATCATCGGCCATAAACAATGAGCCAAATGACACGCTTGATTAGATACGTATTACTTATATGCATCATTCAGCTCTTATAAAGGAACCATCGGTCGGGCACACTTCAATGTTTTCTTGCACATCTTCTTCTCATTTTTTCTACACAGATACTTTAATACTCTTTTAAGTTAATACTCTTTTGTGTCTCTTACATTTAATATTTTCAACAGTATACTATTCACTCACGTCGATATGTAATTTATTTAATATCTCATTAGTCTCATAAAATGAACAATGTGTATGATATATGGGCCTGATGAATGTATTATGTTAACTCTTGTTTAAATATTTTGGTCGATGATTGAAGAATCAAAATAGAGTTATTGGTCAATTGACTCATTCAAGTCGAAAACTTTTTAGTATACGGCTCAACATTTATACAACCAAAACACAATTCCTTTTTCCATTGTTGATCTCGTACAAATTGGCTTTATATCTACACATCTCTCCAAAGTCATTCGGAGGGTTACAGCTAGCATTACGGACGGCTTCTATGTTTTGGACCTCATTGACGCCATTTTGTACGGCCATCATCATCCTCCGATCTGCACTGTCACGCATCGAAAAGCTACGCATTATTGCCTCCACGCTCCCCACCTCGCGAAAGCGTCCGTCCATCTTCGTGTCACGAATCACCATGTCATCGATCGAACGATCACTCCTACGGTACAGATCGTTGCCCCCGGTCCAATGCCGGCGCGCAAACCGGCCACCAAACAGCCACGAGCACTTCGCCGCCTCGATCTCTGCTGCATCTATTCGGGAATGACGCTCAGATCCGCCGCAAACTTGCCCCCTCCGCCACCTCCCCTCCTCGTCCTCCGCCCCTTCTCTTCCCCGGCCGTCCCCGCAGGGAACACCAGCGGCGCCACGGCGCCCACCAGCGCGGCGCTCGCCTTCACCGCGAGCGCCGCGAGCTCCTCGGCGTGGAGCGGGCGGCTTAGCATTTTGCGCGGGAGCACGAAGTAGAGCTGCCCCGGGCGGAGCTCTTCGTGCGCGCCCACCGCGGAGACGAGCCCCTCGAACTCCATCCCGTCCGCGTCGCACACGAAGAAGCGGGCGGCGTCCTTCCCCAGCACGCGCAAGGCCGTCACGGGCCGCGTATACTCCCGGAGCCCACCGTCGGGGAGGATCACCTTCGCCGTCCCGGACGCCGCCACCACGGCCGCCGCCTCACTCGACACGCACGCCCCCATTGCCGCCCGAGTGGTATGCCAAAACGCCGCTCTCTTTCGTTCTATCGGAGATGACACGATGGCCTATAGGGGAGGCGAGTTTAAGTATACGGAGAGCGGGGCGTGTCGCCGGCTACTACTTTGTCGTGTAGCGATCTGATGACAGCCTGTGGGTCGCACATTGGTATGCGGAATTGAGCTTGTCGATCGTGGATTGTCAAAAGTACCCTCAAAAATAGGAGATCTCATTCACGTTTGAGGTCAATTTAGTCAATTAACCGACAGCAAGATTCTCGATGCCGCGCTTGGATCGGTATACCTGAGACAAAGCATCAGAGGGAGGTAAATGCACCACGTGGCTTCTGAGGTCGCCGCATGATTCCTTGATTTAAATCATCGGCTCCGCTGTCCCCCCACCCACCGCCGCTTCTGCTCTTTGTCGCGACACTAAGGATCGGGGATCCTACGTGCGCTCGGTGACACCGCGACATAGCTCGTCATCCCTGCTTCGTACTCGATCTCGAAGTTCCTGTTGCTGGCCAATGGGATGGCGAATTCTCCTGGGCGGTGCAGGTGACAAACCAGGTGTGGGCTCGCCGTCCATCTTAACTCTTATGTATTGGGCCTGCTGTTTCGGGTCCAGTTCCAATTGGAATCAAGTTCAAGTCGATCATCATCGTCATAAGCACACATGAAACTTTTTGCGTTCTCACAAAACTCTGCATAATCGACATGATTAGTGTTGATATGGAGTGCACCGTCAATCAATTATTATCTGATATATAATTCTCATATGATGTTTAGGGTAAAAAGAAAATATAAAATTTACTATTTACCTGTGTGCCCACGTAGTCACCATCTTATCATCTGTATGGATAAGATAAAGGTTCAAGAGTAGGATATTCGAGGTGAGTGGAGATTGTATTCTCCTGGAATATTTCATAAAATATTTTTATTTATTTATGGTTAATATAAATACTTATTTTTAATATAATAAAAGGGATCACTTTTTTTACCACTAATATTGTTAGGATAACTTAGAAACTCAACATTTTTAATTCAAAAATATCTTGAACAACACTATGCATATTAGTCCAAACCATATCGAGCTAATCAAAACATCAACGACTCGTTCTCCTAACAAAAGTGTTAATACTTATGTATAAGACTTAAATTGATTTATAAGTGTTAAATAAGTATATTATCATCAACATGGACATCGATGGTTCAAGCAAATCAAGTTAATATGTGAATTATCTCATCATATGCATTACGATAAATTGATCATATAAAATGTTATTTTTGTTAGGATCTTAAAGACACTATACAGGAAGGGGTGAATTAGTACAATAATATTTTAAATCAATTTTAAAATTCGATCAATGTATATTGAAAACTCGATTGATCAAGTTCATATGCTAATTATCTCATCATATGCATTATGACAAATTGATCACATAAAATATTATTTTTATTAACATTTTAAAGGCATTGGGTGAGGGAGAGGGGTGAATTAGTGCAATAATATTTTTAACTAATTTTAAAGCTCTATCAATAAATCAACACATATTGAAAATTTGATTGATCTAAGTTAAAGTTGTAAGCAAAGAGAATACAATTAAATCATAAGTAAAATGTAAGAAAATAGGTGCTCTATCAACCAAGTATAAGTGGGGTATTTATAAGTCTCAAAAGACTTCAAGAATTGAGCCAAAAATTCAAATCCCCAAAGTTTTATGGTACCGGTAATAACTACTATTGAATCAGACGATACTACCATCATAATGGGGCCATAAATCTTAGCTCTAGTGAGACTACCACCAGCCTAAGTAGTACTACAGTTGCCTTGGATAGTGCTATCGTTGGCATGGGCAATGCTATTGTTGAAATGTCGAAAAAGCACAAACAGTACTTTTCGACTAACTCAAGTTATATTACCGCTTAGGCTTTGTAGTATCACTACTTAGGCCTAATTTAAGACCGATAACTTGGCCTTCTAACAAGCCCAATTCAACCTTGGTTGAAGCTCACTAAGTTCCTTGACAAGTTGGCATGGTTTGGCTTAATACTAAGTCAATTTGACCCAGAAAAACCTTGATCAAGACTTTAACAAGCTAATTACATATTCAACATAATTACGAAGCTTTCAACATATTGTACATTATTTCGGCATGTCATTCAATCTTTCAAACAAATCTTCATTTTTTTTAGTATATCACCCGATCTATCGACATATGTAGATTTTCTCATGACATTTGATATTTTGACATAATATTCAATCTTTCCGGTATGATGTCCGAACTTATAGCACAAAGTCCAATATTTGGCATATCGAACAATCCTCTAACTCGGCGTCCAATTTTCGATATGATACTTTTTTCGGCACAACGTCTTATTCTTCTATTTTGATAATTTACTCATTAATGGTTCGAGTTCATGATCCAAGTATTTCCTGCATCACTTATTTCAAAAGTATATTAGTTCATAAACTAATCAATTGATTTAATCATAAAAATATGAGATTCAAGAATCTCTTCTTCTTTTTTTTTACGATGACAATCAATTAGTAATGGAGTTTTAATCAAACTTCCTTCATCTATATGCCATTTTGAAAGCCTATGATAAACTTGTCAAATGATCATATATATTTTTAAATGCATATACTAAATTTTGAAACAAATTTAATATTTTTGATATTATAATTAAATAATTAAATCTCAAAAATTAATATTCAATTAAGATTCAAATTTCAAGTTATAATCATTTAGGTTTCAAAATTTAACAATTATCAAATTATAACATCAATCAAAATATACATATAATTTAACCATATGCATAAAAAAAAATATCACTATATATATAGAAAACTTGATTGATCGAGTTAGTCTGCTAATTATTTCATTAGATGCACTATGACAAATCAATGGCATAGAATTCTATTTTTGTTAGAATCTTAAAAGTACTCAGGGAAGGTAAAAAAATTTTATAGTAGTTTAATTTTCTTGACCTACTTCTGGATTCTACTTTCCTTGAGGTTATCCACTTTCGTAAAAATTAACTACCATTGTTATAATTTTCTTTTCTTTTAAAGATGAGGAGATAATCTTTTACACTTACTTTTTATGTAAGTTGTCTCACCTTTTATAGTTTAGAATTGTAACCACTCGAGGAAACTCAAATTATACTTAAAATAAAACATTATAACACTTGTGCTTAGGAATAGGTGCTCCATCAACCAAAGCATCGGTAAAATATTTATATGCTTTAAAAGGTTTTAAGAATAAAGTTAAAAATTCAAATCTTCAAAATTTTAGGTACTAGTTATTACCACTAATACAAAACGATACTACCATTGTAATGGAGCTATGAATCTTAGCTCTCGCGGTATTATCGTTGGCATGGGCGGTACTATTATTGAAAATATTGAAAAAGCACAAATGGTACTTTTCGATTGACTGAGGTGGTACTATCACTTGGACCCGATAATACTAACACTTTAGACTATCGATTTGACCTTCTAATATGTTCAATTTGTCCCTGATTCAAGCCTAATAAGTTTCTTGACAAGTTGGATAATTTCGACTCAATATAAACTCAATTTAACCTAAAAAGACCTTGATCATGACTTTAATAGTCCAACCACATATTCGACACAATTATGAAGCTTTGAACACGTTGTACAACATTCCAGTATGTCGTCTGATCTTCTTGCACTTCGTTCGAACCTCTGGCACATCATCTCTTTCTTCATTATATCATTTGATATTTTATTTTTTGGTATAATACTTGATTCTTCTTATATGATACATAAACTTATATCACGAAGTTTAATCTTTGACATATCCACTGATCCTCCGGTTTGACATCTAATTTTCTACATTATATATTTTTTCGATACAAGATTCGATTCTCTTGCCACGATAATATTTTTTTTTATAGTTTGAGTTTGTGATCCATATATTTCTTACGTTACTTATCTTAAAAATATATTAATTTATATATTCATTAATTAATTTCATCAATAACATGCTAAGGGCTCATATTAGATTAAATCCTCACATAATCATAATCTGACTTATCGTACGAAAATATTATATATACAAGTGAGGCCCAAGCAAGGGATGGTGGTTGAAATAAAAGACTTAACGACCGTGAGAAACACCCATTTATGGTCAAATCATTATTATAATGAAGAATGAAAAATAGATTGTGGAAAAGAAAAGCCGAAGTAAAAAATTTAAATTAATTAGTTTATAAAGTTAAAATGGAAGTACCATATTCGGTTAGACAAAGTCCTTCCAATTAAAACTCAATCTTAGTAAACTTGTTTTGATCAATGATTTCTAGTCCAACGAACGAACTTAACGGGGGAGTTCAAATACATAAATATACGTAAATAGTTAAGAGAATTTAATTTTTTAGTTAAACTATAAATATGATATATATATATATATATATATATATAATCACATAAAAATTTAATATTAAGGAGTAAATAAATAAGCGAAAAGAAACAAACACATACTTCCAAATGCCTTTTCGCAACCACATTATCTCTTAGGATGAAACCGATATAAATGCGTATTATATAAAAATATCAAGGAAGAAATGACCACGTGAAACATTGACCACCCCATTTGACAGAATCCAAGTGAGATAGGTTGATAGATACGCGGGGCGAGACAACCATATCTAAATTTGCTCGCGTGATTTAGGCCGTTCCCATCTTTGCATACATCATTTCCACCGAGCACCACAGAAATGTTTCAGCCGCCAAACAACTTTCCCCTCCCCCGCGTGTTCTTCGTCTCTCACGTGGTCAACATCAACCGGCCACACAGAAACAAAAACACAGAGAGAGAGAGAGAGCCATTGAAGTGTTCCTGCCAAAGAACTTTCGACCCCCCCCAGCCGGAGAGAGAGAGCCATTGAAGTGTTCCTGCCAAAGAACTTTCAACCCCCACCCTTTCCCCGCCGGGGTCTCTTCGTTTCGTTTCTTTCTCCTTCCTCTCATGGTCATCATCCATCGGCCACAGCGAGAGAGATCGATGGATAGAGAGAGAAGCCGAAGACGAAGAGCAGTTGTGCAGTCATTTCTGTCCTCCGAGTCGAGCCAAACTCGCCGTAATAATGTGATGCGCCAAACGCCAAACTCCAGCTTGCAGCAGCTGCTCGTCGCATGGCCTCCCGAGAAGGACTCAGACCCCACTGTGTCGGTGCCCACCCCAACCGCAATCGAATTCAAGTCCGACTCGAGTACCTATTTTCCTTTTTCTACAATACTAAAATATCTTCTCTTCTTAATCCTAAAATACTTGAATTTATTAATTGAATTATGTACTAATGGAGAAAGATTTTTTTAGTACGGACACCACATAGCACGTGGTGTTGGACGGTGCGGTGCGGGGATCACGATTCCAATCCCAAAATCCCCCTCTCCCTCGCGTTGAGAACCCCTCCAAAGCCCACGTGTACGCTTCCAGATTATTGTAACCTTTTATCAAAGAAAATAAAGCATAAAAATATGGACACAAAGAAAGAGAGAGAGAGAGAGAGTTTGTTTTTCTTTGTTTTTTCTTTTTTTGACCAATGGATTCGACTCCACGTGTCTATTTGACCGCTGTACACTTCACGTTTCCATCCTTCGATATCGTTGACTATTGACGTGGCACACCGGCATGCGCCCGCCACACTATCTCGTGGCTCCGACCATTTCCCATTTCCCATTTCCTTCCCACTTCCCCGTCGCCGCCTGCTTTTGGTGATTTTATTTTTTTGCTTATTATTATTTCTCTCTCTCTCTCTCTCTCACTCTCTCCGTCTATCTTTTATTTCTTAGTTTAATAGATCATTTATTAATAATACTATTATAATGACGCCTTCTGCGTCTATATATTGACTCTCTCCTCTGCCTCCATCGTCGACTGACTAACTTCGTCTCTCTTCCTCCTCCTCTTGCTTCGCATCAGCAACGGTAAACGACGATGGCCACGGCATCACTGGCCTTCTCGACCCCGTCACCTCTGCAGCTTCGCTCCCACCGCCGCCGCCCCACGGCCTCCATCAGGGCATCCGTCTCGGACAGCCCCGTCACCGCCACGCCGTCTTCATCTTCGTCTGCGTCGCCGTCGTCCAAGCTGCCGCTGCGGAAGATCCCCGGCGACTACGGCCTCCCCTTCATCGGGCCGCTCCAGGACCGGCTCGCCTACTTCTATTGGGAGGGGCGGGACGAGTTCTTCAAGACCCGCGTGCGCCGCTACGGCTCCACCGTCTTCCGCGCCAACATGCCCCCCGGCCCCTTCCTGGCCTCTGACCCCCGCGTCATCGTCCTCCTCGACGCCGCCAGCTTCCCGGTGCTCTTCGATACCTCCCTTGTCGAGAAGCGCGACGTCTTCACCGGCACCTTCATGCCCTCCACCGAGCTCACCGGCGGCTTCCGTGTGCTCTCCTACCTCGACCCCTCGGAGCCCAACCACGCCCCCCTCAAGCGCCTCCTCTTCTTCCTCCTCTCCCACCGCCGCCAGGCCGTCATCCCCGAGTTTCGCCGCACCTTCGGCACCCTGTTCGAGACCATGGAGGCGGAGATAGCCGCCAAGGGCAAGGCCGACTTCGGCGACGCCAACGACCGCGCCTCCTTCGACTTCCTCGCGCGGGCTTTCTTCGAGCGCGACCCCAAGGACACCGAGCTCGGCCTCGACGGGCCGGGGCTCATCACCAAGTGGGTGCTGTTCCAGCTCGGCCCCCTCCTCACCCTCGGCCTCCCCTCCTACCTCGAGGACCTGTTCCTCCACTCCTTCCGCCTCCCGCCGGCGCTCATCCGGGGTGACTACGATCGGCTCGTGGCCTTCTTCCGGGAATCCGCCGGGCCGGTGCTCGACGAGGCGGAACGGATGGGGATCTCGAGGGAGGAGGCGGTCCACAACATCCTCTTCGCCACCTGCTTCAACACCTTCGGCGGGATGAAGATCCTGTTCCCGGGGCTGGTCAAGTTGGTCGGCCGCGCCGGGGCTCAGCTCCACGGACGATTGGCGCAGGAGGTACGGGCGGCGGTGCGGGACGTCGGGGGCGGCGAGGTGACCATGCGGGCCATCGAGGCGATGCCGCTGACAGCGTCGGCGGCGTACGAGGCGCTTCGGATCGAGCCGCCGGTGCCGATGCAGTACGGGCGGGCGAAGCGGGACATGGTGGTGACGAGCCACGACGCGGCGTTCGAGGTGCGCGCCGGGGAGATGCTGTTCGGGTACCAGCCGTTCGCCACCAAGGACGCGCGGGTGTTCGACCGACCACAGGAGTTCGTGGCGGACCGCTTCGTGGGGGCAGAGGGGGCGTCGCTGCTGCGCTACGTGGTGTGGTCCAACGGGCCCGAAACGGAGTCACCGTCGACGGAGAACAAGCAGTGCGCCGGGAAGGACTTCGTGGTGCTGATGGCGCGTCTGCTACTCGTCGAGCTCTTCCTGCGTTACGACTCCTTCGAGGTGGAGGTTGGCGCGTCCGCTCTCGGCTCCTCCGTCAAGCTCACGTCGCTGAAGAAGGCCACCTTCTGAGGCCACCGACGCCGTTGGAGGAACGAACGGCATGGGATGGCGATTCTGTGATTTCTGTTCCTTATCGAGGGTTTTTTTTCAAAGCATGGGAGACTCGTGGTGGGTCCCGCATCCACGTGAGAAAAAGCTTCAGTGATCTGTACTACAATATTAAACGTGTTTTTTATTTCCTCACCTAACGAGACTGTCGCCAATAATAATAATAATAATAATAATAATAATAATAATAATAATAATAATAATAATAATAGTAGTAGTACTATTAGTGTTGGAAACCTCGTATTAAATTGATTAAGTGAAATTATATATATATACACAAAGGGAATTATATACAATATTAAAAATTATATCTATACAAATGCCATCCATGGAAGGATAATTGTGATTTTTTTAATTTATTTAGGTGACATTTTATGCAACATGGGAGGGGCTACAAAGATTACATCCCCCCTTTTCTCGCATGGGTTGCTTTCCAGAGGAGCATTCTAATAATAGGCTCTCGTAGAATAATACATCAAAAAGGCTACCCATGATTTGTATATAATTTCTCACCTATAAAAACATATGGAAATTGGAAGTCACCCCCTCCCCCACACACTAGGAATCAAACTTCAACATCAATGTTTGCAAAAGAAATACAAATGATAATTCTGTTCTCTCGATGTTAGAAAAGTCCAAGCAGTTCGGAGAGCATGACGCGTTCATAATACTTGCATAGTTTAGAATTGAACCTCGATTGACTTTGAAGTCCAATCATGTCCATCCATGCTAAATGATAGAGGTAATAATGGCGACATGACGCACATGACGTCAGTCCTCCCAAATGACACCTCACAGCACCAGGTCAACACGGACCGAGATACCGACCGAGGCACATTAACGCTATGCTCAAGCCCAGTTCTTCACGTCACGCCAACATCAAGGTCAAACGCTACCAGCCTGCTTCCTGCCAGCAGACACATCAGGAAATAGTAAGCTTCCCTATAAATACCCTTGCATTCCGAACGGAAAAAGGGGGACTTCTTCATCTAAAACTCACTCCACATCAACTGACTTGATCGTCGGAGGGGTTGGGTCGAGCACTCCGACCCGATCTTTGTGCAGTTACGAAAACAACGGCTTCCCGCTAGGCCCCCCGGCGAGGAGCTACCTCCCGAAGGAATCAACGACACCACACACGACCACCGAGACGGACTCAAAGGCCACCTCGGGAAGATCCCCCCATCATCCGGGTCCGAACCAAGCCGCGTCAGCCCCGAGACCACGGCTTAAGGTTGTTTACACAAACACTAAACACTTTGAATCTATCGTACCGATCTGACAAGTCCAAATAGTTGAAACATCACAATTTGTTGTTGTCACTCTTAATCAAGAACCTTATTCTACGAATCAGTGGAGGATATAGAATAATTTGCATGATCAATTGGCCTCTCGAGTTGATTCTGGAGTGAGTCAGAAGAACACCGGAGAAGCTGATGCAAATTTTGAAATCACAAGAACTAAATTGCTGTCTTAATTCTATTCCCAAAAGAAATCCAAATAAAAGTGTTATTGATCATGACAAAACCAATGGCGTAAAGAAGAAGAAGAATAATAAAGCGTGCTGAGCCTACCGAGGTCACATTCATTGGCGAGTGCTGCTTGAAAGCTATAGCCATTACTGATATGCTTGGAAGCTCTGTTGATAAGCCACACATTAGTCACGCATCCAAAGTAAGAAAAGCTTAAGCCCGTCCAAATTAATGATACTGTACTCATTTCACTTGTGATGTTGAGATATTGGAATAGAGGGAGCCTCAACTGCACCGCTAAAATGATTGATAACCAAATGGTTGAATCGATTGATATCCAAAAAGCATTCTCGCTTAAACGTGCGGGTGAGTGTGTGTCACTTCAGATAGATAATGCATCCGATGCGGAATCCAACAAAGCAAATGTAAAGCACCACATCTAATTCTCGAGTCAGTAAACTTCATTAAGCTTTTTCTTTTTGTGTCGATTGTATCAGAGCTTTAGATAGGTCTGTTGCCTTCTCAGATTCTCATGCCACTGTTGTGGTCATATCATACATTATCCACCTCTGGTCACTGCTTCCCACTGAATCATACACCACCTTATTCCCATCCAATAATTCAATAGACAAGCAGTATCTCTCAAACATATTAGCAATAAACAAACCGTGAAAGCTTATCCACATTTACATCTGAGATCACATGTACCAAATACCGATCGATGCATTGTAGATCTCGACGAATTCTTTTATTAGTGTTGGACCGAGAAGCGACATGATAATTTGTGATGCATCTGTAGAATTGCATGGCAGATTAATCTGAACGCGATAGGGCATGGCATGGAGTGGGTATGAGAAATAAGTAGCACAGCTATCGATCTCATTGTTTCCACGGCGGACAAACTCATGTACACGACAAAGGCGGCTGCTTCTCCTCTCGGGCTACTCTCACCGGCGAGCAGACGTGGGATCATCAAGGGGAGGAGAAGGCATCATGGAGCCATGCATCGGGATCTCCATCCTTCTCCACGGCAATCTTCGGCTTGAGGAAGGACACGAGAGCAGCCCGGAACTGGTTGACGCGCTTCCGGTAGCGGATCCGCCGGAGTACGACCGCCCGGTCGAGAGACCGCCGCTCTGCGTCCGGCTTGAGGTAGAGGCAACTGGTGACGGGGTTTCCACCCTGGTTCTCGTCACCGAAAGAAGGCGAAGGCGAGGAGGAGGAGGAGGAGGAGGGAGGCTTTTGAGGGACAAGGAAAGCCATGGGAGGAACCTGTTGAGCTTCTCAGTGGAACGCTGCAAGACTCGAATGGAGAATTCGGAGAAACTGAGGTGCCTTGCAAGTGTCCATATAGAGAGAGTGAGAGTGAGCGGGTGAGGAGGGCAAAACCGAGTTCGGGAGGACGTGGTTTCTTCTGCTTTTGCTTTTGGTTCGCTTTATTCTCTGGAGAAACGTTTTGCCTCGAATGCTTTGGCTTCGTTAAACATGCAGCGACGGATGGAAAGTGTTTTCTATTTGATTTCGGATTTCGGAAAACGCTTCCGAAGTTAACCTCGTGTCCCACCCAAGAAAAGCGAAAACCAGCTGTAACCATTGGGCTAAGACAAGGTGCGTCGCTGCCGGAATCAGAAAGCGAAAACGCTTTGATATCCCCGATAACCCGAAACCCGCTTCAAATCTGGGGTATGGATCTTTAAACGATTGGTCCGAGAAGCTGATTCTGTTCACTAGAAACCCGGATCCGATAATGATTTGAATCGGGCTCATGGTGAAAGGCCAGGTGTCCGCTTAAGGATAACCGCCTCTGGCGTAGAAGAACCCCTCGCCGTCTTCCGCCACCGTTTGCCCTCTTTCGCTGAAACAAAGATCCTTCTTTTCGAACCCTTGGGCTCCGTCTGGTTTGCTTGTCGGGATTGACTTGCCTTCTTTTGCTGAAGTCGTGTGATTTTGGTGAATGCAGGCAAGCAACTGTTTGAGATCGACATGGTGGCAAGACCGGAGGATGCGCCTCCCCTGGTCGGACGAGGTGCGTCATTTTTTGGTGGTCTTCGTTGTTCATGGATCACAGTTGTCTGACTTCTTTCTTTAGTGTGTGGATCGAACCACTTGGAACCGTCAAAGCCTGAAACTCGTTGATCTGGTCAGTGGAATCGAGATTCATAACTAGGGTGGCCTGTCGTTTCTATGGAGACAGATCAAATTAGCAGTCCTTATTAGTTACACAAGGTCCTTAGGTAGAGGCGAAGTCTCGTCAGAGCCATTTATTAGCCGATGATGATTGACCTGTGCCACAAATTGGTATCAAGATTCTAAGCAAACAAGCATACCGATGATAACGAAAAAAAAATAGAGATCTTGAGGAGGAATCGCTACCAAGAACATGAAATAGTAAATCAGTTTAATCCGTTGTCCGTGTAAATTAGCCGTCGTCTGCTTTTATCTTTAGAACCTTAATTTTTTTCTGAAATGAAATTGAATTGAAGCTAAAGAGGTCTAATACAGATGTACCACTTAGAACCTGTTCTTCCTCCACCTGTAGCAAAGAACACATGTATAAGGACCACTGGAAGGGACAAATGAGTTACTGCCCCATGATCGAAAATCCTGGTTAGCTGGGATTTAATTTAGATGTGAAACTGATAGCGCACTTGAATCTCATGCAGAACACAAAAAAAACTAGTGACATAAGCTTCACTTTAAGGTTACACGAAGACAGAAATCCAGAACAGAGACTTTGTAGTGGTAATTTGATGGAACAAGGGAGCAGGTTCGTACTTTATGAAGCAAAGAGTTCATTCATATACGTTCAACCATGGCTTCCTTCCATTAATGTTCTATTGATAAAGATTCTGCAATTGGTTAAATGATTATGCCGGCTTTCATATGTTTGATTTTTTTCTGTCATTGGAGTTTTAGAGTTGTATAACTTGTTTCAAATGGCATGCCAATTTCTTGCAAGAGTCAGGTCTAAAGCTTGAGCTTTCTGATATTTCGTGTCCAGAGCCTTCCTTGTAAGGTTGAAGCTGCGGTCCTCAACAGTTCAATCTGATGATGCTTCTCCGACCTGTATATTAAATGTAGGCATGTTCTTCACAGGAGGAAGCCATGTAGCAACTTGCCAACTATGACGAAGAATTATCAAAGAATCGAGATGATGTCGAAACAGCAGGAGATGTGGGTGTTCTAATCCTCTTCATTTCTTTTGTTTTAGTATTATTATTTTGGAGGCAGCACTTCCTCGGAAGAGGGATTCATTAGCTCGTCTTAATCTGTAGGTTTTGTATCGATGCCATTGATGATAAAGGGGGGCAGCACTTCCTCGGAACAGCTTGATAGTGTTGTAGCTTTCTCCACCACACCTGGGGCTGGTACAGAAGTCGCTGCTGATGGGAGTAACCTGGGATTCAGAGTTTGTATTTCCCATGAATATCTAGGTTACATTCTTGACCCAGGGTTTACAATAGACAGTAGTACTCTTTGCATAATCATTAAACTCAATTCCTTGGGCCAAAGTTCATGTTGAAGGGACTCTCTTATGGACTTCAAAATGACATGTTAGGCCATCGACTACTTCCAGTTGATCTCTACAGACATGCACTTTCTTTCGTCATGTTTCCATGACTACTTCTGAGTGGTATAGCTACTCTGCAGCACATACCCATGGTTGCCTGGAGTTGAACTGTGGCTGTTTGCAGTCGACCATAGCCAGCAGGGATGCATCTTATCGACATCAAGTCAACTTGGATCGGGGCGGCCGCAAGTGGAAATCAAACGAGGTGTGGTAAATGGAATTGGTTGAGTCCACTCCGTTGTTAACTTGAAACTTTTGTTTCGCCATCTTCACAAGCACTTGTAAGAGATTTGCTTCGGAATCTACTTGCATGTATGTCTGACACTTGTAGCATTTAATTACAGGTCGAAGAAAGTGTGTTGAACTCGGACTCGGAAGAAGCTTCTTCATCAAAGATGAATGACAATGTCACTGAGGTCGCTGTGACGACAAGTACATGACGACAAGTTTTCTATTTTACTTCTTGTTGTGCAACTTTTGATTGAGAATTTTTGGTTAGGTATTTTTCTGACCGCACAATCGAGACTTGGTTAGGTATTTTACTTTGTTTTCCTTTTATGCTTAATTTTATTTTGCGGGGCAAAATTTTCCTCTCGATAAAGAAATTTAAATTATTTATCCCTCTAACATCACTTTTATTTAATGTGCTTACATGATATAAAGAAACCATTCACATAAAAATCCTTGTAATTAATCTTATTTTTCTTTAATTTTTAATTGGAAAATCTAGTTATATCTATAAAAAATATCATGATGATAACAAGTGACAATAATGTAACTCAATTTTAGTTGATTCTTAATGCCGTTGTAAATGAGAGTTAGATTAGCTGATACGTAAATAATAATATGGTGGTTCCCTCAAAAACACATTTCTTCTACTCGTCGGGTATTACCCATGTCCAACCCCGCGGGGTCCCACCTCGGATTAACTTTGTTGCCTCTGTCCCGTCTTTGACTCGCCGTCTTCCCTCTCAGACACGTTCAAACGCTACACTGCTTCCGAGCGGGCCCCCCCACTGTAAATTCCCTGCACCCGCCCGAGCCCGACGAGACGCGTCTCGGCCCCACCGCTCTAACCCAAACCCCACTCCGTTGTCCTCGTCTCAAGTGACAGCTGCGGACTACTCCCCTTCCTTCCTCTCTCCCTCTCTCTCCTTCCTCCTCGCTCGCGCGTGCTCCCAAAGTCGCTACCTTTTTCCCACTCTTTCATTCCGCTTTATCTGCATCTTGGGGATTAGATTAGGGTTAGCGGCGGCTGTCCACCGTGCCATGCTGCCCACAGATTCTTGATCCCTGGGGGTTATCGCTTGATCCGTCTCCCTCAGCCATGGACCGCCGCCTCATGGTGGTGCTCTCCGCGGCGGAGTCCGCCGACTACTCCTTCGCGGACGAGTACAAGGGCCCTCCCCTCCCCTACGACATCCCCCGCGCCGTCCCCATCGACGTCGACCGCATCCCCCTCGCCGCCGTTGCCCCGGCCTCCGCCGGCCTCCCCGACCTCCCCGTCGTCCACCCCCTCCCCTCCCCCTCTTCCTCCCCGCTCAAGAAGCCACCGCCTCCTCATGCGACGCCGGCGCCGCCGCTCCCTGCCGCGTCCCCGACCTCCGTCATCGAGAACCACGCCGCCATGGACCGCCCCGGCGCCGAGGTCTCGGGCGCGCTGGGCTCGTTCGGCTTCCCCGACCGCTCCACGGACCTCTCGGAGGTCGTGGACAGCTCCGGCGCCATTGGTTTCTCCGATGAGCTTGGGAATGGCGCGGCTTGGTCTAACGAGATGATGCCGAATCGGCTGTCGACCGAATCGGCCCTCAGCTCGGAGTTCAGCTTTCGGTCGTCCGCCTCCGGGGACGGGGACGAGGACGAGGCCGTCGCGTTGCAAGCGAAGAAGGCGTTGCTTGTGACCTTCCAAGAATCCGGCCAGTCCAGTTGTTCCATGTCTCCGGCTGTAGGGGTTACTCCTCGGGCGAGGTCGGAGGATTTAGAAATGAAGACAAAAAAAAGGGCTTGCCATAGGTGCTTGAAAGGAAGTCGTTTCACGGAAAAAGAGACTTGCTTGGCCTGTGATGCAAAGTATTGCAGTGGCTGCGTGTTGAGGGCCATGGGCTCCATGCCGGAGGGGAGGAAATGCATTTCTTGCATTGGTTCTCCGATTCTGGAGTCTAACAGAGAGAGACTGGGGAGGGGCTCCCGGGTGCTTAAAAAGTTGCTGAGTTCCCGGGAGGTGCAGCTGGTGATGAAGGCTGAGAAGGACTGCGAGGCAAACCAGTTGAGACCACAAGATGTTTGTGTTAATGGAACTCAGCTTAGCTTGGAGGAGATGGTTTTGTTGCAGAGCTGTTCTTGTCCTCCTCCTAATTTGAAGCCTGGATTGTATTGGTACGACAAGGTCTCTGGTTACTGGGGAAAGGTGAGCAAGTAACCTTCATGGACATGTCTCCTGTATCAACTCTTCTATATCTTAATTGTCTAGAACCCTAAGCATATCTTATAGTATTTGTCATTTCTGCAGAGGTTAATTTACCAGTGGACCGCTTTGGTGCCTCAATTTAGAAATTAATATCTGCTGTTACATGTTGCTCTCCTTTATAAGCAAAACTTGTTGCATGACTGGGTTCAGTAAATATGTATTTGGTGATATATCTTTTCTCTCTCTTTTTCTTTGTTATATCAATAATTCGGTTTTAATGTTGATTAATTAAACAACAGGAAGGACACAAGCCCGACAGGATCATTACTCCTCATCTTAATGTTGGGGGCACTCTAATGCGAAACGCAAGCAATGGAAACACTGGAATCCTGATAAATGGTCGGGAAATTACAAAAGTTGAGCTGCAGATGCTTAAGGTACATGGTCAAAGCTATACTGCTTCTCTAGATGTCTGATATGGATTTACAAGTAAATGCAATTTACCTTCCTTGCAGTGGGCAGGGGTTCATTGTGCTGGGAATCCTCATTTTTGGCTGAATGCTGATGGGACATACCTGGAGGAAGGGCAGAAGAATGTAAAAGGGCAGATTTGGGAAAAGGTGATTTTCTCATGCTCATCTTGTATTTCCATAACCTGTAGACTGTTCAAAAATTGATGTTCTGATGGTTTCTTACCTGCAGCATATTATGAAGCTGCTCTGTCC
The DNA here is from genome assembly GCF_036884655.1 of Musa acuminata AAA Group. NCBI lineage: Eukaryota > Viridiplantae > Streptophyta > Magnoliopsida > Zingiberales > Musaceae > Musa > Musa acuminata. The sequence goes on from NC_088330.1 coordinate 43,971,538, forward strand.
TGTTCTTTCATTACCTTTTCCTAGTAAGGTTGCAAATCCTTCTGGTGAAGAGGTAAATAACTTGTTCAGTAGAGCTGTTCCTGACTGCTTTGATACAAAAGCACTCCAGAAACTTCTGTTGGTTGGGCACCATGAATCTGGGACTAGTACCATTTTCAAACAGGTACTTATGACGAACGCTTTACAATCAAGGAAAAGAATCGCATACTTAAGCCAGTAATTGTTTTGTACAATATGTTGATGAATGCTTCTGTTTTCATGTTTGATTCAGCCAACTACTGGAACCATTTTGCCAAAAATCTTGTTTAGTCTTGTAAAAAGTACGTCGGTAATTAGAGGTTGTTGCTATTTAGCATGTTTTATTCTCCATAATACTGGTTTTCTTTCTAGACTGTTATACTTGAATGGAACTTGCTCCAAGTAATGCATGCTTTGAAGTCTGTCTGCATGTAGCCGGTTAATGACTTGGCCATTTGTTATGTTTTGGAGTTCCATGCATGTTTTCTGTTTAGATAATGAATTGCAGCCCCTGTTTTGAGTTAATTTATGTGGATTTCTTTCTTTACCTAGTGTTCATAATAAGGTTTAATCTCTTGGCCCAATACTAGTTTTAACAGAGTATCAGATTGGTATGATACTGATACACTAGGTGGTATATCGACTTGAATACCATCCGGTGACAGTGAAAGATAATAAAAAGATGAAAACCAACTAGTACCAAGCTATATAATCTGGTACCTGTCCTTGGTTGGACTCGTATTTGAAACCTTGATTCATACTTAGTAAAAGACCATGGTATTTGGTACCCGTCTTTGTATTGCTATAATCTTTACTGTTTGTTCGTTTATTGGTCAGTGGTATCACTATAGCATCATAAACAACCCTAGAACTATCTTATACATGTTTGAAGGTTTAGAAAAGAAGTATTTTATAATTTTAATTGTTACGTGTACATCCAGTGTAAGTATATCTTGGAGAATGACAATTTGATATTGTACTACATTTTCTGTATATGTCATTTATAGCTGGCTACTGAATTTGTCATCTACTTTATCAGGCTAAGTTCTTGTATTCAAGTGTTCCTTTCTCTGAGGATGAGCGTGAAGATATTAAGCTTATGATTCAAACCAGCATATACAACTACCTTGCCATACTGCTTGAGGGGCGTGAACGGTTTGAAGAGGAGAGTTTGGATGAGCAAAGAGACAAGCAGCATCTAGATTCTTCAGGTATGAGAATCAAATGCTGTTCATGGATGATCATCATGCCAGTGTCTTGTTCATGCATGTGTCTAACTTGTGGTACTAATCATATGTAGTCATCTGGCATACTTCTTCTTGGTTCCAACATCTTATGATTATTATTAAAAGGTTTTTATTACTTTTCAGTCCCTTCATTTTGGATTATTTACTAGTCATCCACCAATTTATCACTATTTACAATCCAACACGAATGTTATTAAAACCATGGTATTGGAGCATCCACATAATATGAATCTTCAAGGAAATTGCAAGTGGTTTAAACACTGGTCAGACCACAACATACTAATTGTTATTTGCCAATCCAACAAGTACTAGGACCTAAACATTTAGCTTGATGCTAGTACAATGTCTTCATTTCAAATCTTTTAATTTTTTATTCAGCGGTATTGAGCCATGCACATTGGTATGTCGTTGACATAACAGTCTGATTATGAAAGCCAGTGTTGGATTGATATTTAAATCCTTGGAATTTGACATGTTTTATCATATTTAGATTCATTATAATCTATTGATAAAAAGACCCACTTGTTTTGTTCTAACAAATTCAAATTAAATTGAATAAAAATAAGATTTAAACTAAGAAATGAAGAAAACATTAATTAAAGTATAATGATGCCATTTCATGTCACATGCTTCTGAAAACTAATGGATAATAATGCTATTTCATGTCTACTTATGATTAAATAGTGGGTTATATTAAGATATATTATAATAACTAACAAAGATAAACAACATAGGTCAACTATAAAATTAAAATTATCAGAATGTAAAGTGATAAGGAAATATGCTAAAGTGAAGGGACTGAACCGTAAGTAACCCTTGGTATAAACCAAGTTCTTATTTCTTAATGTGGTCATGCTGAACTATATGGCACAGTGTGGTCTTGGGGACGACGTCAGGGTGATTTTCTTTATCCTTGGATATGGTCTATTAATGAACGATGAATTGCTTTACTATGGTATGGTGCCCATACTGGCAGGTTGATTAGTTTGGTCATTGACAAGTTGTGGAACTATTGTTTCAAAATGAGTTTGCAACACTAATAAAATACCTGTCCTTCATGTCTTCAGGTTCAAGGAACCCTGGAACTATTTCTTATCCTAACTAGGAACTATAGTTATGTGTAAAATAACTAAATAAAAAAATCTACATCCATTGGTAACAACATTCTCAATTCACAAGCTCATTAGTAGCTTTGTCATAATACTTTAGCTTGCTTACTGATCATTTGTCTCTCATCGTTGGATCTTCCAGTTGTTTCTAGATTTTTAATTCAGTTCAATTGGCTTGTCTCTCTTGCATATCTTATTAGTTCCTACTTTTAAATATTGACTCAGTCACCGAATAGTGAATACCATGAAGTTATTGCCTAGTATGATGTGACAACAGCACTGATGAACTTATCTGGTGGGTACAATATTGAGATGCATACATTGATGTACTTGGATAATATTGTTTAGAAAGATATGCTCCTTTATCATAGTATATGGTTTGCGCTGTATCCATCTTATCTTTTTGTTGGGTTGTACTCTTGGCAAACTACTTTCTGTCCCTTGTCTGAGTCTTGTTCAAAGTCTAAAATTATGCATGGGAAATTACACAATATCTAAATCATGTGATTCATATTTTGTTGAATGCAGGAGATGTTGCATTTGACAAACAGAATAAGGTGACAGAATATTCCATCAGTCCACGGCTAAGAGCATTTTCTGATTGGCTTCTTAAAATTATGGCTTCTGGTAACCTTGAAGCTATTTTCCCAGCTGCTACTCGAGAATATGCACCACTCGTAGAGGAATTGTGGAAGGATTCTGCTATTCAAGCTACATACAGTCGAAGAAATGAACTTCAGTCGCTCCCTAGCTATGCCAGCTACTTCTTAGAGCGGGTAACTTACTCTCTGTTCCATTTTTCTGTTATTCTGAAACTTGATGTTTGAACATGAGTTTAGGTTTTATTCCGATCAGATAAAATTGACTACATTAAATATGATTATTTTATATGTTCTTCAAATATGTACCTTGTATGTTGATGTATGTTACAAGAGGAGAAATGTTACATTAGAAAGCCTGCGTGGCAGAAATACTGGGTAGAATTCAGTGTTGATGTAGTTTAGAGGGACATAGAAACTATTGCTATAATGGTTATTAAAGATGTGCTTGATAGCACTTAACAGGTATTTATTGAGCTTCAGTTGTCCTTTCGTAAAACCTGCAATATAAATATAAATATAAACGGATAGCTGAATCGGTCTTCAAATTAGGTAGGTAGGATGTGTCTTCTGACCCAATTATTGCAAGTCAAGTTCTTGTTAGGATTTTCAAGTTAACAGAGTGAACAGATGAGAGAGGTATAGCTCTTAGTGCACAATGATAAACAGAACACATTAATCACTATTGATAGAGCATAAAGGGATCTGTGATTTTCAATTACATTGTTCATAGGAGTAAGCAAAAGTTCTGGAAAACTTTTGCACAGTGACTGTATTTCATAGTGAATTGCCTTCTTGCTTGGATGCAAGATGCATAAATGAAGGCTCAATTCATCAACGTTGACAACTACTAGATCTATTAATGACAGAACAGGGAACAACTTAAGTATCTATAACTAGAGGCTCGAGACACTCAAAAAATTGATACAGGAACTTCTTAAAAGCACGAATAAACTTGACGAACACATAAATTTTGGGAGCAGAAAATGTGAAGACACCTAAGTTTTGCTTTCTTCTGAACTCTGGTTGTATCTATAGCGAAATCATAACTTTTTAAAGTGCTCCTCATGTTATGAGCCTCCTAAAGCATCAACAAAAAAGCTTCAAACATCTACTTTTGTCTAAAAAACATAATAAATTAAGACATATAGCAGTCAAATTGCCCTTTTAAGAAGTGATATATATGCTGGAAGTTGTCGTTGGAAACATCAATGCCGATTTCGTGGTCAAAACTTATTCTAATAATGTTATTGGAAATTCTTCAGGTTGTTGATATATCCAGAGCCGAGTATGAGCCCTCTGACATGGATATCCTCTGCGCTGATGGAATAAATTCTTCCAACGGTGTAACATATGCAGACTTCCAATTTCCATGTTTGGCTTGTGTTGGAAGGAGTATTGATGATGATGATCAGCAGGAAGCATTGTTAAGGTGGGTTAGTATTATCTACTGTTTCTATTTGATATTGTAAGATGTTGAAGATGTTTATATATGGATGTCATAGTTTTTGGTTTAAGCAAGGTTTTAAATACCAGTTTTTTTTCGGTTTCAACAGTCGGTCATACTGGTTTGGTATCAAGATCTCGAGTAGTATGTCAACCTGTACCATCTGGTATCAAGTTTTTAGTGTATGATTTCATTATTGGAATAGCCATATTGTTGAGCAGTGAAGTTTACCTAGACTTTATTCTTCGTGGGCTAGTTTGTATGCTGCTGACAATTCTTTTATACTCTTGTTGATTCCTCGGTTTAAGACTTTTACATGACCCATCTAGACATACAAGATGGACAACAATTTCTAATTTAATAATGCAATGTGGATGAAGAGAATTTTCTCATTAGCTAATAAAAGTGATGCCTCAACTTTTTGACCTCTCCTTTGCTGTAGGTATCAGCTCATCAGAGTCCATACCATGGGCCTCGGAGAAAATTGCAAATGGCTGGGCATGTTTGAAGATGTCAGGATTGTGATTTTCTGTGTTGCCGTTACTGACTATGACGAATACTATGAAGATGCAAATGGGATGGTCAGGAACAAGATGATGGAGAGCAGAAGGATCTTTGAGGGCATCGCCAGTCATCCGACCTTTGAGCAGATGGATTTTCTTCTGATACTCAGTAAAATTGACTTGCTCGAGCAGAAGTTGGACATGGCCCCTCTAACCTTGTGTGATTGGTTTGATGACTATAATCCTGTAGTAAGCTATCATCCAGATAACAAAAACAGGCGTGGCGCGCAGATTGGTGCCACCAAGTCTCAGCAGGCTTTTCACTACATTGCTGTGAAATTCAAGAGGTTATTCTTTTCCATCACTGGGAGGAAACTCTACGTTGCGCAGGCAAATGGGTTGGATGGAGATTCTGTCAACGCAGCACTTCGGTATGCAAAGGAGATTATCAAGTGGGAAGAAAGGTTGGTCTGTGGCATCACCGAATCGATGTACAGTACAGAGCCAAGCTCCTATTCTCACTGACATTTTCATGAAACGCAGCTGTAAATATATATAGTCCTCTCCTTTGCCTTCATTGTTGCCTTCCTTCATCGAAATGTCTTTGGTTGTATATGTATGTATCCATTGTTTGTAACAGCTCATTGCAAGAAAAAAAATCTCTAGGATCTATGCTTTTAGAAGATTCAAGGATCTTGTTAGTGATGTGTACCCTACTAGTAGATTCTGGTATGCAAGTAAGCTCTTTCCTTGTCTTTCAAAGTTTCGTTCTCACATCAATTAAATCTGTGTCTCTTCACAAAACTATTTTTCTTTTCGTTCTCACATCTGTTAAAAGTAAGCGTTTTTTGTGTTTTCTCATCCTTTCCATTCATGAAAAGTGAGTGCAATATAAAAGGGTGTTTGAGTTGCAAGATTTCGACTGTGGTAGATCATGTGAAATGGTAATTCATGTCATGAGAACAAGATGTAACGCCCGATTCTTGTGATTACTTGCTGTGGAGAGACTTCCACCTTTTCCGATACATCATGACTTGGACTAAATTGGACATCATAAACTCTCATAGATTCTGAGTTCAGTCCAATAGATCGATACTTCTTCGTCTTCTTCTTCTTCAGGGAAGAGAGGGAACAAACAGCTAATGGGTATCAGCATACAACAATTCCTATCATATTTACTCGACGATACGAAACCACAAGGATCTTTCAGGGATCAAGCGGGTGCGAACCGATCCATGAGAAGGCATAGCGTGGTTTCCGAGAGGGCCACGCTGCTGTTCCTCCTCGCCTTTACCTGTGCAGTTTCTTCCTCCCTCGAACGCAGCTCGCCTCTTATCTTGCCTTCCTCTTCCTCATGCCTCGCCAAACTGCAACTCGGTGTGCTCTGCTGCTTCCTCCCGAGCTTAGCCATCCATATTCCAACGAGGCCCGACATCTCTCCTCCCCTTGAGAACGCTTTTTGTTGGAGCAGCAGCACAGGTTTTGGTGTGATAGGAACACAGCACTACTCTTCCATATATAAAGGGAGCATATCTATGATTGTTTTGATGCAATCATATCGTAGGATGAACAATGGGCAGCGTTGATTCCTCTGCCCTCAGATGCCAGAGGGTGACTGCTAGGAATATGTCCTCGAGATTCTTCCAACAAGTCATTTTAGGATGGTATCAAATATCTGCACTGCTTCGAGTCATATTTTTTTATGCGTTTTTCTTTTCTTCCAACAACACATTTGTGATCGAAATTTGTCGACCATTTGCATTCTTGATATTTTTGGTTGAGGTCGCCATCAGCTCAGAAAAATCAAGGCAGATTGTGGTGGCCTTTCACCATCATCAACACAAGGATCTTGTCGAGCCAGAGATGAGAAGATATATGAAGCTTTACATCTTTTGAGAGTTGCCTTTTCCTCCACCTTTTGTACATCTTCAGATTTATTTTTTCTCTACATCTGCTTGAAATCATACAAGAAAGATGCTGTGATTGCTGCTACGTGTTCCTCATGGCATGGCTTAGTACTTTGGCTTTTCTTTTCTGAAACTGGTGGCAGGTGATGATTACAGTACTGTCGAGTCATTTCGATGTGGAAAGCTGACTTCTGTTCTCTTTGAGGCGTAGAACACTTGGCTTCTGTCGACCCTCAAGCCTCTCACTTCCCTTCTCGTTCTTTCAAGGAAATATGATATAATTAATAGAGAAGCCATTATTCACCGCATCAAGAACATGCCTGCCTACCCCTTCACCAACTAATCATCCGGTTCTTGGACTATATTCCCCATACAGATGACATGCAAATGGAGTAGAATCTCATCGTGGATATTGAAAGGAAAATCCAATATAAATTTAGAATGTTATATTAGATTTGGACTGGTCTCATACAACTCTCACAAAAGCATACACAGCACACCTTGATCGGCTTCATTCCCAGCCAGATTCTGTCCGAAAGATTGACCAGATTTTACATGTACAATGCTGCCAGTGTATATGACTCGCCAAACATATTTGTCTTTGCTGTGGCTCATGGCATCAATCCAAGCAAAACTTGAGAGTTGGGGGGGGGTGGGGAGGGGGGAAGAACAAGATGCAACCAAAAGAACACACTTCTCTCTGAATCCCACAAGGCTTATCACAAACACTTGAGCCTCATCTCACAGGAAGCTTCTGCGTTCTCCTTTTGCCAACTCTGGCGGCCTAAGGTGATCTCAAGGTTGGGCGTCTTCGTCGTCAATGCTGTAAGACCATCATCATCATCATCATCAGCAGCAGCAGCAGCGAGCATGGAGTTTGGTGCATCTAAGTTCGACCCAATGAGTGCTTCCTGTTGGTCTTCCACCATTGCCTGTTCGTTCACAAAGACTGAGTCATTGCATCAGAGCAGAAAAAGACACTTGGAGGGTACACTTTCGGCCTGTCTCTTTAGGTGCTTGTTTCTTGCAGGTCATCGTTTATCGTTTGATCATGTTATCATGATCCAGGCTGATCTAATATACCATTGCAGTCAGGATTACACACACGGTGTAAGATTTCTAGTTCGAGATTGCATCTTTGACGCTGCTCAAACACATATCACTAAAGTAAATAACAAACACAATGACAGAATTCATGTCCTGGCAATGGTAAAGTATAATGTATCTGAATGTACTATCAAGTCAAGGAATTGTAGTATCAGAAATCAGAAATATGTGAAGGAGTTTTGCATCTGCTGCATCCTCCTTTCACTTCATTGCGACTACAGTTACAGATAAGAAACTTGGGGATGTTGGCTACGTACCTGAGTGTCACTGTCGAGTAAATGATCACTGCTGAAGTAGGGATATGGTGACACTGCATTTTGGTTGGTTGATGTGTTCCAAGCTTTCCTTTCTGCGGATGGATACAGCAAGCTGCAAACACAATGAACTAATGTCCTTATGAGATCATATGATAACCCTACTAATATGTTCATGATCATGCAATTATTTTTGTGATGTGTGAAGGATGAGAGAGATGGCAGAAAACTTCAACAGCAGCAGCAGCATGCATGCACAGTACTCACTGTCAAAGCTGCATCAAGCTTTGACAGGTTTACCAATCATAATTTGCTTGTCTTTAGCCATTGTTTGTAGCTCCAACCACCACCAATTAATGTTGATGAGATGGGGACAATGTGGCGTCCTAATGTCCTGATGAATGAATAAATAAGAGGACATAACAATCTAACTTTACATATATATGTGAGAATAGATTGGAGGACAAGAACAGGAGTCCCTCTTGTAGCTTCCCTACTTCATGTCCTCTTCTACTATTAAGCACAAACAAAAGAAATTTATTTTTAATTATTCTTTTGAATCCCTCGGATCTCTAATTGTGCCATCAAATATATCTATTCCAACAACAACAATAAGTGATAATGTTCTTATTTGTTGATATCGGGTACATGAATCTTTTATCGTCATTGATTATCAAATAATAAATAAATAAATAAATAATTATCTAAATATTAAATAATAATAATAATAATCTTGTTAATCGTTGCTAAATAGGATACATTCGTATTATATATTAACTTTCCAAAAAGTTGGTAGAATACTATTAAAAGGAAATATAAGCATTGGGATATGATCAATCGGTCGATAAGTTATCCTGTAAAAAAAAAAGCTCAAAATATTTTCTTTGGGGAGGGACAACATTTTGTTTTTACAAACAAAGGTCATATTTTCCCATTTTTGACATTGATCTATGTGGTTTTGTAAATATTATTTGTTGATTCAATATGATATCTTCATGAGCCACTACCAAGAAAAGGAAAAACTCCTCTTTGGGATAAAGATGGATAGTAAATTAGTTAATTAATGGAAGAGAAAGAGAGAAAGAGAGAGAAAGAGAGAAAGAGAGAGAGAGAGAGAGAGAGAGAGAGAGAGAGAGTTACAGCTAAAGAGTAATTGGATATCACATTTGGATTCTACTCTGATATAATCAAACAATTTCTTATTCAAAGTAAGTAAATCACAGCCATAATATTGTTGGATAATTGTGTCTAAATCTAGAAAATCATAATCATTACTAATGTTAGTTTATAGAATTGTCATATAATAAGAAAACCATTGCCAGTAGAGGAATCCCTACCCATTTATTCCTAATGGGTTGGTTTTCCTTAAAATATTTGGCAGATGGAGATGACAGAGGAAGATTGGAGAGAGAGAGAGAGAGTGAGTGAGTGAGAGTGCAGTATAAATGTTGATGCAGTGAGGAGAAGATGGTGAACAGACCTTGGTGAGTTGAGTAGTGGCGTTGGTGGAATTGGCATGGTGAGGGAATTGTGAGAAGGGGTGATCTCATTCCCAGCTTTATCACATGGCAGTCCTCCCTCCACTTCCTCCACCCTTGTCCTCTGGTTCATGCCCATATCTGCCTGACCTTGGCCTGCAAACAATCGCATACCCACCACTAAGATCCAAATGGTGGTGCTTTATGGGACAGCAGCAGTCTAATAATTCATGCAAGGAAAGGCCAACCCAACCCCCAGCCTGAGATGACTACTGGGTGATCCATGGTCTCTGCCTCCCCCATAGAACAAACACCTTATTGTGCAAGAGAAAGAAGAAGGTACGAGTACCTGCCCCCCCTCCTCCACCACCACCTCCTCCTCCTCCTCTATCACTGCTCTTCACTGTTCTATACATCTGCAACAACATGCACACATCAAAATTAATATCCAACCAAGCCATATATGCTAAGATTACTTCGACATACGCCCTTTTGTCCTTTGTACTTGTGTATGCACGTTCCGAACCCTTCCCTTTCCTAACCAAACACAAAACCCTAACCCTACAAGTGATCGTTTTAGATCAAGAGGCGACTTCGACTTTTGTACCTGCAGATGGCTCTTTACATGAGCCAGCGTTAGATCCTTCACGTTCATCAGCTCCAAAACTGATTTCGGTGTAGCTCCTGCATGCCAAAATGAGGATCTTATTATGATGTAACAAAGGTGTCGTCTACCAGAGTGAGGAAGGTCGGGTTGGCATACTCACTCTCATGGCCGCCGAGGAGCTCCACCGCATGAACGAAATGAGCGTGGAGGGCGGTTGTCCACCTCATTCTGGGAGCCCTACTGCTCCTGCTTCTTCCGTGGCTGGATCGCGGATTCCGCTTGAATCCAAAGACCTGAGGATGATGTTGATGGTGGTGGTGGTGGCGGCTGTCACGGGAACCAGTGAGTGGCACCTCGATCCCTAGGGTCAGCGTCGGCTCACCACGGCTAGCCTCCCGGCCCTGGTCGCAGCTCAAGGAGGAGGGTTGATCATGGCTCATGTCGCTCTCGCTGCTACCCGACGCTGCGGAATTCTGGTCCCCAAATGAAACCCCCATCATCGAGGCTCCATCCACGGAGATCGATGGTGGACTGATGTGCAGTGAGAGATCAGGGAAGATGGTTGCCATTTGTGCTCAAAGATGGGTAATACACAAAGAGCAGGCTGAGCTTTTTGGAAGAACCAGCGGGAGGTTGGAGAGTACTTACTGAAGAAAGAAAAGGAGAGGTACTGGTGGGATAAATAGAAGAAGTGTGGCAGTGATTAGGTGATGATTTCCATGGGAGTCATGCTAAGAGATGATGAACCATAAAGTGCCTAGAGAGAGAAGACCGGTTGAAAGTGGGAGAATGGCAAATGTCAAGTAACTAGATGTGAAGCAATTGCAGGGTTCCCAGATATCAAGGCAAGAATTTGGACAAACCTCCTTAGAGAGAGAGAGAGAATATATTTTAAAGAAGCAGATGTAGAATACGTAAGAGTGTGTAAGCTCACTTTCCTCTTCCATGAAAAAGAAGGGAAGAAGGGTGGAGAGAGAGAGAGAGAGAGAGAGAGAGAGAGAGAGGGAAAAAGGAGGACTATTCATTGACAATAACACACTGGGACCTAATTCTCCCACTGTCTCCTGAGGTGCGCCTGAGTTGGAATCTGGTGGGGGATTGGGACACTGCCATTAAGCTAAACAGTTAAAAGAAGGGGCGGAGGGAGAGAAAAAGAAGACAGCACCGGAAGACATGTCAAAGGTTAGCGTTGCTTTAACCTTTGTACCAGGAAATTAGTACCGAGAACCGAAGAAGAAGAAGAAGGCTCATGGTCCCCCTTCCTTGGAAGCTTATTGACGAGGGGGGTGATGGTGTGCTCGCTGGCTAGCTAATAATCTCGTAAAGCTTCTTCCTACACCACCAGTATATACGTACTGCTGCATGTGGAGTTCCCCCATGCACATGTTTGGACGCATGCCATCTCGTCCTCCCCACACGTGCATGTGCGGAGGCATCATCATCATCATCGGCAAAGGGAATAGTGGCTGGCTTCACAGCTCACATCCCCTTCCCCTCACCCCTCGCGCCATGGCTGACACCGGGTCGGGATGTCCGTCGACACCGGAGCTGGGCGCCACGTGCATGGGGTGGGGAAATCTCGTCTCGTCTCGGCTCGGCTCGGCCCGGCCGATCTGGACCCCCGCCCCCAGCATTGTGTCCTCCTCCCTTCCTCTTTGTCTTCCTCCTCCCCCGCTGTCCAAATATTCTCGAGCTTCTTCCTCGAGGCCACGTTATTACTGTGACAACGCACGACGAAGGATGCCAAACTCAGGGCGAGAATCATAATAATCCTAAGGCAAGCATACGAGACAGGTGAGGTACCGAGATCATAATAGAATGGACAGTAGCATGATTGTTTTTATTCCATGCTACCGGTGCAAGAGTGGAAGAAACAAGGAGGAAGAACTTTTCGAGCAGAGTGTTAAAAAGGTAAGAGACTGGGGGTCCATCCTTTGTTAATGGAGATTTCCAAGCTGTGGTCAGCGCCAGACGCGGTGATCTCCTCGGGAAGATGCAACCTTTACTGCCACTTTTGCTCATCACCACGCTCCCCATGCTCTTTTTTATTTTGGCGTGACCACGTCCTTCCTTCCTTCCTTCCTTCCTTGAGCCCCATTATTGTAATTGCATGACGATGTTCCGACCATCCATTGCCGGCCTTATAATCAAATAAAAGAAAATTTATTGCAAATACTGTTAAATTTACTCTAACTCAAATATAAATTTTCCTATATATCCTCTCACATAAATTTCAAATAATTTCTCGTACTATTCTCATATGTTACTCTTCTTATCAAGATCTAAAGATACATATAATATTTATAAAAATAACAAAATTTTAATTTTTAAGGTTTTCTTCCAAATCCTTTTATACCAAGATTTCTTATCCCGATAGGATATTTGATTTTTAAAACCTAAAAATCCTTATCAACTTCAGAAATTAATAGTTACATTGTCTAATTGTTTCGATACATACTCGTATGTGTGGTTACTAATTATAATAACAACTAAAGCAAAGGAAGTGTAGAATGGTGCACGAAGAGGAAGAAATGTTGGGACTGTGATGGAGGAGAGAGAGAGAGAAAGAGTTGTCCTAAAGTAATTTTAACTCACATATTGGTATGCAAGTATAACATGCAAAGATTGGAGTAACATGTAATTACAAGTATATATACTTGTAAGAAATGAAATGTTACTTCTTGTTAAGACCGACAAAAATTGGAGGAGACTATAGTTAGATGGTTTAGGCAACATTGTCGACAGACGACTTCCAAATCGACATAGGATAAACAGCTCTTGAGCAACTCCAAAATTCCATAGTTAAAGCCTGTAATGCAGTCAGGTCATTAAGAGAATTCATTCTTTTTGTCCCCAACATTGTACAACTTAATATATTTATATCTTATCAGACTACCTAGTGAGCTCCAACATGTGGTTCTGCTTAACTTGAGCTCATCTATCTCCTGACATGTCTTATCCAAACTCATAATACCCAACATTGGCACTTGAAGTTCCATGAAATGACTGACCAACTACCTGATTGAAGAGCGAGAGAGAGAAGACTGGAAATTTGTAGTCTCCTTTGTACTAAGTTGGTGCTTGATACCATGAGCTTCATCAAAAAACATGATGAAGCTCATGTCTACAAGGTTAATCTTGCTCCAAGATATCATCCACAGAGTAAAAGTAAACATGATAAAAGCGAGACATTCTTCTTCGGCAGCTTTGCACAGTAGTTCAAGAAATCCATGTGGTGCTCGATTTGAGTAGGCTTTTAGGTAAAGTGGCGATAGATAAAATGTGAGGAGAGGAAAAAAAAATGGTGAATGTTGTGATGCAGGGATGTGAGAGAGACAACACAACAGAAAGCGACCGGCAAAGATGAGTCCTACATCTGTTGCTACAAGGAAAAGTTGGAGAGAGATTTCCTGCACATACGGAAATGGTTTCTTTAGCTATGTGAGCTCATGTATTATATCTACCATCTTTGTTTCCATGCTCGTAATTGTTCTTCGCAAAACAATGGTCGATTTGGGAACCTATCTTATCGATCATCCATCTCACATTGGGTCATATGCAATCGAAGAAAGTTGAGTGGGAGTTAATATAAGTTTAACAGCAACAAGAGAAGAATATCAAGTAGGATTAAAATTCGATTCGATGAAAGCATGTTTATCGCAGAGATACTATTCAGCATGAAACAAATATCTATGGCAACTAATCGAAGGCAGAACTGCAGATGTAGTAAAGACCGAAGAATGGAAGACTGTGAAGAAGAAGAAGAAGAAGAAGAAGAAGAAGAAGAAGAAGAAAGAAAAGAATAGAAATAGAAATGGAGTGTTTGTGGATCTGTGCCACTAAGAAGGGTAGTGAAAAGGAGGGACAGCTTTTCTCATCGAGTGGGTGATACGGAGTCGGGGTTGGTTGGGTCTGCTGCTGGGCGGGCACTGACTTCTGACGCGAGTTGGGACACCGGCGCTGCGAGCCATCGTGACGTGCAGGTCACGTGATCCGCGTGTGCAGATGGATGGATGGATGGATGGATGACACTCCGTCGTCTTCCGGAGAGGAGGAGGAGGAGGAGGAGGAGGAGGATCACAACCGATGGAAGCTTTTGGCAGCCACTTTAAGGCAGTCGGGGCATAAGAATCCACCATTTATTGTACTCTTTCATCTTTTTGTCTCTTCAACAGTTGTGTGGTCAAACTACAATCATACCCACAACAGTCATAAACATTGGAGATTAATGATTCGATCCTAAACAGTTTGCTTATTATTCCATATGATTATCGTTACTCTGATTTGAGGACAAATAATGTATGGAAGTTGGAAGAAAAATCGATTCATATCGAGTGGTTTCATTTTCGATTGATAAGAAGAAGAAATAGTTTTAGAACATAACTTATTCCGAGAAAATGTTTAATTTATGAGTGCTATGATATTTTTAAATAATATTATTATAAAAGAATAAAGAAAAATGATCTCTCTCTCTCTCTCTCTCTCTCTCTCTCTCTCTCTCTCATTATCATATAATAGTGTCGTTCTTCGTAAAACAGCAAGAGAGAGGACCACCGAGTGTCGTGCCCACAGAAGGCTTTTTAGCAGTAATAATAACACAGGCTTCCGTCAAAACCCTACATCGAGCACTCAATAATTGAGCTCAAAAGCTTGCTACCTTTTCCTTCTTTCCTAACAAGGAGAGCCCCACCCCTTTCACCTGCCTCGACTTAGCCCTGAAAAGGCTCGCCCAAATCTAGGGTTGGCTGCACCCCCTAGGAATGAATGCAACGAAGTAGGCTGGCTGCATGTATGTCTACCATTCTTCTGCTGCTTCGCTGCTCCTCTTCTTCGTAGGAGGACGAAGACCAAGCGACACGCCCGCGATCACGTCCATGCCCGTCTGTCTCCTCGAAGGTTGGTGCAGACAGTATTAATAATACTGGATCGGAAGCTCCAAAGCCTGCTGCAGAAACAGACGCTCTTGTAGTTGTTGTACATGCATGCTCGTTGGATTTGGGACAGAATTAATGTCACTCCACCGGCAGGCACCATCGACGCTGCACTTGCCCATGGATGCATGGCGGCAGCACACTTGGTATTGGTGGATGGGTCTGAACGTTGCACTTCTTCGCTGTACCAACTTCGACTTCACTAGGAGTGAGTTTCGCATCCAAACACATGTTATGTAGATTTTAGCTAGGAGAAGAATCTGAAACACGGAACTTATCTGAACGATATGTGAACTAGGCTCTGGTCTTCGCTGTTACCACGATAGAGAGGAAGATTAAGCTGCAGGATGAAACTTGATGTATTGTTTCTTTACTCTTATTTCATTATTTTGTAATGAACTGGTCAGGGTCCTCCAAAAATGAAAGTGAAAGATATCTATCAGTCGGGAAAAGCTCACGACATCATGATTCTCCTTAAATTGATAGACTTCTTTTAGTCTTACCGTCACAGGTTTGACTGAAGCAACAAGCACTTCCTCACAGCCGATTACATTAAGATGCCAAAGCTATACATCCCTTTCAGCATCATATATACTGTAACCCAATGCATATCTCTCTCTATCAATAAGAAATGATGCCGTCCTTGTCTGTACGTCTCGGTCTTCCAAAGTGGATTAGGATTTTTCGCTTTGTTCGTCCCAAGACATACATTAAATCGCCAATCTTTATTCTCATCAGACTGTCGCATCCCTTTTCCTGAGCTGTCTCATGGACCATATGGATGTGCTTGTATCTCGAGGTAGCTTCTTTCCGTGCCCCACTAAATGTGTTAGAATCTCCTCCTCGTTTCTTTGACTGGGTTTTAGGCACTGTGATGCTGTCGAGCATCTCTAAAGAAAGAGATGGAGACGATCAAAAGGTAGTATTCTTTGAGCATTCTTTCGTATGCCTAAAACAAGAAAGACTTTCACCGTTGAAGCTCTCTTGTCCGTCAATGCCTACGCTTTGCTCAGGACGAGAAGTAAAAGTTTGCCTACATGTAGACTGCAGGGCGTGCCATTTACTTCCATGTTGGTGCTAAGGAGTTGCATCATACGTTAGCTATGTAGCAGACAGACATGTAAACCACACGCAGCAAAAGTTCGATTGGATCGAACAGAAATCGGGAAAGTGTGCTGCGGAGAGGAATCCATGGGCTCCATCGAAAGAGAAGAGACATCCATGGAATCTAACTTTAAGTTTCAGATGCATGCATGAGGACGATACCTTCGTTCCACAGACTGCCGCGTTGTCCACCGAGACATATCCTTTTCGCCATGCAGTATGGCGCTTTAAGATTCGCGTCCACTCAGAACCCGGGAACGACGTGTGTGGTGCTTTAGGAATCGTGCATCGGGCACGAGCAGCCCATTAAGCCCAATTATTACGATAAGGCATTTCGAGTAAATGGGCTTCTGAACCGGCCCATTATATGCATGGCCACCGACACATGTCCTGTTTGCATGGATATGCATGGTGTGCCGCGTTATGTCGCTTTAAGATTCGTGTCCACACAGTGATGCTTTAGGAATCGTGCAACGGCAACTGCGGCCCATTAAGCCCAATCTTTACGATTAGAGATTTGGAGTTCATGGGCCTCTGAAACCGCCCATTATTACCAGTCCCAGATTGACATGAGATGGACTTAGTTACGATCGACTTTTCTTGGTAATCCTACGGTCTAAATTCATCGACTGGTTTTTATCCTCAATCTCAAAGCACACCACCTTCTATTCCCCTCGTAAACCCTAAACCCTTGCCGATTGCAACAGTTATTCTTCCTACTCTCGAAATGGCTTGGCGCGGATCGATTTCGAGATCGCTGCTCGCCGCCGCGCGGTCCTCGTCCCCCAGGTCGTCGCCGGCGGTCCCTCGCCTCCGTTCCCAGCCCGCCGCCGCTCCCCGACTCCAACGTCGGCGCATCTCCTTCTCCCCTCCCCGGTAAATCCACGAATCTAGATGCCTTCTATATTTCCCGGTGTCTTCTCCAGTTGTTTTGAACCCGAAGGGTGTTTCTCCGCAGATCTTTGGGACAATTAGGATGCGCGCAGTCCTTCCTTCCACTTTACAGCGTGGTGGCCGCGCCTCGTCTCACCTCCCACCTGTCGGTCAGCGCGAGAGCGTGCTGCGAGCTCTCTCAGGGTACCTTCCGTCGCACTTGTCAAGATCGTTAGCTGTTAAGTATGCCAAGTTGTAGAAAAAAGAAAAAAAAAGTATCTTTTTTGCATTTAGATGTGATGAGATATGTGGTTAGATGACTACGGTTTTAACGATTTTTTTTGTTGGTCTACTGTTCTTCATGTCTCTTCTTTCTTTTTTTACTCTTGAATTTGGAATTTGAGTTATGGTTGATACGAGGAAATTGGAATTGAGATTTGATAGGGAAAAATGGAAAAGATGGTTGATGCAAGAGACAGAGCGTCATCCCGGAAGACCACTGTCTAAGCCAATGTAGGTTTCCTCTTTTTCCAATTGATCTTCCAGCAGTTAATTGTGCTGCGAACTATTTTGAAGAGGAAATCTTGGGAATTAATTGATTTAACTTTATAGAAAGACAAATACTATTATCATTGTATACCTGACTCCTGAGTTTTAGGAAAATAATGCAACTTACTTTTGTTAAAATGATGTGATGGTCAATGTGGCTTTAGTTGTTGCCTATGCTTATTGGATGGATATGTGTGCACAATGTCTTGTGACTCCATCTTGAATGTTAAGAGGATATAGGATGAAAAATTTTTGTGATCCATTAATATTTCTTTCACCTTTGCTTTACTTAATTAAAATTTGATCTCCTGTTGAACATTTCTGTCAACTATGCACTAATGCTGGACCTTTCTTCTGGATCCTTCTACATGTTTTGAAACGGCATCTCCTATATCGATATGCTGAGTGTTAAAAGATCTTGTGTTTACTGAGTGCTTCTAGGGTGGCTTTTATTAAAGGTAGACTAATTTGTCATTCCTTTGTTGAATCCCTATTCTTAGTTGGTTTGAGATGGTTTTTGATTTTTTTAGGAGCAGGATGGACAGTAAATGAAAGACCGACACTTAGTAAACGAGCACTATAATGCACTATATATTTTTCTCTCTTTTTAATTGCCATTTCGTAGCTAGTTATATAGATATATTGTATTAAGTTGGCAAGTGGAACTAAAACAAGGGAGCTGTTGGAAATTTTTTGCGTGCTCTTAGTGAATAGTATAATTCAGTCTTGGTGCCCCTCTTCCATTCATAGCTTATTGCAAGTGAGCTGGCAACCAATTAAATTGGTCAATATTACTTGTAAGCTAAACTTTGCTATGCTCAGGCACTGAAATCTTTTCTTGTCATGAGTCATACTATTAGAATGGATTTAATTTTGTCTTAATTAATTTTAATTAGTTTGAGAAGGTTAGGAATCAACTAAATAATCGGTTTGCTGCTGAACTGATTCACATAAAATAAAAATTGGCCTAATAGATAATACTCAACCAATAAAGCAATGACCGCTCTTCTAAGAAATCAAGTACAGGATTCATCGTACCCATTGACTGTGACATGCTAATGGAGTTGGCTTCTGTAATATTACTGTATGACAGAAGTGTCATTTTATGTTTTATTGTTTTGTCATGAATGGTGTGGAGTAAATTCTAGACCAATTTATGTAAATACATCTACAGTAGCTAATCTTCGACTAGTGAGATGGAAGCATCCAGACCTCTCATATTTGTGTTTGACTATAACACTTGATAGCATTAGCAAACATCATTTCTCATGGCAGCTTTCCCTGAGTGCATAAGATTTTGATTCTGATTGTTCTAGATTGCATCCATATCTTTAGTCCATGGATTGGGCTTCTGCATGTTACTTTATGATGAAGAAATGATATAAATCATTCAACTTTTGCAATAAACTGCTGCTATACATCATGTTGCAGTTGGTCCCTGAAAGTATGTTTGTAATTTTGCAGGCACTTGAAGGAAATAGGATCAATTGGAATATTAGCAAGCGGAGGATTCTTATTAGGCGTAGTATGAGAACCGGCTTATGCACTAATTGGAAAATCAGGATGAACTACAAGTGATTTTTGCTTGTTTCATTAGAATAATTTCATAAGTATGCAAGAATAAGTGTTACTGTTGCTTCTGGTGAAACATCAGCCATGATAATTATGTTACGATTGTGCCACTTGAATTTTTTTGGTGGTTTAATTGGTGTCTTTATTTTAATTTTTCATCTGGCATAATGTTCTAGTCTCCAAAATTTGAACTTCTGCTTCTAGTTTCTTTGTGTTTTCATCTGGTATTATAATTATATATATATATATATGCAGCAATAATTTGCGGGGTTGATGAACAGAGCCACCTGCTTTGACCCAGAACAACCAACTAAGAATCAAGTAGGACAAGAACCTGATACAAGTACTTCTGGAGTGGGAATGCTGAAGTAGAAAGAAGCATACAAGAAGTAGCAAAGGTAACACAACATCAACACAGCAAATGAGAAACCTGCCATCAATTACATCAAGGTAATACAGAACTAGAGGTTTTTGAGGCCTGATTTTTGAAATGAGCTGTTCATTCATTACATCAAATAGTATAGCAATGAAACTAGCCCTGACTTCCTTGGTACCAAATGCCTCTCTACCCTTTTGATATATGAGCAATCATTGTGAGGAGTCCCTTGTTCTTTATCAGCTCAAAGAGACAGACATCCCCTTCTTCCAAGTTGTTGTCCAGGACCAATCTCTTCCAGTTACCCCTGAGGGATCTAGATTTGTTTATAACAAGGTAAGAGACAACCCACTTCCTCTTCTGACCTGGATCCTGAAGAATGATGCTGTGGCTCTCACAAGGAAGAAGTGCTGCTGCAAAGGTGGAAGGAATATTATGCACAAAACCACAGAAAACAGCATTGCTCCAGCCACAAGAAAGCAAGAACATAAGTCAAATGATTAATAGATAATAATGATGTTGCCAGAGGCTGATGAACAATCAAGTAGAAATTTGAAGTTTACCTACTGGACAAGAGAGATTTAGATTTGCTGTTGCTTTCAATTTATATATGTATTCAAATTGTGAAAAGGATGAAGCTTATGTACTCTGCAGGGTTATTAAAAGTGTATCTTATAAATCTTTTACACAAAAACAAAAAAAAAAACAGATGAAGACAGAATGAGCTTTTTTAGTTTATGAACATGGAACTAAAATGCCAACCCACTGACATTTAATCCCAGCTTCAGAGAATGAATGATGAATATGTTGCTGAGACAGTATTCAACTTCCCAAGCTTTGTTTACAAACTATTCTAATAGTAATGTTGCCCTCAGGTCTCATTTACTACCATTAAACATTTGCATTGATTGATGTATTAGCTTCTAGTAGCAGTATCAATCAAACAAGTGTTACATACAAGAGAAAGTGGTTAAGGAAACCAGTAGAAATACCAGATAGAACTCTTTATGGAGATAGATGGTTTGGTTGCATCACAGCTACATAAAAAGGATTCCCTGGTTCTACTGCAAAAGCTAATTGTGCCACTTTCTTCTGTTCTGCACCATTTTGATGCAACTTTGCAGATGAAAAATGGTTGATCTGCCTATTGCTTTTCATTCATTTTAAGTGTTGCTAGTCCCAATTAATGGATCTTAGAACTTCCTAGGTAGGTATATATAATGGCAGTCTAGTACAACACAAGGCTTTAGCCATTGCAGTGATGATCTCTCTACTCTCATCATTTCTTGATTAAGCTCTGAGATCAGGATTTTCTAATCTACTCCAAATCCATTAGGAAAACAAGAAGGCAAGAAAAATAACTAGCTTTGATTCTTACTTTTTTGTTTTGTTTTGTTTCTTTAAGAAGATTTTTGTTTTCAAGAAAGAAACAAAAATTATTTTCCAAGAAAAGTCCAGCTTTTATGTATGACTCACAAACTTCAACATGATGATATTCTCCACAATTAAATTTCTTCCATTGTTCCTAGCAATCAATTCCACCAACCAACCATCCATGGAAACACTGCCTTCGTAACAAGTACTCCATATATATATCCTAACAAGCAAACCTGAAACAACAAATTGTCGAAGCTTTTCGATATAGGCATCTGCTTTAGCTTCCAACTATAATTATAATCCAGCAAGGCATTGCAAAAGACATTGATTTAATATCAATCATTGATATAGAAGAAACCATAATTATTTACATGTGGAAATCTACTGATAACTTCAAGCGGAAAATATTCAGAGAGGTTCGACAGACATCACAAGAGCTGAATTAGGTATTTGGTGTTGCCATCATTCATTCTCTATCCGGCAGTTTTGGTGACATTGTCATTTAATGCAAGGTACATTTTCTTATCGAGTTACTAAGAATTAAATGTATTGAAAGCTCAACTCATTCTCATCTTTGCCCCTTTGATATTTCTGAACATGCTCTTTGGGAAATGGAGTTTTTGGTACATTTATTTTCCTGTTGTGGCTTCTCTATGGGCTATGGTGCAGCAGAGGAGGTCATCCACTTCCAGCTTGATAAGTCAAAACTTTTTGTCAATAGCAATTGTATTGTACTGAAGAATTTGATGGGTAATTTTATTTTCCTTTTTCTAGGATTGGCAAGCATTCATCACAGGATGGGATAATCTGATGAGCAGTAACAGTTCTTTGTGCTCTACAATTTGTTGGTTCCAATGTTTTTACTCATGGAAAACTTCTATTAATATTTGACACTCTACATGATTTGGGAATAAGATATTGCTATGTTTATGATGTTTACAATGTGGTTTCCTCATACAATGAAACAAGATACTTCAAACTGGAAGCATCTACTCTCTCTCTCTCTCTCTCTCTCTGCTGCATGCCACCACATTAGGAACATAGAAAACACATGTATGCTTTTACTAATCTCTTCAATATTCTTCTCTCTGATCTAAAATAGAAATGATTAAGTACCAATTTGTTTTATGGTGTTGTCAACAGCATTCTCAATTTTGAACAGGAAGTATCTTCTATTGCTCAACTGTTTTCCCACTTGGAGTCAAAGAAAAACAAAAGACAAAAGTAAGCTTCATAGACTTCAGATTTCTGTCACTTTCCCATGCATCTCAATAGCATCTGCCTTGCAGAGTTGCCTTAAGCTCAGGTGCATTAATTTGTTTTCACTAGTAAAATAACATTTTTGGGGCTTGGTTGATGAGAGGTATGATTGACATGCTTTGGAAGGCCAAATTGTTGCTCATCTTATGCTAAGATTTAGAGAAATTTTGATATCAATTCACAACTTTAATCAATTGGAATGTCATACTGTGCTTTAAGAAGTTCTAAAACAAATATTTGGCATCAGAGCATCTTAGGTTCATCATTTATCAAGTGGCCTCCCATATAGTTTGTGAGCAGAATCAATCAATCAATCAATCAATCAAGCAAGCAAGCTCTACTTATTAATTACTTTACATCAGTTCTCAAAAAGACTAAAAAAGTTTTATCCTTCTTTATCTGCATTTCACTGCATAGCCTTGCATACCATAAGAAGAAGAAGAAGAACTGCCGTGACTTGAGCATATGTATTTTGCATCAGCAATAATTGTTCCCTGTTATGCCTTGCCATGGCTGCAAATGTCTGATCTTGTTCTTGTATCTGGTAGGTTTGGCTTGTGGAAGCTTCTAAATGTGTCTCATTAGCCCATGGCTGGCAACTGTGATTCCAGCATTCAATACTTTCTTGATCTAACAACTGATATAGTAGAAGAAAGCAAGTATTTACAGTCCACAAAATTGGCTCTAGATTCTGCTTTTCTCATAACAATGTCAAGGTATTGATCCTCCAGTTGTTGATGCATCCTGTGGTTTTATGCTGGCTTCAACCCCATCATTACTTTTTCAGCTGCTCTCTGCATATAATTCCACCGCTGTCTTTCACTGTCAGCAGCCACCAGCAAGAATTTACTTTTTGGAGGTCATCAAACTCCTGTAGGAAATGGAGTGTTCATGTAACTTTTATCAATGGAGTACTTTTTATCTTGTCTTGACACCAGTAATTGCAGCATCTTTCCTGGACATAACAGAGACAGGCATGAGCACAGGAGTCATGGTACCAGGTCTTTTAATTCATAGTGGGGTTGACAAGCCAATAGGGACAATTTTGCTGGTGTTGCTCTCACTTGGCCCCTTCAATTATTGAGATGAAGACTGCCATCCTGGTAAACTAACAAGATTGAAAGACATTGTGGTCAACTGAGGATTCAGACAGCAAATCCTGTGTATAAACAGATGGAGCTTCATGAAGGAAGAAGAAAAATATCAGCACATGCAGTGACTAATATTAGATGTCAAATTTGGCCAACTCTTGCAGAAAGAAAGAAGAGCACAAGGATGATCAGAATTGCATCAAAATACAGCAAACTACAACCTGAGATCAAGGTGTGCATTACCAGAAGTAATCCAACCAAGTCTGCACCATCTCTTTACCTCTTTCTGATCCTGAGAAGAGAGTGATAGTCCATAGCAAACAAATTCTTGTCTGAGAATTCAGGCAGAAGCCATCCTCAAAGCCAATATATATATCTTTTTTATGAACTGCATACTACTAATCTTACACAAAACATCAAGTTCGGCATTGCGATCCTAGCCACTGCGGTAAGTCCAAATACAAAGGGCACAAAGCTCATCATATAATGCTTTGTTGACCTACCAAGTTTACAAGCATATCTGGGAGGAACCAGCAAACAACTTCCTCACCACATACATTCTGCAAAATAAGTATTGCTCAAAACAAACATATGCAAGATCCTGCATCAATTGTAAGAAGTATCTGTTGGACAAGACTTGTGCAGCGCTCAGATGATGGTTAGTACTTAACCAATCCTTTTTGCTCAGCTACACCGAAAGGGTAGAGGTACATGGAACTACAATAGCAGTCATTTATCTTTCGATTGGTGGGCAATTGCCACTCGGTGATACCACTATTCAGACTCATGATTGAAGGGAAAATTTTCTACTAATTTTAAAAACAACAAACCAACTTGATCCCTCATGATTAGCATGAAGACTGTTAATTACAGTATTCTCAGGAAACACAAGCAAACAGAATGGGTGCTCCCACCCATTAGGTCTTATCTAAGATACATAGAGATAATGGTTAACAGTATATCAAAAGTTAAAAACTATTAAAAGAGAATACAACCATCAGAAACCCTTTGA
The DNA here is from genome assembly GCF_036884655.1 of Musa acuminata AAA Group. Classification (NCBI taxonomy): domain Eukaryota; kingdom Viridiplantae; phylum Streptophyta; class Magnoliopsida; order Zingiberales; family Musaceae; genus Musa; species Musa acuminata. Next base: position 43,995,959 of record NC_088330.1, read on the forward strand.
AAGCATCAAGCAAAAGAAGCATTTACAGATATGAAACAGGTCCATAAGAATGAGAGTGAAAAATTGTGTTCCATCTTCCTATCAGAATGATGAGAATCTCATGATATAGCAGAACTATTTCCTGACAGTGCAAATTAGATTTACAAACATCATTTGACAGGGAAGAAGATCCATTCATAACTTTGTGATGCCACAGATTGCTAAGCAAACTCTAAAAAAGGGTTGCCCGGTGCATGAGTCTCCCGCCAATGCGGGATCTGGAAATGGACAATATACACGGTCATACCTCTACAAGTAGAGAGGTTGTTTCCGTGACTGAAGTTCTGATCAGCCAGGTTGCAAATGAGCAGCCATACAGTGAAGACAAGGCACCCTCAAGTTCTATGTCAAACAAAAAGATGGATACCTAGGAAAAGGTGAAGAATGAATAAATTCACGTGAAGCACCAGAATTTGTCATTTTTTCGGATAGGGAGACTCGAGGATGCATAACAAATAGAGCAAAGGTTTATATCTTCCCCTTGTGCTTCTAATTATCTCCATTTCCTGATCAAACATTCACAGCGGTTCATAATTGATTCTTTTGCTTTGAGCAGCACAAGAGGTTGCTGGTTCACTTAAATCTTTGGAAAATCTCCAGAAGAATATTTCAGCAGCTATGTTTCTGAAGTCTCTGCAATAGTGGACAGTCCATCGGTCTCGATAAAAGCAGGATCCAGAAACTTGGCCACGAATGCCCACATCCTGTATACATCCTCAAAGTTTGTGAGGAACCCAAGCGAAGCAGTAACGACCTCCACCCTAGCCACAGTGTTCTTACTATTTTTCTTACTGTCATGGTGACCATTTGCAGAATGATGGGTATCAGTTAAAACTTCTCCATGTAAATGTTTTTGATTGTCCATGACCCTTACATGACTAAGGAAGCCAATGCCCAAGGAAATTCCATTTTTCTCACCCAGCTTTTGAACAATCTCTGGTTTGATCACTGCTCCGCTAGCATCCTTCACATTGAATGCCACAGCTGCACCCCTTTCATACTTGATCTTTGGGCCATAGATCTGGACAAGAGGCAAACTGTTATCCCCAGCCGAATCTCGTAATTGCAGCTGCAGTAATGATGTCACAAGCCAGTTTATCAGATACCGTAATCTCAGAGTTGTTTTATTGAGACCCATCATGTTCACATGATCAAGATGTCTGCATACTATTTCAGGCTCTAATCTGCCCCACTCTTCAGCATCATCGTCGTAACCATCACGAATGGCATCAACATCATCGTCATCATCATCATCATCGACTAGTGCATGCCCAGACACTTCGCCAGCATCAGAACTACGATAAGATACTTCTGTAGTTTTGTTGTCCTCCACGATGAAGGATACCCTTTGGTCCATGCTCAAGACTCGGTCATTCTCTTGCACACCCAAGAGCTTACCACCTGCAAATCTGTTGTTATTTCCTTCCCTCCTCCCTAACAGCCGAAACTCACCTTCTGTTTCCCTTCTTATGGCACTCTCTTTCACCTCCATATGGTTTTCAGGGAAAATTTCAGAAGTTAAGCCATTCTCATGACCAGTGTGCTGTCCAAAAACAGAACTCGAGCTAACAATTTTGCTCCCATTGGTAGAACAGAACTTCACAGCACGTTTTCCTGATGCTTCTTTCAGTTTGTGTTCTTCCTCAATCTCACTGACATGCTGGAAGCGTGCATATTTTGGGCCATTTTCTGAAGGTCCTTCTCCTGGGTCTTCCTTTACGCGGTCCAGTTCTTGCGAGACTGATAGAACAGCTGCATCAAAGGATAGCACGTGATCATCAAAAATAGGGCTCTTTGACATCCTGGATGCAAGTTTTGGTGATGCCTTCTTATGAGTCTTCCTTCCGGTAAACCATGAAGGTGGTGCTGGAGACCCTGGCTTACCCTTGTTCAACTGCCCTGAGTGGTCTGATCCAAATGGGCTCTGACCCAAATCAATCCAGAAGGAGTTGTCGGACGATTCATCCTCACTAAAAACAGGGCTCTTCATGACCTCCCCGACCGAAATGCTCTCTGTCTCCTCAAAGATAGTACTGGCCCCATCACGGTCAGAGCTGTTGTCCTGATCCATCTCGCTCTCAAACACATCTCTCACTTGAGATGATGTGAATGCACCTGAAAAAACAGGCAACTGTGATCCTCTGTGAGTATCAGGCATGAAAGATTCATCATTCCCATTGATCGTTTCATCTTCAGTTCCATCCAACATATCCAGGCCATCCACGGAGTCACTCAAATATTGAGGAAACACAGGAACAATCCTCACCATTCCGGATCCAGTGCCACCATTCTGGTTCTGCAAGCTTCCCATCACGGATTTCTTGATTAGTAGGCATCCAAAACCTGTCGGATCCAACCCAAACACCCGGTAGAAAGACGTGATGATGAAATCCGGCCGGAAGAGTGACAGGCCAAGAGAATCCATGTCCTTTGGGCCCAGCGAACCAGCATCAAGCAACACATGCCAATGATTCTGTTGAGCCAAAGCCATCCACTGGTACGAATACTTTGCTCCGGTCACTCTCGACTGGACTGGGAACACAAAGAGCCCAACGGCTGAGTCTTTCTTCTTCCTCCGCTTGCTAGAGATCTGCTTCCTCAGCTCTGTTGAGCAGAGCTTGAGCGTGGGCCACTTGAACCATGCGCTATGGACCTTGGCTCCTTTCTCCCGCGCACTCTGGGCCATCCAATTCACAGACTGGCTCTCATGATCAAACATCGTCAACAGCTTCTTGTTCGTATGAAATGGGTAAGTCTCGGCGAGCAATTTAAAAGCAGAACCTCTACTGAAAGTAAAAACTAGGCCATACTCATTCTCGGGAATGTTCAGGTAGTCCATTATCCGGGCCTTAATGTCGTGCTCGGCAGTGCCTTTCTCAGCGCCGCCGTACAAAGCATGGTTGCCCAAGTTAGCAGTGATCTCGGAGAGGCTAAAAGCCGAAGACTCCCAGTTCTGGAAGCTCTGAAGGTAGGAGAACAAGCCAAAGCCGCAGTAATCTAGGCATACCTTGGCGCCGGTTTCCGAGAGGTGACAATACTCGTCCAATCTCAGCCTGTCGATCCTGTTCGAAGAATGGTACTTCGGGTACATGGTGACGAACTTGGACAAGGCCTCTTCGAGGGCGGGGATGGAATCGGCAGAGTGGAAGGTGCGCTCGGCAGCGAGGGCTGTGGCCTGGAGAAACTCCCGCTGGGCGTTGAGGCGGGCGAGCGATCTGGACCGGCTGACGGAGACCTCATCGGGGTTGCCGAAGGCCTCGGGGTCCATGTCTTGGGTCTTGACGAGGGAGCCATCCTCGGAGGCCTCCTCCAGGGCCTCCCGGAGCTTGTTCTCCTGCAGCTGCCGGAGCATCGAGGGCCGCCGCCTGGCCCCCTCCTCCGACGAACCCTTGCCGGAGCCACCGTCCCGCCATCGGTTCTTCTTGTCGAGGATGAGAGCGGCGCAGTGGGAGATGGGCTTCCATAGAGAGAGATGCATGTATACTGTTCATCCAAGCCCTCCCAGCCAAGAACCCTAGGAGGCCATCAGACCATCAGGTTCAGATCAAAACCCTAACTTGAGGAAAGCACAAAGAAGGTAAAAATCTGAGCTTTCTTCCAAAAAAAAAAAAACCAAACTTCAAGGTTTTCAAGATGAGATTTTGAGGGCGAAAAGAGGGGAAGGAAAGAACCCTCGGTGAGGATTCAGCAGACTTCCACTTTTCGTGACGGTAACAAGTCAATAAAAAGGGGAACATTCAAACCCTAATCTCCGGGATTCCCATCGAGAACACCCAAAGATGCCGACTCTGAGAAGGCTCCAACCTCACTTATATACGAGAAAACAATAGAGGAGATGAGCAAAGAAGCGGAGGAAAGAAAGGGGGTGAGGTAGCTACAGAACGGAGGAAGAGAAAGAAGAGGATTCCTCAGCACAAACCCCTTTTCCTTTTCCCACACCAGATCAGCGCAGGTCAAAGTGGCAACCCCCACAAAGTTGAACTCAGACCGAAGCAAGGACTTTGGAGGAAGAAAAGAAAATGGAACAGAGATCCAGCAAGCGTTCAACAATTCAAGCGGAGAACACCACCCAAAACAGATCAGAGATGGGAGGGCCGCCAAAAAGAACAGATCTTTCCCTTCCCACAGACAGCCACCGATCCTCTACTCCGCCTCAGGGATGACCTCTGCTTCTCTCACCTCTCTCTCTCTCTCTCTTCCCTTGCTCGCTTCTCTCCACCAACCCCCTTCCCTGCAGCACAATTAAAGACGGGCCATCTTTCCCATCATCTCCATTACTCCGGTGGTCAATCCATACAAACATGCATTAATTATCTGCCCCTCTCTGCCCGTTATAGCCACCTGCACAAAGACTACCCCACCTTTTGCTCCTCAGCTCTCAGTAAAAATATAAAAAAAATTCAAGTAAAAAATAAAAGAAAACAAACAAGCAATCGAGCTCATTGTTTACCAACTTTATGCTGCTCATCACAAATAAGATGATCATTGACTTCTCATCGAGCAACCCCCATTAAAGAATGTGAGGTGGGCCTCCTGCCAACTGTTGTGGTCTTGGCGTAAAGTCAATCGCTCTACCTCCCTCGCATCAATCTCAGCTCAGATGCTGCTGCCCCCATGCATTGCCGATTTGTCGCAACACTCGCTGCATTTTTCCCCTCTCGATTCATCCTGCTCTTCGATTAGGAGCAAACTATACCTAAATCTCTTGAACGAAGCAGCAAATTGGTAGGCTGTGGTCTGTCGACAGCCATGAGATATGATGAGCAGAGACCACATGAAGATTAAGGTTAATCTTTAATGATTGATCAAATGAATGATTAATCGCCCATGAGAGAAAAAAAAAAAAAAAAAAACCTTCATTTTATGTGTTATAATTAATCTTCCCTTACTAGTAAATTTCAATATACTAATCACGAACATCCTTATCCAAGGATTGATCGAGAAACACATACATTATATACTACTACTACTACATATTTGTGTCTTTTAGCTACAGGCTTGTGCTCCAATGTCAAATGCTCTCAAAAGCAAAAGTCAAACATGATCAAAGTGACAGTTCCATTGAGATTTTTTTTGGCATAAGATCACATATTCTAATCAATCAGAAGGTTAAATTGGACCACGAACCATATATGATCATTTCAGTCATTATCATTATATCAAATCAGTCTCATCTTTTAAAGAAAAAAATGCTACCTTATGTAATATGTATATATACACACATATATATATTTATATATGACTATTCTTATACCGAAACTCATGGAATCTGACCAAGAGCCGTATAGGAAGCCATCACATCGGGGAAAAAAGTCACATGGAAGTCAGCTCGTGGCTTGAATACGTTGAGATCGGAGAAGATTTTTCTGTAGGTCAGCGCAGGTTGCGTGCAGCTACTCCATCTTATTGATGCACTCAAAGCACAAGACTTGGTAACCTCGTGGCAGAAGGTTGACTGGAATCTAATCTCTCCTGTGCTTCCAAATTGATTAGTCTTTTTTTTCTCCTAAAGAAAAAAGAAACCCCAAGCAAGAGAGATAGATCCACTTGGACTTTTTATTATAGAGTTGCCAATGAGTCATCGTTCACTTTACAGCACAAACCTTGCACTTAAATGGTCGTATCAGTCGAGTGTGATTTAAAGTGGAAAAGTGTCAGCAGAGTTAAACGTACTTGATTATTTTAATCTCATGACATATTTTCACTTTTATCATTGTACATATTAACATGTAAAAAGTCAACATATACATTCATATTTACTGCAATATAATATATTTTCTGGTTGTCTTTTGACTTTTTTGGCAGCTAATTCATATTTAGGGTTGTGTTTTTTACCCCCCAACATCGTTTTCTGCCGTCCTTCAAAGCTCCTCCTTTTGCCTTGTGGACTCTTTATCTTGGCATTCTTCATCTTTACGAATGGCTCCCGCAAATCTGAAAGCACAGTGAATCCTGCAGCGTGAGAAGCATCCACTGATGTTTATGCCAAGTTTCATCGATGGGTGATGAACCAACTCAACTCGTGCGATCGGAAGAGTTTCTTAAAGGAGTGTGATCAGGTGAGATCCTAAACAGCGCGAGATTCCTTCTTCTTCTTCATCGATGCATGCACGGTGAGGTGTGTGCAGAGTGCGGCAAATGAGCCTGTCGAGGCTTAAACTATAAGGAACAAGTACCCACTTGCCATTGCCCACGTAACAACCCCACCACCATGAGATTATTGAATGTCTTCGGTGGTGGACTGGGGGAGTCTCTCGGCGAGAGCATGTCCATGGAACAGGCTCCACATCGGGGGACTTCCTCCTGTGGCTGCTAACTCACGCTTCCCCTCCCTCCCCTTCTCGTTTGTTGTCATGCGTTTGCTCTCGTAGCTGATGTCTCTCTGCGCCCTTCTCTTCCACTGCCTCGTTCCCTAAGCGAACGGTGGCGTGAGCGTATGGTCTGAAGCGTCCAAGGAAGAAGAAGCGGAGTTCTATGTTACTGTTCTCTCTATCCTCCCGAGATGGCTGTCTTCCTTAGGGACCAAAACACCTCTTCCATTGATTTCGAGACTGCTAAGAAACTTTGGCCCACTCGGTTGGGAGTATCATCCACCCCCTCATGTTTAGTGGAGGGTGCTTTATGAATCAATCAAGGGGTGTCATCTTTCTCTGAAGTGGAGCTGAGACCCCAGCTCGAGTGCAACTGGTCTGTGGTCCCTTTCTCCCTCATGTTTCTCTGTCCCTTTTCCCATGATGGCCAATACCAGGTTTATATGAAGGTGGAGCTCAAATCACATCCGCAAAGTTCACGGTCTGTGAGTCAATTGCTTGGCCACTCTTGCGGTAGTGGGTGCCTTTGGATTTGAACTCAAAAACTGAGAAGCCAGGAGTAGGTTTGGTTTGGTTTCTTTTTGCCTGCTGCACAAGGCAGAAGCCAGTCCAAACCTCCGAGGTGATGGTGTTTTAGCGGTTTGTGCTCACTAGCAGTCTGAAACATCAGCACATCTTATTTAATGGAGAAACCTCAAACACGTAGATGCTGCTATTAAAATCCATGGTTAAGAGAGAGAGAGAGAGAGAGAGAGAGAGAGATAAAATGTTGCTTCTCGTGATACGATTGCTGGACTGCTGCATGCTTGGCTCAAAAGATGTCATGATGCATGCTGAGTTGTAAGATATTATTTCCATCGAAGTTTCCATTGTCATGCATATTATTGCTCTCTGGATCGCATTCCATCGAATAGCATCACTGGGGAACTGCATAAATCACCAACGGGTGTAAATGAATCTTTCGAATTAAGTAAAATTGAGATGGATCCGTGATCAGATATAAAATGCGTTTAGTAGCCAAAGGGTTTCATCAATGACTTGGTGTTAACTTCACAAAGACATTTAGCCCTATTGTTAAACATATAACAATCCGACTTATTCTGAGTTTGACCATCTCAAAAGATTAGCATTTACGTCAACTCGACGTTAACAATGTCTTTCTACAGGGGATCTTAACTGACGATGTTTTCATGCAGCAATATTCTGGCTTCATCCACCCTCAATATCCAAAGCATGTTTGTAAACTACAAAAAGTCATTTATGGACTTCGTCGGGCTTTAAGAGCTTGGTACATCAAACTTGACTCATTTTTTGTATCAATTAGCTTCACCAACTCTATGTCTGATACCTCATTATTTCTTCGTCACCAAAGTGGAAATATATTATATCTTCTGATATATGTGGATGATATTATTGTCACTGGCAATAATCATATGGAAATCAAGGCATTCCTCAAGTATTTAGCAAATCGATTCTCCCTTAAAGATATAGGAATCTTGAGTTTTTTTTTTTTGGGAGTGGAAGCAACATATATATCTTCTGGGCTCTTCCTATCATAACGAAAGTATATTCAAGATATATTATCTAAAACAAACATGCAAGATGCAAAGGCAGTTACAACATCTCTGTCTACTGGCAAGTCGCTCAAATTATGTGATGGAAGTCTTGCTAACCCAATTCAATACCGTCAAGTCCTTGGCTCCTTACAGTACTTATCTCTCAGCCGTCCAAATATCTCATTTGCGGTCAATAAATTATCCAATTCATGCATCGACCATCTACTATGCATTGGTTTGTAGTCAAACGAATATTGCGATATCTTCACAGGACTATCAATCATAGCCTCTTTTTTTGTAAACACTCCTCCTTTCATCTCCATGCCTTTGCTGATGCTGATTGAGTAGGGAATTTTGATGGCAGAACATCAACATCGATGTATATTTTCTTTCTTGGATTTAATCCAATCAGTTGGAGTTCCAAGAAGCAAAAGACAATTGTACGTTCTACAACTGAAGTTGAATATCGTGCCATTGCCACCGTTGTTGCAGAATTCAATTGGGTCATGAATCTCCTCAAGGAATTTGGCATCAACTTCAACTTTACTCCTACAATATATTGTGATAATGTCGGAGCTATTTATCTATGCGTCAATCCGGTATTCCACTCACGCATGAAACACATCGTCATCGATTTTCACTTTGTGTGAACATCAATTATGTGTTTCTTCACTTGATGATATATCATAAATCTGTTGAGAAAAATTCATCCTTCTATAAATATGGAGTATTTTGTATTATTTCGATCAATATAATCTTCTTTTTTCTATTTCATTTATATAATAGTTAATCCTGCACACTTATCTCAACACATAGATTAGATAACAAATGACAATTGACTTCATCATCAAAATCCGAGATTCAACAGCCATTGCCACCGTTGCTGCAGAATTCAATTGGGTCATGAATCTCCTCAAGGAATTTGGCATCAACTTCAACTTTACTCCTACAATATATTGTGATAATGTCGGAGCTATTTATCTATGCGCCAATCCGGTATTCCACTCACGCATGAAACACATCGTCATCGATTTTCACTTTGTGTGAACATCAATTATGTGTTTCTTCACTTGATGATATATCATAAATCTGTTGAGAAAAATTCATCCTTCGTATTTTGTATTATTTCGATCAATATAATCTTCTTTTTTCTATTTCATTTATATAAATATGGAGGAAAATTCTCCTTTCAGGAGGCCAAAATAATTTGCATAGCTAACATTATGGTTCATAAGCCGCGAGGTTGTCATCATGGGCCCATGGATTAATGACTACCAACGATCGGGAGTTCACCTGGTCGAACAACAAAGGCTGCAACATATGAACACTACGACAGCATTTATGTGTTCTCGTGTTCTTCTGTCTACAGTAATAGAGGTCGAGGAAGAAGGATACACCACCAAGGTGATCGGACAACCCAAGAATCTACCGACAGAAAATACTGGCCGAGTAGATCGTAGAAGCCAGCATGTCCTTAATGTCAAAATGAGAGCAGAGATATCTTGCAGGACTTAAGATGCAAGACCGAACTAAACTTGGAAGAAGAGAGATACCTTTGCGTGTTGATGTCCATATAGCAGCCATAACAGGCTTCTGATTACAGAGCTTTAATTGTTTCTGATTCTGCTAGTTTCCATATGTTGCATCGCAGTAAAGATTGTTACGGTCGTAGAAAGGAACTTTCTGCAGCAAGTCTTCCATTACGACGAAAGCTTCCCTCGTTGAAACAAGAAGAAGGAATTCACACGATCTTTAGATCCTCTGTTAAAGCATATGACTTGAGGTGGCAGGAAGAAGACTCAGGAATGGTCACCATGCTTAGCTCAAGCTCATCCGTCTCAAGAGGCCCAAAACTCTTCTGCAGGCCAACTATTCTTGAGTTCGCAGGCTTACTTTTGCTGTATCTTTATCCCAATAAAAAGTATGAAAAGGTTGACAAAGACTAGGCAATAAAAAACATCTCCTGCAAAAGAGATCACCACTCACTGATCATTGTATCTTCAACAGGGCATCTACTTGCACTCCACAAGTCCGCAAAGAATCCACAAGTAGGACGACAAATCCAGTCTCCATCTTACGAGTTCCGAATGCGATGTCCAATTCTCGCATGTGTGAATGCCATGCAAACCCAATTCACGTCATAAGAGAACAGTAGCACTCTGTTTCCGCCCCCGGAGAAGCGGAACTGTGGCTTAAGATAAGGTCCGCACGCGGTAACCGTATCCCGCTGTGTCCCGCCCCCCGTTTTCCTCGTCTCGGGCCCCAATCGAACGCGAATCCGACGGCTCAGATTACGGCTATCTCCTTCGGACCTGATTATAAAAATTCGAAGATAGAAAACACACCCATCTTTTCGTACCCATCACCGTACCTGTTTACACGTCACCTCATGACATGCTTCATATCTCTGAGGTTCTTTTCTGGGGGTAACTGACGAAGTATCGTTAGTCTACATTTTTAAAGATACTTCCTTTGGTTATCCTTATCCGATCTCCTCTCGCTTTCGGGTTTTGCTTGCATGAGACTCGGCTTCGCCTAGAAGAGGGGCTGCAGAAGATCGAAACTTGGTGGTGAGAAGAGGAGGAATTGAAAGATTGAGATGCTCGGATCGGTCGCTCTACAATCTCCGCCGCTCCAGATCAGGCCGGGTTACGTGTGGGAGACCGCCGCCGCTGGCCTCTCGTCGTCGAGGCTGGCGCCGAGGTCGATCGTCGTCTGCGACGCGCAGCGGAGCCACGGGTCCATCCCCAAGCTCAAGCCTTTCAGCAGGAGCCGCTTCGAACGCTGGTTAAAGGATCCGCCTTTCTTGCAGCAGATCGAGAACGAGATCTCCGGTATGTGATGGTTCGATCTTTGATTTATGTGGCTTGTTTCTCTTTGATAATATGGATCATGAACTTGGCTAAGAAAAGATTTTTCTTGGTCGTAAAGATGATGGTGTGATTTTTGATAGATGGTGTTTAGGCATAGATAGCCCTTTTGCTACTGCTAATTGTCGTGTAAAAGATTGTAGATTATGGGGATTGAGATGAGAGTTTCGATAGAAGGTCTGATGTCAACGGACAACGAGCTAAGCTCCAGGACAAAGATTTGGTAAATGGTGTCTATTGATCACTGACTCGAGCCAAAAAGATATTGATTAGCTAAGTGACATGGTTGTAGGCCTGGCCTTATATTTGCATCAATTCGTGCCATTGAACTGCATCTGCTTGTATGCATTTTGTTGGTAAAGTCGGAAATTCCAACTTGTTTTTCATGTATAATTAGCTTTATTGTAATATATTATCTTTGAGGAATCCATATGTAGCATAAAATTGAAGTTGTTCTTCACTGATTGTATACCAAAAGCTCAGGAGATGTGCAATAAGAGCGTGTACTGCTGGCTGATTTTTGTCATATAAACCCATATTACTCTCTGATCTTTACCAGAATGGGCCTGTTGATATCCTTTTTCTTCTTCTTGGCACTAGCCACCTTTTCTTCATCTTCTGATTCTGCATCTATTTTTGTGATGTGTTGGCTATATTTGGTTGAGTTCATCCATGTGCTCTATCTCAATATGATAAAAAAGAATACCATCTCTCAGAGGTTCTTTACCCTTTTCTCTTCCCATCATTGTACTATTTAGAAGTATCAAAATGGTTGATGGAAATTCCATAATACTTCTATTTTCAAGTATTTACTGGCTTCTCCAGTAAATATGCTTAGTTAAATATGAAATAAAAGTGATATTTATTTGTGTGTTTTCTCATACGCATCTTCTGAGCATGTCTTCTATTTTAATCGATACCATTTAAAATCATTATCATGCATGCATCATACATTAGATGTGTTTCTAGATTTGCAAACCATCCTATTTTACAATAGTTCTGAGTCTGTCATCTTTGCAAACCATAAGCTGGGGTGCTACATATTCTTTGCTCATGCATTTCATCGATAAATAAAAAAGGAACGACCGATTCAGTCTCATTTAAGCTTTAGGCCTTTGGTAGTCCTCCATTATGTGTATTTCTTTGAAATATATATATTACCTGACCATCTTTTTACTCAACTTCCGTTTCTATTTCTTCATTCATTGGTGAAAGGGATGTTTCAGTTTTGTTTGATTTGACTTGGAAGGTGCATCCATCTTTTGGCATACTAATATCTGTCGCTTTTTTTAATTTTTCCAGATTACTGCACAACACTTGAAGGTGATGATTGCTATAGCTGTTGGAGGGCCTATTTTGAGCTGAAGGATCTTGAAGTATGTGTTCTTGGATTAGAATTGTCCATCGTTAGCATGCTACGCTCTGTTACATCTCCTCACTCGTTCTTTTCTTTGGTTTATTGCAGCAACAATGGCCAAAAGAAGATGTGGAGAAGCTGGTGAGGCAGGTTGGTGGAATCAAGATGCTGATTGACTGTTTGCATGGCATCACAGCAATGCTAAAGAAGAAAGAAAAAGAAACCGAACCACCGAAACCTGTGACCTCATGCCCTCAAAGAGAGAGACCTGTGACCTCATGCCCTCAAAGAGAGAGACCTTTTCCTGTTCCCGACGGATTGCCTCCGACCGAGGAAGAGCTTGAAGAAGCCGAAAGGGCCAGAATGCCGGATTCTCCTTTTACCAGACTACTCAGAAGCAAAGGGAAGTTCCCTGCTTGGTACACACCACCCCCAGACCATGAGACTGATTGAATTGTTTGTGGTACTGGTAGCTGAACTATAGAATATATGTACATATCAGACAACCTAATGTAGTGGCATATATGAAGTTGTTGAACATCTTGGAGTGTGGTTTCATCATCATTCCATGTGTGTTATGTAGTCGAACAGCTACAGACCTTTGTTTCACTTAACTGGGCATAGATTTGGATTGCATCTGATATATGCAAGTTGTTCAAAATCACTGCAAAAGGTTTCTGTTTGCATCTTTTTCCTGTCTTTATGGTTCATGCAGTAGCTGCTGAAGTGACAATAGGTATGGTTTCTTCACACCTCATGAACTAGAAAGCCTGAATCATTATCATTTAAAGGTATTCGTCTCAATAAACTGCCCTCCTTATCCTGTTTAAATGGATGGAGGAAATGTGAAAATTGATGATGGATCAATTGTTCATGCATCTATCTCATCATGCTTGTTTTTTCAAGCAGTTCTTGACAGCATAAAGCATGCAATTTTGTCTCATCAAGCTTTTATCTTGAACCCTACTTAATTGCCAGGTATCAAGTTCTGTACCAATTCGACTCAAAAGACTTATCCACCTTCTCATTTCATGAGCCTAAATGGCCCATGAGATGAGAGAGAGAGAGAGAGAGAGAGAGAGAGAGAGAGAGAGAGAGAGACTAATTCTTTTCTGTATTATAGATCAAGCAAATAAGAAGCAATTATGACTTGAATTTCTACATATAATTCAAATTACAAATAGGGATTCTTTTTCTTAGTTTTCAGATATATAATTATTTATAAATCATTGAACCTTGGAATTTTATGATTTTAAAATTATCCAAGAACTCCTATTTTTAAGATTCAGTATATTTACCAATATGCCCCTGACAAAACCCGGATTCGTGCCTTCAAAGCGGCGGCGTAGGGTTTTCTTCTTGCGGTTCGGTGAGGCTCGCAAATTCCTAACTTGAAACCCTCCTCGTGGCCAAATCAAACCTCGGGCCCCAAATTGGGATCCTGATAGAGTCGCTATCCCTGTCTCATCACCCCGCGGCGACGCTGCACCGTCGCCGGTAAGTGGGGCCGGCGGCGGAACCATCGGCCCGTGGAAGAGCGCAGATGGCGTTCTCCTTCCATACTCCACCACCCCAACTACAGCAGCCGCAGCCTTCGCCGTTCCAGACCCCGCAACAACCGTCTTCGCTCTTCCAAACGCCTCAACCGCCGCAGCAGAACTCGCTGTTTTCATCGGTCGGGCAGCAGCAGTCGCCGTTCCAGTTGCAGCCGCAGCAGCATATTCAGTTTCAGCAACCGCAGCAGGCGGCGGCTGCTGCGCCGCAGCAGCAGTTGTTGCTTTATACGAAGGATAGGGCGCCGGCAGGGTATAATACCAAGTGGGACGATCTGCACCCTGACTCGCAGAAGCTTCTTATGCTGATCGAGTATGTGTTTTTTGCCTCCTCTTTTTTTGGTTGTCTTTTTTTTTGTTAGGGTTTCGATGAAGGATTTAGTGCGATTCAGCCACAAAAAATGATGTTTTATATTAAGATTTATTGATTTGGTATATGCGTATTTCTACAATGTTGGTTCCTTTTTTGTTATTTGTTATCCTTTTCCTATCTATATTTACTTAGTCTGAGAGAGAATATCGATGACTATCGTCGATTTCTTTGCCTCCTTCTATGGTATACTAATTCATTTTAGATTATTTTTTCAATCATGTGATATAGTTATAACTGGCTATTCATTTTTGGCTAATGCTAGTGGAGGTTCGACGTCTATAGATCGGTTGTTCTTCCATTTTATTTCTTACGAGATACTGACATGTGAAAAGCCATTCTTCAGGGTGCGGATTCTCGAGTACAAGGATGAGAGCCAGAGGTTGGATCAGTGCAGTCGACTCTATGATTCATCAATATCAGGTGACAGTTTTGAGCTCACTGCCAGTAGAATCATTCAGGTTTAGTTCTTCTCTATCCTGTTTTAACATATCTTTGCAGCTCTCAGACATTTTATATTTTAAATGCATCTGTACCCCATTTTTATTCTCCTGCATTATCTTACTCTTTATATTTATCAAAAAGTGTATTTTCCATAACTTTAATCATTATTCTCTGTCCATCTTTAGCTTGGCCAGTAGTAGGTGGGTTGATGTGATACATCTTTGTTGGAAGTGTTATGTATACGCTAGATGTTTCATAAGTATGTTTAGTGATGGTATGGCACCATTATTTAGTGATTGCCATGTCAAGGCATGTTGGTGATAAGAAATGACAACAAAGATACATATTGCATTAACTACATTGATTGGAGGCAGCCAATTATTGATGCTGCTCTTGTATATTTTATACCAAAAGCAATTTTTTTTAACATAACAAGTGAATATAATATCAATTGATCTGTCTGTTTCTTAACCTATTCAGTCTGAACTTTCGCTAAGCAATGTTTGGAAAACCTTCCCAGGATTTATTTTCATTCTCAATTTTTTCTTTTGGTTGATGAGGTGAGCGTGGAGACAAAAGAGTTTTTTTTGTCTTATGTCTTCTCATAAAATGACTGTTGCTTTTGACCCACTCTATTCTACCAGTCTTACAATTTTTGTTGAAGTACTTAATGAAGCTTCCTTTAATATAGTAGTTTCTTTCTGGATGAGACTTACTAATGGCTCCACAAGTTAAAGTCTAAACCATAGTTTTTTATTTTTAAGTCTAGACCATAGGTTGATATCACGATAAAACAAGGTCTCTTTTGTAGACATACAACCAATTGATGATTAAAATGATTACATATGTTCAGCTGTTTTCCCTTTTTAAACATCTTATTTGCAAGTACTTTTTGTTCCAAATCTTCACTTTTTTTTTACAAAGTGAATTTACTGTTCTTATGAGTGATTAATATGATACATCTCCTTTTTGTTGAATTTTGTTTGTTCACAAGAATTAGTATGCTTATTTGTGAAATCTATATCATCTACATGAGTTGATGATGTACACAACTGCTGTTGCATTTTTTGACATCTTATGAAATTATAGTTTACTAAAGCAGTTCAGTAGATCATTATGGGATTATTGTAAACTATCATTTGTATACTGTAAATGAGGAAAAAAATTGCTTCAAGGACAGTCATTCAATACAGCCATTTGCCAAAAGTGAATAAAAATTAAAAAAACTTGTGTATCACAAGATTCTGTGGGAGCACAATGTTCGGTTGATCCAAAGCTCTATTACAGTTTCTTTTGTATGCAAGAGGAAGGGGTAATTTCCAGGCTAGGGATTCATTTGGGTGGTCCATCAGTTCTAAAGCTAAGGAATAGGATTTGATTTCCTAACTTATATAGGGATATAAAGGTTAAATGTGGAGCTTGGCTTTGTGCCCCTGCTTTTTCTTCCTCTCCATAATTTTTCCATGTTTCTATTTTTCTCCTCTAATATTATTTTTATTTGATAAGGACCTGCCAGTACCAGAAATATACCTTTTTTTAACACCGATGCCAAACTGGGTTTAATACGATATTCGTTGCTAATGATACATAATACTTGTCCCACATGCAAACCCATTTGAGTTTTGGTCTTGCAATGACTCACTTGAACAAGCTAGATACTTAACCAGACTCCAATTTTATTAAATGATTGGTCAGATACTATGGCATTGAATCTCAATTTCAGTCCATATAGTTGTCCAATACTGATTTAATATTTTTGTGCATTGAGGTCAACTTAAAAGGGGTGGTAGCCATTGTTCTATTTTGTTTCATTTGTTGTTTCTTTTTTTTTTTTTTTCCTTTTTCCTTTTTTCATGGGTTTTCTATGTTTGTTCAATTTGGGAACTCATGTTGTTGTTTTCGAGATTGATGATGCTGGGGCAAGCATGAAGAGGGAGTGCATGGATCTATTGTTTTACTTTCCTTACTCTCCATGAGTTATAGTTGAAACCAAGATTTTTAATTTCAAATGATACCACCCGTATCGGGCAGTACGTACCGGCCTGCACGGACCACCCACTATCGGGAGGTACCGTCGATTGGGGATATTTCTGCCATGTTACCACGCGAAATCAGTCGGTAACAGTCGAAATCCCATTATGGGGCAGTATTATTCTAGGGAGAAGGAAGAAGAGGGAGAAGAAAAGGGAGACCTTGGAGATCTGGCGTCGCTCTTCCTCGACAATCCCGATCCGTCGTCGGACATCGCAGATGAGATGTTGCCTCCTTGTTTGAGGCAATGAGGCCTCGGCGTTGTCGGTGACTTCTCCTCATCCGCGCGGGGAGAAGAAGCCTCGGCAGCTTCGTGGGAGAGGAAACGAGGCGACGTCGCCTCGACGACGTTGCCCTTTTTTTTATTTTTTAACTTTATTATATATATATATATATATATATATATATACACCAGTTATACGCTAGAGTGTACTGCTCGATATACTCATACCATACCGTACCTAGCTAAGCTTGATACTCCGGTACGATACGAAATTACGAACCTTGGTTAAAACTGTATTGATGTTGAATATTATAATATATTGTAGTTCCTTTTATGTAGATATGAAATCAAAGATTGGGTTTCTCAATACAAGTATACTGTTTTATTTAGGCACCATTCTGAAATGATCATTGTAAACAAATCTTGCATATGCTTAAGCTGATGTTCTCTTGAGGATGAGAAAATTGTATGCAATTTGGAAACCCTACACTTAGGTTCTCATTTTTCTTGCTTTTCATTACCCTTACCAACCATTATTTCATTATATCGGAACGTTTTACTGTCTCTTTATGCTACTTTGCTTATCCTTTTTGTACATTAAAGGATGTCTAATGATTCTTGATTTGATCTGTAGGAACTTGGGGTAATCAGTACCGTGATGGAAAGAGAAAAGGTTTCAATCCAAGAATTAATGGCCTCTGTGAACAAAATGATGTGGGACACAGAGTTTGCTATTCGGTCATACATGATGCTGAGGCCAAAGTTTCATCGTCAGAATGTTCCAGCTATTACAAATGTTGCATCTGGAAGTCAGAATACAGGATCAGGAATCGCTTCCAACCCAACTAATCAACTAGCTACTGGCTCTGTAGCTCCAGTTTTTGATTTTTACAGTGGGCTTCCAAAAAGACCATCTATTTTTATGGAGCATACAGTTGCTAGATTTGAGAAATATCTCACCGAGTGTTGCCAATGGATTGAAGAAGTAGAACAACTAGTCATGATGGATACTAGCAAAATGTCTTCAAGTTCTCTGGAAGCTTTACCGCAAGTCATATCAAATGTCCATGATTTTTTCATTCATGTGGCTGCCAAGGTTAGATGACAAATTTGTTCCTTATAGTGTTCAGGATGCCTCATCATTGTATCAAGGCTTGCATTTTTTAACTTTTATATAGCTTTGTACTACATGTCAGCCATATATGATATTCTTCTATATGACTACAGAGAAGAAAAACTTGTGTAGAATACTAGAATATATCAAGCTCTCATGACAGGATGGTTGATGGTTCATATAATAGAAATGTATAAATATTATTGATTTCAGTATCTATAATTGGATGATTTGTCAGTACAGTACTGGTGGCCACTAGCGTTCTCCTCTTTTGAATTACTTTAATTTTGGTATTAAAGTTGTCAATCATGTCGTGGAATGCAGGTAGAGAACCTTCACCAGTATGTTGAATCTATGAAGACAGCATATCTTGCTGATCAGCGTCGACGTGGTGATGGGAATGATCCATTTCTTGAGGCCAACAGAAGAGAAGCAGCTAAACAAGAAGCTGCTGCTAGAAGAGTTCACCCAACATTGCATTTACCAGCAATTTCTGCACAATCAACTACTCAAGTTTCTGGTGCCTTTGTTAGTTCAGCAATACCTGTGTCAAGCACTCTGCAGCCATCTGGAGCCCCTTCAGCCGCATCTTCTGGTGGTGGATTTTCATTGTTTAGCACTCCATCTTCAGCTCCTGCTGCCTCTTCCTCTTCCCTATTTTCAACTCCTACAGCTTCTGCTCCTTCAGCCTTGTTTGGTTCTTCCGGCTTTTCACCTCAGTCAACACCATTTGGAACTCCCTCTGCATCTCTGTTTGGTTCCACTCAGACTCCATCAGGGTTTGCAACTAGCACTCCATTTGGATCCACCCCTGCTGCCGGTAGCTCTTCACTGTTCTCCACTCCCACACTGACTGCCACAGGTACGAGTTAAATATCGTCATTGAATATTTATTGTAACCTTATTATTTAAAATATAAGACTCATTGTGCTCAATAAGTGTCTAATAGCAGCCAATTTAAATGGCTATCTTAGTTTGGTTTATTAATTAAGCTTTCTACACAATATTCCATACAGATTTATCATTCAATTTGTTTCCTGTTTCTTTCAGGAGTCGCACTAATATTTCTAAACCATATTATATTAATTTATTCTTGCATATGCCATGGGCAATCTGAAAATTTTAATTTGCCAATTGAGTATGCGATGATCGACTTTAATTTTGTCACCTCGAACTTGTCTTACACCTGGTGCACGTTAAATCAGTGCCTCAATTATTCTACAGTTCATTTGTAAAATTTTTCATACACTCTTTCTTCTGTGTTTAACATGGCTATTTTTCATACCTTTAGGTGCTGCAATCGGTTCGGGTGCTAGCTTTGGTCCATCTGTGAGTACAATGTTGTCGATCAATAAATCTTGTAGTATTACGCGTGTGCTCACTGTAGCAACCGGATGCAATTGTATTTTGTTCCCCATTTCTTTCTTTCTTTCTTTCTTTAATGTCTTATTTCCATCATCACTGTTTATTTGCAGAAATCATCCAGGCCAAAGACTCGCACCAGCAGGCGTTAGTCGTATGTATGCCATAACTCAAGCTGGTAATCCACAAACCGTTTGCTTAAGGAATTTGTTGTATGCCCTAAAACAGGCCAGTGATGTGGAACTCCTTGCAGATGTTTTGGACTAAGAATTTTAATTAGTAAATCAAGTGAGTCTTCTAATGCATAATCATTTTAGTCGGTGTACATTGTTCTTTAGCTTTGTGCGGTTTTGGCTTGGAATGTGTATAATTGAAGCTTTGGTGGTGTTAGCTGTCTTGGTATCCTGTGACTGAGGAAGAATGTTGAGTATATTCTTATAAAATTGTTAAGACAATCAGATTAATTGGCTGAGGTTTGGCATTAAGACAATTCGATTGCAAGGAATTAGTCCACATCACATTTGATCAGAGAACACAGGAAAGCACACAATGTGAGAAGTGCCAAAGGGGCAGCTGTTTGTTTGTTGGTGATACATACACATCCAGCTGCATAATCCTGAAAGAGTGTTGAGATACATGCTTTTTGACCAACCGATTATTAAGATTTGCTGGTTGATATGGATCACATCTTCTGGTTCAGAAACAGAGATGTAAGCACTGATGAATTCTACGATTGTTGATGTATATCCGTGCCCTTTGGAATACTCCCACCTCACCTCAGTCGCAGCAACTCCCACCTCACCTCAGTCGCAGGAACTGCCAGATGGATCTGCATGCGTGACGATCCAAGGGTGCTTCAGGATCTTTTGAAGAGACAGCCTCTTGGATGAATCCTTCACCAGTAGCTACAACAAAATCCAAACCAAGTAAAGACGACGTCAGAAACCCCGAAGGCCCAAACTTTTTTCTTCTTGCCAAAAGAAATCCGGAAAGCCCGACGACCAACACAGCTTACTTTGCAGATAAGATCCTTGGCTTCAACAGAAACAGCAGGACTGGAAGGAAACTTCAAGTCAACTTTCATTATCCTGTTTCAAAGATTCTACTCACTGTAATAATGTTTAGCAGAGAGCAGAGAGCACGAGGAAGAGTTACCGACAACCCTACCTCCTGAATGTACCGTACTCGTCTTCGGCTTCAAACGGTGGGACCCCATACAGGAACTCATAGCAGAGAATGCCCAGAGTCCAATTGTCAACCGCATGGTCATGTTCCTTCTTCTCTACCATTTCTGGGGCAAGATAGTCGATGGTACCACACATGGTGTGCCTCTTTGCATTCGACTGCACCGCCCACCCAAAATCTGCTATTTTTAGTCGACCCTGCCAATTTTCATGACACAGCTATTGAGATCGATCTATCTATCGATCTTCTCTGTTTTCACTATCCCCATCAAAACAGAGTTCATAAGATGGAACCTAAAATTTGAACCAAATCATCACCCTGACCCTGACCACTCGATCGATAGTATAGTGTTAGGCAAGAACAACTTTTGACCGGTTAAAACAAGGAGGAAGATGAAGAAGGACAAAAGACCAGATGCAATACGCCCAATTAGAGGAGGAGAAGTGCGCACACCTCAATATCCAGCAACAGGTTCTCCGGCTTGATGTCCCTGTGGATCACATGCTTCTCGTGGCAATACGCCAGCGCTCCCGCAAGGCTCGATACATACTACCAATCCGCAAAACCCTACTGTTATCCATGAATTCAAAACCCCACCTTGTAACTGTTTCCCGCAATCAGAACATCACTCACCGTGGCGGCCCGCTTCTCGGAGAAGTGGTGGAGGCTCTTGAGGAGCTTGTAGAGCTCGCCCCGCGCCGCATACTCCAAGACCAAGAAGACGCGGGTCTCGTCGTGGAACCAGGCGAAGAGGCGGAGGACGTTCGGGTGGTTCAAGCCGTGCTGGATCTCGATCTCCCGCCGGAGATGGGCGTGCGATCGGTACTTCTCCAGCTTCGCCTTGAAGATCACCTTGAGTGCCACGACGTATCCACTCTGACCACCGATTTCGACGCCAAGAAAAGCATCAGGGAGAGAAAGAAGGGATCTTTCGCAAGGAACGGGAGGATTAGAGGGTGGTGGCCAGGATCGAATCGAACCTGTTTCTCTCTCGCGAGGTAGACTTTGCCGAACTTTCCTTCGCCGATGAATTTCCCGATTTCGAAATCGGAGATGCTCCATTCTTCCTTGGCCGCCATCGGAGGACGCGATCGATGGGTTTGCGGATGAGCGCAGCGAGGGCTTCGGAATCGAGAGCGACAACAGGAGCGGGAGGTGTGCATTCAAATTGGGGATGATGAAGCGGATATCGGGCACCAATTGACCCGATTACCCTCTTGTTATCGATTATAATCCGACCCGATAATAAAGCTATGTAACAAAGCCGCCCAAGTATTTGGCATATGGGATACGGCACTCGCTAAATGTGATATCCTCTTCTTGTACACGCCGGGGATATCTCCGCTCCATGGAATAAGCGATCCATCATTACCTCGACGCCCCACCTTCTCCCATGGCATAAAGATGTTGGAGAGATCGGTTCTTCGAGTCTCAGCCAGTTAGCGAGGCGATGGCTTCTCCGCTTCCCGTGCTCCGCCTTCCCCTGCCTACTCTTCCTTTCCCCTCGTCGAGCGTAGCAGCTCAGAAGCCAAATCCCTCCGCTGCTCTTCCCAGATCCACGGGAAGCTCCTCCTCGCTCACTCTTTTTCCAATCTCTTGCATCTAAAATGTCTCTCTCCTTTTTCGATTTCTTCGCTTCCTGTGGCTCACGTGCTTCGAAGTTTTAATCTTTATCTCCACTAACTCTTACTCCGTTTATCTCTGCTGGAACAGGTGCAATGGCCAATGCCAAACCAATGTCTGACGACCGGACTTCGTGGGTTTTCCAGGTCTGATGGCGGGATATGCCTCGTTCCGCTTGCGATGAGTGCAGCAGCTTCTGGAGGTTCTGATGGTTCGACGAGATTAACTATGGGTCCCATCCGTAAGTTGTTCGATGGATTTCCTCAACCAATTAAAAGCTTTCCGTGGAAGAAAGTGATATCGATATCTCAGCGTGCCTCTTCTAGCTGTGGCATGCCTCAGCGAGATGTCATACTGTGTCCATGATAGAAAGATGGGTGTGATACCGATTCCATTCATTGTCGGGTTTACTCTTGCTGGGGTTCTTAAGAATACAGCGGAGGAGGTTCTGTCAGATCTCAAGGTGTGTGATATTCGATTCACTTACTTTTGTCAGAGTTCATGAGCGTTGCTTCGTATGCTGGTGTGCTTCTTACAATTGGTTGCCTTTCTCAGGAAG
This sequence comes from Musa acuminata AAA Group, assembly GCF_036884655.1. Classification (NCBI taxonomy): domain Eukaryota; kingdom Viridiplantae; phylum Streptophyta; class Magnoliopsida; order Zingiberales; family Musaceae; genus Musa; species Musa acuminata. The sequence continues at coordinate 44,018,556 of NC_088330.1, forward strand.
AAGGGTTTCCCTGGTATTTGTTTCTGATTGTGAGCTTCTTCACATTACTCAAATTGCCTGGCCCATATTATCCATACTGGGGCCGGTTATTGATTCCTCACTTTGCTAATGGTGGTCTTTGGAGGACTGTTTGGCTAATATTTGTGGTATAAAGGGCCTAATGTGACACCTGAAGCTTCCTTATAGGCTGTTGTTTATAGATGGATGCCTTATCTCTTTATGGTGTAAGCAACAGGTACTTTTTTTCTTTATATTACTGTAAGTGGAATAACTTATGAGTAGATCATTCTTACCATAGTGGAATACATCAATTTTGTTAAGAACATGATCCTTTGGCATTGGTCATTCTTATTTTGGTAATCGTTGTCATAACTTCTTGATGACTTGTCTAAACTCATATAGAGAACTTCAGGAAAATGATAACCAGATGCTATCATGAAGCATCATGTTTCATAGGTATAGTAGCATAAAAATTCATGCAGTGAAACTGACCTCTGGGTGCAATTCAATGTCAAGCAATATGTGGTATCATTTCACTTTTCATGTTGTTTTATTTGCAGTTTTAATATGTTAAACTATTCCCCTTTATTTTTGCAGTTGATGTGAGTAATATCTTAAACTATTTTGTTTTCTGTCAAAGAATCCTGCTGATAAGAGGAATGTTGTCTGTAGGAGGGGTTTCATCAAAGAAAACAGTGGGATGCACCTTCAAAACTTTTCTATAATCCATGAAAATGGAAAATTATGTCCAAGTGTAACTCTAACTTCTCAAACATTTCAGTTCATTAGATTGAACTGTCGAATTGCTTTCTGGTCTTTCTGCATAGCAGTACTAAACTACTAAATTTCTCAGTTATAGAGTTCTAATGTTGAAATATTGAGCTAATTTTCTAATCAGCACTTTAAGGATGCTTAGGTAGATCATTGGCTGTTATGCAAGACAAATGCATTTTAGGTGCAGCTTTAGCAGGAAAAGTGCTCGAGACCAATTTTTGATCATAACTGACAATTTTCTCCGTTGGAAATCTCGGTTTATGACGAAACGAGCAACGATAGTAAATGTATTTTAGCTCTGTTTGGTTGCTAAAATATGGTGGTTTGTTTTGCATCGTTCGGCTACTGAAATGGAGATGGTCGAGGAGAACGAGAGACCACTGGTTAAATTTTGAGGTAGTATTTCAGAGAGCACGAGAAAGAGTTCAAGTATTTGGATAACTTGTCCAAATATTTGTGCTGTCTCGAAGCTTCCCTGTCATTTCCTCTGTTTCACAGGGGCAGAACCTATTGACAACTTGTCATCAAATATGATGCAGATGATGAATGGTGGTAAGCTCAGAATTAAGCGAACTCTTTGTTCGGTTTCTCCAACTTTGTCTGTTAAATACCAACTGCTTGTCATCTTTTCTAAATTCAATATGTTCTGCTCATATTTATGAACCTTTGAAATTCTTGTGCACCGAAAATGAACATATTTGTATTGGTAGCTGCAGCAAAATAGAATCTGATTAAATTTTAAAGCAAGATTAGAAAAAGAATTTTATTCTCTGCTTTTTTTTTTTCAGATATTGTTGTAGACACACTAGTTACTAGTTCCATTATTTAGGAAGATTGTGAATTTATCAATCCATTATCTTTGCATTAAATTTCATTTTTCATTATCGTCAGTGTTCTCGCTCGCAATATTTCCCATTTATGCTCTGCTTGAAAGCTTGTTAGGAAGCTACCTTTTCTTATTGAAAAACTAGATTCAATTATTATGGCCCATGAAAAAGTACAAAGTTGACACAAAATGTAGTTTATGGTTTGTATATAACCTTCAGCATGTTTCAGCATCTTTTGTAGTAAAATATAGATCCATCTTGTAACTTACACGGAATGTCTCAGATTATGTAGCTCTTGTTTTCATAATTCAAAAAAGCTACGCATGATTTGTGTTTGGCAAAGTTCACCGGTGGTGTCAGATTCTTGTTTGGTTGTCCATTTGTGATGCCATCATAGCAAGGGATCAAAGGACAGGCTGTTGCGTTTCTGGCCCTAGTCCAAGATGTGAGCCATTGCTTTAGTTTTCATTCTCGTCATGAATGAATCCATTAGTCTAATTAATTTTATGGCTGATAGGCATCGATGAGGGAGCATGCGGAAGTCGGTCCATGCGAAGTGGGACCTCATGGAAACCATCAGCAGATTCTTTGATCCCAATTGGATACAATCTTGGATATCATCCTCGCTGCAGTCCGAAGAAGGAAACCATCAGTTTGAACTAAGTGGGAGGACAGGAACTTGGAGACTGACTCTACTTTTTCCGGATTCAACAGCTACTACGAACTCCAATTCATCATGCAGTCTCGTCATCATCATCATCATGCACCATATTCACATTGGTAAATCTTGTGAATAATAACTTACCAGTCCAAACATAACTTACTTTGCTGATCTTTTCCGTCCATGCCTTTCTCCAGATCGGAGAGCAAGTAATCTCAGCTGCCTAATGTTTATAATGGATTGGGCATTTGCCTTTGGAAATTCTTGCTTACGCTCGAACACGAAGCTAATGCTCTGCTGCAAAGTCGAATACTTGGATGTTTCTGCATTGTGTCATGAATCAGAAAGAGGAAATTAGCATCCATGACCTGGACAGTGATAAACCTGGAGCATAATACTTATATATGACTAGTGGTGGGATCGATCCGAGTGACATTTTAACCTTGAGAAGGCCATCGATCTTTGTTGTTAGTTGTGACTCTGTCTGTACATGGATACACCTCCGAGGAGGACATGGAAATTTGACATGAAAGGATAAGCTGTGAAAGCATTGCAAATCTTGAAAGGCAAAAGAGAAAGTTTTGGGTTCTTACGAACAAGGTTAAAATGTCAAAAAATCTAGCACTCCACTCCATTGGCAGGGCAAAGCAAAGGTGTGTACTTACTACTTATAAGGTGCTGTGCTTATTCCACAACCAAAGTGGCGTTGGCGTTGCTGCTTTGCTTTAGAATCCCAAACACCCAAAGCGAAATGATGAGTGGACATCCCCAAGTGGGGTTGAGTAATGTTCTGCTTTACGCAGCAGAATCTTAGCAATCTGTTCACCAACCTCTGTCCCTATCTATCTATCTATCGGAGGAGGAGATGAGATGAATAGAGCAGATTCTATCTATCTATCTATTACTTTATTCCTCCCGAGACCCCATGTAACTCGCATCTTGAGTGACCATTCATTTACCCACTCCCCCCCCCCCCCCCTTCATCCCATGTCTCGGATACCTTCTCCCATCTCCCGAGATGCCCATAAAAATTGACCATCTACTACTCGTGGGGATGACTTGCTTCTCAAGCATCATCTTGACTCGTTCGTCGTCGAGGGGACGACCGACAGTAACATCGACGGAAACCGAACTCTGGAGAGATCTGATTGCTGCCGCTTCTTTGTGGGAACAACAACAACACGATTCAACGTTTCAATCGAGACCACCATATCATCGTGGGTGGAATTCCAAGTTGTGGATTCTTTCTTAGCAGGGGACAGACGTTCGCTCGCTCGCTCGCTCGCTCGCTCGGAAGAACTCTCCGATGGCAGAGAGTAGAGTCAGAGTTTGACGAAAAGTAGCAGTCAATCAAATACTACTGCAGTCAATGGAAAATCGACCGATACTGCTTCTTCCAAACATCCCCTCTTCCATTGATTCGTACGGCCATAGCGAAAAATAAAATGACTTTTTTATTCTTCCAACCAACCATGTCTTTCTTCTTCTTCTTCTTCTTCTTCTTCTTCTTCCTTGCAGATAGATCCCAAATCACCCAAAAGAAGAAAAAGGAAAGCTTAGCTTAGCAATCTCATCGAGCTTCGATTACCACAACGATCGATGATAACTCGTAAATCGCAATAGATTGATTGGCTTTTGGGAAGAGAAGGGGGGTGGGGAGGGGTTGCTGCGTTCCTCCCATGGCATCTTCTAAGCACTCATTCCACTCTTCCCATTCGTGAACCCCTCCCTCGATAGGAGGAGGAATCAATCGAGACAAGGAAGGACGACCGTCCTTTCATGTGCCACGAGGTTATCGACCATCCATCACCACAGAACGGAAACGAAATGTTACCCCCATCTACCATCCATCCATCCATCCATCCATCCCCTCACACACCCTTCGAATTATATCTAGGCTTGTCGCATTTCCAAGATTCTTGCACGGTGGATGACCCAACACGATCTACCAAAATTAATTGCATCACGAGGGATGTTATATTTCCTACCCTTTGTTCATCTCTCTCTCTCTCTCTCTCTCTCTTTTAGGTTCTATCGAGAATAAAAAAAGAGAAATATGAATCCATACAAGTAATATAATCATGTATTTAGTGTGATTATTTTTCACAGAATAGGATCCTCTACTTTGCATCCATATGTTTCTTTTCTAATATATATATATATATATATATATATATATATATATATATATATATATATATATATATATATACAGTCTAAAATAAATTGACATCGTGATTAAATCATTACATAAAAAATATAAATAAATAATAAAAAAATAAATAAATAAAATAAAATAAAAAGGTGGCACGAAGATTCCAAGTCGAAGCGAGTTGGATGGAGAAGCGCGTGTTGGCGTCGGATGACTTACGCGACCGCTCGAGCTCGACCTCGTGGATATCCTCCCGTTCGTTTTGTCCCCTCTTCCACGATTCCCTCGAACCGGACGATTCCTCTCCGCTCCCTTTTCTTCTCCTCCGTTCAAAAAAAAAGACGACGACGACGACGGGAGGGATGATAGAGCCAGCGGCGATGGGCTCGGAGGTGGGGTTGGCGTTGCAGCTCTGCGCCATGCGGACCGTCGGCGGCTTCGTGAAGGATGCGGCGACGGAGAGCGCCGGCAGGGCGGCTAGGCTGGTGGAGTCCATCAAGATCTTGGAGGAGGAGAAGCGCAAGATCGAAGCTTTCCAGCGCGAGCTCCCTCTCTGCATGCATCTCCTCGGCGAGGGTCCGTTGGATGCCTCCTTTTCCCTTTCTTTCCATTGGATTCGTTTTCTTGCGGTTCTGAGAATTCCGGTCGCAGTGATCGACGGATTGAAGAAGGAAACGGAGCGATGCCGCGGCGGGTGTTTCGGGCGTGTTCTCCAGGAGTTGTTACCCGTGGAGAGTAGGGTCGAGGAGGATGGAGAGGTAAAAGTAGACGACAAGATGAACTGGATGAGCTCCGCCCAGCTCTGGACCGATAACTACGGCGAGAACGGCATCAGTCACGAGAATCACGAGGTGATGATCTGCGGTAAAAAAAAGGAGGAACTTTTCGTGATATTTTTTTTGCTTACATGGATCTTCCACTTCTGGTAGCGGCAGGAGGGACGCAGGCAGGGGAAGGAGAACTTGTTCTTGGAATGCAAGAGCCCCGGCGGCGACGGCGCTTTCTTACCGTTTGAAGCGCTGTCGACGGTTTCTGCGAGCTCCGAGGAGAAGAAGCCTGCCGCCGCGTTGACCGACCGCCGTGGCTGCGGTCGCGGCCCCAAAAGCGTCGGCAGAGCACCGGAGTCGTCTCCAGCTCCAGCGACGGTGTGCGGCCGCCTCGGCTTCCAGTCCCAGCATCAGCCGTCGAGGAAGGCGAGGAGGTGTTGGTCGCAGGAGCTGCATCGGCGGTTCACGCTCGCCATCCAACAGCTCGGCGGTGCCCAAGGCGAGTGGCTTTTGCAGAATTGTCCCCCTTTTTCTCTTTGCTGGTGTCGTCGATCCATCATGTTCTACTTACTCCCCGAATACACTACTATTCTTTGGCTTGGATCCGATTGTCGTGTTCGTTGATGCAGTGGCTACTCCCAAGCAGATACGGGAAGTGATGAAGGTGGAGGGGCTCACGAACGATGAGGTGAAAAGCCATCTGCAGGTGGCTTCCCAGTTCTTCCTCCTCCTCCTCCTCGTGGATTACTTACCTTACTGCTTCCTAATCCTTGTCGTGAGATGGCGTTTTCCGACGTTCTGCTCCTGCTATTTCAGAAATATCGATTGCACGCTGGAAAGCTGCCTAATGCTTCTTCATCAGCCATGGCGAGTCCACCGGGTGCGGTGGGAGGCTCATCATGCGTCCGGCTTCAGCAGCAATGCATCAGTCCTCCTCCACAGCAGAGCGTTTCGCCTTCTGGTTCTCTCTCCACAGAGCCCTCTTCAGCTGGTTAGCTCTACCCGAGCCCCGTCGATCGCTGCCGGAGATAGCTTCGAGGAAGATGGCAAACGAAGTAACATAGAGAGGTGGAATTTTGCAGGTGAGGTCGTTTGACTCCTCGGTTCTCTTTTGCTTAATTTTGGCTTCGGACAATGAAGGCATCGAGTAGAGTGTTTAGTTTCTTTTCTGATGAAGATTTCGATCGTCATCATCAAAAGAAAGATCACCAGAAATATATGAATACTGCTGGAATGGAATCATCTCGTCATTTATTATTATTATTATTATTATTATTATTAATATTATTATTATTATTAATGAAGAGAAGGAAAAAAAAAAGGTCTACACGACTGGTGCATTGCTTACCGTGGCATGTAAATGAGACGACGACATAAGAAGACGAGGATTGTCGCCGGACCAGATGTGAAGTGCTCAGTGCTCCGAGAACTCGCCTGTTATGCGGCTGGAACACGAAGCAAGCGCATTGATTTGGCCGACAATATCTTCTTTCGGATCGGGGAACCACCGCTCACAATCTTGGGAGCCTGTTGGTCAACAGTCCCAAGTCTTCCTTGTCAAACACGTCAACCGCTAATTACCACTCGATATTTAAGGAAAAGGAGCAAAAAATAATAAAGACTACGGACAACTTATACAAACTGCTGTCGTTGGATTTGACAAGGCCTCGGGGAATCAGGTGGTCGTCATCATCACCTTAATTCTTTCTAGACGTGCCCAGAAACTAAGGTCGGAATCACCTGCATTTGCATTAGCATTAGCATTAGCATTAGCATTAGCATGGGGCCACGAGCGGATCTCGAAGAAAGGACGGGTCTCACCTCAAACACGTAGGTTCCAAGCCTCTTTCCAACCTTGAGTCTTCTGAGCTGCTCACGAACAAAGGTCTTCGTGATCCTGACACCAACCTTATTCCGACTTCCTCCGGAAGTAGAGCAAGTCTCCTATGGAAACGGGAAGCTCGTTACCAGTGTCCTATCCTCGGATCGGAAAGACTATCCAAATCTCCTATTAGATTATGAACCCTTTATAATTAAATAAAATATATAATAAATCTAATTAAATTCTCATGATAAATATTGATTAATAAAAATTATATTATACTAAAATTCTTTAGAGGATAATGTGTTTGATGAAAAAAACTCTCTTAATAATTTATCCTAAACCTTATATTTTTGTCTACAAATAGACCGGGATTAAACGAGATATGTCATAAAAAAATTACAATCGAGCGATTACGATTTTTCTTTCAACCTTCCAAAACCATCAACAATAGTAATCTTTTTCATTACGAGATATGCATATCTTTCGATGTCATAGAAAACACAATACAGATCGACGACATTATGATATTCGAATCCAGATGACAGTGTTTTTGCATAATCTTTTTCATATGACATCGAAAGATGTGCATTATAAATCCGATCTAATGTTATTTGATTTCAATCCTGACATAAATTTTTTTTCGCATTACATATAACATATCACATATTTTATACAAAGAAGAAAGAATGTTCTGAATATTTTTATGTAGGCTGTAGAGAAATGCACTACATACTCTGAGATGAATCAAACATGACATGAGGAAAACAGTACTTCTGATATGTCAAACATCACGAGCTTCCTTTTTTTAAAGAATCAAAAGGATATGAAAGAGCAAGTTCGCTTAATGATGCAATTCTACTGCCATAGTGATGCCCCTAATCAGCCAAATGCATCAACAGGCAAGAGCAATGCACCTCAAGATTTTTGCTCGTGGCAATGAATCCTCATGCTGTCAGGTCCTATCCACGATTAGCAACGCCTCAAGTTCTTCCTTGCGCCGCATCAGTTCCTGTAATGATCCCACAACTTGGGGTTAGGGAACAGAAAACAGAAAAACTTGACATCACAATACTAACAAGTCATAAACTATAAAGATTTCCATTAAACCAGTGCCCAACATGGAACGATCAAGGCTACAATGACGAGGGCGACAAAAACAATAGTCTTACTGCCAACTGTTTGGAATTAGCCACATGGATTCTTCCACACCCAATATTTAGTTCAAATAAGGACGGTGTCAAGAACAGGAGACCTCCTGATCTGCACTTGCAAAGATTCTTGTTCATACTGTTTGACAGAGTTATATGCACCACTCCTTTGTTCAAGTACAAAAACATAATGTTATGTGCACACAAACAAAAGTTAAAAGCATTAATACACAATCTTGTGAGTTAAAATTAGACATCAGTTGTTAATAACGAAACATCGTCAGGGGCCATATTGCCAAAGACTTGTTTGGAATGGTCAAAGCATTCCGACTGATGATAGCACATCAAATTCATAACATAACATGATCAAAGTCATATCCGCAGGCCAACAAGACAATGACTCGAAACCATTAGAAAGCAGATAACATAAAACAAAGACTGCTTCTTGTACTAGTGTCAAACCATCCTCATCTCGACAACGTATAGCAATGTGTTCAAAAAAATATTGAGAAAGAACACATGTTCGTTGCCACCTTTAGGATAGACAGTTTGATTACACAAATTTTCTATTTGCATGCAATAAATTAAATTCACATATGACAAATGTTATCCTTTTCTGCATGGAAAACTAGGATAAGACTTTACTTTATAGGCGTTAACTCATGAAATATTAAAATTATGACCCCAGCAGGATAGTTAAATTTTCTGCATTCCAAAATGACAAACGCAACCAAATTTCCTATCACATATGACGAATGTCATCCTTTTCTACATCTAAAACTAGGATAAGATTTTACTTTATAGGAGTTAACTCAATGAAATATTTAAATTATGACCCCAGCAGCAGGATAGTTAAATTTCTGCATTCCAAAAATGACAAATGCAACCAATGTAACAAAACTTCTTATCACTTGCCTACTCGACAATTTAAGATTCTGCACTACTATCTAGAACAAAATGTTTTCTTCTTTTACCTTATTCGTTAGGACAGTCTATCAAATTGAGCAATGATTGATACAATTAGAATGTCAAGTGGGGCAATCCTTCTCAATAAACCCAGTTAACAAACAAATAAATCTTTGATTCCAGAAAACACAGCATCATCTAATACATTTATCATGACCAAGTGGCTTTCTCCCCAAGACTGCTTACCTCTAGATCTCTAGCTGCTTGCTCTCTTGTTGTTTCCTGATGCTGGCGCGATCGCTTCAAGAAACCAATGCATGATGCACCCTGAATATTTGTGCCCACGTATCAATTTGCGGAATATCAAAAATAAGATATATGAACCGATTCAAAAATATGCCAACTAATGGATTTGACATGGCCATACAGCATGCAACACATCCGGGTGCCACTCAAATATTGGGATTGTTCGATGAAGGTACAATGATCATGATTCATGTAAGGAAAACAAGGCCAAGAATTATTTGAATGTTTGTGCCCCCATATCATTTTGTGGAATATCAAAAATAAGATATATGAACCGATCCAAAAATATGCCAACTAATGGATTTGACATGGCCATACAGCATGCAACACATCCGGGTGCCACTCAAATATTGGGATTGTTCGATGAAGGTACAATGATCATGATTCATGTAAGGAAAACAAGGCCAAGAATTATTTGAATGTTTGTGCCCCCATATCATTTTGTGGAATATCAAAAATAAGATATATGAACCGATCCAAAAATATGCCAACTAATGGATTTGACATGGCCATACAGCATGCAACACATCCGGGTGGCACTCAAATATTGGGATTGTTCGATGAAGGTACAATGATCATGCTTCATGTGAGGAAAAAAAGGACAAGAATTATGCGAGTGCAGACCAACCGAGATCACATAGGTTAAGCCACAAGCAAGAAGCAAGTAGCTGGAGATCTCCTGAAGAAGCACCAGGTACCTCGGTTCTCCACTGACAACCGGGAAAGCTCTTGTCATGACAGCAACACTAGAATGGAAGAAAATCCCCAATTCAAAACCACTAATCACAGCACCAAAGAAGTTAACTTTGCCATTGATGCTTCAAACACTAAAGGTAAATATATAAACGGTATAAGAACATACAAAATCTGCAGCATGCCCCTGCATGCCCAGTACTCCAATATCTGTTCGTCATCAAAAGGAGATACGCGTTGTAAAACCTAACTGGACAAAGAATCAACAATCGAATTCAAACTGAAAGCAAAAAGAATATCAAAACAAACCCTCCAGATTTTGATGATGAAACCCCATTCGGTCTCAGCGACAGCCACGAAGAGGGAGATGGCAACCGCGTAGCATCGAAATATTCCGCCAAAGATCTATCCGAAGGAGCTCAGAACGGAAGAATCATAGATGAGAGAGAGGGATGATGTTAGAGAAGGAAGTGCGAGCCAGGGTTCGAGGGGGAGTACATCAGATCCGTTTCTGAAGGATCGGACGGCGAAGAGGGCGTTCACGAAGACACAGGCGACGGCGGCGACAGCGGTGACGAAGCTGAAGCAGCGGCAGACGATCAGCAAGGGGTCCGGCCTCGCCCGCACCCGTAGGGCCTGGATGTTGGGCGGCGGCCGCGAAGTCTCGCCGGCTTCGGCACCTCTCGCCATCAGACGGGTCCGCTCCCTTGGTTTCTTCTACTCCCTCCTCTTCTTAATCCGCTCGCTTAAGGTTTCGGATGCGGGGAGCTCGCTCACTTCGCCTCTCCTAATGGCATCCAGAAGAAGGAACGCCGCACAAGGAATCGGGAGCGTAGAGGAGGAAGCGAGCACACTTTCCTTCGGTGGCGGTTTTGGTATAAAGCGAGCTTAGCGGAGCGAGAGAGGGTTGCTTGCAGTTGGCCGGGCAAGTGGTCGATGCCCGTAGATGCGGCGCCCACACACCACACTGCCCGTCCCAAGTATTCAGACCTAACAATCAACCGCACCGAAATTATATAATTATATAATTATATATATATATATATATATATTGGCACACGAACTTTTTGGTTGCCACGTCTTTTGCTTTCTCAGAAATGACTCGAACACTTAACTTGTTCCGTATGGTGAAACCATTGGACCACGGTCCAGATGTCAAAAGAGGAGAGAGGTGACCTTTTGCGTGTGAGCCACTGTTGACCACCCCAAACCGACTTCTTCCAAGGACTTCCAAGCAAATAGGTCAAAGTTCCATGGCGATTTCAATCGACCCAACGGACCATTCACTGCCACCAGTTGGAACGCATCTCGTTCGAACAGTCCCTCATAGCTTGTCCCTCTTTACCTTCCTTCCTTGTACACGTAGTGCTGGAGCATGACGAATGGTCGTGGAAAGCAGAGCTACCGGTTGGCAATGTAGTTTAATGCGTGATTCATGTCATGAGCATCATATGATATGTGATGATGGACTTTTATGCCAATTTTCTAAGATTTACCGATCGATTAGACACCGACAAAACGACACGACGACAAAGACGACGACGGCGACGGGGGGCGTCGGACGCAAACCGAAGAATCGGGTACCGGCCGTGGGCGTCTAACCCTATAAAGAAGACGGGGGAAAATGAAAGGAAAAAAGTAATATGCCATCATCAAATTCGCATTAAAGAAAGGCCTCCATCACCGGCCACCTCCAATGAGCAGTGACGGAAAAAAGGGGGAGGAAAAGTTTTACCTGCTCTGCTCCACTCTTCATAACGTTGACTGCACTCTCCGTTTCCTCCCGTCCCCCCATTCCGCCCCCAATCCACCCCACCCCGCCCATGTTCTTCCCAGTTCCCCATAATTTACGGGGCGGATAGAATAATCCTCCGTCCTCCGTCCTCAGATCTCATCTCTGCATATCTAGGAAGCATTGAGGCGGGTGGTGGTTGTGGAGGAGTCGAGTCGGCTCATCCGTTTGTTCTTGTTCTAGGTCTGGTTTGTTGACATGGAGAGCTACCTCAACGACAATTTTGGGGGCGTCAAGTCGAAGAACTCGTCGGAGGACGCGCTCCGGCGATGGCGGAAGCTCTGCAGCGTCGTCAAGAACCCCAAGCGCCGCTTCCGCTTCACCGCCAACCTCTCCAAGCGCTCCGAGGCCGAGGCCATGAAGAAAACCAACCAGGTCCCTCTTCCTCCCCACCTCACTCGACGTTTTTCTTCTTTGGATCTGGCCTGCTGTTTCTTGATCTCTTCTTTTTGCGAGGGTTTTACTTGAGGGGTGGAGTTTAGGGTTCCGGGACATATTATATATTTTGGTTCATGAAGTCAAACTTGGCTTGTGATGTCAACCAGGCTAAGTAGCGTAAGCAACAAGGAATTAGGATATGAGAAATTTCTTTGTTGATCAGATCAAAGGAACTATATTTGAGTTTGAATGCGTGGTTTTGCCACAAGCGAAGCTGGATAATCGGCACATCAGCTCGAATCATACAAGCTGAACGTTAGAAATGCAATATATGTTGACTGGTCCTGATTCAAGTTTTGAGGATCCTTTCTGGTTCTTGATCTCGTACTAAATTTGCCAGCTCGATGCTCCCACAGCATCACAATGCGATGAAACGAGGAGTTCGTTTTTTCCTTTTAATTTACTTGTTGCATCATTCACATCTATATCACAAAGGAGATATGAGTACGAGCCATATCTGCGTGGTCTGACAGATTGTGTGATGCCGCCAGCAAAGTGATGATTTAATACAAATTTTACATCCTGTAATCGAGCCAATTTTATTGCAACTTTGTGATAATGGAACTAACCAGAGAAAATAATTAGTTCTAATAGTCAAAATTTTAAATTTCATGTTGACTTAATATCATGCATGCGTGTTATCCAGATGAGAGACATCTGCCGCCATCTAAACATGACCTGAAACTTCAAGGACAAAAACAAATCGGAGGGACATTCAAAATCATAGGCTAATCATAGATTGTTAATTTGCTTCTCTGGTGCTTCGATTTTTTGTTTTCCATTTTTTAAAATTATGTCATTTTATTTGTTTACATTTCCTTTGAATATTGGGAACTAGTCTTTTCTTCTCATTAACCTATTCTTTAATTCACATGTATCTAAAATTTCAAGCCTCTGTGAACTCCGGCTTATCCAGTCTTTCTTATGTGTGTACACGTTTGAGTAATTTCATGGTAAATTCTCACCAAGTATGCCATTTAGTTTGACAATGCTTTCCTCATGCTGTTCAATAGCTCGTGGTACTTATGGACCTCTCTGTACTCAGATTTGATTCCTAAACATTGCCACTCTATCCTTTAGCTAGAAACAACTCACAGATATTTTTTGTAGATCATCCTTGCTTTGTTGCAGATTTGACGACTGTACTTGCATTTATTTTGAGTAAAAAATTTGTTATGAGTTGTGGTTTCTGTAAAATTTACTAAGGTTGCTTCTAACCCCTTCTATCTTTTCTTTCTGATCTTTTGGAGGGATTACTCGATACAACTTTTTCTTGAATTTATCAGTTCATTTTAATGATCAAAAGTAGGTTCCTCAATCATTTGACAAGTGCCACCGAGGTACTTCATTTGTTCTCATCCCTTCGTTTCAAAAACTGCTTTGATGGTGTCTCCCAGTAGATGTGATTAATGGTGATCCTTGACCTGCTTGTAATCACAATCTGTTCTTGAGAATCTTATAAATGTATGTCGTTTCATCATTAGTAATACTTAATAGGTTTAGAGATCTTAATACTCTGCTACACTCCATTCATATAGCTTGTCTGACAACCTTGCATCAGCCATCAAATTAACTCGCTGCATTTGACAGGAGAAATTGCGGATTGCTGTTTTGGTTTCAAAAGCTGCACTACAGTTTATACAGGGTACTTTTGTAATTTCTTGTCATTCTAGCCCGTATGGATCTCTTTAGCAAGTTTGTTGATTTTACTGACATGTCACATCTGTTAAAAAATTGTAATTCCAAAATGTATTTCAGGAATCACATTACGTAGTGAATATGTCGTACCTGATATGGTAAAGGCAGCAGGTTTTCAGATTGGTGCTGATGAGTTGGGATCTATTGTCGAAGGCCATGATGTGAAGAAGTTGAAAATGCATGGTGGCGTGGACGGCATTGGAAATAAGCTTTCCACATCTACAACTAATGGACTGACTACCACCGAGGATAGGTTAAAGAGGAGGCAAGAGATTTATGGTATAAATAAGTTCACTGAAAGCAAGGTCCGGAGTTTTTGGGTATTTGTATGGGAAGCGCTTCAAGACACTACATTGATAATTCTCGCGGCTTGTGCCTTCATATCTCTAGTTGTTGGCATTGCCATGGAAGGATGGCCAAAAGGTGCCCATGATGGCCTTGGAATTGTCGCAAGCATCCTGTTAGTTGTGTTTGTCACTGCAACGAGCGACTACAGGCAGTCTTTACAATTCAAAGATTTGGATAAGGAGAAAAAGAAGATTTCTATACAAGTGACACGCGATGGTTTCAGACAGAAGATTTCTATTTATGATCTTGTTCCTGGTGATATCGTGCATTTATCAATTGGGGATCAAGTCCCTGCTGATGGGCTTTTTATATCTGGATATTCCTTATTGATCAATGAATCAAGTCTGACGGGTGAGAGTGAACCTGTTTGTGTAAATGCAGAATACCCTTTTCTTCTGTCTGGGACTAAAGTCCAGGATGGATATTGTAAAATGTTGGTAACGACCGTTGGCATGAGAACACAATGGGGTAAGCTGCTTGCTACACTCAGTGAAGGAGGAGATGATGAAACTCCATTACAGGTCAAACTGAATGGAGTTGCAACTATCATTGGAAAAATTGGTTTGTTTTTTGCAGTAATAACATTTGCAGTGCTGGCTCAAAGCCTTGTTAGTCGGAAATATCACGACGGCCTGCTATTGAGCTGGTCAGGCGATGATGCACTGGAGATGTTGGAATTTTTTGCTATTGCAGTCACAATTGTTGTGGTTGCAGTTCCAGAAGGGCTTCCCTTAGCTGTGACATTGAGCCTTGCTTTTGCAATGAAGAAGATGATGAATGATAAGGCACTAGTCCGCCACCTTGCAGCTTGTGAAACTATGGGCTCAGCGACAACAATTTGTAGTGACAAAACTGGAACGCTGACAACCAATCATATGACTGTTGTAAAAGCTTGTATCTGCAGAAATGTCGTGGAAGTAAATAGTTGTGAGAAAGTTGATGACTTAAGCTCCTATGTCCCAGATTCTGCACGTAAAACTCTTTTACAATCCATTTTTAATAACACAGGTGGTGAGGTGGTGACCAACCAGGATGGAAAGCTTGAAATCTTGGGAACACCAACAGAGACTGCCTTGTTGGAACTGGGTTTATCACTGGGTGGGGATTTTCAGGCACAACGTCAGGAAACTAAGCTTGTTAAAGTTGAGCCCTTTAATTCCATAAAGAAGAGAATGGGGGTGGTGCTCCAACTTTCTGAAGGAGGATACTGTGCACACTGTAAAGGTGCTTCTGAGATAATTTTGGGCGCTTGCGACAATTATGTAGATCCCTCAGGTAATGTCGTGCCTCTTGATGAAGCAGCTCTGAATCTTCTTAAGAGCACAATTGATAGTTTTGCTGGCGAAGCTCTTCGAACTCTGTGCCTTGCATATAAGGAAATTGGCGACAATTTCTCTGCTGAGGATAAAATTTCATTCGAAGGATATACATGTATTGGAATTGTAGGAATCAAGGATCCTGTCCGTCCGGGTGTCAAGGAGTCTGTTGCAACTTGTAGGGCTGCAGGAATTACTGTGAGAATGGTTACAGGAGACAACATAAATACAGCAAAAGCAATTGCTAGGGAATGTGGTATTCTCACTGATGAGGGTGTAGCTATAGAAGGTCCAGAGTTCCGTGAGAAGAATCTGGAAGAATTGATGGAACTGATTCCAAAAATTCAGGTTGCTCTCGTGATACTTTTGATATATCTCTTGTTGACTGTTAAATAAAGCTTGGATCTCATCAACTTGTTCATTTTTTATTTGCTAGGTAATGGCCAGATCTTCACCATTAGATAAGCATACCTTAGTAAAACACTTGCGGACCATCTTCAATGAAGTTGTTGCTGTGACTGGTGATGGCACAAATGATGCTCCTGCACTTCACGAGGCAGATATTGGACTTGCAATGGGCATTGCAGGAACCGAGGTAATTCTCAAATGGTTTTTCTCGAAACCTGATTTATTTAAAGCATTATGAAACAAAAAAAAAAGTATTATCCACCAGTGATTACCTTACCTGTCAAAGTATAGATTTCCAGTCGATATATGGAAGTAATCAGTTTTTAAAGTTCAAGAACATTCATTATTCCAAACATGGGTGTTTTAGTGCACAATGTTTTATTTGCACTGAAGCCCTTGTTTTGTGGATTAAGGATGTAAATTTATGTTGGAAACATTCCACCTCGATAGTGTTCATCAACACCTCACTGAATCTGACACACCCAATGAGTCAGCAGGTCAAGTAATTGTTTCATAATCTAACAGTAGTAAGTGGGAAGACTTCCAGGGCTCGTGTACCCAGTTTGATGGTAGTTACCTATACGAGATTAACAGTCTAATTTATACTCAGTTTTTATTTATAAAAACTGGGCTCTTGTGTACCCAGTTTGTTTTGCATGGCTCGTAGGCTTGTCAAACTATACTAGTTTGCATCACTAATGCTGCTAAATGTTGGCCATAATTTCATGTTAGCTCACTTTGAAAAATAACAAATGTGTGGCGATTATTTTGCTGCATCGGCCTAGCTTACAAAATGTAGCTTTACATGCTAAATTGCACTTCTTACATTTTTATCTAAATCTTTCTCAGCATTTGCATGTAGATAGAATTTTGATTTTGCATAAGATACAAAATTTGTACACTTTAAAGTAACATTTTGTTTTTCTTGGCACTGTGCTGATCATTAAGAGAGAAACCACCGATGACTACATTATCAAGGAATTTGTCTAGCTGAAATTGTACATATTTACTCATATAACTATTATCAAATGGATCCCATTGAACTATCAATATTTTTGTAACTGACTAGCAGATTAATATCATGTTCATTTGGCACCCGAAGTTATATTTTCCACTTACTATGTTACATCATGCAGGTAGCTAAAGAAAGTGCTGATGTCATAATTCTAGATGACAATTTCTCGACAATTGTGACTGTGGCAAAATGGGGACGTTCTATATACATTAACATTCAAAAGTTTGTACAGTTTCAGCTTACGGTTAATGTGGTCGCTCTAGTTGTTAATTTCTCCTCAGCCTGCTGGTCAGGTTAAGCATATTTAACTTGCTTTCTGGGCCAAATTTACTTTTCCAGTTTTATTTTTTATTTTTAATTTTTAGTATCATTTCCTCTTACTTTGCCCTTCTTTTGCTCTAGGAAATGCTCCACTTACTGCTGTTCAGCTACTTTGGGTGAACATGATTATGGACACCTTAGGAGCATTAGCATTAGCCACTGAACCACCACGTGATGACTTGATGCAAAGAGCACCAGTTGGAAGGACTGGGAAATTTATCAACAACACAATGTGGAGAAATATCCTGGGACAATCAATATACCAATTCATCACAATATGGTATCTCCAGACACAGGGAAAATGGTTATTTCAGCTTGATGGCCCTGACACCGATCTTACTCTTAACACTATCACATTCAATTCGTTTGTTTTCTGTCAGGTAATTCACTAGATTCTAGAATTTTATTTTCGAAACATATGTTGTTTCAGGATTCGTTAGTGTTGTTCCTACTAGAAGAAACTACTAGATATATGTGTGAACTTTTTTGAGAAAGAACTAACCTTTACATTTAAAAAAAAAAAGAAATCAATGGATAATTCATCAGTGACTTGCCTCAGGTTTAGACTGACGTAAGAATGCCATTTAACTAGGATTTCTTGTTGATTTGCACAATAAATGAGAAGAATGGTGCAAATTTGTGAACAGCACAAGTGTAATTATTGGATCTTAGATCTTCCAGATAACGTGCACACTATTTGTTTAGACACAGGATTACTTAATTTTAAATACAACCCACGAAAGATTAAAATTATTATTCACATATCATTTCAATCATTCTTGTACATCTTACAGCCTTATCCCTTTTACTCGATAGCCACTGTTATAACACTTTACACTTGTAAAATATCTTTCTAAAACCCAGCATATTGAACAATTTTTAACATCTTAGTTGTCTCAGAATTAGTAGTTTGTTTAGCAAGTTGCTCCTGTACTATCCAGAGCATGTGTTTTTTTACTTAATGAATTGTCTTATGCAGGTGTTCAATGAGATAAGCTCTAGAGAGATGGAGAAGATAAATGTATTCCGGGGCATCTTGCAGAACTATGTCTTTCTGGCCGTTCTCATCAGCACCGTCGTCTTTCAATTTATAATTGTCCAATTTCTTGGGGACTTTGCAAACACGATACCACTTACAATGTCACAGTGGTTTGTAACTGTTTTCCTTGGGTTCTTAGGAATGCCCATTGCTGCAGTCGTCAAGTTATTACCAGTAGGGTCTCTTTAAGGATCATGCAGCAGAGGTCAGGTAAACATGCCTAAATTGCTTTTTGCTGTTTTTCCAAGTTGCTTCTTTTTGATCCCCACATGGAAAGATCTACAGCATCAGTTTCTTGGTTTCTATGACGGGAAGCTACAAGTGGAAGTAAAGCCCCCTCCTTGACAACACTTCCATTCTTGGATTTTTCTTTGTTGTGGCACATTGTTAAAGATTTTGTTCGAAACTCTTTTATCAGAAAGAGGAAGATGACTCATGTAAGGTTTTACACATTGGTGGTATTGGACATGTAAGCATCATCTGACATGTTGTTTTATGTTCTATATTATCTGATTGTAGTGGATGATTTGCATGCGGTGCTTCCTCTTTTCTAAGCATTTTTTGATTTGGTGGCAGACTTCATGGATATGATAGATTGCTGGCTATGCAGATTTAACTTAACACTCTCGATAATAAATGAACATGGATGGATGTGGTTATATTTCACCTGATGATAAAAGAAAGGTACTTTTAAATGACTAGTGGGACCCCAACCTGGTTGTTAGCCTTTGATTTGGGTTCCCGCTGGTGGTGCATGCAAATACGACAAAGTCGGCCGCATACTAAAGGGAAGATACAAGTGGGACAAATGGAGATTGGACTCCTCTCTCCCTCTCTCTCGCTTCTCCTTCCGTCTCATCCAAACCCACCCCAATCTTCCTCCGATGGGACCTCCCCCGATTCCAGCGATCGCTTCCTCGTCTCATCTTGCGACAGGTAATGCACCTCGATCCCTCTTCCCTCTGTTTAGGGTTTCGTATCTTGATCTCCAACCCGCTGTTTAGGGTTCGTCCGCTCTTTCTATCTAGGACGTGAGGTCGAATGCTCTACTGGGACGGTTTTCATCCGAGGATCGGTGCCCCGTTGCTGCTTCCGCGACGACCTCTCGGTGTTCGCCGCCTGCTCGGATCGGAAGGTCCGACTAATTCCTTTGGCTCAGGTATCATCGATTTGTCCTGTTCTCCAAGAATCTTTGTCGAGATGGCTTCTTGATCCCGTTCCTTCACGGCTTTTCTTTCTGTTCTTCGTCTTTTTTTCTCGTCTCCAAGAATCTTCCTAGTACTCAAAATAAGATGGGCTTTTCTTTCCGTTCTTTGTTCGTACGAGTTTCAAGAATCTTCGGAGTATTTCAGATTAAGATCGCTCCTTGATCCCATTTCTTGCTGACCTTTGGATCGATTCGATCGCGTAATTTCTTCGACAAAATATGGGCGGGAAAATAGCAGAGAGCAATTTTATCTTAGCCCGTAAAAGAGCTTAAACTCATGTCCGTTAACCTATGGGTAATCCCGTCTTATTTCGCATCAAACTGGATCTTTGTAACCATAGGCTCCATATTTCTATCGGAACAAACTAATTTGTGTTATAAAAAATCAATTAATTTTTCGCACTTTCCTGATGCTGTTCGATCAGGGGAAGTAGTAGTAGTTCTTGAAGGCTCCAATGAGTGGATCGCAGAAATTTTTACGGGGTGATGTGAGCACGACTACCGTGGGACCAGCGACGCACGTCGTCACCGTCACAGTTTTCAGGGGTGAGCCACGCAGCAGCTAGAGGCGGTGGCCGTTATGAGTCCGTGGCTGTGTGCACGTGACAAAGTCGATCGAGTTAAAAGGAGAAATCTCCCCGCTCCCGTCCCCGCCCGACCTGTCCAAAGCCCTCTCGGTCTTTTCTCTTCTCTTTCCCCACAAGAAGAAACCCTACCCTCCATGGATCTTTCGATCCCATCCTCCATAGGAGCCTTCCCAGGTCGAATAGTTTGAGCTTTCTAATCAATCCCTCCTCCGATTGCATAACCAACCTCCCAAGAGTCTCATCGTGGGATAGGGTATGCCCCTCGACCTCTCTTCTTCCTTCCTTCGTTTAGGGTCGTTTTTATTTATTTATATATCGATCTTGGTACCGTTTCCATCGTCGTTCGTTCGACTATGTCATATGAGGTCGAATGATCTCTTGGGACGGTGAAGGTCCTCCTGCCCTCGATAACTGCTTCTGCGTTGCACTACCTGCTCGGATCACAAGGACCGGGAGCAAGAGGGAGTAACTCTGGCTATTTGTTCTGCTTTCAAAGAATTTTCGGAGTCGTGGTTGAATCAAGATCGCTTGCTGATCGCATTAACTGTACTTTTTTTTGTTCCTTGTTCCTTTTCTTCAAGAATCTTTAGAATAATGAGTATGCTCGCTTCTTGTTCGAATTCCGTGATCTTTATCGCATTGTTTGGGTTTATCTTTTTTGGTGATCAATCCCCAGGTCTGTCTGTCTGTCACAGCGATCCCCCTTAGGGTCCTAGAACAGAATCCTGTGATAGGCAGGGAGTGGTCTTTTGTGTTTTTTCATTTCTTTTTGTAAAAAAAAAGAGGGCTGTCCTTGAGGATTTAATCGGAAAGATGATGATATTTGCTTCTTGAATACGCTTTGTGACAGACATTTGGACTAATTTAACAGCATAGATCGTTAGACGATGATATTATTCATTGGGGGGGGGGGGGGAGAGCTTAGTGTGAAATGTTAAGCTGTCCAAAGAAGAGCGTGGCGTCGTATGTTATCTTTAGACTATAGACTAAATAAAAGTAGGTATGCTCTTCTGTTTCTCACCTGGTTGATATTTGAATCCGGATGATCTATGATGGATGGTTTGTTTGGGAATTTCGTGTCTCATTCTGCGAGTTTATTTCGCGTGTGAAACGGATTTGGTAATCGTACGTGATTCTTATCATTATTCTTTTGGGAGCAACTTACTTGGGTGCCCTGATGATTGATTGTTTCTGAAGGAAAAAAAATTATTTATTCATTTGTTTTGTTCCAAGAATTAGTCAAATTCTCACACTTGATTATTTCTTTCTGTTCCTTGCTCCAAAGAATCTCTAGGGTAATGAATATATATATATATATATATATATATATATATATATATATATATATATATATATATATATATATATATGTATATATGCTTGCTTCTCTTCTCGATCCAAGTTCTTGATCTTTACTGGAATGATTTAAGTTTTTTGGTCACAGCGACCCCCCCCTTTGGTTTCTTGAACATCATCATCATCATCATCCTCTCTTGTTTTCGCTTGTTGGATATTGATATCAGATCATGTTCTATCAGGTCTAGCCTCGCCAATGGCTGGGAATTAAAATCTGGAATGCACGAAGAAAGCTCCAACGAGATTCATCGAATACTCTTCTTCTTCTTCTTTTGTTTTTTTTCATCTTCCCAGCTATTTATTAGTGGATAGGCTAAGAAAGTTTAGGATTTGGAGTCAATTAATATTAGCAGTAAATTAACATGGAATCAGTTATGTTGTACGCTTTAAATAACTGACTCTTTCCAACAGTGAAACATATTTGAATCAATGATCGTCCGAGGCAATGATCGGAATGTCTGGATTCACATTCCTAGAGAACTGTCCTGATAATTGTATTTCTTCTGAACGACGCGAAATTATTATTAATTTTTACCAGACTGGTCTAAAAAATATTACTTGTGTGCGACAGCACAGTTTGGACGCCTTTATTTTATTAGCCGCAAATTTAGCCAAAATATTGTTTGGAAATAGATTAAAAATACTGGACTTCTCTGAGTTGCAAAACACACTTTGTAATTTGTATTTTAACAGAGTTTTAATATATATATATTTTCCGTAATTGGGAGCAGCTCCTGATTTTGTTCAACAAAAGCTATCATCACATTACAACTGTTTGTAAATGGATGAAACAAACAATGCACTTCGCCGAGCAAACTATCATCGCCTGCCTAACCTCTCACGTCCCCGTTCCAGCAACAAAATAAATAAATTTCATTCTGCATTTATCAAATAAAAATAGTACAAATAAAAAAAAAAGTACTATTCCCCAATAGATAAAGATATTAAACAGCGAACGTGTAACTTATGCTTACATCTTTTATCAACTGGTAAACTGGTGAGAAAGGCTTTGGACAGAGAGGACACAAAAGCACAAAAGGTATTTCGATGACACAAAAGCACAACATTCAACCACTTCAGTCATGCTTCTCATCTATCAATCTTAAAGGTATTTCGAGTAAATAAGGTATTTCCACTAACATGTACTGTTAACCTAAACGAATAAAAGACTTCAAATGGCTGACCGTTTAATCATAATCATCATGCACAATGATTTTAAAAGTGGACACAATATATAAAGCAATAACAACATGTACTGCAAAAACAAATATCTGTTCGTATAGCAGAGAGGGTCGGTCTGCATTCATCTGCCCTGTTAAGATAATCCATCCCCTAAGCCAGGAATTGCAGCTTAACCAACAAATATGTGCTTAAAACAACTTCATATTAAAGATTTCAAAATATGTGTTAAGGTAGAAATTTTGGGGAAATTTCTAATAATTTTGTGCTTAAAACAACTTCATATTAAAGATTTCTGAAACCTATCTAACTTTCAAAATACTTAAATAACAAAATTGTATTAATGTATAAATAACATAACCTATTTCACTACACATGACCATGAAAAAGTGTCTTCTATAAGAGTGGCAACTTAAACACAAATTGTACAGTTTCAGCGTACAGCTGGGAATTCCAACCGTAAACCATGTTTTGACTTGTCGTTCATCTAGCAACCTTATAAATTTCCTAAAACCCTCCAACAAAGATTTCAGATCTACTTTTTATTTTTCTAAATCAAAAGATTTCATGATATGCAATATATGACAAATATAGATAGATATAAATTTTCTTGTTATTACAACTTTATATTCAAAATAACTAAAAAATATGAAAAATACAAGAATTGCTAGAGGATCACTGAATTACCAAAATAGAGCAACACAACGCACAGAGCTTTTCTAAATAAGGGAATCCAGAAGGGCCATATTTTAGCACCCTTACCTCTCTCTGCGAAGCAACAGAGGTGGATATCTCAAACCTGAACTCATTAAGCCAACCTAATAAGTTATAATATGAGAGGGACCTGCAAGGAATATGGATCGGAACATGATCAACAAATCCTAACCCATTGATTGATCCTGCTGAGCATATGTTTCCTTTATTGTCAACTTCAACCTTATTGAATCCTTTTGTTTTTTCTTTTTGCAAATAAAATAAAGCAAATTATTCCTTAAAATACCGACCCGACATAACCCATTTTGTCCTACTCGATCCAACTCAAAACCCATATCGGTCAGATCCAGTTCAACGAATCCTGACCCATTAGACGGTTGGTCCAACTTATGGATGCAGTATACATTCATTATCCCATCTGAACCTGAGATGATCAATAATACCCAGCTTTAGCAGATAAAAAGGTTGTTTCCATGGTTTGAACAACTAACATCCAAGAAACTGTAAAGTAACCTACCATTAGCACTTAATGCTTGCCTCCAGATAACTAGATTGTTATTCTTTGAAACACTATATCAGTTGATAAGCCAGATTAAAGCAATAATTTCATTAAAAAAACATCATACAACTGGAACATGGATGGCATTACTAGAGGAAGAACCTCAGTCCAACGAAAAAGAATGTTAGTGTTATTTTTTTGCAAATATTTAATAACAAATGGAGCTTTACTTTTGAATGCTAAGAAAATATGACTTAAATCCTCAAAAATAAGAAGCAACACACAAGCATGCAGGCTTGACCAAAAAGCATGTGTATTAATTAAAACATTTGGTTAAAAATTGATGACATCTAACATTACAAAACGAACTTCTCAAAACTTATTTAAATACAATATCATTTTTTGTGGTAAAATCTACTAAATACATCAAAACATCTTTAGCCATCATGTGTGTTTATTATATTCCCAAGGTGATTGTTCTTCGTATATGTCTCCATTATCATCAATTTATTTTCCCTAAATTAAGTTGTGCGGAAGAAAAACTTTTATCATAGATAACTGCAAAATATAGATGGACACCTTTAACCATAATAGGCGGTTAAAACACTCATGTGACTGTTCCTCAACATGCATTTCCATCATTGTCAATTAATTTCCTCCAGGATGATCATATTGCACATTAGAGCGGTGATCAATGTAACCATGACACAGTGGATATAAAAGCACCTTATGACAGGAAAACCAACAGCTTGAAGAATGAATCAATGGCAAATTACCCGGGAGCCTGATTGCAGCAGATAATGTCCCTCCAGTTGCAATTAAATCATCAATGACAAGGGCTCGATCCCCTGGCTGTACAGCTCCTACATGCATTTCCATTCTGTCTGTACCATATTCTAGGGAGTATTCCTCAGAAATAACTTTCCCTAGTAAGCAACATAAATGGTTAGCTATTGTTTGCAACACACTTCTAACAAGAAAAAGATGCAAGAGAACAACATACCAGGAAGCTTCTTTGGCTTTCTCATAGGAACAAACTTCGCTCCTATAGCTAACGCAATGGGAGGGCCAAATATGAATCCTCTTGCTTCGACACCTGTTCAAACTATAGAAATCAAACTGAGGAACAACATCTTAATGCAAGTATATTTTAGTGGATATAATTATGCGTTGTGCAGTAACAGATGAACAAGAAAAGACATGATCATATTTATACACTGACAATATCAGCAATTAAAAAAATATATGATTAAGTAAATGAACATATTGTACAATAGAATTCAACTAAAAAGGGGATCTGACTTTTATTCTATCTAAAACAAAGAAAAGAAAAGAACAGCTTGTTGAATCAAAAGTTCTGTCACCAACTACTTTTGTTGGTCCCTCCAGTATCCACATCATTCATAATCAAGAAAATGAGGCGACAAGCAAATGAATGGTGAAAAGAATGCTTAATTTCCAAAACATTCAACATCCATAACCGTCTAGAGTGGCACAAAAGGAGAAGTAATCTGCTTATCCTAGAAAAGAACCTAGAATTTCCTAGGCTTCTACCCTTCCAATCTTGGGAAACGTGATGGTCTGCCTTCAGAATGTAGCAATTCAGCCTCACTCGATGTTTTTCTAGTGTTCGAATTCGTAGATTACCCCATGTCATTCTTATCTTGAACATCTTTAGGATGTAAACAAGAAGAATAGTGAAGGAAGCATATGTTCATGCATCTTCCATGCCCTTATCACAAACGAAACAGAAGGTATACAGCAAACTTCATTGGCATAATAAAACTAGATTAAGATTTACTTATAAGAATGCTGTGAACACGATTACCTGCGATAACCGTGATCTCTTGATCTCTGTACCTCTCCACGAACATATCGATGGTATCCCTGAACGCCTTGGGATCGAGCAGCAGGGTCGTGATATCTTGAAACATGATACCTACACCCACACTAAACCCATCAAGAACAGCGAAACCCGCAACCGATCGCCCCAAAACCCCGATCTCCAACACGGGGTTTTCAAGAAGCCCACTAAGGTGCCAGGGTTTCCAAGATCCGTGAATTACCAGGCTTGGGAAAGTCGGGAATGACGCGTATGGCGGACGCGATCCGCGTCAGGCGGTAGTCCTCACCGCCTTCGGAGGCCATCATTCCGACGAGAGCGACGGCGGCGGCAAGGACGCGGGGGAAGGGGGAGTGGGAGTGGGAGGGGGAGGGGAGCGGTTGGGGGTTGTTGCGGCCACTGTCGTGTGAAGCGGGCTTATAAAATGGGGCTTGGAATCGGGTCTTTTCCACCGTCCAAGATCATCCGATACCGGTGCAATCGGACCGTGCATCTGATGACGGATCTGTAATGGATCGGATCCCCAAACCCGGTACTCGTCCGCTCCGCGAAGTGGGGCCCAGATCTTGCGGGGTCATTTTTGTTGTCATTCTACACGTGTCATTCACCTGCCTTGCGATTGAAGATTGCTGCGGGCCCGACATGATGTAACTCTGACACGGGCTCGAAGGATGAGTTATATTTATGGACGGGTGTGGCGGTAAGCAAAGCAGTTTTTATGACTGATGTATGAATGTACATTACATCATACGTACAAATAACATTATATTGTTATGTTTCTTGTGATACATTAGGTGGACCGGTCGAGCATGTGTTTCGCTCTCATCCCGTTGTGTTAAGGGAAATAAAGCAAACACGATCGGAGGATGTATCTCTCTTCGCCATCCATCCTACGTAATCCCTCACGACATCCGATCGGGATCCGGTCCAACATCTGCTGCGTTGGGAACACCCCTTTCCAGCATCTGAACCATGCATCGAAGCCGCCCCCACCGTTTCTTGGAATTGCAACCGTCAGATCGAGCAACCGCTCACCGCTCATGGACGCGATCGAACGGCGGATCCAGATACAAACCTCATGCACCGCTGGCCTCGCTCTCACAACCCCATGGCCTCGGGCGGATCCTCTCGTCTCTCTCGCTCGCTATATACAGAGCAGGGAAGGAGAGTGTCTTTGTGATCGTTGTCGGATGAGATATCGATAGATAGAAGATGAGCTGCAACGGTTGCAGAGTACTGCGGAGGGGCTGCAGCGCCACCTGCATCCTCCGGCCGTGTATCCAGTGCATCGACGGCGCCGGCGCGCAGGCTCACGCCACCGCCTTCGTCGCCAAGTTCTTCGGCCGCTCCACCCTCCTTTCCTTCCTCTCCTCCGTCCCTCTTCCCCGTCGCCCCGGTGTGTACTGCTCACGTCTACCTGATAGAACTCTCTTATCGTCCTAAAAGACTGGAACTAAGCGTCGCTCTCCTGCAGCTGCCTTCCGATCCTTGCTTTACGAGGCGTGCGGCCGAACCATCAACCCCGTGACCGGCGCCACGGGGCTGCTGTGGACCGGGAACTGGCACCTGTGCCAGGCGGCGGTGGCGACAGTGCTTGGTGGTGGAACCATTCATCCGCTGCCGGAACTGGCCGGCGCAGCCGATGCGAAGGAGCTGTACGAGTATCAAAGGAGAGGGGTCTCGTCCTCGTCGTCCTCCTCCTCGCCACCACCGAGGAAGAGGAGAGATTATGATGCCAAGAGACCTCCCGCTCGCGAGCTGTACCCGATGCCAGAGTCACCAGATGGCGGCGGGGTCAACAGGCGGCGGGCGTCGACGCCATCGGCAACGTCAGCGAGCTCGGTGACGACGATAAGCGAGGGAGGATGTGGAGATCAGACCGCAGCAGAGACGCCGACGATTCTAAATCTCTTCGTATGAGGACGCGTGGCTTCTCAAAGTCCCGTGTGGTGATGAAGATGGTCGAACATCACATGCGCACATCAATCAATGTTTTCTAAGCTGTAGTGTCTTTGTTATCTTCTGATCACTTAATCGTATCATGAAAATTTGATTGATCGACTAGTCTTTATCAGTGACACGTCCTTTCGTATACGTAGATGGCAAGTATCTGATACCTTATCGAACGTCAATTTGTGGTTATCTGAACTGCTGATCGAGGTAGATGTGAGTTTATTGGCATTTCCTAAGGTAGATGTGCATGTGTATGTAGTTATCTGAGAAGAGTTCGTCGCCGTTGTGGTAATTGTTTTGTTTGGTAAGAGTACAGGTCGATCACGCCATCGAGTACGCACTCAAAAGATGTCAGTTTTTTGGTTTTAGTAGCTCATTGACATCATCTACGTAGCCAATCGAACATGTTTCAACGTCACAATGTAATGAAACATGCTGCATGCCGGCGACTGCCGTCCGATCTCGGGGTCGGGCTTCCGCAGCATCTCCCGCAGGACGTGCACGTCCTCAGCCCTGTGAACACAAGCAAAGCCAAGAGTCGTAAGGTCATCACGATTCCAGCTCCGCGGAGAAAAACTTGCCCAAAGGCTCATCGTCTTACCGGCCCTTCGGATGCCGAGACGGGCGGCGACGCCGACCGGAACTCGCCTCATGGGAAGCACCACCACTCCATCATCAAACGTCTGAAACACGCTGCTTGATCTCTCTTTCCTTCTCTGTAACACAAGATGATGGGATGTGGTGGTGCGGCTGCGGCTGCGGCAGCTTCAGCTTTGGAGAAGGGTCGAGAGAAGGCGAGTGATGGGGACATGCACGGTGGCAGTGTCCGCACACGTAGACGCCGCGTTTGGCGCTACTCGTCGGCGATGTTGCCGCGCGCGGTTGGAAGATTTTGCCGTGGACCGACACGAGCGACTCGTTTTGGATGCCG
The DNA here is from genome assembly GCF_036884655.1 of Musa acuminata AAA Group. NCBI lineage: Eukaryota > Viridiplantae > Streptophyta > Magnoliopsida > Zingiberales > Musaceae > Musa > Musa acuminata. The sequence continues at coordinate 44,047,259 of NC_088330.1, forward strand.
CCAAAAGCGTCCAGAAGCGCGTTTCGTGCGCGCGTCCTTACGGGTAGCGTGTCGCCATCACAAGTCATACGTGGACGCCAGAGAAGGCATCCAACGGTGGTTCCCATCATCGCTAAGGGGATTTCGACACGAGTGAAACCAAGATAGCGGATCACGGAATGCCACCGGATAGCAGAGCGTCATACGCGATTAGAGATCATGCTTGGGCTATGATGCTTTCAAAGGTTTGTTTATACGTACGTGTCTTCGAGCCGATGTGTGCTGATCGGCTGCCGAATGCATCGTATGGTAGAAACTCATATAACTATATATATAGCTCTCGGGAATATTTACTGTGCTAAATTTAAGCAACCAACAAAAATACTGTCCTAACATTCAAGAAATTCCCATACAACATGCAATCGCCTAAAAGTATATGATTAGGAATCGACATATGTATTAAATAATTAACTCATCTGCCATGGGAAAAACAAACTACAGTAACATACATGGCAACAAGGTTACGGCAATCAACCTTTCAATCCCTTCAGGCGTATTGAGCAATCTACCGACGATAATAGCTTTGCTCGGCTGGTCTGAACAACAATTCACGGATCTTTCATCAGCTGATCAAGTGGCTCCAAAAAATTTTCCCTCTTGATTCTGTCAAGAGGATCAACTCTTCCTCTTTTTTTTTTTTTACCCCTTTCCCTAATTGTTGGCCAAGTGAAATTGTCTTCTTTTTTTTTCCCATCACGTTGTTTTATACAGTAACAGGTAAATGCACAAGGAACAAATATTGAGAAATCTACACTGCAGATTACTTCTCAGTTTGATCTCTAATCCACTTTGTTGCTACCCATTTCTCTCCCTTGATCACGGGGCAGCTACCATGGAGTGATGTCTGGAAAGTAGAAAAACAGAAATATAAGTCAAATTCTCAGCATCATAATAAACTTTTAATCCCTTTTTCTTTTCTTTTTTTGCATGTATAACCCGGTTAAGTTGCATGTTATTGTGTGCAGTCAAGTTACCATTTGATCGTATGGACCTCGAAACTAGATTTTTTGGACTTGTACCTCTAACATGCATCTCAAGTCATAATGTTCCACTACCTAAGGTTAGCTACATAGATTTTCTTTCATCGTTGAATTATGTAGAAAGCAATATTTTTATTTTGATTCAAAATGTTTATATTTTATCTATAACTTCTAGTAAAACCTTTTAATGCCTCCCTCCGCATCTCCTCGTGCCACTCATACTAATTATCCTACCTCGTCTATACTAGTTATATTTTATCTATAGCTTCTAGTAAAACCTTTTAATGCCTCCCTCCGCATCTCCTCGTGCCACTCATACTAATTATCCTACCTCGTCTATCCACAATAGCTATAGGTCTTCTTAAAATATGCCCACATCCCTAACATATAATTTCTTTACGAAAAAATCATGATGTCACACCAGAAGTTGTATTGTTGATATTTCATACTTGAATAGTCAATTTTCAAGTATTGGGCAGACCCAGCTGCAAAGATCATACTTGAGAGTGGCACAAATAACACTTGGCAAACATAATAAATGCTGAAGTTTGATAAAGTTTCATTGGAAAACACACAAAATTGACAAGCATGAGATGATTCCCTATCAACACAGAACAAAACATAAACTTTGAATGCTGGAGAAGTCCCTAACTGATCAAATAACACTGCACGAATATTATAAACATAACAGTGTATGCTCATGCAAAGCAGTTCCTTTTGTTATTCTTTATCTAGAGTTTCAACTCTCAATTACACCATCATCCCATATATTTTCCTGTAGCTTGTTTAGACCTTTATATATGAAATACAAAAGTGAATGACAATTTGGCCCGTTATCTGGAGAAACCAGAGCTGCTGCTAATGCCATGTAGAATTAGAAGTACAGGACAACGCTTAACTGCCTATTGCAAACAGATAAATGCACTTCCTACCACAAGCACATTTGATGAAGCCATCGAGAGAAATGAACCGAGGGAAAACTAAGGAGAGAAAATTAAAGAATACAAGAAGCACAAATTAAACCTGTTCGTTTGAAAATAATATATTGAAAAACAACATTTAGCAAACCAAAAACCAAGTCCATTTCTGATATACTTCTCAAGTTTGCTTGGCTGTAGTTCTTGATTACACTAGCTTCCATCATACACAAGTTGCTCGAGTGATACAATGCAAGTTTGACCTGTTAGTGAATATGGCATCTATGCTAACCTACTGTCACGGACAAACTTCTAAACAGGATGTTTGATGCAGTGCTTATATATGTCCGTGTCTTTTGGTATGTTCATGCTTTGTACAGCATGTAGAGGGACGGCCGAAGGCTTAAAAGTCTCATTTTAGTTAGGTTGGTGACCGCTTTAGGCGTGTAAATAAAGGTTGTGTCATGTGGACACGTGTGAGAGATTTTCGATCTATAATGGACCATTTTACCCTTTGTTGTGCAATTGTTCAGAGCTTCTAAAGTCTGTTTGTAATTTGCATTGTCTATGAAGTGTTTTCGGAGATGTTTGCTTGTAGATCCCGAGTAAGGCGTTTTCTCTATCCTGTTCTCTCTTTTGTGGGTCCTAAGAGACCATGGGAGGATTCGGGGAGGCTGACCTTTGCGGACGAACACGCAAGGGTGCCGCACGACTTAAGCAAAACCAGCTAAGTCCATGACAGATGGAATCAGAGCGGGACAAGCACTCATAGAAACACTTAGTATGCAAACGTGGGGGACCTAGCGGGGCTGCGTTGAGGGCAGTCAGCACACGCGCGACCGTTTAGGGGAAAACGGGCATGGAGATATAGGGAAAAGGAGTCGCTCGGAGGAGCGGGCATCTGAGATTGGCATTCAGAGGAATGGCCAACCCTTCGCGCAAGAGGCATCACGAGAACAGACAAGCTTGGAAGAATATGAAGCGCACAAAGGTTGGGATGGCTGAGTTTGAGCTACGACTCAACGTTGACAACCATACTTGATGGTGCTCAAGGCAAGCGAGGCGCTTGGTAAAGGATGAGACCATGCAAGGTGGAATGAGTTGCTCAACGACCAAAAGAGTTATGCAAAGCTCACAGAGGTGAGGGGAATTGCTAGCTCGAAGAATTTGGTACTCATGCATGGGCTTGTATGCGGACGATGGAATGTTCGTGGCCATCCCAAGGCGACCGAAACTCGGTGTCATGGAGCATTGAAACTTTCTCTTCGGCATGTGAAGGATACGTCCGTAGGAGGCTGAAGTGTGCAACGAGTTCAGCATGTTGCTAGGCCTTGAGTGGTGTAGCGGGGGCTATATTGACGTGGAGTCGCAATCTAGCAAGGGCGTTTGCAGGAGGCAGAACAATGCACAGTTTGTTTAGCAGATCGGAGTAGTCCAAGGGGATGGTGGTCTCTGAAACGAAGAGAGATGTTGCTCCAACGGGACAGTTATCCAGGAGGGATAAGTCCCGGCTCTCCAGAGGGAGAATCATGTGGGACGGACCTCACAAGTTGAGGAGGAGTACCTCAACAAACAACAACTCCACGAAGCTCAATGGACTGAACAAGTGGGGAGGAGTCGTCGCATGATCTCGCTTGAGAGAATGCATTGGTGGATGCATTGCGAGATCAAGTGGAGGAGCAACCCAAAGTAACACAAATGAAGGCACACTTGGAGTCAATATGGAGATTAGACTCAAGGGAGGGCTGACCCATGGAATGGTGGACACGAGGGCCACCATCAACTCAATGCAAAAAACGAGGAGCGGAACAACTTGGGTGTAACTTGGCGAAGTACCTAAGCCGCATGAAAGGAGACAGCATAGAAGATGGAACATAGAGCAGAGGCATAGTGCTTTCCTTGGACAGAGGTCAAGGACATGAACTCTTGCAGAGGCATGAGCAAGATCATGTTGTTCCATGGGTCATTCATTCTGACGGAGCGAACTCATCTTGCATGGTGCCAAAGACGAAGGGAGCTTCTGGGCACATGCACTTTATCTCGGAGGAGCATTTGATGGAGGAACTAAAGCGACTCAATTTGCGGAGGCGAAGTTGGGTTCAGAAGGCCTTAGCACGGGGCAAGAGGACGCAGAGGCGAGTACTCTTGAAGAATATGCCACAGTGTTGCCATTCAAGTTGCTATAAAGGAAGCGGTGCACAACGAAGATTGTACTGGTATGGGTAGAGGCTCAGGATCCAGACAATGGTGCACTAATTGCAGCGAAGTCGGGGGACTTTAGGAGCTACTAGGCGACGGACTGTCCTAGAGCAGTGCTTCTTCTTGGTGTGACCCAAGAGTGGGTGGATGAAGGTCGATTGCCAAAGGAGCGAACAAAATTGAAGGTGGAAGAGACCCTGCGATGTATTGGCAGAGGCCACACATGAAGGGTTCACAATTCGAGTTCATCACACAAGGATCAGAATGCAATAGAGATGTCACCAGGAGGCGACATGGTGCAGTGGATCGTGGTGGAACAGTTCGTGGCAATACGATACACACAACCTAGCCCTGTGAGGGACTAGATCATACGGAGGTATGATCGGGAGCTACTGGAAGCTCCACTTCGGTGAACAACACGACGACAAGAAGGGCTATGGATTCAAGGAGTGAAGGCCATGTTACCGCAGAGGCGGGTCTTCCGTGCGTGTATCGAATTTTGCATCAGATGAAAGCCTTGGTTATCAGCATATGGGGGCTGTGTTCCACAAAGGGAAAAGTTCGAATGTAAGTACCAGTGAGTCCCATGGGAGGGACTTGATCATACAGCGGTATGATCGAAGCAGCTGAAGAGTTGGACTGCTCCAAAGCTCATATTCGCTTAAGGGAGCCCGACAAGTCAAAGGACAAGGTCAAGTAAACGAACATTGCTACCAAGGAAGCTAAGGAGAATATAATCGGTGCAAACCTTACAACATGATGGCAGAGACTATGCATGAGAGTTGCAGTCTGTCTTTCCATCGACCAAAGGGAGCTGCTTGAAGAACACAGAGGTGTTGAAGTAGGGGGTCGAAAGGGGCGAGGAAGCGACGACGAGTCCAGAGGGACTTAGCTACCCAAAATCAAGCATAAGATAGAATGGAGGTGGACTCAGAGGAGTACCACAGAGGCATATCTACTGATTGTGAAGAAAATGGATGTAGATGCGAGGCGACGGATAGTAGTGCCATGGGCATGGCAACGCCATGGTACCGTAGAGGCGGGACTTCCGTGAAAGTCATTGATCCCTTGCTCTTATGGAGGGAGAGCGCTTGTTCGTGAAAGGGGCCGAGGAGGTGGAGCATGCAGAGGCAAACTCCAAGTACCGAGACAAGGCTGAAGGGCAGAGGCCAAGAAACTTCGTAAGACCGATGTCAATGAGTTTCTCATCAAGATAGCCGAAAGTGAAGGACTTCGGGTCATGCAAGAGTGCACGACCAAGGAACGAAGTAGTCAGTACGCGGTGCTATACCTTCGCTACTCAGGGGAGTAGGCGGCAGGGTTGATGGAGAAGACGGTACAATCCCAGAGGCGACTAAATCTATTAGAGAATTACTCCAAGTTGGGGTGAAAACTTCCTACATTCCAGAAGTTCGATGGCATTGAGAAGGTGAATCATAGTAGCTAACTCAACGCAAGGAGTGCAAACACTTCAAGTGCTTCAGAAGTGTGAGCAAAGAGCAGGCGAAGGCTAGTAACCAGCTCGATGCATGGAGTACAACCTCGAGGAGGCGGGCGAAGTCAAGTAACCTTTGCCTTCTCAACCCTTAAGAGAATGGGCGAAACCGAGTACCCCAATTCTCTTATCTATCCAGCAGAGGAGCTCTGCACAAGTTCAAAGACCCTTCGAAGATAATGGAAGATAATAGTTGTCAAATCCTCACCAACGGTGATCAGTGCTACTGAGAGTAGATTGTCCGCTTCATTTCCCAACGAAATGCCAATCGAAAACGGAAATGATGCGAACCTACTTGGATATGACAACTAAGTGAAAGAAGAGTCAATGAGCAAATTTTGTAGAGGAAGGACCCAAAACTTCAGAAGTTTGCGAGACGATGCTCGTTAAAGCTTCAACAAGCATCCACCCAGTTCAAGCAGCATGAGGCATTTGAGAGACTGGCGCAGTAAGGATGGTCTTTTCCTTCATTTGGAGGATCCGCAGGAATCAACAAGGATCAACACAACTCAACCAACCCCACACCAGAGTCAGAGTCATTGGTGAGTTGAAGCAGCATGACAGATCAAAGGTTCGACTACTCAAAAATAGCAACGGAGAGTAGCTGGGAGCCAAGAGGCGCATTGTAGCTGGAGCAGAAGATTGAAGACTCAGCAAAGGCGAGGAGGTGCAGTGTCGGCAAAAGCTTCAACGAGGACGTCAAAGGAATAAGTGGGGGAGAATGTCACGGACAAACTTCTAAACAGGACGTTTGATGCAATGCTTATGTATGTCCATGTCTTTTGGTATATTCATGCTTTGTACAGCATGTAGAGGGACGACCGAAGGCTTAATAGTCCCATTTTAGTTAGGTTGGTGGCCGCTTTAGGCGTGTAAATAAAGGTTGTGTCATGTGGACACGTGTGAGAGATTTTCGGTCTATAATGGACCATTTTACCCTTTGTTGTGCAACTGTTCAGAGCTTGTAAAGTCTGTTTGTAATTTGCATTGTCTATGAAGTGTTTTCGGAGATGTTTGCTTGTGGATCCTGAGTGAGGCGTTTTCTCTATCATGTTTTCTCTTTTGTGGGTCCTAAGGGACCATGGGAGGCTTCGGGGAGGCTGACCTTTGCGGACGGACACGCAAGGGTGTCGTACGACTTAGGCAAAACCAGCTAAGTCCGTGACACTACAGTGCATAAGCTAGCAAGCTATTCGGGTAAAATAAAACCTTTGAGCATGATATATTCACATTTGTCGAATATAGCTTCATTAATATATGGTGCATATTTCATGAGCTCATCAAAGTAAAGGTGATTACAAGATAATGATATGTCTCACAGTCTTTAAAGGCCATAATTTTTTTTTTAAATTGGGGTTCTTATATTTAAAAGGATAATAATGACTTGTGCATGTGTTGGCCTACAATTTTTATCACTAAATGCTACAATTTTATCATATAGCATAAAAAATTAGTCAATAATCATAAAAGAATGAGATTCTGTAACTTACTGGGTCAATTGTCCCATTTGTAAACAGAGAATAAAATAAGAGCCCATCTCCTTTGCGTGGTTTCACCTTCAAGCCAATGCACTTCTCATAATCATAGGCAATGTCCATATTGGATCCATTCTGTTTGTAGTTACAAGAAATAATTTAATGCAAAAAACAAAGATAAATTAAAACACTAGACAAAATAATGTTGTTCAAGTCACAACAAATTTCAAATTGTTTACCTCATAAGGAAACATGGTTTCCCCTCCTTCCTCAACATCCGACAAGTACAATAAAAATGAAGCTACCTGAGAAGTTATTAACCTTAGGAATGAGGAAGGTGGAATTTTTATACTATAATCCCAATTAACGAAATGCAATACAAGAAAGGAATAAACACAAAGAAAATTGAAACTACTAGTAGCACTTGTTTAAATATAAATGGCGATACCATCGAAGAGAGAGGACTTAAACTATTGTTGTTTATTAAATCACACATCAAATCTTCAATAAACTTCAGACTTCTTGAAATAGTATACTTCAACCTCTAAAGTTTATTGAACTGGGGCAACGCGGACTGTCATAATTTTACACAAGCTTCAGAACTAGCCCTGTCAGACTTGAGCCTTTTAGAACCTAAAATCCCCAGGTACCATAAGCAAATTTCTCCTTTGTCCAGCCAGCATACTTGTGTTTGTATCATTAAGCAACCATCTGTCAGATTTGGACATTCTTGGACCTTGTGCCTCAAAAGTATGCAGGTTAATAACTGCCCTCACAGTCAAGGTCAATCATCAACCTCTGACAACATAGGTTGCAGAATGGGGTCAGCATATTAGAACCTTTCCGGTTTAAGTTTGATCTGTAAATAATTTGATAATTCCTCTATCACTTCAGAAAAATGAGATCAATTTGGGATTTTATAAGGCTAGTTCAGAGTTCTTATGGCTCATTACTTCTATGTGATCAAAAGAAAGAGATCTAGGATACTGTTTGCAGCGAGACAGCCAACTATGCCAATGATGACAACAGGATCATGATGCCTGAGGTAACAACTAACGAAGGAACCAACATGGGAAATTGGGAATAATTTGTTGTCCTTTTTTTCCTCTAAGTCCCTTTACCTATTTCCTTTCCTTTTCTTGCCTCTTAATTCTCCCACTAACACACCTGTGTGAGCATTGCATGTCAGCCTGTGCCAATAGCATGTACTGTGACAGCCACCACTGTTATATGGCATGCTGCTAGTAGAGTAATCCTAGCGCACAGCAATAACCTTATATCTTACCTAATTGTTCATCCATATTTCAAGCCTTTCCATTATCATATTAACAACCTACCTGGAAAATAGTTCCTTTTGTGAATACATGTTCTGTGCTCAAATTTGTATTATACCTTTCGACTTATCAACAACTGACATCTCTTGATCATCAACCTAACCAAAACAAACTTTTGAGTTTCATGCCCTAATTATCCATTATAACTATAAATGGCAAAGCTATCAAAAATTGAAAAAGCCAGGAACCAGCATTTGGCCAGTTCAGACTCCATTAATTAGGTCATCAATATCTAAAACCCATACTGGATCAGAAAACATATCAAGATAATACCTTTCTTCTGCCACCAGCGAGAAGGCCGAATCCTACCACAGCAGTGAGAATGTAAGATAAATCTAGAGTTCATCCATCAAAATTGGCTAACACATTCTGTGGCAAATTAAAGCTAGTCAAATACAGACCATTGGAAGTTGTCATGGACAGTATGAATAACCCAACCTTCCGGTTCAATCATTCTAAACTTAATCTAACCTTTCTAAAATTTTAGATCCAGGTAGAAGACTCATTGACCCAGCTATCATGGCTAAAGTAACATTCATGTTGCAAATTTTGTTGGTATTAATCACGATGATGAGGTCAATTTTCATGAAACATAAAATGAGCAGAAAGACACTACCATTTATACCATAGTGTCCAATGTTTATAGGTTCAAGTCTCAAGTCACCATTGTCGATATGCTTCAGTATAAGCAAAGGAATTCTGGAACTTCTAGGTCAAAACAAATCAATAACTTCTAAGTTTAAAATAACTCCATAGAGATGTCAACACCAGCCTACTACATAATCTGACATGCATTATGCCTGATCAGTTTTTGATTAATGATAATCGACTAATTAAACTGTTCAATATTTTCACATCTGCAGAATCAATACTCAAGTTTAAGAATGCAAAATTTAGACAGGGAAATATGTGACTATGCATTGCTGATAAGATTCTTGTTAAAATTATAGACTACCACAGCATAGTTTGTTGTGGAAAGTAGTGAGATACATACTCTTTGGCTTTTCTGAGGGCCATATTCAGCAGGGTTGAATGCATCATAGTGAGAAGCATACCTCTGCCCAATCTCATAGCGCAAGATGTTAAAGGCCTGCAACATGATGACCCATATCTTGATGTCATCCCAAAGTTGTGAAGTAACTAATTGCACCCAAAAATAATTACAGACCTATATATGTTAAAATATAAAACATGTTTTTCAAGTTGCATAATGTTATTTATTACTAACCAATAAAATTATCATTTACCAGATAATTGTGGTCAAGTAATCAATGAGCTCAATTGCTTAATGATGTTTATTCTATTTCTTGTAATGCAATCACAGACACAAAATGTTTGACTTCTAGCCATTGTTAAGTTATTTTTCCCTTGATATCAAGTATGAACTTGATAATATAATTTCAAATTACCATAAAAGCCTTGCCTAGCTATAGAGACAAACATGTCACTTGACAAGCTGAATATGTTTTACTTTAAATAGGACTTATTAAATCGGCTAAAATGCTAAACTTACTTAATCAATTAAGAAACGTTGAACTATATGAGCAATACCTCTCCCTGCTCTCTCGGAATCATTGTGGCCCTAGCAATCTTCTCCTCTATCTGGCCCAAGACACCACTTGAATCTTCAGATGCACTTATGAATGTGCCAGAACTGTTGTCAGCATCAAGAATAATAAGCTTTTGCAGTGCAGAGAAAATCAAAATCCATCATTGAAGAAGCAAGGTACTGCATTTGAAAAATGATAGCCTAAGTTGCATTTTGTGTGGCATATAATCATGGGTATAAGACTGATGGAAAAATAGCAACAAGATGTTAAAAGAGAGTTCAGATACCTTCCCAATAATATAATTTAGACCAAGACTCGTTTATACATCCAATATTCATTAGAACTCAGGGTTTTCCTTCATAAATGGGGACTAATAAGCTACAGAATTAGATGCTATTTGTCATTCATAATGACCTGTGTAGCCTATAATCCTACGCATACATGATTAGTGTACACTTGTGTCAAACTTTGGCAATGTAATTATAGGTGCCATGAGGTCCATGACCCAATATCTGTGCTCAGTCTATCCATCTTGAGATTTGTCTGCAACACAAATATTTCATCTTGACATCTATGATACTCAGTTTGATGAAGAAGATATTATTGATACCAGAAACTTTACCGCATGAATATTAGATATCAAGATAATTGAGCAGAACTACAAAGAAATAGAGGACATATAATTTATAAAAACAAAAGTGAACAAGTGCATAACAACACTTTTAACTCTCACGTAAAGGTTACGTCAGCAAGAAAAGATTCATGACCCAAACCGAAATAGTCGAAATAAAAACTTATAATGAAAATAGTAATATATCACATGTGATGCTAACAAGCCATGGATTGTGAAGAAGAACATGCAACCAGAAGAGGGAAAACAAATGATTTTGAACGTAATCAACATTAATGTTTACATCAGACATATGCATCAATAACAAATCAATTGGGTAAACATAAAACAGCAATACACAAAGAAAAAGAAAAACAGGATGATGGAGTAAGGTCCACCACAAACAAAATACATTTATAAAATATGACACAAGAAACTTAATGTCAAAATAATCGTCACCTTTACTGATTTCACAACCTTTGTCATCTTAATGAGTATTCTAAATACTGAGTCTAAACATCAATAATCTTCTTGTTACAAGGCAACAAGCGAATGTATATATTCTTGAATCCTTGAAAGGAAATTGGTAAGAGGCACCTTGTTCTTATTCCTTGAGTATTCTCTGCAGTTTCCCCGTTCCGTAAAGCTAATGTTGAAGGCCTAAGCCTAGACTTAGCTTTTTGTACAATTGTTTGGCATTGTTCTGCTGTGGCAAAATTTGGAAAATACAATGCACGAGGTTTCCAGCTCAAAACCTGCACACAAGCACTATAAAACTAGTATTTTAAATCCCTAAAAAGGTATAACTCACACTATATGGACAATTATTGCTAATCCACATGATGATGTCATATGTTCATTGTAAAACTTATATAACAAAATGTTAGTTTATATAGCATTACTCATACTCGTTCAGTTCTGGATAGAATACAACTCACTAAAATACATACATTGAAATTACAAACTTGTGTAATTTTCTGGAGCAAATTTTTCAGCATAAATATCATCTCAGGTGTTATCTTTCTGTTTCGCTTGCTCCCTACCGATCAGACACATTGTTCTGAAAGCAAATGAGTCCTATTTAAGTGACAGCACAAGCTAAACCACTTGGTGCAGACCACAGAATTTGGAGAGTTTTTTCTTTTCACAAAATTTTTAATTTTCTCATGGCAAACATTGCAGAATATTAAAAACCTATTAAACCCACAACATCTAGTGACTTTGGGAGACGGAGAACTAAAGAGAAGCAGAATAGTTTAAATCTTCTTTTGTTACTTCAGAAAACTGTGGTAGAAGATGACAAATGGTGCCAATAACTGCAACAGCTCACCGTCATGCCCTATAAATGCATTTTTTGTGTTAGAAACTCCTAACACTGTCATCTACGTCCTTTCCCCAAACCTACCGTGAGCATCTGTTGCACCGAGCATGCTGCAAAGATGGCTCGTGCCTGCTCATCTTAATTGCTTAATGATTTGTCCATGTGGAAAATCACCAACATCTTCGCCAATAATTAATTGCTTAATGATTTGTCCTTTGTCGAATCAAAATCATCAATATATTTGACATGTTTTGGAGGTTTGAATTAGGCGCTAGCTTTGCTACCATAAAATTTAGATGCAAATCTAATACTTCCCCGATAATAGTCTTCGCATATAATGCCTAATGGTATCGGTGCCCAGTCTTCATCCAAGACACAAGATAATTGTCATTGGAGAATGAGCCACCGGAGATGACTACCACCCCAGGTGCTCACCTTAAATTGATTATAGTCATATAGAGTAGATTTATTTTCCTCTTTCACGAATAAACCATTAACAATTTTATCTCAAAGAAAACATATTCTAACGAAGTCCTAAATTAAAATTCAAGATCTACGTATTCTTTAAGGTATAAAAATCTAGGGTTAGAAACATAAAGACAATGGTCGAAGAGGTTGCCGAAAACCTGGAAAGGGATCAAAGACGGGGTAGATTCCCCGGTCTTCCCGTGGGGCATCGGCGACCGCTCGGGATCCTCATCGTCGAGCTCCAGCAGCCGAGATCGGGTAAGGCGACCCCCGCCGGAAGGATCCTGCGGGCCAAAAACTCAGGAGGAGGAAGAGGCGGAGAAGATGGATCAAAGAGGAGAAGAGACCGACCTGAGAGGGAGAGGAGATGAGAATGGAGACGAAGAGGCCGGCGAGGAAGAAGACGACGCACAAGAGAAGGGCAGCGGGGAGCCTTATCTTCTCGCGTGCCAACCGAGATACTAAGGGCGACCTGGGCCCTCTGTTTCCCTTCATCGCGGCGGCCGAGGTGGGATCTTTCTCCCGGTCTCTTCGGAAGGAAAAGGAACGAAAAGGCGCGTCGACAACGAGAGAGAGAGAGAGAGAGAGAAGAGAGAGAGAGAGGGAGGCGGAGGACGAACGAAAAGAAAGAAACAAAGGGTCTCTCACATATCGTTCTTTATCGGGTGTCACGACATCAATATAAAGCGATGTCACGGTGCCAAAGTCTTCCTTTTATTTTTATTTAATTTTCCTTTTTTTTATAAATGGTAAATAATGAAGAAGAAATTTAATGTCCAGATGATAAAGCCAAAAGCACTTTCCCAATTAATATCCATTTGCCAAAAGCACTTTTCTCACACACACACACACACATATATATATATATATGTATATAGGATACAGAAAATTCTGGTCTTCTACGTGTTGCAGTCATGCGCTCACCGGCTGCAATTCTTCGTCAGCAGTGCGCCAAGTCGAATCTTTTCCGTTCTCGAGGGAATGGGGAGTGGGTTCATCGATATCTCCACAGCCTCCCCCGTCTTAACTCCCTCCGTCGCTTTTCTTCCCCCACAAGTTCCCTTTTCTCCTTGCTCGCGCCCTCGTCGTTTTCCCAACAACTCTTTCTGCCCCGCCCCCTCCTATTGAATACTGGAAGGAGGAAGGAGGGGCAGAGTGACAGGGAGAAGGAAAGTGCGTTCTTTGCATGACGATAGCTTCCAAGTTCTTCTACTGCCGGAGGACGTCTGCCTCCAGCAGGAGCTCGGAGCAAGAGCTGGATCGCGTCAACGCGGATCGAGACCGCCGCCTTCGTCGTGACCGCCGCAGCAGCCACGAGGAGCGCCGGCCTGATGGCCCTTCCCGCGCTCGGCAGCTCCTCCACCCCCGCTCCGACCGAACGGTAGATTTTCTCAGTCGGAATAGAACAATTTGTAGCTGTTATTACTTGGTGTTGGGGGTTTCTCGTTGCAATATAAACTAGAGCAGCTCGATTTCCCCAATTTTTAAGCATAAATCTTGAAACAGAAGTACTAATTTTCCTTCTGCTGAGAAAAGATCGATCTTTTCGGTCAGAAGATAGCAAGCTACTCTTTCCATGTGTCTAAATGCGAAGGATCAGATCACAAGACACTTTTAGTGTATTTTAGAGAGTTTTACTCTTTCTCTTTTACTGCTTCACTTACCTTGTTTTCCTGTCCTATAATTTTTATTGATTCCCAAAAAATTCACCAATTTAATATGTAATTGATCGAATGATTGTGATCATGAACATGCTAGTGATTTGAGAACTCCTAATTTGTATGAAAGGAGAAGAGGCATCAGGTGACAGGCATATCACCTTGATGTCTAAACTTGGTCAATCTTCTTTCTCAATTAGTTATCATCGAACAGTGGTTCTATGGTTGGATGATGTTGCCCCTATAATGAAATTTTTGGGTTCTGATGCTTACCAATAACTAAGATCGATTTTTGCCATATGTGCAAATCATGGCTAGTGGCTATCGGCTAACTGCGATTTCCCATCATTGTTCTGAATTCATACATTAATATCTACTATTGTTTGTTTCATAATACCTTCTAAGACAAGATTCTTAGTACCTGTACTTTTAAACTTCTGATACTGCAAACTGTTTAAGGTAGCACTTACGAGCTCATCTTTGTTGCACAATTACTCAAGTTAGTTATCTTCTGCTAAATCATAAATATCCTCATCAGCAATATCTCTTTACTTTCCTGATAGAGCTATAGTAACACTGGACTAGAAAGCTATAAAATCATGGAGATGGAAGAATCTTTTGGATGTTTGTGCCACTATCATGCTGATTAGCAAATTTTTGGGTCTTCTAACCTATGTCATGTCACACTTTTAAGGTCACTAAAATGAGGAAAACTTGTCTACTATAACATGAACATGTTATAAGAAAACACATGGATATTATAATTAGACATGGGAACACAACTAGTATTAGCAACATAAACAAGTATAGAGAGAAAACTAAGAATACCTCAATAAAAGATTATAAATAAAGATTTGAATTTAGGATATTGCCTACAAAGCTTAATTGACGGAAAATCATCCATGTAGTTAACCCTAAAAGATGGGACATTATAGCTTGTGTTGCACAAATTCATCCTTCCCACAGATTTTTCATGCTGTTTTCAAACGGCATTTTTTTAGTGATATGGAAGCATTTGTGTTCGCACCCCTGTTCTCCGGCTGTTTTCACTATTTTGCTTGATGTAGAATCATCATCTGCGCAAGTACAGGTCACTTTTCTCTTGGCAAAAGTTTAGGACTCTTTAAATCATATCGATAGATAACCAACCGCATGCAACCTTGGCACTGGCAGCCACATGAATCGATTGGACCGAACAAAAGCACTAGCGAACTTGAAGAAGGCAATAGCAGGAATCATCGGTATGCATCCGGTAGAGTTGTTCGGTCGTCGAGAGTGCTTGGAGACGAGTTCCATGATCATCTTCCTGATTCTGTCCTGGAAGCTAGAACTCGACTTCAAGAGAGACTGAAAGGTGTTCATCTAACGGGGAGCAGGTCATAAACTCGTTTTATCTGTATGTTCTGTGAATTCACTATCGATAAAGATAAAAATCTTCAGTGTAGACTCAGATTCTATAGACTCACAACTAGCTGATGGCTAATTTTTGTTCTCTCACCAGGCAAGAGAGCCAAGCCGCAGACATCTCTGATCACCCTCCTGCTGAAGTATCGAACGCGAGTAAATGCTATCACTGGAAAACTGCAACCGCCTCCGATCAGCTGAAACCCGGTGATCCAGCTGCTGAAATTATATTTCAAGCAGAGCAGGTATCATCTTCCGGTGATATAAACAAAAAGCCATGTGTAGTCGGTCATCGTCTGAAGGATGAGCTGTTCATCGACACAGACGGCGATGGAATTCCTAAAGGGTTACTCGAGTGTTCTATTTGTCTGGAGAAGTTCTCGGAGGGGGAAGGAGTGATCCGACTGCCGTGTGGGCATATGTATCATCATGCTTGCTTAGAACCATGGATGCAGGCTCATCAGCTTTGCCCATATTGTCGAGCAAGTGTCGTAGGCTGACCATAGAACAGAAGTCAAACTTTTTTTATAATCCAAAGCGTACGCTTGTCTGTTGTCTTAAATAATAATAGTGTAGTGTAGTGTAGTGTAAGTCTTGTTATGTGTTGGAATGGTGCTGTAGCTCTTATCGACGGCATGCATATAAATAAATCTATTACTTTTAGGTTGGAACTACGTTATGATATCTAATCATACTTAATGATCTTAAAAAATATGTTAAAACATATAGTCAATTATTTTCTAATCGTTTAAGCTTTTGGAGTTATGATCATTAAAATCATGTCTTTAAGATGGTATCAAGACATATCATGAATTGATTGGTATACCGCAAAGATTATCGAGACATATCATGAATTGTTAGAACCTACCTCTCTGACCACTAGACGAAGTGATTCCTGCTGACCCACTCCACTTCGCTTGCTTGGGACGGAGAAGATGTTCCTCTTTCTTCTACTGTGCCAACACCTCGTCTTGTTCGTCCTCATCCTCCTATTCCTTGTTGCTTTCGGGTCATCAAAGCTGCCACCACGTAGTCCGACACCGCTTCACGTTCGTCTCGTCTCGTCTCCACAGCATCGATTTTTCTTTTCGTTGCTTTCTTCTTGCAGTCGAAGCACGAGGGGCGGAAGAATCCTACGGTGAGTCCACCAGACCGTGTCTGTGTAAGAAATAGTCATTACATGTCCTGTATCACTTTAACCTTTCGCCCTGTCGTGTCAAGCGAGCACGGGCCGAGTGTCATTGGATGAAGCAAAGCATATCTTGCGTGCGTGCTTTGGCTTCCTTCCAACTTCTGTGGATGCACGTTTCCACCACCGCCACCACCTCACTCCGTATTCATCTTCTCCCGTAGTTTGTATTTCGTTTTATATTCATGCAATGGTGACATACTCGTCATTATAGGTATTAATATCACGTACCAATGTTTCCAAAGTATTATTGTGTTTGACGACGTTAGTCTGTTCCGGTTAATGAATGATATATATAATATTATTTCTAATAAATTATTAGAATTCTCACCGACAGTAGTCAACTGTGATTATTCCAACACTGCACAGAAAGAGTCAACAAGACGGAATCAGATACAAGTAGACCCACATCTCACAACCTCAAGCAAAACAGCCTCCGACAACAACACAGTCCCCTCCACTCACACCCACAGCAAAGAATCAAACCTGCCTTCCTACGCCAAGCCACCAAACATTGCTTTTATAATAAAGATTAAAAGGAAGGAAGGAAGGAAGGCAGGCAAAATAAAGGAGACAGATAGTTGGATGAGACATCAACGGTAGCAGATTATTGAACATGCAATAATATATCATCATACCCAACAACAACATATGCTATGCGGTCTAGACGACCAACATGCCGATGGATAGCAGCGCCACCCCCAAACTGTTCATCATCTTCCTCGCTCTCCCTGCTCCGCTCTGCATCACAGATGACAAGTGGTAACAGCCGATAAGAACACTAAATGGGTGCAAGAGACACACGACGCAAATGACTAGCTAGTGAAAGTGTCATGTCTCAGAGCTATGCTGTGGTCAAAGACTTATTTGCCCTCCTCGCGTATTTTCGATTTAATTACTTGCTCCGCCGCACGAATCGCGAAGCAGCTTGGCGCTGGAACTGACGGTCGGATCTCATCTTTTTTTTAAATGGAGTGTACACGTGGACACCTCCTTCCACCACTTACATCCACTGATGCGGGTGGGACACCGTGGGGACGGCGAGGATAACTACGGTTGGCGGGGAAGTAACACCGAGTCACCGGACTTCAAAGTTCACGGAGAACCCGATTTCAGTGGGGGCTCTGAGTTCCGGTTTCCGCACTTTTGCATCCTCTTTTCCGTCCGCGGGTAGACGCCAGAGCACAAGCCACGTGCGGCCGAAACGCCGGGGAATGACCGGGCACGGCCGTGTCCAAACCGACGGCTTAGGTTTTTCCGGCGCCATTTTTGGACAAATGCTGCTATCCTGTACCGTCGGTGGAGGTCGCGGTGACCGTTAAGATCGGAACCGACGGTTGGATCTGGCGGATCGTTGACGTGGGGTGTAGAGGGACTAGAGAACGTACCGTCTCTTCGGCTCCACTGGGGCCGGGCGAGGCGGCCTCGTTGGCCGGGGATGCTGCGGTACTTGACGGCGGGATGACGGCGGCCGGCGAAGAGGCAGGGGCGCCCTTCTTCGGTTTAGACGGCGCTGGAGCTGGAACCTCGGCGAGGTTCGGAGGGGCTGCGGCCGGCGCAGGGGCGGCAGCACGGACCGGGGCCGGGGCCGGGGATGGCAATGTGGGTGGAATGCTCGGTGGAGGGCTGGCGGGGACCGGCGTGGGCGGAGAAGTCGAGGGAGCCGGGGGCGGCACAGTCGGGGGCGAGGCAAGGGGAGCGGTCACATGGGAGGAGATGGGTGCGGAGGTGGGAGGGGCAGCCGTCGGTGGTGAGGAGACGGGTACGACGGTGGGAGGGGCAGCTCTCGGTGATGAGGAGACGGGTGCGGTGGTGGGAGGGGCTGCGGTCGCAGGGGAGTGGACGGGTGCGGAGGTGGGAGGGACGGCGAGAACAGGGGAGGAGACGGGTGCGGAGGTGGGAGGGGTAGCGGTCACATGAGAGGAGACGGGTGCGGAGGTGGGAGGAACAGCGATCACAGGGGAGGAGACGGGTGCGGAGGTGGGAGGGGAGGCGGTCACATGGGAGGAGACGGGTGCGGAGGTGGGAGGGGAGGCGGTCACATGGGAGGAGATGGGTGCGGAGGTGGGAGGAGAGGTGATGTGTCCGGTGGGAGCGGAGGCGGTCACATGGGAGGAGATGGGTGCGGAGGCGGGAGGAGAGGTGATGCGTCTGGTGGACTTGGTGGGTGGTTGGGCGGCGGGGGGTGGGGCGGTGGCGGTAGATCTGGCGGGGGCAGTGGCGGGGTAGAGGTGGGCGGAGGACTTAGTGGGGGAAGAGGCGGGGGAGAGGGTACTGCGTTTGGTGGGAGGAGCGGCGGGGACGGGGACAGCGAGTCTGGTTGGGGCGGGAACAGTGTGTTTGGTGGGAGCGGCAGCAGCAGAGGAAACGGGAGGGACGGCAACGGCGGCGGGGGATGCAGCCGGCGACGGTGCGACGGCGGAGGAGAGATGAAGGCAGACGAGGGCGACGGCGAGGGCGGCGTGCCTGCCCATGCTCGCTCGACCACTCTAGCCGCAGAGAGAGCGAGAGTAAGAGTGGAGCAGGGTGAGAGGGAGGGGGGAGTGCGTTAATAGGTAACATATGGTGACTCCTCGTCGCGTCCCGACTCAACCAACGATTCGGCGCTCGGTGGGCAGTACGCCAAACGCCGTGAGATCATTCGGGAAAGGAGTCACGAAGGGACGTCCACCATAACGTTCACATTCATAGACACGGTGGCCCCGTTTTCGTGGACGCCTTCTATACGACGCCAGGTTGGTCCGTATCACCGCTTTAAATGGAGGAATGCCACCCCAAGTTACGAGCAAACACACCGTACCCACGAGGACCATAAGACACGTTGCTCACGAGCAGTGTGGGGTCCAGTTCCCCGTTGCAGATTTAGGGTGGGGGCCTTCTTGGTAGGAGACCTGCAGCTATTGGAATGAGCTTTTGTGCGTGTGTGTGTGTGTGTGTGTGAGAGAGAGAGAGAGAGACAGAGGTCGGGTGGGTTAGAGTTGGTGAGTGGGCGCGGGCGGTCGATGTCAGTGAGCCTTCGGGAGACGAGCATCTCAAAGCCAAGGTGTCGTGCGTGTTCTATCACATCAGGCAGCCAACAGGGACCCGCCACGGATCCCTCGCCAAAACCATCTCATCCTACGTGCCACTCTCACCAACCCGGACACTCGGAGCTCATCAAGCACCGCAGCCTGAGGGTGTCCTGCCGGTGACTCACAGGGCTTCTATTACTTGGCGTTGGCCATCGAGCAGTACGAGAGGCATGCAGGATGACGAGAGGTACGTTCCGACGCAGAGCGTGTCTGTGGTCAGTCAAAGCTCTACCAGTGTGCGTACGGCCATTCAATCGAACATGTCAAATTCGTATAGATATAAGATGAGTGATCCAATCATACGTCGAGGTGGAATACAATTACTTGTAATTACCTTTGCATCGTAAGAAAATTATAGTGATTATTTAGCTAATGTAGACAATCCAACCTGATCAAGAACACAAGCAGGAAAGTAGGGGTTTGAAATCTCTACCATTAAAACCTTAGTCATGCCTGATTAATGATCTTTTATGTTTGTGATGGAATACATAAAAGCCATGGATACACCTCTTCACAAGGAAGACGAAGATGAAAGACTCACTAATGCAGTTATCAAATGATCAAGAATACATACATACTTGCATACATACAAACACACATATAGCATAAAACATTCAGTAAATCTATCTGCAATGTCTCAGTCAAAGAACTTTCCCTTCAACCACTCATCAATGGTTTATCTCGCAACAGACTAGTAGTAGTAGTAGTAGTAGCAGTACAATTGTAAGTAATTGAGATAAATCAACAGACTTTGATCCATGGAATCAGACATGCAAAACATATAGCATCAGATAAAACAAAGAGTTCGGTCTACAGCCACTTCTTTAGCAAGATTAAGACTCCATATGGATGGAGTAGACTAGGAAAAGTTACATCCAAGTCCACTACCAATCCACAGTTACATCAATTAGCTCAACACATCCTGAACAACTAACTTGCAAACGATTAAAAAAGCAAAACACATAGGAGAACTGAATTGGAGCCATCTCACCGGCGCACAATTCCCCAGCGAAGTTTTTCATGCACCAGAAAAAAAAAAAAAAATCGGCTTTTGATCAGGGAAGAAGTATCAACACTGACATGATCCTCTCCTTTCGGGAACAGAAGCAGCAACCTGTTAAAAAGATGAGAAGGAACAAACACTGTTCCCATTCCACAGCTGACAAACCGAAAAACACCAAACCAGTGAACCCTGCCTTCGCTTCGGAAGGATTCATCAAGGCCTGCAGGTCCAAGAGCACTGAACCACAATGCTCCAATATCAAAAAGCATCGAACCATTCTGGCACTATCTATAGGGGAAATAATCCTCCAGACCCCACAGAATTAGTCCCTAGAGATCTACATTTCATGGTCAGTCGGTCAGCGTAAACAAGCACGGTGCAGGTATAGACAATTCAATTCATATCAAATCTTATATGGTGTTAGCATTAGACTTCCACCCTCCACACGATGTTACCATCGGCGCCATCATGTGACTTCTCCAGTGCCGCGACCTTGGCCCGATGATTCCCAGCCACGGTGTTCTCCCCTCTTTCTCCCTGAGGTAGCTCACAGGCTTCGCTGATGGACCCACGTTTTATATCAGCCGGAGGGATAAAACAATCCATAGAGAGACCAGGAACATTAAAGGCAACCTCCTCGATGGTCCAAGCCTCCTCCATCCTGGTTTTCGTGTGGCTCATGGCCACTTCACCGAACCGAAAAAGAGTGACAACCGAGTGACCAGAGTGCGCAATCATCATGCCATCGACCGGGCGATAATCGTCGATGAAGGAGTTGATGGAGGTTTCCCAGTAAGCAGCATCACCGCCGGCACTTGCTTGGATTCGAGTCAGATGTGAATCCTCAATATGGATGAGTAGTCCCGTTCTCTGGCTAAAGTAACCAAATAAGACATGCCTAATGACCTCGGCAGGTCCCTCGCTCCTTGCCCTGAGCGTCTGTGGATCCGCACATAGCTTGAGGATGAAGCAATCCTCCCCGTTGACCTTCTTCTCCCCGATGCATCGTGCATTGGCGAACATGCTAGCTGTGGTCAGCGGATCAAGACCCTATTTCGTATAGCAACACAGAACCATCTCGATCATCTATCATAGTCAAAGCAATCCATCAAACACAAGGTGAAATAGGGTCATCTTCTATACCTGAAGAGCCCGACGAAGGGGCCGGACAGGGCCCTTGGCGGCATGGGCACCGAGCCATGGTGTGTGGCGCCAAACTAGCTTCCCATTACAACCGGCACGGACCTTGCTGCCACCGGCTGCGAGCTCCACATACCACATGTCAGGTGCCATCTGCCAGAGGACGAAGCTACCGGACTCTGCATCCCTGGATGCATTCCTCTTCCTCACGATCTTGGTGGCCATCTCGAGCTCGGTTGCCACCATCCTAACCTTCCCCATTGCGTAAGCATTCCTGACGGAGCTTAGCAACTTCAGACCTCCTGATGCCGCTGTATACTGCTGAAGGATGTACTGCGCCGACGACGTCTCCTGCAACAACAAATCGAGAGGAGTTGCTCACAAACCAAAGCAAGGATCGATTACAAACATGTAACCAATTGGAAACGAGATGCATTTATCACAGTGCATCATGAATTAATTGTCTATTGAATCTTTAAATAGGGAAAATTCGCATGAATGAAAGATATTGCCACGAAATCCTATGAAGAAACAAGTTGATCAAAATGCACATCCGTTACATCAAACAGAGGCACAGTATTATCGATAACCTAAGTAAAGTCTTGAAGATGAAGCCAATATCTTTGCCACACCATATAATTCGATGTTAAGGACGAACGTAAATGATGGCAAGATATGACAATCCAGGGAAGGAAGAAGGATAGGAGCGCTCACGATGGGAGTATCCTTGATACTAAGGTGAGGAAGCGGGTCGGTGGAGCAGACGTGGATGGGGGCGAGGGGCGCCGCCATGACCCCAAGAAGAAGCCGGAGGTCCGAAGGCCGGCACGAGGCGGCGGCGGAGGTGGATACGGATGGCGCCCGGGAGAGCTGTCCCTTCACCCACTGCCCCCACCCCCGCTCCTTGCGCGCCTCATCCCCCTCCCCCTCCCCCGAATCAGGGCCCTCCATCAGCGGCGCCAGGCTCCCGGATCTCGGCACCGCCGGTCCCCCCACCATCCCGCGCCGCCTCCACCGCCGCCGCGGCAGCAGCAGAAGCTCCACCACCGGCGACGGTCCCCGTCGGGGGCTCTCCGACCTCGACCTCGACCTCCCCGGCGCCCGCGCCCGGGCTGGCGTCAGCCCCCTCGCCACCTCCTCCCTCAGCGCCGAAAAGAACCCTTGCTTCTTCTCCATCCGGCCTTGCCCCTCGTCCAAAACCCTAAAAGAGGGAGAGAGATAGTAGAAGAAGACGACGAGGCGAACGGACTCTTCTAAGGGAGCGAAGACTCGGGCCAAACTCCACCAAGGAGCTACGAGTGTTTTGCGGCGTAGAGGTCGCACGAAGCCGCCAAGGAAGACAGGGAGGGACCAAGGCGTGATTATTAATCCGACCAAGGAGTGGACTTGAAGACGGAGGAGAAGAAGAAGAAGAATGGGAAAGAGACGGGGCAGAGCGCGTGACTGCGGCTGTCCGAGGACGGAGGAAAAGGAAAGCGGAGGGAGGGATGGGAATGATAAGAAAAAAGAAGGGAGGGGGTTAACTGTAAAAAAGGAAGACAGCACAGAAGGACCGAAATAGAAAAAAGAAGAAATAGAGGAACCAAAACAGAATGTGGCCACCACTAGATGAGTAGGCCCTATAGATATGATGGGTCCCGTCGATACGCTCACCTCAGGTGGGGTTAACCTTGCCAACTCTCCACTCCGAATAATAATAGTCCCCAACATATTTTCCTATTTTATGGGGCTAAAAAAAAATAAAAATAAAGAGAGAATTAATATGCTTTTAGCAGCATCAAATTACTTAGGTGCAGATAATAAATACTAAGATATGGTCTACATTGTTTTTGTGTGTCATCGAAATGAGGAGATTTCATGAACTCAGCGAGTGAATATTCAGAAGACATTCCTCCGTGGCATCAGTGCATTGAGTCTCAGAACTATGTCGTCGGTCCAACAAAAAAAGTCTCGATCACTGTTACGATGCTGTTTAAGCATCAGCGCGTGATGGAGACAATGGTTTGAGGCGAGGCATCGGCACGAGCTGAGTGCTTCCTGTTGTTCTTGGCGTCTGATGACCGAGAAAACAGTGGGGGAAAATGGAGTAATGAATCACGATAGAGTTGCTTCGTGCAGAAAAGTGCTACGTCGTCTCCACTCGGCACGCCCGGTGAAGGAAGAAGATGTTAGAGACGGCAGCGAAGAGTTTTGCAGCTTCATGCGCAGCTTTACGTAGTTTAGATGCATTCTCTGCATGGAATGCGGAGATAGATGTGTCTCGTTCTATCGTTCTCCCATCGACGTCACTCGCAGCGATGGGTGGTCGACTGTCGTCGAAAGACGAAGATGAAGTCGTTGTTTGGACAGGCATGGCCAGCAATTGGTCCAAACTTTCGAGTCATTGATTGACCTTATTATGCCTGGTTTCAAGTGAGAGTAGTGCTCGGTGACATCAAGGACAAAGGAAGCAATGGAGCTTTCAGATGCTGCTGTCACGAAGGCCAGCAGGCAGGTGAGAAGGGTGAAAACTCAGTGGAGCCAACCAGAATGACATCCATCGCTTGCTCCATCTACAAACCATTTGGTGGTCCATTCGTACCAACAAGGGTGCAGTCAGCAAAAAGGTCACCTCTTCCCTCGGCCATCACAAATCAATTCTATGTTCGCGGTGGCAGTGCAGGTTAATCAAATGACTCTTTGTTCCTAACTTCAATTCCTGGGAGAAATAGGGAGCTTGTGTTCATGCATTTACTCCTGTAGTGGTCCTTCGGAATGCATCAAAAAGCACAACTCTACAACGGCATAAAACCCGAGGAAACAACAAGCCATAATGGACAAGTTGCATAAGGGTTTTTGTGCTGCTTTCCAACTGGCTCCCTCCCTCACTTAAAAGCATGTACTTTACTTATCTCTCTCTCTCTCAGTGTCATCCTTCCAAGAACGAGTAATCCATGGATGGGGCCACAGCTAACCTAATTAGATCCAGCTTCAGCGGACGAGTAATCCAACCTCTCGATGATGATGATGATGATGATGATGATGATCGTCTCAGAGTCTCTGGTTCATGAAGTTAAGATAGGAAGATCGACGTACATCCATCAGAGGATGGGAGAAGATAAGGCGTGCATGGAGTCGCTCACCGTGCTTGGACCAGCACGGCCTTCCTCCCTTTGCAGCACATGCACAGTTCACCCTGGTTGGTGGGGGAAACGGATCTGATTCCGACACCGTTCCAGCGTCACATGAGATCACTGTGCTCGCCCTTCCCCTCTCCTTTACCCTTGTACTGTTTTGCCGTCGGTTCCATCGACAGGAGGTTGTGCAGGGAAAGCAAAAGAACTCAAAGAGAATGGAGCGCAGGAGCTTGCATGACTGCGAGCACCGTAAGCTGCACGTCGCAGTCGTGTTACACCACTGTGTGCTTTTATGATGCTTGGAGTTGAAGCGTCACAAAGTTCTTCTACTTGGCTCTTCTGGAGTGTGGTGCAAGTAAGATCGTAGAAGGGATGTACTCCTGGTCGGGAAAAGGAAGAAGACGATGGAGTAATTTTGCCCATTCACGGTGGGTGAGTGAATCTCCAGCTCGAAGAGGTACCATTAATTGCCTGCGACCATATGCTTTTGTCGCCGAGCAACGAGCAGAAAGCCATCCGCAGAACAGGAGAGAGAGAGAGAGTCTTCGATTCATATATCTCTTTCTCTCTCTATACAGATATCTAACGTGCCACGAATTCTTCCTTATCGTCGTATTATTTTCTTGAGTCGTTGCGGTTCATCGAGAGGAAATGATGAGTTCATAGACTTTTTATTCTTGTGAATCGATGGCGAATCTGCGTACAGATCCTTTTGCAGAAGTTTGCATCGGTAGAGGAGACTTCGCCATGGGTGTGGATGACGAGCATCTCCCCATCTTTTTGACAGTAAAGGGCAACGTCCTTGATCCTTTTTCTATCATCTCGAAACATTCCGCACACACCAAACCAGACAAAGATTCCTCCTCTCCTCGCTTGGGCACAGCTCTGACCGATGGACAGAGCTCGGCAGCGAAGGACGCGTCAGTAATGGCGTATTTCGTCGTGGTCAAACTTGTGTTCTCTCCAGCTGTCTGTCAGTGGTTGGTGGCGTCAGAGACGAACGTTTCCTCGCAGTGAGTCCCGACGCATCCTGGAGTGCCCTACCACCGTATGTGTATGTGTATGTGTATGTGTATGTGTATGTGTATGTGTATGTGTATGTGCATGTGCATGTGCATGTGATTGTGACGTAGGGGTTGGAATTGGTGCAAGAAAGTGATCCGGATCACTACTCACTGCGTTCGATCGAATTGATTCCCATAGGGTTTGAACCTGACGCAGCCGTCTGATGGTCGAAGAACCAAGTCATTCGGAGTGCAAACGAGGGCAGCCCAAGCCCAAGAAATCTTGATTGCAGATGTGTAAGGCAGGCTGATGACCACCATTTATTTTTATTGGGAAGCCCCTCCATTCTCCTTACGAGATCTTCTCCTTAATGAAGGCGACCGCGGAACCCTAACCCTAATAACTAGGTCAAAAGGTTACTTCCCGAGACCTTCAATATATACCAACAGTGGTATGTGTTTCTGCGGTTCAATATGGCTTTAATCGACATTCTAAAGTTGCCACCTTGGACGCAATATAACGCGAAAATAAACATGTAGATGGTTTTGAGGCATCGATACATGAACATTTATATGCTTCCGATTTCAGTCCATTATCGTATAGAATTTTAGTTTTCTAAGAGAAACGTTAAGCTTCCATTTATCCAAAATGAAAATGCCGAACATCCGTGAAACAAAGAAAGCGGCGACTCCATCCACAACTTGTTGATGGCATCATAACCATCATGACAACCTCTGGTTTCGCACATCGCAGCAACTGAAACAATATAATAATGCCAGGAGGAACGACTTGTTATGCGGAAAGAAGATTCATTCATTAATAGGATTAAACATAAAACAACGGCAGCAGGTAAGCAGAACCATAACCCGACTGCAGCATTATACAAGGAACATTAATTATTGTCCACATGATCGATCGATCTACCGTGGACTAATGTCAACCCTCATTTTATTGCTTGCTTAGGTGATCTTGCTCGCTTTGGACGCCGCGGGCTACAGAATCACCTTTGACTACGTACGTATCCTCTCCGTGGGAACTGATACGCATGCCACCCTCTTTAAAAGACGATTGGGATGACGGTTGACCTCTACGTCGAGATAGTTATTGCAGCTTCACAACTAAAAATAGCGGCAGAATGCACGTCTTTCATGGCAAGACGACAGGCTTTATGTCCCAGATGTCCTTTGCATACTCATGAATTGTCCGATCGCTGCTAAATTTGTAGGAGCCAGCTGTGTTTAAGATTGACATTTTTGTCCATCTCTGTGAAAAACCAGTTCACAACTCTTCAGTAATAACATATATAAGGGTTGATAAGCTACGTTCTTACTTCATAACAACACCAATTTCTGTAAATGTTAAGGTAGATTTTTGCACAAAAACACAAAAAAAAAGGGGTTTAAGGTATGATTATTCGAAATGTTGAAAAGTCTTTAAAACTAGTGATGCTTACCTTTTGGTCTTGATATGCCTCATCAACCTTCTCTTGGCACTCAAGGTAGCTGGGGAAATCCTTGCCAACAAGAAAATAATCTGCACGACCAAATCCTTCGTTCCCTTCCAAGGATCCCATCAACTCGTCATAATCACCAGGTCCAAAGACGCCACTACAGACAAATTTCTTGACCTCTTCAAATCGTGGGTCTGGCACAAACTGTCCACAAACGGAAACAAGCAAGCATGTTCAACAAGTTGAATAGTATTTGTCCAGCTCTAGATGAAATATATTTACCTTTCCTTCTGCTCTTTCTGTTCTTAAATCAGCAATTTCATGTGCACGAGCACCAAAGAGAAAAAAGTTGTCTTCTCCGACTTCTTCTCTTATTTCAACATTGGCTCCGTCCAAGGTTCCAATCAGAATACAGCCATTCATTGCAAATTTCATGTTGCTAGTTCCACTTGCTTCCATCCCGGCGGTACTATCCAGAAAAGATTAAGAGCGTCTTGAGTTGAAGGAAATTCACAAACTATAGCATAGGTTACTAAATTATCTAACAATACCAAGAGATTTAGCTCCAAAATCAAACAACTCAACCGCTGGTCCTACTATTGCTTGCAACTATAAATGATACAAATGTGGCGTGTCCACATTCATAACCTTTGTTAAGAAATAGGCATAATAATTTATGATTGCTTGGAACTTTTCTCCCACAAATTTGTTAAAATCATATATCATAAAGTGAATTGGATTAATGCAAATCTTTGTCAAATTAAATGAAGGTTATAAATCACCTGATATGTTGAGATAACTCACTAGCCGGTATAAGCATCTCAGCAACACTGACATTATAATCGGGAATGAAAACAACCTGGACAAAGAAACAAAATTGTTACTGATCACAAATCCAGCATTTATTTTTCACCTGACCCTGGATTAGTAGATAAGAAAATAACCAAACGAGTGATGTCAGAATCTCAAGCCAGGAAACTGACTTTTTATTTTTTTTCTTGAAGACATGAAATTATGGAGAAGAATGATTTTCCAGCTCCAAACAACTATGCAGTAAGCAATAGATGAAAAATTGAATTCAGTTAGGATTAGAGATATCTATAGGCTAGATATACCTTCAGTAGATCTCCAATATCTGGATCATGATTTATAGTAGCCCCAACATCAGTGATAAACTTTACTATTCTCTTCGCCTGTACATATGTCGCAAAGGCTTTACCACCAAATATGCAGACCCTAGGAACAAAACTGGATATTCTGTCTTCTGCAGTCATTTCTTTCATTTTTTTGTAGCGGTAGACAATTCCTAGGATATTTAACAGTTGACGCTTATATTCATGGATCCGTTTTACCTGATAAAATATGATACAGCTAAGCCAATTAGAACTGGAAGAATTGCTGGCAGTTAGAGAGATGTTGTATTCTGAACAAACCTGAATATCAAACATCGAATCTGGGCTGACAATATAGCCTGTTCTCTGTCTTATGAGTGAAACAACCTTCATTTTGTTGCTTTTTTTAGCAGCTCTCCACTCTGAATGGAGATCCTCATCGTCAGCAAACTGTCAGAAATTGTACTCATGTCAGATAATGTAAAGAAAAATGAAAAATGATGGTTCAACAATATCTGCAGAATCCCCTGGACAAAGATTAATTGTTGGATGATTCACAAGAACTAGAGCACCAATTCAAGACCAAAATCATAGCATCTGTGATGGTACATTTCTGAACAGAGAGGAAGAAGAAAGTGTTCCCATCACAAATTGATGGAAAACGATGTATATATAAATATGCTTCAAAAATCTGAAAACTAAATATGAAACAAGAACAGAGAAAAAGGGTTTGCAGAATCTGAGAAGCTAACTTAAGGAAATGAAACAGAATGTTGAAGAAATAACAAGCAGATAAAAAGTTGAAACAAGTTACAGAAGGATTTAAAAGAATAAATTAGATGAGCATGGAAAGGATGATACAAACAAGAGTCATGGCTCCATGAAAAGGAGATATGTGAATTCCAGAAGCTAGAGACTAGTTATTTTCCCACCAGTCTCAAATTCAGAATAGATATCTGATGAGTACATATTAGTGAGCTGGCAAATTGTTTAGCAAAAGAAAGCCAAGTTTAATTAAGCCAGCTACCATTACCTTTCTAAGTTCTTCGAGTTTCTCAGTGTTCAGAACCCAATCATCCGTACCAATCCACTTAGTTAATATACTACTGAGTTCAGGATTGCAAAACCTAATCCAGCGCCGAGGAGTCACACCATTTGTTTTGTTTTGAAACTTTTCAGGCCATAACTGCAATAAAAATGACAATGCTCATTTATGTCATCAGTTGCATGTTCCATCCAAATAGACAAGCAATAGAAACAAGCAAAACCAGCAAGTGTGATTGAGTTACCATAGTGGCATCAGCTGACTTGCAACAATAAAAAATATTGAAACAATGAACTTACAATATTTACCTTGTAGAAACTGTTGAAAACATCTTGTTTAACAATCTCACTATGAATTTCAGCAACCCCGTTCACCCCATGTCCGCCGACAACACAAAGATTAGCCATACGAATCATCTTAGGTAATTTTGGATTTGACTTCCAAAAGGATGGCTCTTCACCTTCAGAATCCTCTTCCTCTGGTTCAACTTCCTCAAACTCAGCTTTTTCATCCAGGAGCACACCAGAAGGCTTTAGAGGTTTCCCTAGTGGTGCTTGTTTAGGTTTAATAGGGATGTCCTTTCGGGTTTCTTTCAAAGTTTTTTTCAGGGATTCTTTTGAAGTTCCCTGGGGGGTCTCTTTCAAAGTTGCTTCTGAAGTTTCTTTTGGGGTTTCTTCCTTTGGTTTATAAAACAATTTCTGAACAGATTCTGGAAAGTCAACATTGTCTAAGATCCTCGTATCTTTCAATTTCTTCTCCAAAAGCACGAGATCTTCTTTTCCATTTTCTAAGATGATGAAGTTGATCAACTGTTTATATCGATGAACACAAATTATCAATGACCTCAAGCAATGTAACAATAATTTTCATGTCTATTTAAATGAAAATTCAAACTATACCTCCTCATCTATCATTTCTATGATCTCAACATGTCGCGGAAGTAGCTTCTGCATCAGCTCCAAACTCCACTTCTCCAAAGCTTCAGGAAGAACTGTGTGGTTTGTATATGCCATGGTTCTGAAAGGGTAAAGTTAGCAATCACAGTACAGATGACATTAGTACCTTTCGTATATAAAATTAAGTTGTTCCAACCATCAAGTTACTCAAAAATCACATCTAGTAGCTGACCATATCTTTTTTATGATAGATTTCTGTGCATGTTCATCTTGTCTATTTCGCGCCAAGAAGCATACAACCATATATAGAGTGTTATTTATGTCCTACCTTGGGAAAACTAAGCATCCTGCTGAACATTCTACATATAGTCCTATATATTTTTATATAATTATACTGCCAGTAGTAGTGTTTTTTTCTGCAAACAAAAATTAGGAAAGAACTTAGATTTAGGAAATTTAAGACAGGAAAGTACCTCTGTGTAATTTTCCAAGCTTCATTCCAGGTCAAACCTTTCACATCAATCAGTATCCTCATTAACTCTGGAATGCAGAGTGTAGGGTGAGTATCATTCATTTGGACTGCAACTTTTGTAGGAAATTCTTTCCAATTAACAGAATTTCCAGATCTCCTCTCAAAACATGCAATGATATCTTGAAGAGAGGCTGAACAAAGTGTATACTGTTGTTTCAAACGAAGAATTTTTCCCTCCATAGACTCATCTCCAGGATACAATATATAGCATATCTGAAACAAACCCCACATATCATAAATGTAAAGAGGGGAACATGAAATTAAATAGAACATATGTTTCCCACTGATAATGTTAATATAATTTAACTATACTATTTTTGAACATAAAGTAAATAATGTAATCAACATAATGCAACCACAATCAGTAAGAATGAAAACTGTTCATTAGATTTCAACTAGAAGTTCAAATAAATACCATGTGTGGTGGATTTGAATAAGTCCCTTGACATGATTTAGAGGGGAAAAGAAACTATGCCAGAAATATCTGGGACTTACGAAAATAAATGCTTTACACATTAAGCAATCAACATACTAGTCCTTTAAAACCTTTTGGAGGTATACATCAAAGACATGTGATTTTAAGATTTCATCCCATCGAAGTAACATCATATTTCATGCTTCAAGGGTTAGAAGAACCCAGGGATACAAGTTTAAAAATTAACTTTTCAGGAAAAAATATGTGAGAAATCCTTAACTATAAAAAATA
This sequence comes from Musa acuminata AAA Group, assembly GCF_036884655.1. Taxonomy (NCBI): domain Eukaryota; kingdom Viridiplantae; phylum Streptophyta; class Magnoliopsida; order Zingiberales; family Musaceae; genus Musa; species Musa acuminata. The sequence continues at coordinate 44,078,974 of NC_088330.1, forward strand.
ACTGATCAAAGAAATTTTGATAAATCTATTTGAGGAAGTCTATACAAATTCAGATCCTGATTTAATTCATATATTCGATAATTACTGTAATGATTTCCTAAAATTTTAAAAAAAACTTCTGTGAGTGATAATGCATAAAAGAGTGGCTACAGAGAAATCAACAGTCTTAAAAGCTGCCTCAGAAGCTTTGAAACGAAATAAACCTTTTCAGCATTTTGTTGTGCCTCAGAAGCTTTGGCATGATGTCCAGCATTAAAAGCTGCCAAATCAAAATCTTCTGATGGTACTTTTGTTGACCAGAGGCGCAAGTTGATTGTGCTTTTAGTCTTGTACCCAGGTATTGGTACATCATAGGCAACGGCTTTTATATTCTCTCCACCAATCCAATGCTTCTTTCCATCTGAACCAATGATCACTTTGCCATAAAATTTCACAGGGTATGAGACATCGTTTCGTACAATTTCCCAGGGATTTCCCATCTACAACAAGAATATTTTATTTAGGAAAACCAATAAGCTTTTGTTATGGATCTAGTGTATAGAAATAAGGCTCCAACTTCAAATAACAATAGAATGATCTTACCTAGGTATTCCTGTAAACAGAGGAGAAAATAGAAACAGAATGATGTACATAGGACTATAGGAGTTGCAAGAGACATACCTCAAGCCAATTTTCTGCAACTTCCTCCTGACCATCTTTTGTGATGTTCTGCTTAAACAAACCATATCTGTATCTTAGTCCATATCCCCAAGCTGGATAATTCAATGTTGCCAAGGAATCTAAAAAACATGAAGCTAGACGTCCTAGACCACCATTGCCAAGTGCAGCATCTGGTTCCTGCAGACAATTATTGATCGCATTTTAGAAGTCCTGAGTGAGAAACAAGAGAGGCATTTACCATCAAGCTTGCTTCCTTTAGAAGGACATCATCAAATACATCACAAAAATATTACGTGGCTCTGAACCAATATTATTAAGGCAATGGGAAACATGTGTAAGGTAATGGAGAAGTCATACACCATCTGTGATATGTACTGAAATTTGTCTAACCTGCTCGGCAACATTCTCAAGATTGTGTCCAAGCTGTCTCAATGCATCTGCATAATGGCCTGTTAGCTCTAGATTACCAATTGCATTTAACAGTGCTCGTCCCTACAGAAGTGGATGAGAGAACGATGAACAAAATCAATAACATGAGAATGAAAGTTTGATTGTAGTGAATACTAGAAGTCAATTATCAAACCTGCAAAAATTCCATGGAGAGATAGTAGGCCTGTTTCACATTCATCTTTTCATAGTACTCATAAGTGGCATTCCAGTTTATTATTATTGCATCACGAACACTTTCTGCAGTAGCAATGTATGCCTTGGGAAGCTCAAAAAGTTCAGGAGAGAATGAGGGTGTGAATTCAGCATGATACTTGATACTTGATGCTACAGTGGAGGCGTTATATGCAGAATAGTTCAAGGCACTTGCAACACCTAAAAGATAAAGTTCATTTAGTCCATATGATGCAGGAATAGAAAATAAAACAACACTCTCAAATATTACATTCAGCATTGAGGTGAAGCAACAAGAAGGCATAATTACATATCTAAATAAGGGAGCACCAGAAGCAGGTCGATTAAGATTCCAGAGAAATTTGGTGGAACGGATAGCATCACAAATTTTAAAAGAAGAGATTGGATCAAGATCAATATTGCCAAACTTGCTTTCCCACCTAAGATCACAAAAGATTCATAAACTCAAATTGTAGAGGCAGATAATGTTGGATTAAGATGATATTTTTTATTAAAATAAAAATAATGTTTTTATTTTCAGTTACATTCTTTTTTTTTTTCAAATTTAGGACAATAAATAAAAATAGTATACACTATGAACAGGAACCTCCTTAAAATCAATTAAAGTTTCAGGTTAATCAGGTGAACTTACCATCCAGAAACTCTCGTAAACAGCTATACTCTAGCATTTACCTTCAAATTCGCTCTTATAGTTTGATCTCCTTTAATCTCTAAGACCGTCAAATACGACCCACGTAGCCAAGACTATGTCGAAAAATCATCTGAACCTTGTACCCTATGTCTCTTCCTATCTGCTTTAATACTAGAGCCGTAACCACTAGCTCAAAAACATTCAGTTCTACCAGTGTATGAATAATATGTGTATGGACTAGACCCACTTTCTCTTTTTACTTTTTCTATGATCCCTTCTATCTTCCCCTTTCTCTCTTCTTTTCTGCTCTTTCCGACTGCTTCTTCGTACCGTCACTTTCAACAATATTCTTCGTCGTGTCGTCGGATGCAACCAAAGCCAAGCTCCAAAGATGAACTACATAACAAACAATTATTTACCAAAACTCGTTACTCATTCGATGGAAGGTCTCAGTGGTCATTAACCAAGCCATAAAAAGGAACATTAAGCAGCAGTCTCATCTACATTTCGTGTTTTGCTCCAATGATTCACGCAAACGAAACACCAAACACAGATCGTCGACAATCCACAACGAGAGAGCAAATAGGACGGATCGAAAGTTTTACCGCCTTCCGCGACTGGATCCTTCACCTCCCGATCGCTGGCGACGCTCCTCACGGAGATCGATCTACGGGAGCGTCGCCGCCCCCTCCCGATCCCGCCGAAGAAGGGGGCCGGTACATAAACGATCGTCGATGACCGCAGTAGTGGCGACCCCGGGATGGTTCCGAGGTGGGAGTAGATCGCGGATCGAGACGGGAACGGGGACGACGACATCTAGTCCCAACGAGGAAAGCCCAACACCCGAGAAGATGACCAACAGAGAAGACCGATAGTGCGTGACTGAGAGGAGGAAGAAGACATCCTCTTATCGCCTCGTTCTTTCTGTTATATAGTGAGAGCGGGAGCTGATGGATATTTTTTGGTGGTGTCACGAACGGTCACATTGAATCCGTGAGACTCGGTAAAACCGGCTACGGTTGCGCAGCGTCAGCGACGTGGAGCTGCCTCCGGTGAGAATAAGGTGCCACCTCACCGGATTTAACAGCAATAAATCAACTAAGATTACACGCGTCACGTCTCTCTTTAATGAAATAGTGAGATTTTCTAAAAAAATACTCATATTTTTATGTATTTATATTTTTATTTACTCTATTATAATATTTTTTTTAAAAAAAATTATAATATTTTTATTGTGATTTTAAATACACTATAAACACTATAAGTGACATCTATTTGGTTGGTTGTTATTTCTCTTGTGTTATTATGATATCATATTTTTAAATTTATAATTAGTTTATTTGAATCATTTATCATGTTTTTAGTAGGTTTTATATTTTTAATATACTGACTAAGATATTATAACAAGTTATTTTTTATTTAGATGATGTTATTTTGAAAATATTATAAATATCTATCTGAATTATAGTATAACATATTAAATAATTTGTAGTGTATTTTGATTCTATCTAATTTATTTACAGTGTTTTCAAGTAAATTTTAAAGTATTTTAAATGCGATGATCAAAACATCATATCAGTTAGCTTAAGTTCACCTGTGGTGAGCATAGAAGACCGGGAAAAGCATTCATTAATTAACGTATTGGGATTGCTAATCTTTAAATGAAGTGTTAAAAGCTACATTATCCTTTTGTTTTTGGCTTCTATCGTCCGGTCCATGTTGGCCTAAGTTCACCTGCGGTGAGCATAGAAGACTAGGAGAAGCATTCATTAACGTATTGGGATCGCTAATCTTCGAGACAAGTGTTAAAAGCTACCTTATCTTTTTTGGCTCGTAATCGCTTCACATCAGTTTAGCAGTGGGGAGCGAAGTCACAGCGAGTCTGATGAGCCCAAAGGAAACAGACACTTTTATTTTGTTCGATTGTCTACGTTGTTAACAGCAAGCGAAGAGGAACAGACCACATTCATGTTTTTTTCTTATTTTTTAATTTAAAATATTATAATAATATAAGCTCTACATATATATATATATATATAGCAGTAAGATTGATAAGGGTTTATTGGACGCTTTACAGGTGAGGAGGTCAGTGATATTTTTCTAGTGCACGTCGTCGTTTCCCGTGGCAGGAGAGCCCACCACGCGTTCGTCCAAATGACTCCGAACAGAGGTGTTTGCGTGCCAAGTTTGCTAACGCTCTCCTCACCGTCCATGTTTCCCGCCCTGCTAAAAAGGTGGCTGAACGATGCGCAATTTATGTGAGCATATTCCTCTCAATCATCCATGCATCAGAAACTAATTTTGTTTTCACATATTTAACTTTATGAATCATAAAAGTTAACGTATTTATATCGATTAGTTTTAGTTAGATAATGATATATTATATAGCATTCTAATCTGCAATGTCAGTCGGTTGTAGTTTTTGCGGTCTTTTGGAGGAGTCAAAGTCACGAGAGGAAGGTTGAGATCAGCCTCGGTCATTGGCATTGGATGACTGTAGGGAACTCAGATCACGCTCTTTCCTTCTCATTCGTTTATGAGATGCATGCAGCTCGTGCTCTTTGCTTCATCGGATGGATGATGAAATCTTCTAATTGAGTTTTTGAAAGGTGCAATCTCGTTCGGGGAACTCACTCACTTGTATCCAGTAATAAATACGATGAAAGTGAAGCAAACATTTGACATTTATCTAGACACATTTAGGTACAAAAGTGACAGAAGATAAGATTTTCTCAATTATATAAGGAAATCTCTCTATTCTGTTGAAAAAAATTCTCTATTCTGTTTTGGGAATATGTTAATATAATATTTTTATTTTTTTAATAAATTTTTTTTAATAATTATTTTTATCTTCTATTATTTTCTTCAAAAACATCTGTATCCTAGTTTGGTGAGCACTCGAATACTGAACAAAGAGAGCAGCAGTGTGAACGGTCGGTCAGTCAGTCAGTTCCACCATAGTAACTGGGATCCCTAGAGGAGAAGCTCAAAGGATGTGATGCCTCAAAATAAATATACAATGCCTTCCTTCATCTTATGATACTGTTCATTTGGTCTGGACCTAATGTGGAACTTGCAGAAGCTTGTAAATGTCACACAAACACCAAATAAGCTATGCTCTGGGATTTCAGATGCTTATGCTTGTGGAAGCTGATCACGAGCTCATTCACCATCTGACCACTTCATACAAGGCCATACCAATTGAGATGTGGTTTGCGGTTCCATCTTGAACAGGAAGAGCAAATTTAGGTTGTGGCTCTGAATCAGCATGGAACACACAGTATTTATTTCTACTGTCGCCAAGTACCTGTGCTCCTCTTGATTTCGAGTGCCTGCTGACAACATGAGAACAAAATTGCCTGAGGAAACCTGCCAAAGCCAAAATGTTTGCTGCAAAGAGGATGCAGTGTCCCAAGGACATATAGAAAAATCATGTAGTCAAACAGCAAGCTTAAAAGTATTTATTCAGTAGCATAATCACACGCAGCCTTTTCCGAGCAAGCATGAGGTGGGCTGCAAGTCATTTTGGTTCCAACACAATATGGGATCTGGGGAGAGTCAAATATATGTAATCTTACATTTGATTATGAATCATTCATATAATAAAGGAGTAGATTTGTAATGATGTCAAGCTTTGCTATCATGATTTTTCTGAACTATTCTGGACATCCTGCTTGATCACAAATAGTTCAGCAATCGATGAGTAAAAGCAACAGGCCACCTGGTTGCAGCCTTCCCTTCGATCTCATTTATTCTTTCTAGTGCTTGGCAGATATAGTCAGCAAAACAGCTAGCATTCTTCCTCCAAGCTAGCATACCCTGAAACTGGCAGGCAAAAGCTTCCCTGTTATTTTGCTGCAAGGACACCAAAATCTGAAGCATAAAGGTTTTGAACATGCTCAGATTTGCTCCACAAACCAAAAGTCTCGGCAATCAATCCACCGATAAGCTTCAGAACAGCCAATGATAGTTTTGGTGCATGACTTTTCTGCATGATACATGCAACACATTTGTGGCCCTGCTCCCAAAAGGAAAACACACCAGATCAGTAATTATCACAGGCTTTAGTTTTGATGTGGACAAAATAATGAAGTCTCTATCCTCCATCTTAGTCACTTTCTCATGATTTCCTTCTTCGATTTCACATATAATATTGCCACATCTCAAGCAATCGATGCAAAAAACCATTCATTTTCATTTTCAGGTCTTATTCCTTAAAAGTTAGGGATACATCATATATATAAATATATATATATACAACATACTTTTTCCTCTCACTCACCAGTCATTATTTAGTTGGGTTGGATGAAAGTGATCACACAGAGAGGAAAAGAAGAAGATTCAATGTACCAACAGCAATTAAATGAAGGAAAATGTGTGTTGTGGATCCCATGACACAAAAGTTAAATCATGCAAATGTGTAAGACTCTCGTTAATTGTAACAGGACATCGAAAAGGACTAAAGAAGAAAAAGGATCAGACTTCCTCGAGTACCAAAGTTTTACTTTACTGCCTGCAGTCGTCGTTTGACTACAGTGGTCTGTTCTGATCAATGAACAACCAACCTTTTTGTGTTTAAGCAGAGAATATTCTTTTTCGTTTGGAATCAAAATGAACATGTCTTTTTTATAGGTATTTTTCTTTGTTGTTTCCCTGCTTTAAATTAAAAGAAAAAAAAAACAATCACTAACATGTTCACTACTGTGATTATTCCTTGGTAAATTTGGATAATTATTTTCTCAACCATTTATTTAAGAGTGAAAATAATTATAATATAAGACATAGTTCTATCATCATTTTCCATCAGATAATAATAATAATAATTATAATTATTATCATCATCATCATGTTAGATATACTAAGAGATCAGTGGCTAGTGAGGTTACTTCAAAGTGAAAGAACCGTCTTCACCTGCTTCGATCGTTACATCCAAGAATTGAGGTACCAATCAATTACCTCAGCTTATGGGATCGTTTCGACATTGGTTCCCAAATCCAAATTTTCTTTCCCTTTTATTGCCCTCAGGTCAAACTTCAAACGCCTTTAATCGTTTCGACACTGTTTATATATATATATATATATATATATATATATATATAGTAAAAAGGAAACTAATTCTTGCAATAATTATAGCATCCAATTTCCTTCACCTCTGCCTTTGGCTTCCTCCCTCCATCCATCCATCCCTCGTGTTTTCCTCCGACACCAAAGATCTCAGATCTCAAAGCTCAATGTTTGCCCGCCGGTAGAGCTGGAATCGAGGGATCAAAGCATAGTGCGCGTCAGAAACCCAATGCCGGATCGTCAGAGGCTCGCAAGATCCGATTTTGTAGCTGATGGTAGCGCGATCTCCGCTCCTGAATCCCTCGGTGATGCATTGGATTGCTGCTCCGGCGTCTTGGTAGCATGTTCTCTCGCGTAGGGCCGTTGGCGGGTCAGGATCTCGTGGTGCCGGCGCCGCCACGGCGACGGCGGCAACGGTGAGGGTCGGCGGCGGGCAGCACCGGGCGCCGGCACGGCCGCGGCGTCGGATACGACGACGATGCAGATTAGGTTCTCGCCTGGCATGAGAAGCATCACGATATCGAGCACCAATGGATTCCTCGACTTGATGAAGTTGAAGGACGCCGCCCGCCACATCTCCTACCGGACCCTCTTCCACACTGTCCTCGCCCTAGCCTTCCTCTTGCCCTTCGTTTTCATCCTCACCGCCGTCGTCACCCTCGAGAGCGTCAACAAGTGCTCCTCCTTCGGTAGGATGTTGGAACCCTTTCGCCTGTTTCTTGAATTTGTTGCAATTTGATGTCTTGGATGGGTTGCGTCGGTGCCGATGGATCTGACATAGCAATATCAAAAAAAAAATCCTTTGCGGTTGAAATGCTAAAGATGTCATTCTCAAATGATTGTATATGCTGATTTTGTCGGTCCATTTTGGTTGATCTTGAATTTGATTGTTTGCTGTTCCGTCGTACATCTTTTCTTACATCTTTACCTTTGTCGGTGGCTAGCAACTCGGTCATCCCAGTTCTTCACTTCGGCTTCAGAATTCAACATAGTTTTGGTTGTGGTTGTGCCACATGCTTCGACTTCTTAGGCTGAACATTGTTTATTGTATTGTAAATTTAAGGTGCTTAAATGAACTTAGTGATTTTTTTCGTTTATTTTTGATAGGGGTTACTTATCCTCAAAATTTCTAGTTGTACAGTCGAGAGAGTGCCATATCTTTCCTTTTTCTTCATCTTTTTCTTCTTGTATGTATTTTGAATATTAGTGGTCAATAGGGTTAACCGTGGCATCGGAGTTTAGTGGTCAATAGGTTTGGCTGTGGCATCGGAGTTTAGTGGATCTTTATTATTATTTTTTTCTCTCTTCATAGATTTTTATTTTTATTTTAGTGTTCGGTTTTACTGCATGATGCTGGTGGCTTGGCAGTATTTCCTGCCTTTTCCTTTTGGTCTTAAATAACTGTGTTAAGTAAAATACCTGGAAGTTCTTGTGTTATGTTCTTTTCATTTGTGTTGTTGCTTTTGTTTCTGTTTGCTTATTCAGTGTCTTGTTGTTGATGTGTGCATGACCTTATATTTTCAAATATTTATGCTGTTTAAATCCTATATCATGATGCCCAATATTTATTATCCTCTCAGCAGCCCCTTTCAAAGGCAACCGACTGCTGCATTTAGATTTCCATCAGTGTGTATAATGTTAATGTTGAAATCTCTTTCAGTTTTCATTTAAACATCTACCTTTCTTCCTTTGATTACCCATGAATTGTGCTGCTAATGCTTTCTGCATCTTCCTGTGTGATCTTTCCTTTGCTACCGCTTAGAAGCAGTTGTACACATGGAAAATAAGCTTGCTTGTTAGCTGTTTTGGATGCTTCAGCTCATTCAATATTTTACTCCAACACATGGGTGTCTTCTCAGTCTATGCTTTGAGCTTATTTTTCTTTTTTCTATATTCTGCTGGTTTTTAAAGGTCTTCTTCATTCTCAGTTAATCCACCTGCCTTTATCTGCAGTTTCTCATTATACTTGGATTTATGATATTCACAACATGCACCACATGATGTTAATCATGTTCATTTGTAACTGCTTTATCGATATTTGTTCATCAAGATTAGTTGTGAGTCTTGTGACAAGGTCTGCTTTTGTTTTTTCTCTTTCTTTAATATATGCTTAATTATTTAATGTCTGTATACTTGTATATGCTGATGCAATTAGCTTTTACATCCACGCTATGCTGATAGGAGTTTTTATGACCTGCTATCCGCAACATCAATAATATCTGGCTGCACTATTTTCTCACAAGTCTACCTCAAGCATGTGTTTGTAGAGAATGAATACAAATATTTAAGAAGATTATGCAAAATATTTGACTAGGTCTACTTTCTGGCTTCTACATCTAATTTTATTGAGCGTTATGACATAACTTGAATGCAATGTCTACTGCATCGGCTGATAACATTAGTTTCCTTGTTATTTTCTTATTTGGATCAGATTGTCTTGGGAGGCGGCTAGGACCAGGGTTTCTTGGAAGGGGTGGTGATGATTCCATGGTAATGTTTTCTATTGTTTTCTTTTCTAGTCATGATGGATGGATAGTTTTCTCTTTCTCCTTGTTGAAGACATAATCTTAATCTGAACCGCTTCAACACAATCACAGAAGCTTGTTAAAGACTTATACAAGATACTTGATCAAGTAAACTCTGAGGAAATTCCAGTCGGCCTGAAGTTGCCAGAATCTTTCAGTGAGTTTCTTTCAGACATGAAGAACAATCAGTATGATGCGGACACTTTTGCTGTAAGATTGAAGGCAATGGTATGCCCATTTGTTAATCTTTTATGTCCTTATTTGGTACATTTCTCCTCAGAACAAGATTGAAGATGTTCAATAAAATGTTTTACGATTCATTGACTAAACATTGAAGTATTGTTCATTTAAAAAATCATCGTGATACTGTTTTCTTCACACATGGATGTTATCTAGAGAACAATATAGAAGCTCGTCATTCTCTGCAGGATTCTTGGAACTGTCCTTCGAAAATTCCTTATTAATTTTTGTGTCTTTTTGTTTATTTTTTCTGTAAGTGTTGGCACCAGTGTTAGCTCTTAGGGATCTCTTCATGGTTCACTTCAATTGGAATGTGCTACAATGACACTATTCTTCAAACCTTCAAGTCTTTTGTGTAGCCATCTCAACTATTCACGTGGCATGTCTTAACCATTCATGTGAATATTCTTCACCAGATTCATAGCATCACTAGTGAAGAAATGAGATTCTTGAGAGTTATTGTTCAGTTAAATTTGGCTATACTTTAAGTTCAAGAAAAATGTAACTTTCTTCTGTTAAGAAAAGAAAAAAAATTAGATACGAGAAATCTGGGAACAATCTTAATCTGATTAAATATTCTTTGTTGGAATTTTTTATAAAAGAGGTGGCGCTGCCAGTCATTCTTAGAATCCATACTTGCGGACACTAAACCATTTACATGCAGCTCGTTAAGTTAATATACTTGGGGATGTTCTTTCTATCACTTGTTTGTTATATGCAGATGGAACATATGGATAGGGAGGTGAAAAGATCAAGGCTAGCAGAACAACTGCACAAACATTTTGCAGCAACTGCTGTTCCTAAAGGCATACATTGTCTCTCATTGCGCTTGACTGATGAATATTCATCCAATGCACAAGCTCGTAAACAGTTGCCACCACCAGAGTTGCTACCTTTACTCTCTGATAACTCTTATCACCATTTTGTTGTTGCCACTGATAACATTCTTGCAGCCTCTGTTGTGGTCACCTCAGTTGTACGATCTTCGTTACAGCCTGAGAGGGTTGTCTTCCATGTCATAACTGATAAAAAGACTTATCCGGGTATGCATTCATGGTTTGCCTTAAATTCTCTTTCCCCTGCTGTGATTGAGGTGAAAGGTGTTCACCAATTTGACTGGTTAACAAGAGAAAATGTGCCTGTTCTCGAAGCTATTGAAAGTCACCATGGTGTTAGAAATCACTATCATGGAGATTATATCTTGGGCACCAATGTTGGTGACAATCCAAGGGCTTTCGCTTCTAAACTGCAAGCAAGGAGTCCAAAATACATTTCTCTGCTCAACCATCTGCGCATATACCTGCCCGAGGTAAATTAGTCGGTGTACTTTTGAGATCCTTTTGCTTGATGACACTTTTTGCTAATGTAGTACTAGAGGCAATGATTCCAAAGAACCAATATAACAAAAGTATGCTTGTTTGGATGGTTATTATATCTTCAGCCTACAGCATGCTAAATTCTATTTAAGTGATTGGAGAGAAAATTGAGGAACTTAAAATGAACTGGTTTTGGGTTTTAGTTGATAAGATGCTTAGATTAGAAAGAAGTGGAAGATCCAATATGTGGCTAGAAGAATATAATCTAGCATGTTGAGAAAGAAGATTGCTATGAATTTTAAAGTAAGAATTATAAGAAGGCAGATATGTGAAGGTAAATCAACAGAATGTGTTGTCAACTTTAATTTACACATCCACCTTTCTAATTAGTGGTTCAAAAACATAATTATTCCCTCAACAAAATTATAAGATAGACACATCTTAAACATAAACGTTTCTTTTAAGTCAATAAATGAAGTAGTGATGCTTTAATCTTTCCATGTCTATGACATATTTCAAGGGCATATCTACTATCTACACTTGCATATTACGGACCAGTATGGTTATCAGCGTAGGATAGTTAGTCAACCATCAACATCAACATAAAGGTTCTAAACACCCAATAGAGGTGAGATGCAATGAGAATTTGTTTATAAAACTTTGATGTGAATATTTCCATGAAATTTTCATATATGTTTGTAGTATTTTTGTGAATGATTGTTATGCTTCTTATAAATTACTGATTTAATCATCATAAATGATCCAAGACAAAACATCTATAGTGATTTAATTATCAGCAATCAATAGAAAACATGTGATTACTATTTGCCATTTCCATACCAATATCATATGCTACTTATCCAACATTACTATGTCAGCATGTCTGTAATGGATATATCTGTGTTTGCTCTTCATAGATCCCCATATGAAGAAGCCATAATAAAATTATGGCTTTCTATTACATGTTACAATCTGTTTTGGTGTATATAACAGGTCTATTTGTTGACAAACCAAGTAATTTTTCTAAAAATGATGATAACATACTCTTCCTAACATTTTAAACAGCTCTTTCCAAGCCTCAACAAGGTTCTATTTCTCGATGATGATGTTGTTGTTCAACGTGACTTGTCACTGTTGTGGGAGATTGATTTTTCTGGAAAAGTAAACGGCGCTGTAGAAACATGCAAAGGTGAAGATACCTGGGTGATGGCTAAGCGCTTCAGGACATATTTTAATTTCTCACATCCCCTCATAGCCAATAAATTGGACCCTGACGAGTGTGCATGGGCATTTGGGATGAATATGTTTGACTTAAATGCCTGGAGGAAGACAAACATTAGGGAAACATATCACTACTGGGTGAAGGAGGTAAAGTTTCAACCATTTGTCATATCATTGTTCAGTTTATTCTGTTGTAACTTCTCTTTCTGCAAAGAACCATAATGATCTTTATGTTCTTTTTATTTTCAACGAACTCCAAGTTGCTGATGAGCTAAGTTCATTGAGCTACAATTTGGTGGTAACAGTTTAATCTTTCTAAATAGCCAGTTAAATCATATGAACGAATTTTCTCCTATACTTTACCCAAACATCTTTTGTTCTTCTGAATTTCCTATGACATTAAGGTCCATGTTTAAGCCAAATGCGACCAGAATAATTATCTTCTGATAAATATTCAGTTTGTTAATTATTCAGAACTTGTATTGGCTACACAAATTTCAAGCCTATTTTTTCTTCTAACCTGCAGATGTGAGAAAGAAATATAAATGATCAAATGTGTAAGCTGATTACCTCAACATCATAAGTTGATGTTGTAACTGTACACCTCTGCTAATTATTATCCTTTCTTTTCATTTTCATTTTGATTGCAGAATTTGAAGTCAAACCTGAAGCTGTGGAAGCTTGGAACGTTGCCACCAGCCCTCATAGCATTCAGAGGTTATGTGTATCCTATAGACCCATCATGGCACATGCTAGGTTTGGGCTATCAGGAATTGACGGACCTTGACACTGTTAGGAAGGCTGCTGTTATCCACTACAACGGCCAATGCAAACCATGGCTGGAGATTGGATATAAGCACCTCCAGCCATTTTGGACAAAGCATGTAAACTATTCCAACAACTTCGTAAGCAATTGTCATATCTTGGAGCCACAATGATCACCAGAAAACTGGACAGCGTAAACATTTAGCAGGAAAGTAGTATTATAGATACAGTGATGGCTCAGTTTTCACTCAAGATACGAGTGAAGTTACCGAGTACATTAAGAATTCAGTTATTATAGCCGAGCAGCTAAATGGTTGGCCTCCTCGTAGACCTAGCCAGTTAGATGGCTGCACTTCTGGTGCCATGCATGATTCTATTCATTTTGTTAGATAGCAATCAGCATTTGCCTATTAAAGGTTGTTCTTCCAAGTGTTCTGGAGGGTTTATTACCCTGTTCTGGAACAAATGATGTTCTTCATATTGCTGCTAATGGAGCATCAGATCACACTGACCGGTCCATACTGAAGCCAGGATTGGATTGTCTCGAGAGGCATGCCGATTATCTTTTCTTCTTTTACTTTTGAGTTTATTGATTAATTTCACTTTTAACATTTTTCTGTTCTTTATTCGTCCTCTAAATTCGGAGGTCATGGATATTAACCGTAACTGAAGCCCCTTTTGAATATTGGGGAACTCTAGGATATTTGTCTTGATTCATAAGATATTGAAATGTGCAGTTAATTCTTTGCTTACAGTGCTTTTGTTATGTTGCCCTCTCACCATGTTGTCAATTGTCTCTCACTATGTGATCAATTGTTCTGTTTCAGTGTTTCTTCTCCAATGCAATTTGATCCCTGTTGCCAATATTATGTTGATATGTTGCACCAAATATTAATTCCTGCTTGGATCTTTTTTCTACAAATTCTTTTGTCAAAGCAGATGACTTGGTGCTTCCTTCCTAAGGGATTCCTACTTTAAGTAGAAGCTGACAGATCAATATTCTTAGGGATTCAACAAGCTACTGTCATGTGCTAAAGACAAGTCACCTATCTAAATCAATTGAAAAGGCACACCGTTCATGTAAAATGACAACTACACTTGGTGTTCTGCATCAAACTTCCATCAAAGAAAACATGGAATTAAAGTAGGACAACCTTCTCCAAGCCAATATGAAACATGGAATAGAGTCTCATGCTAAAACATCAATCACACATCTTATTTAGCTCTCCTGAAGAACTTACACAACTTATTTGATCCCATGGCCAAGCTGTTATACAATATAAATTTGGTGCAATAAATCATCCATCATTTACAACAGCAGGATGCACCATTGCCTTGTGCATCCTCTTCAGCTGCAAGCTTGAGCTTCAAAGTTGGGGAGTACTACAAATGCTATAGACAAGGGAGCAACATGCAAAGGGGAGCTTGCTGGAACATACACAGGATTCAGAGGTGGAATCTTGCCATCCTCAGTAAGCTCCAACGGTATTCCATTCAACAGCACTGTTTGGCTTAGATGGTCGCGGCCCTTCCCGGTCAGATGATACTCCTCTCTGCTTTCAGATTCAGATGATGCTTTTCTGCCCATCCAGGAGAGTACTCTCTTAAAGCTGTGGACGAAAGAATTGTCGGTTTGAATGTCTCCTCCCTCGGCAGGAATGGCATTGACATTGTCTCGGACGGTCACAATGAACTTGGTGGATTTGCTTAGGTTGATCAAGAGTAGAGTGACGCCTGCCTGTATGTATTGTGAAGCACATTAGAAACAACCGAGTCTTTAGATCGGTATCGACTGACTCCAGGAGTGCATTACAAGGTTAAATAGTAAAGATTATCGTCACAATCAGAAGGTTCTTCTTATGGATATCAAAATGAATAAATAAAATAAAATAAAATCTTGAAAGACAGTTATCTACTAATGCAAAATCAGTGGTAGAACACAGGATAGAAGTTTCCAAATGCTGCAATTCTTGAAAGAGCAATCTTTTTATCCTGAAGTTGTATCGTATCAGATGGCAATCGGTTCGGTTCCCACAAATTTCACCGAAACCTGACTATGTCTTCTCATCAGAACTCATCCCAAACCTGATTAAAGGGCATTCAAACTTCAATTAACTGGATCATGTAGCCCCGGATATCTGAAATTGGTTAGCTGCTACGCACCACAAACCCAAACCCAAACACCACTTGAAACATATTCCCCTATCTAAACTAAGGAAATCTGACTAAAGCGTCGGTTCGACTATCTATTCAAAAACCAAACTACTGTCATCATTGGTATTGTAATGAAAGTAAAGTAGTTATTGAGTATATCTGCAGCAAGTTTAATGTAAACTTAAGGTTTTTGAAAAACATCAGCTGCATAAATCAAGACAATATAGAAATCAATCAAGAATGGTGTCGATAGAATTCTGTACCTTTCCCTTCCTGCAATGACCGTATGCTCGCAAGTATGATGAGCCACTGATGTCGATGGAGAGAACTCCTTTCCCCATTAGCCGATGCCACAATAGTGCACTGGTAAGAAGACTCAAAGAGGATCAACTAGGTGACTTAAAATTTGCTCATGTTTCCAAGCATATGACTATAAGATAATTGGTGACTTGGATGCTTGCCTGTAGTAATCAGGATTTGGTGTGAGAGTGTGTGTGTCGAGGAGACCATAATTCCCTCCAATCAAGGTCTGTCTGCAATAGACCTTAGTGTTGTACTTTGATGCCATGCCCAGTTGATCCAAGTACCTATACTATGTCAAATAAGTTTTTTGTCTGCAATTTCACATGAAACTGGGGATGCAAGAAGAAAAAAAAGTAAATTACCAGAAGCTGTCGAGAAATTTATTTGACACACGACGACTTCCACTGTTGTAAGCACCACCAGCTTCTCCAACCCAAGCGGATGACCATGGTCCATGTCTTTCTATCGTAAGTTGGAGATTTCTGAATGTATCTGTTATCCGACTTAAATATTGGGGATCCAGTATCTTACTCTCGATACGGTAATCATCACCTGCAGCAGTCGAGCTGATGTTTAATCATTTATAATGTCTCCCTGTCTATACAGAAATTCCTTTGGTCATAAACTGCCCAATATTACCACCAAGGGATTCTGAATTATTGACGCAAAAATTTTTTGGCATAACAATGAGATCATTCAAGTTTCTAGTAGTCTTGTCTTCTTTAGAATTCCAAATGCCTTTCCTGTATACATGATTCTCCCGGAGGAGCAACACATAAACAATAGTTGTGCAATTCTACTTCTTCTATATTGCTATACATGAAAAATTGGTCTTACAGATGGCCTTATTTGCTCCATCTGATACCACGATGATCCAATCAAAAGGAAACATTAAAACTTTTAGTTGGCAAGTGGATGGTTTTCCAATTGATCAGAGGATGATGTTGCGGGAATAAGTATAATAATCCCTTGACTACAGGACTTTCTTTTATAAGGACTCAACATTGCATACTGTCAGGTGATGAGTTCATAAGCATGAAGATTTCATTTTTAGCACGAATTCTTATTCAAAACGGTAGAAGAAGAGAAGAGCATGATCAATACAAAGCTTAGATATCAAACAGAAGTCCAGTAACAAGCTAAATGTCTTATTTCTGGTTTAATAATTGGGAA
Organism: Musa acuminata AAA Group; assembly: GCF_036884655.1. NCBI lineage: Eukaryota > Viridiplantae > Streptophyta > Magnoliopsida > Zingiberales > Musaceae > Musa > Musa acuminata. The sequence continues at coordinate 44,095,668 of NC_088330.1, forward strand.
TAGCAATTCCTAGATTTGATGTTTGTAATTTCACCTAATAAATACATGCCAAAGGTAATGTGGTAAGGGAAACAAAGACACAGATAAATCAGATCTTTCCCATTTTCTTCTCTCTTATGTGTCTTAAGTCATCAAAGAGAATTCTCCAATGGACAGCGTCTTCTACATTCTACGCAAATTTCTACACTCACCTGGGCCAAGATTATATATATGATGTGTCAAAGCATTGACGACACCCCGACCTGAAGCTTGTAATAGCTGAGTATACCATTTTTGATCAAAGAATCCTCCAGGGGCAACTAGCAACGGTCGCATGCGTGAATTTTTATATAACTCCTTAAGAAGAGTTTGAAGGCCAATCAGATCTTTTGCATACTGTTCGGCGCTAACCCTTGCACTAACACCGCTTCCGCTCAATTCATTTCCTGATGCATCAAACAGGACACATTTAGGTTTTGGTAGAATGGATTTTCTTGCAGAAAAGAGTGTGTAGAAAAGACATACCGAATTCCCATGAATCAACCGGATATCCTCTTGAAATTGTGTACTTAATGAAATCACGAGCATTTGTGGAGTTCCAGTTACCGACCCACATACCATTGTGTACAGGGTGCCTCCCATTTAGTGCATTCAGACCAAATGTGATTATCGCCCTGCAAACACAAAATCACATAACTATGATCATTTTATATTTTTGATAACAAGAAAAATACAGACATTTAAGTGATATGATGCACGATACAGAATGTTATAATTTCAAAAGTACATATTAGAACTCAAATGTTATTTCCTAACATCAGGAATTACTTAGAAAGTTTATCAAAATGCAGTCATGGAATAAAGCAATTAATACAGAGAAAAAATGCTTATGTGGTTAGCCATTTTGGGTAGAGTACTTTGACGAGTCTGCTTCATGCTTTATGCATCTGGCAATTAATCGATCCAGGAATAAGCTAATATCTTTATGTAATTGACTACCATTCCAAATTTATGCTCATCACAGTAGCAATAAACTTATTTAACCCAACACGTCATAAAAGCATCTAATTTGAATACATGAAGCATGAAATGCAGATAATTAAACTAGATCTTGGAGCTGATATCTTCCTGATCAACTCATGTATGAAAAGAAAATTCATACATTTCAACGGTGATTGCTTAAACAGCTAAAAATGATGTAGTTGAAACAGATAAATTTGTGATCAGGCTTTTGATCGATGTCCAGATAATTTCAGATCGAGGTTTTGATCAATGTCAACTCTGATCCATCTCAATTTAGCATGACGAAAATGACAGCTAGAAGAAATAAAGAAACTTTGATGCAAACCTACCCCGTCCTCTGAAACAGAAGGTTTAGCTTGTCCCATCTTGACATGCTCAAACATCCTTCGGAGAAACCAAACAAACCACCGCTCATCTTGGAAAAAGGAAGACAGGGATGTCCCAATGTCGGCACACCATACACTACTTGGTCTTGCAAAGAGCCTCCAATTCTTATCCGCAAATGTTCAAAAGCTGAAATTTTACAAACAAAAACATAAAACGATATGCATGCTCACATGGCACAGTTTCATACTTTCTCAAACAGATCTAGTGGTAGTTCTTAGGGAACATCACATAAAAAAGAATAAGAAATTCCTAGCATAAAGGTGATGATTCAACTATGAGAATTAACATTTATGACATGTTGAAGCTAAATGCTGAAACAAAGAAGTCGTTACCTTGAATGGCATTAGATAGGAATGGATGGGTTAAGTCCTGCATAAACCATGGAACCACAAATTGTTGTTACTATTTCCTGCAGAGTGCAAAGAAGACGAGATATTCTGGACTAACTAGACGATACCGAAAAGAAATTTACCAGATTCAGAACTGACGACTGTCCCCATGGACATTGGTTATAGTTACACTTCTGAGGAGGCCACCAATCGAGCGTGGCACAAACAAAACTATCATCAGTCTCAGCAACTATATCAGATCCTTTGACTATGATTGTTACATATGGGGATTCCTCTGATAAAGTTCCACTGATGAAACAGAGGATAGAGAGCAGAAGCCGAAGAATCATTCCTCCGGATCCAAAGTTTTGATGCTCCGATTAAAGAAGAAACTGAAGAGCACAAGAAAAAACGAAGAGCAGTTAAATCAACAAACACAAGAAAATATGAACTGTTGTTATGTTACTCTTTCCCAAGAAAAAGCGAGTAAACCCATACTGCCTCGAATTCTTTGCTTCAAGATTAAGATAGACCACAAGAAATTATAGAGTATATCTGAAGTTACATGGGCTAATTAATCAGCGAAAGCATGGATACTTGAATGCTTGTCACCGAAGTCAATCTAAGAGCATCTAATTCCATCGCAACCCTTAAATTCAATGAACAATCAGCCAGGTGATGTTGTCACCTTAAAACATGTGTGAAATGTGAAAATCTAAACCTTCTCTCTCTCTCTCTCTCTCTCTCTCTCTCTCTCTCTCTCTCTCTTACACACACACACACACATACAGAATCCGAATCTTGAATCTCACCATTATGTGAATGGAATCAAGATCTGACTTTAGGAAAGGCCAACATCTTAAAGATCGAATCCTGAGAGCAACCAAGATCAAAGATTGGACACAGTCATATGAAACGGCACAAGATATACACAATAAAGTGGGCATTTTGTCGGAAATTTCGACCTCTACAAACAGAAGAGAAGAGCTTCGACTAATAAGCAACAACAGTATCGACCATCACAGATCCCAATCTTTCTAATCTTGGAAGATAAATCTAACAAAAGCTAATGCCAAGAGCTGCGAGTCGACTAACCGAAGCAATCGAAAGAAGGACCTCGCACCAAACCTCCGACGCAACCCAGCGCTTCAGCTGCTATCCTGATGGGAATCCTCGCATGCACAATAACAGCTTTTCTTATGCGAAAACTCGCAGCCTTTCTTCCTCTGATGCTTACTCTATCTCCGTCGGATCCCGACAAGATAAGTATGTCTCACTGCGGTAAAATGTGTGGGTGGATAGATCTTGCCAACTCGAATTAGATTCGGTTAATTTAGCAGTAGGTCCGAGGTATCTTTTTCCCATTGGTCCATTTAATGCTGTCCCATTATGACATCATAAGATATTTTCGTACAATAATATATTAATCAATCCAAATATTTTAATAAAAATAATCAATATTATTCTTAATCTCTAAATAAACAGTGAGCAGAAAAGAGAAGAAAAAAAAAATCCTTTCAGAATGTCTTAATATCGAAAATAAAAAATAAATAGATATCAAAGAAAGATCATTAAAAAAAAAGCTAATTCTCTTAATATCGACAATAAGCTCTTATTAAACTGTGAGCAGAGAAACTATATATATACATACATACGGAATATTTATAATATCTTGACCTCCTAAAAAAAGAAAAAAAGATTGATCTCAAGATGACAGAAAAAGGATCACAGAGGACAATATTTATTAGATTACTTGCATTTATTGGCCAAAGAGGAGAAGAGTTTGAAGAAGCCTGCAGTCGCTTCAGTAGCAGAGAATAAATACATATATATACACAAGAGACTTTTCAGAATGTCTTGATTCACAACAAGAATAGATACATCTCAAGATGAGAGATGTTAGAAGATCACTGGCATCTCATTAACAATCGACCAAGGAGAACAGATGGGCAGCTTTGGAGTCATTTCAGTGAATCTTGATCTCCACAACAAAAATTTTATGGATAGATTGACAATGTTATGACACTTATCATTTTATTAATGATATGGACAACTCTGCAGTCACTTTCAGTAGGTAGCAGGTAGCATCCAAAAAGGCATTTTTTTTTTTGTCTTTTGGTAGATAAATGTACACTTGGTTAAGGTTATTTTACCGAGGGAATAAGTCCAACAAATTCTACCTAAGCTCTCATTCATAAACAGAAGATATGCATGCCATCCAACTCTCGGAGGAATTCCACTTTCCATTGACCCTCTTTTTTTACTGGAATAGATGTGACTCACAAAAGCAGAACATGAAAGACATGTCTGTTCCTCATCCTGAGTTTTTGCTGGCTTGACTTTTGTCTCCCGTGTGGATCTGTTCATGCATACATACTCTTTTATGTCTCTAAACTTGAGTCTTCACTCCTGTATATTGACTGAAGACTGCCAACCACCATGATTAAATGCTCTAGATCCAATTATTAGGCACAAAGTCCCATTTACACTGTCCTCACTCCTCTTTTTGATGTTAACATTTCTCCTTTTTCTCATCTTTTTTGATGTTAACAGACAGCCAGCCAGCCAGCCAGTTATGCACACTTTCTGTGCAGAGGACAGGAAAATTATGTGATCAACAACACAGTACGAAGCCTGAGGCTGTACAAGGAGGCCAGTCACAAAGAGTACAAACAAACACAAGGATCTGTTCTTGACGAAGAGAATCAAAACCCTGTACAAACCTAGAAAAAGTTAAGGAATCAGCAACATCCTTGCACGTTTATAACTTCATACATTCTTGATTTCTTTCGTAAAAGACAAGGGTCACCCAAGCATAAACAAGAAAGAAGGGGAGCAAAGAACAAAAGAATACACAACTTATTTATTGTTCAACCACTAAAAATATGTGGATCTGATGAGTATGGAACATGCAACGTCCAATTATTACCCAAGTAGGAAAACAAGGGACAGAATTTCTATGAACAATTAATAAGCCTGTTGAGCCTATTCTCAAGTTTATTCCTGTTTCTTGATACATATGGAAACCTTCTGTTCGTTGCATATTGTTTTGCAATCCAATCTCCTAAAGATTCAATACCGCAGGTAGAAATTTATATGCCAAACAGTCGCCAAAACTAAGCATCACAAAGAATTCATGGAGCTGCAAGCGAAGCTCCTTTGCTTTCTTGGAGAGAGATGACACTTTCAAAAGCACCAACCAGGGCCTTCACCTTGCTCTTCCTGGTCTCAACAAGTTTACTTGCAGTTTCCTCGATCACCTGATTCAACAAACCTTTTGTGTCTTTCTTTTCCCGCACATCTTGATGTCTCAAAACAACAGTAGGTGCTCTCGATACAGGGGTATATGAGCCACCGGAACCTGGCCCTGGCCCACTCCTGTAGCCCTTTGTCTGTACATCTCCTTTAGAATTTTTCTTGTTGCTTGTTGTTCTAGCCAACCTAAATCTGAGTATTCTTGGAGCATTGTTCTCATGTTGCAAGCTAATAACCTTACCTCTGCTGAACTTTAATTTGTAGGCCGTGGAAATTTTATCTCCCGAGTCAACAGTTGCAGTTCTTCTATTTTTGCTCTGGATTTCACCCTTTGAAATAACACTAGACATTCTCTGTGTTACAGCTTTTTGCAAACCAGATTTACTCACTTCACCTAATTTAGGCCCAGAGTTGCAATCTTTCTCATCTGATGGATGCGAATTGTGCTTCTTCAGATTTTGCTTCGTAGTCTTGAGATTTACTTTCTCAGATTTCGGCTCACTAACACTTGACGCTTCTTTCTTCTTTGCTGGTTTTCCAGATCTTGTTTCATTTTTCACTTGGGAGGCAGGCCTCACATTCCTGTGTATCCATGACTTTGTGGTCGAGACTCTACTAGTATGAGGCTTCAGCGACCGAGAAGATAATGACTGGCCCAGTACTTTCTCCCTTCGATCTGGCTGACTTGAAACTTGGGTTATCTTCTTGTTCCTATGAGTGAGTCCTCCTGAAGAAGTTGATTGGGATGCAGCTTTAAAAGAGAGATTCTTGATTTTTATCGAGGTGGCACGTTGAACAGATGCATCATGGTCCTTGCTCGCCGATGTAGCTTTTTTCCTGACTACTCTAGGAATTACAGGTGTCATCCTCTGTTTAGTCTCTGGCTTGACAGAAGATACTGTTTTCCGTAGAGTTGGTGCAATCCTGCCATCTGGCCCCCCAGATAGATCGGTCTTCGCTTGCCTAATGACTTTAGGTCTGTTGGAAGCACCTACTACTTTGTTTGGTCTCTTGATCTTGTCCGCATCTCTCTTTGCTTTGACACCCATACCAGACCCACTTGCCTGTTTTCCTTTCTTAGATAATCCTTCCTCTTGATAGACAAATGAACCTGTAGCCATTCCAGTGGAACATGTTGCTTCTTGTTTCACAGCTATATCTTCCTCGATATATCCTTCTGCACCATTGGCATGTCGATTCCCGGCCGACGTCACATCCTCAGAATTCTCAGGTTTCATGCTTGAGAGTAAATCAGATGATCTGAGTGATCCTATCGATTCATCAGGTGATGTGTATGATCGGCAGGATGCTATATGCTCAGCAGATCCTTTGTCTTCCATGACAGTCATATGCATTGATGATGAAATCATAAACTTTATTATAACAGGTTCAGCAGATGATTCTTCCGTAGGTGCAAGCTCACCATTCTCAGTTGCTTTCTGAACAAGATTGATGCTTGCATTCGTCTCAGATGATCTTTCTGATCGATTACTTGGTTTCTGCTTGGTAGATTCATTGCTCGTCGAGACGAACGATAGGGTCATTAGCTTGATGCTAGTTGATGCATCTAATGTTTCATCAGCTTGACTTCCAGGTGAATGCCCAAGAAAGGCATCCATCGCCTGGTCATCTGAAGGAAAATTAAACTTATAACTTGAGGATTCTTGAACTGATCCATCTCCCAGATTTGCAAGTGAGTCAGAAATCTGAATTATCTTCTCTGGTGGCACATCATTCTCTTCAACAACCACAGGCTTCTTGGTGCCTTGATTTTTTTCCTTAGACACCACTGGCTTAGGATTTTCTTTCTTCTGCTTCTCTTGTTGGGTTGCAACATTCGTTTTATTATTTCCATCTTCAGATATCTCTTTATTGGCCAAAAACTTCTGACGAACAGGATGTCTTTTCTTGATTTCAAGATCATTCTTTTTTCCATACTTGCAAAAATCATGGCAAGAACTTGTAGAGGATCTGAGGTAATGGGGAAGAGGCTTTTCCTCACCTTCCGGAAAAGATGGTGAGGCTCTGGATTTCGTTTTCCCTGTTGAGTTTCTCCCTACGGAACTTCTAGGCTTTGGTACCTCAGGGGTTACAGGTTCAATAACCCTCTCCATTGCTTCTTCACTCATTGAAAACAGGGAAACTTAGTATGAGAAATGCAGACTTCTGCAACAAAGATAAAGTAGGCAAGTAAGAAAAACTCGAGTTTTATAAGCCAGCAACTGAACATCAAGAAATCAAGAGGAATTGGAGAAAAACAAGCACTGTGGTACCACTTTGTAACAAGACTGAAAAAGAAATTTTGTTGGAGCATGGACAAAAGCCTAAAATAATAATCTGTGATTCATGTTCTACCAGATGAAAATAAATGCTAAAATCAACAAGGTGAGAAAAAGAAGTGATATCAACAGAGCAAAATTTTTACGCTTAAACATAGAGAGAATGACAACAACAACGAGATCGTTTATGCATTAACAGAGTTGCAATTGATAATCAAGACATTTTTAGCACACTAATTTTTGCAAATCAAATATCCAGTAGCATTGAGGTAAGACCCTCCTGAGCAAGCATATAGGAGGCTCTTTCTTCTAACGATGCATACATTCTCAGAAATTGTTTTCAACCTAATCAGTAAATCAGCATAAAAAGAGTTAAGAAGGACACTTAATCTACTAACCCTGAACAGAAACAGAAGCAAAGAGACTAATACAAACACCCACCTACTTAATGCAAACCATATTGGGAAACCCTCAATTATATCCTACTGTATTTAAGCTGTAAAGAATAGCCACAATGTGTCGAATTTCCTAGAACACTCAATACCTTTCTCAAATGGTTTTATCCAAAAACACCGCTTGCAACTAAAAATATTTATGCCTTACAACCAAATCTTTGTATTGTTGCAGAACCAACAAGTAAACAGGTGATAGTATTAACAGTGTCTTGTATGCGTGTCCTCAACTCAGAAGCCATTTCATAAACAACTAGTGAGAACCAAACAGCCAACCAATATCTACTCCTCAATCCATGTTAGCTCTTTCTTTTAACATGAATTGTTATAGTTGTTATAGAGCACTGCTCACCATATGGGAGAATATTGGCAAATATAAATGCAGTACTTCAACAACTTGCATTTTATGTGTAATCTCACTCGTTTTTTAAGACAGTCGACCTCCAAACAGCTGCAAGCACAAAACTTATTTGGTTGCTAATTCTATATAAATATTGAGGGGAAAAAAATCTACATAAGAATGTTGCATAAAAATGACAAAGTAACAACTAATGGTATCTTCAAAACTACTGAATATAATTTCATCCAACTTAGAAGTATAGGAAAATTGATATCAAATTCTGATGTCTTGCAACCACCAATGTAGAAAAAGGAGAAATGGCATAAATTATATCTTTCAGTGGGGCATAAAAACGAAAATAGAAATTACTTCCATATGTGAATGAAGATAATAAGAGATAAATTGTAACATATGAATGTCAAACTTTTACAATCCATGATTTAGATAAAAAAAAAAGAAAATCATTAACACAAAACTAGAGAGGCAAGAATTTCCGAATCCAAACAAGTCCATCAACTTAAATTTCCTTGTAAAATTGTGAACTAAAACCTTCATTAACTCTAACAGAAGTAAGACCACTTTTGGTACAAAGAAGTAAAAGAGAACATCTTTGGCAGATGAATATGCGTCACTTTCAATTTCTTTCAACACATGCCCTTATAGGAAAAAAAATAAATCCTCAAAAATCTCAAAGGATAAATTCCAATTATCAGAATCTCTTGGTCATCCTCACGCCATCAAAAGAAGGAATGAAACTATAATTGTGTAAATTAGATGAATGAAATCTTCTTTACAATTAATTTTACCTCGTATTAAAGAAGAAGGAAGAAAGGTTTGATGCAAGATCTGTGTACGTCGAAGCAACGAACGAGTACGAACAGTCCCAATAGTTTACAAAGCTACACCACACCCTTAGTGTTCTACCAGAAACCGATTCAGATATCTAAGTGACAGCCATCAAGATCCAATCTCGGTACCACTCCCTCCACCAACATGAACAAGAACGCCATATTCCTTCTTGTCTCCGAAAGAAAAAAATAAATAAAGGGAGAAAACCATCATGAAATCAAGAACTCAGAAATACTCGACAGGAGAACAACAAACGGCATCAAATTCTTTGATTTCGGAGACTTCTTTTTGGATGCAAAAGGAGGGAAAAGGAGAATCATCTGAAAGTTGCGGCAGTCTGCAAACGCAGGTTTGTCGCAGAAATCAAGAAGAGGGGAGAAGGTCGATCCGGATCCAAAGAAAGACCGATCGGTGGAAGCGAAGCAGAGAAGGACTACCTCCGGATTACACGAAGACTATGTCTCTGCTAGACAGTCAGAGAAGCTGCGAAAGACTCGTCAATATCGCATCATTGTACGAATTCCGTGTGCTACAGCGAGGAGAAAAAGAGGAACCGGTGGATCCCCTTTCCAGGATCGTGCGCGCAACGGTGGCGTCTCGAGGAGACTGTCCGCTTGCAGCGTGCTTTCTTCGCCCGAGAGAAGTGCAAACAGACGCAACCCACAGAAAGAGAAAAGAGAAAGAAAAGGAGAAGAGACAAGCGATAGATAGGTCAATGGGACCCGCACCCAAACCTTCCTTGAATGGGACCCAAAGTGGTGAGGCCCATTCCAAGAAGATTAACCCCAAATTTGCGGTCCTGCCATGTGCCGTCATCTGATTGCAATTATAAGACTCAGTAGAGCATCAATTAAAATACTATTATGTCATCAAATAATCGAAGGATCATCAAACATATTAAGTTGAGCAATTGTAAGTTAGATTTCCAAAGCATGCAATCAATGCTGTAGCAAAACTTAACTCCGTGATCGATCAACTGCAAGGCGATTAAATCCGCTGCAAGATTAAGACAACCAAACAATCCAATCCATTTGGGATGCTCGACGACTCTGCATTCACCGATTTGATATGATGAAGTGTATGAACCGTTCCAGGCTATACCGACGGTGCCTACTCACCGACACAATCATTATAATATATATATATATATATATATATATATATATATATATATATATATATATATATATATAAAAGCGGTTTCCGTTACATATGTGATAAGCGAATCGGTGGGCGCATGTTTCTGAAGCGTTATAAACTTCCGTTATATTGGATGCGGTTTTATGGGCGTTATATTGTCGAAGCAGGGGAGGAGAGGGTAAAGGGATGGGGGGGCGAGAAGAGGAAGGCAGAGAAATGGAAGGTCTCAATCTCTATGTCCTCTTCCTATCCTTCTCCTCCTCCGCGTCCTTCGCTATATCGGTACGCTATTCCTTGTTTGATAGGTACGAACGGCTTTTTATTCGATTCTTTACGTGATTGATTCGCTCGTTTGCAAAGAAGTGTTTTTTTTTTATGGAAATGGCAACATTTTTTACTGTTTAAGTTGGTTTGAGTGGAATTCATGTGTGATGTGTGGGTTTGTCTTCTGAATTCTTGGTCTAGCTTCTTAGCTTCTTGGCCTCTGGTAAAAGTTTTGTAATTTCAAGCCGTTTATGCGCTTTTGTTTGGGACTTCACAGCAATCGGTGTAGTTTTTAGGATGATGTTGTCATCATATCAATTTTTTATTCTTAGTTTTCGTTGGATGTGATCGGAATTTGAGACATTGGAGCAAAATTTTCTGGTTAATTCTGTCACTGGTTTATTTTGGAACACGTTTTTAGCTTGATGGGTTATCTATACAACCGGTGATTTGTGTGTTGTGATTTGTTGCCATATGCCAACTATTATTAATGCCGTAGTTTAGTTTGTACTGTGTTTTTCATGGAAAGCATGAACCAGTTAGAAGTTTGGTTTATGGCTACAGGTTTATTAGATTTATTTGATTCACCAAATTAGACTTCAATCATTGTTTCTTTACTGGTCCATGTTGAAGCGGAGTTTAACAGTCAGTCTGTCTCTATGATGCAACTATATTAAAAGGAATACACCACTCATAAAACTTGGTTTTGTGTGGCCATGCTGGAGGAAATCCACCATAACAAGAAGGAATCTTTTATTTTCAGGACTGAACTGAATGCCATAGTATGCCGATTGGTAGTTCTGGACCTTTCTTGGTTTTTGTGTTTTTATTACAACATTGTAGATTAAGTGGTACGTCTGATCTGATATATGGAAGCTTGCTATTATAGAGTAGCGATCCAGACATGGCGAAGCTAGAGGGAGATATTGATATTTTAAGTCCCCCTTCCTACAAGGCTAAACTTTTGGTTGAAGTTTTCAAGTTTTCTCATGTTTACTGGATTTATCTTGTTAATAATGGTGTGGTTCAGCTGATGAATGATGTTTTCTTGAGAATCTGGCAGCAAGTTAGATATGATATTTTGCTCTTTGTTCCGAATAGAAAGTTGGTTCTACTGATTGTCACTTTTTCTTCTTAGCCATCTTTTTTTAGTAAAAGAGATATATATATATTAACCTGTGTTTGTTTTCCAAGTTTTTTTCTGTTACAAATTGTGGCCACAGGCAACATTAAGAAGAATCAAGTCAGGTCTAACATTTTGCTCTTTGTGCTGAATGTAAAGTTAGCTCTAGCGGTTGCCGTCTCTCTCTTCTGAGCACAACATTTTCAGTAATAGAAATATATCAACCTGTGTTTGTTTTCCAAGCCTTTTTCCCTGTTACAAATTGATAGTGATATATGAAGATTGTTACCACTGCAACTGATACGTATGCGGAAGTTTGTGTCCCTTCCTCAAGTAATTTTGATTTTGGTTCCAGATGTGCCCTTAATGAATAGCTTTTGCATCTCCGATTGTTCGCTTGCCAAAAGATGTCAACCTCATGATGCTGCCACCAATTCAATAAGAATGTGGAGTTTTGCTTCGAATGCCATAGCTGGAAGTTTAGGGTCCAGGAGAGATTTGTTGAAGCCAAGGCAGGTTAATCCTGTTTGTTCTGATGATGAAGCCTCTCCATGTGCCAGCAGGGATGAAGGTCTTGAATGCCCCATTTGCTGGGAATCTTTCAACATTGTGGACAATGTGCCATATGTATTATGGTGTGGGCACACCCTCTGCAAGAACTGTGTTCTGGGACTTCAGTGGGCTGTTGTGAAATTTCCAACTTTACCAATTCAACTGCCACTCTTCATTTCATGCCCATGGTGCCAGTTCTTGTCATTTCGGCTGGTTTACAGAGGCCAATTAAAGTTTCCACGGAAGAACTTTTTCTTACTCCAGATGGTTGAGAGCCTGAACATTGAGCAAGCAAGATGGTGCTCTTCATTTATTCGGGACTGCCAATCTATCTCTAATTCTAACAGTCGCTCATCCGTGGAAAGCAGTGATCACCATCACCAATGCAGCATACGGAGAAGCCCTCAGTATATGCATTCAGATAATTCGCGGTCCAATGCCAGTCTAACAAGTCTGATCGTTAGATGCTGGAATGTTGCGAATATCAAGTTGTCTCTGCGAAATTCACTGGCTTTCCTTGTTCACCTGATTGCAAAGTTCCCATTGGTTGTCATATTCCTTTTCATTGTGGTTTATGTGATGCCAGTAAGTGTGGGCATCTTGGTGCTGCATATCCTCATTACTATCCTGTTTGGTTTCCCTTCCTTCTTGATACTGTACTTTGCTTATCCTGGTTTAGATTGGCTTGTAAGAGAAATAACCTCATGAGTTGGTATGCTACCGACACAAAGATGTACAAATTTGCAGCCTCCTGCTTGTGTTTCTTATCAAACAGTAACCATTGCTGATATAAGCCTGCTGCTGTTTCCATTACCCAAAATCTTAATGACCATTTGTGAATATGATGATTCTTGAATGGGCTTCCATGCGGAGCCTTGGCACTTGCACACCTATTTATGGTTGGATAGCTCAGTTTCTTCAACTGTCGATAGATTTATAATGCCTCTGGAATGTAACGCAGAGATTATTTGCTTGTTCTTCTTTAAGGGATAATTTGGAACTGCACGTTATGGTTGAGTGAATGGATCTAATCTCACTCTGATCAAACACTACATAAACCATCCTTTGCCTTTCCAAAAAAGGCACGAGGCATGCATGTATTATATTTGCAATTTGATGACATCCACAATGCACTGTTTCTTTCTGAACAAATGTTAGGAGAATGCTCATTCTGCTGCTATATATCTGCAAAAAATTACACATGCACACAATACAATGAGGCAATAGTTGCAGATAATATCAAGGTCTAAAATCCCAGATATTTACTAGAATCCTAAAAGTATTCGTTTAGTGGTGGAAAAGCTACTCGTGATACTCATATGAGGCTACTGAAGTACTCATTTCAACCTCTCATTTATGATCCCAAGCATAAATCATTGCTAGCAAGGCCATGCCAAAAGAGTGAAAGTAAATTAAAAGAAAATAATTCAACAATTAGAGATTACAACAAAATCTTTAAAAAAAAACTTGTACTCTCTTTCTCTAATGATCTTCAACAATATTCAGCTGAACAGTAGTGTAACAGATTTTCTTATATAAAATCACTCTATAATATTTTCTTATATCAGATTACAGAGGATTCAAATGTCTTCTACAAGCACAAGCAGTACTTCAATTTATTTCCTCATTCAACAGCATTTATATTCCCAGAACATATGATTCAATCGAGCCTATGCAGCAAATATTCCACTTGAACTTCCTTTGTTAATGGCATGATCCAATTGCCATAGAGTTCGGCGACTAAACTAGGCTTTATTTTATACTCCGGGAGTGCTCCGTTCTTCTCGCCAACTGTAACCTCCTGCCCAAAGATCATTACCTTTGCCTCTACCCTTTGTTTGATTGCAGTTTCCACGGATTCGTATGTTAGAAGATGCATTAACTGATTACTGTCCTGAAAACAAAAAAAAATACAGATCAATAAGCTTAGGGTTATGAAGGCACAGGATAAAGAATCATACTTGTGCCCTTATTGCAGGTTCATAGACATCGGGCGACTCTCGGAATTTTGCCTCAGCTACAAACTTCCCATAATGGATTCGTTTTGAAAGAGCCTGCACAAAACAGTTAACACATGTCAATTGTTGATTAGGAAGGTCCTAGGACAAACATTACAAGTTGCACATATGAAGAACCAATAATGTCCAGATGGTGCTTCAACACAAATCTTTATCTTTGTTGTGAAGAGCAGCATCCATTTGCAAAATTACCAAACAAGTTTTAAAATAAAATTAACATTTATAAAGGGTCTAAGCAGTTGTAGCTACAATAGTTTTAGAGTATCCCAAAACTGCTTCTGAAGTCAATAAATTGATGTTTTACTATGCAGCATATTTAATTTTAACACCCAAAAGGATATTGTAGCAGTCTAAGATAAAGGCCAGCCGAATTCTCCCTTGGAATGAGGCCATAATGTGTTACTAAATGACATGCCACTTCTTGCATTAAGAAAAGGGTAGAAAGCACCCAAGATCAACAGAAATTGGCGGAAGAATGGCCATCACACCAACCTCGAATTTATACAATTTCACACAATGATCTCTCTCTCTCTCTCTCTCTCTCTCTCTCTCTCTCTCTCTCTCTCTCTACATACATATATATACATATGTATATATACATGTGTATATACATATGTATATACACATGTATATATACATATGTATATACATATGTATATATATGTATGTAGAGAGAGAGAGAGATCATCGTGTGAAATTGTATAAATTTGAGGTTGGTGTGATGGCCATTCTCTCTCTCTCTCTCTCTCTCTCTCTCTACATACATATATAGACATATATATACATATGTATATATACATATACACACACAAACATTGCACTGGACAGATAAGCAAAGTAACTTGGCAAACACTCAGAAACACATTGGCATTTATTTTTTAATTGCAATACAGGCATACCTGCAGACAGATTGTATCACAAACAGCACTTGAGCCACAATTGCCATCACTTCCTTCTCTAACCAATCTTGGGAGTAGATTACAAAAGTACATTTCCCATATCTTCTTGTTTATATTGATGGAATCAGCAATGGGGTGTAGAACCTAGATTAATCAAAAAAGAAAATCTGTAACCGTAAGATTATTACCAATATAATAAATTGCATAGCATAAAGTTCATTGCAAACATAATAATTAAATGTCGTTTGACATTAATACTAAATCCATATTTATAGAAGAATAACCAGATTAGTCAACCAACTTTGTGTAAGTTAAACAGAGCAGAGAGATGAATATGGAAGTAAAGCACAACTTTTATGTACCTAATATTAATTTTTTAAGGATTGTTTTCACAAGATCCTTCCATGGATGCAAAAAGATCAAAATCGTATCATGAATCAATGATGTCACAATGCATCCTCTTCACTGGTGATTAATAAAAAATGTACAACATAATAGAGAAGAGCACTAGTGAACCGACCGATAGAGCTAAATAAGAATTCAGCAATCAAGCATTCCATCTCAGTGATTCTTAATATGTATGGTTTCTGATATGCTGATTCGTTCTCGATCTTAGCTAATCCTTTGTTTATGTTAGTCCATTCAAACTGATTCATGAGCATTTAAAAAACCATCGGTTCCCTCATTCCCACAAGAAAAGAGTGACTGCATACATATCTTTTGCCCTTATTTCCAACTATGGTTCTCACCCTACAATGCCAGAACTTTCATCTATATATGATTTCTTTTGTTAGAAAAAAACTGTATGCTCTTCTTTATCATCATTATATGGTCATTCAATGTTAGGCATACATTAGCAAGTACCAGAGCACTGCTAGATATAGTAAATCAGTTTACCCTGCTTATTTCCGAATAAGAATAAGGAAAACCATTAGATACATCTACCTTACTATAGAATAATAATTAATGTAACATATATCTACCTTTGGATATCGCATAGGTGGCAACATGGGCTCAGGCAAACCATCTGGAAAGAAAGGATGCTCATCTGGGCTCTTGTACCTACCAACCTGTATTCAAAAGTGATCAACATGTCAAAAGGAGAATGGTAAAAGAGTTCGACTACTGTTAACTTTCTTTTCAAGGTATGGCTTACCTGCGCATGCAGTTTTTCGGTTTCTCTAACCATGAATTCGACCAATGAGTCATGGGAGCCATCCATGAATGAAGCATTTTGATCATATGTATCAGCATTGTAACAGTACAGTGCCCTCTCTAATAAATTAAATATAATTGTGTCCTCCTGCCTGATTAGAGAGTGTCGTATGCTCTCTAAGGTTAAGATTGCGCTTTGGTCTACCCTTTCTTTATCGACACTAAATAAAAGCGAGATCATCAAAGTAAGTCAGATGCTGGTATGTCGTGATGTCATCATAAATCTTAATAAGAGGCAAAGACAACTTGATACACATGAAATTGTACAAGCATACAAATCATTGACATCTTCAATGCACTCCTTATGACAAGAAGAAAAATCAGGTCCCTGCACATTATTTCTGAGTACCATAGGTAAACAACTCAGGTTTGCTTTATGTCTACTTTTTTTATATTAAGGTAGACTTACTGTGTAAATGAGGAATACTGCTTTTGGTTCTACTTTTGTTGGTTATCCAAAAACCCAGAAAAATCAACAGCAATCTTTTTGAGTTGCTCATAACCAACAGAGCACAGGATCATCATAGTTCCTTAGCGTTCCATGACCATATATTTCGCGAGTAGATATAACTCTAATCCCCAATAACAGAAATCAAGAGGAAGAAGCATAGACGTTGCCGATGCTTGATCAACAGAGAAGAAATATACGTAAGAAACAAGAATGTACCAACGGGTATGATTTCGAGGTTGCTTTCCCAACCAATCAATAATCCTTGAACAAAAACGCTTTACTATGAATTCTATTATGTGCGCGTGGTAGACGGAGATACGAATAAAGAATCAGCGGCATCACAAAACCTAAACCTGAAGAACGGAGCGAAAGGAGGCAATTTTAAGCTTCCTAATGCAGCTAGCAGAACCAGAGGAACAGAACGCGAAGATCCAAGTGACCGTAGATCCACATGTGAACATACTTTGCCCTAAAAAGACACCAACTTTGACCTAACACACGGGTAAAAACGGCGAAACCGGATCAAAGGTGGCAACTTTCTTATACCTGGAAGGAGAAATGGAGCTTTGGATCGAATGGAGCTTTGTCCCCGATCTAATCGATACCGAGAGAGGAGACCCCCCAAGGCGGAGCCTTTGCGCGGTCCCATTGCAGAACAAGAGGCTGGGTCTGGGCGATTTCAAGACCCGATGGGCGTTCAGAGAGGAAGGAGAGAGCTGGGAGAGCTTGAGCTCCATCGGGTAGAGGGGCAGACGAGCCTTCGAGGCGAAGGAAGAGGAAAGGAGGCGGAGGAGAAGAAGGGGACGCACAAGGGAACGAGCGAAGGCCAGGGGAGGCCTTAAAACGAGGTCACACCGACGGTGGGGGCCATGGTACATCGAAGAGTAGGTGCGGTAAGCGACGAGAGAACGGTAGGTGAGCAGGACTCGACTCCGTCGGCGCCGTCGTCACCTCGCAGCGCGTGTGACAGACAATATTTGGGGGACAAAAAGGAAGGGAAAATTGGTTTTCTCCAAATAATAAGCATTAAAAATATAAATATTTTTTATCTCGAGAATTCGTGAGCATTGCAGTTGGAATATAGGATTCTATCGCACATCAACAGTTCTAAATTAGCAAGGGATAAAGAATTTGAGAGCTATTAAGATGATTAAAGAAGATTTGTGCATATTGAGACGGGGTGAAAAAGATTGTAAGCTCCTGAGATGGTTAATAGTGTTTTGAGTCGAGAATTCTATTGCAGATTGGCAGTGAGATAATGGCATGGGATGAAAAGCTTGTGAGATTGCTGAAGGGAGTTCAGACTTCAGTTACAGATTGAGAGTAGTAATGCACTGACACCATCCGGAAGAGTTTTGTAAGCTACTGAGGAGGCTCAGAAGAACTGTAGTTCTGAAATCAGAGTTTTTCTGACAGATTCGCAATGATATACTGACTTGAGATAAAGATTAAAAAAAAGAGTCTTTAATCTACTGACATAGCTAAAAAGGATTACAGTTTTGTGTTCAGATTGACAGTGTTTATTTTGGCATAGGTTCAGAATTCTATCATAATAAATGTTCATGTCAGGATTCCTCCAGATGTTGGAAAAGGATCGGTTGCAGTCCAATTCTGGTTGCCTCCATCTTCAGGCGCTGTTTCTGGGAAACAGCTGAATACTATTGAGCATGAGATGTTGATCTCCAGATGTGGCAGGCAGTCCTGTCAGTAGCCAACCACCCATTGCTGCTGACTCACAGAAGCTTGAAGGGTTCCCCGAGAACAGAAGAGGCCAATGTGAGCTTTCTCATGGACATGCTTTCCGGAGCAAGAAGAGGTTTCCTTCAACATGCTTAGTGGGAAACCTCATTTCAGACGATAAGCTTTTGCGTCAAGGAAGAGGATTCATATGACATTAACTAAGCAGCTTCAGGAACAGTGTTTCTCGATAAGAACTCCACCACCAATCCCTTTCAAAAACTGTGCAAGACAGGTTTATACTTTCTCAGCTTTGGATATTGATAAGTCAATAGGTGCAAGCACGAGATCTCATCTATTGTCTTCTTGCAAAGAGATAAGTGATAAATTATTAATTTTTCTTATAATTTTGATTTTATATCCGAGGGATAAGAATGAATGCATGTATCTCTTTAAAGTATATTGGATACATATTTTTCTATTTCGAATGAATGTATATATCTCTTATGTCATAGGATGACTTCTCTTTTAGGTGGATGCATCGGAAGCCTTAAATACTTGTTTATCCTTGGAAGACACGTCATGGGGGATGTCTTGGATTGCATTGGACATTTTTAAAATTTTTTGATCCTAAAAAGATATATTGTGTGCAAATTAAACTTTTTGAGGTATAGTTGTGCCATAACCATGACAACTTTTAAAAGAGAAAATACGTCGGTTAACGACGTCCCTTATTTCACTTTAGTTTAGGGATAAACGATATCTATATCCACTTCCTTCAAAAGACTATATTGACTTTTTTACGACGAAACCATTTTAAATGTCAAATTAGTATGTATCCACAAATGACTAAAGCTCGTATATCTTGATTTAGTTTATTTATAATTATCGTATATTATTTTAGAGATTATTGATGTGAGATGTCGAGTGAATTCTGGGACTAAATTTGCTATATTGAATCCCAGGTTAATATCAAATACATGAGTAATGAGAAGAATCGAAGATATTGCAAAGATCCCAAACAAAAGCTGAATGCACATTACGAACAAAGGTCCCAAGTTGAGATGTAAGAGCAAAGGAACTAATGTTGCACATTTTTAATGAAGGAATGAATATGTTCATGCCTCCATCCAAATAGAGCTCTAAGATGCTGCTGTGTGTATGTTCTTCCATGTTTTGTGTGTCCCTCTGGAACCATTTCAGCATTGATACCTCATAGAAAAGCTATATAAGATGGCTAATCCACATAGAAAAGCTAATCTTGGCATTAAGACTTGTATTTATAGAAGGAGATGCTCATCCTTGCCTTTGGTGTAAGTGTTGCTTGTGGCTCTCAAATACAATAAAAGAAGAGTTATAATAGAAACAAATGAATGGAAGAAAATGTAAGTAAAGAAAGGGAAAGAAGTAATAGAAAGATCATTTTGAGTTTTCCTCAAAATCTAACAAGGAAAGAAAAAAAAGAAAGAGTGATATATATATAGATTTTTCTTGTGCTTGCAAACTACACACGTCGCACTATAGCCAAATCAACAAGGAGAGCACCCTCACACGCCAAGTCAGATTCCATATCGAGACATTGTTTTGTACGTCCCATCCCAAAGCTCGGGACGACGACGACATGAAGGTATCGTGTCAACCCTCGAGGATCAACCACCATGTCAACCCGCGTATGACTAACCCTCGTATAGTAGTATAAAAGTCCATGGCCGACATTCGATCGGAGAGGTAGAAAAAAAGAAAAAGAGAGGAACCAACTAACTTGCTCGTTAGAGGAGCCAAAGTCGGGAATCACCTGACGAAGGTCATTTTTATAGGAAAGCAGCCACCCTCGAGCTGCGAGCATCTTAACCTGGGAATCGCCATCTAGTATACAAAATCAAGTTGTCAATCACTCTAGAGACAGAGAGACACAGCTCAGCATAAACGGTGCCCGGATCGGCACATCGAGAAACACTGATCAACCCCCCATCGCAAGGGCCTGGCCGATCTCGGCATCCAACTTAGCCGATCAAAGACTCCCGACATCGACCCGTGGATCAGGCCATGCTGACTCATCAGTCACGACACATCTGTTCACCAACAGGTGTTGGTTGCACTCAGACTCAGCCAATGTATTTAGAGAGGCTGAAAATATTTCAGGTAGTCATAGAGGATTTAGTTGCTGTAAGAAGTAACCCTGTCAGTGTTTGCCTCCACAGTTCATGATAGAACACCAGTTCAACAGCACTGCAAAGACCATAAATGAATTGCTCATGCTGTTCTTGCCTTTTTCTTTCGTTTATGATAAGTTTTGGATTTGACTTGATCTTATGTTGGTTTCCCAGCAAGTTCAGTAAAAGAGTGCGTCATTCTTGGTGAGTGTATGTTGCAAGTCTGCTGCAGGTTCAGAGAAGTGTTAGCTGGATGTTGTGGGTGTGTTCTGTTTAGGTGTGTCTCCGAGACCACTCTCGAGTTCTCCAGATGTGAGTCGATGGATGGTTCATGCTCGGACTGCTGCAGATATGTGGAGGAGAATGCTTCAAGGTTCTGCAAGCAAGCTAGATGGAACACACGAAAAGGTAAAACATATTATCAGCAGGTACACAACACATGAAGCACACAAAGATGTTTTCATCTTGTGCATTGCCTGTTCTTGCACTTTTCTTTCTCCAATGGACATCTTGACTTTATGTCACTTTTCAGATCTACTTTAAAGAAGACTGAAGTCAGTAAAGAATGGTTGGAGATGCTTAAGTTCTGTCTTCTATCAGTTGGTGGGGATCATTGGAGGAGGAGTCTATGGACCTCTTTTCAGGAAAATTATACCAATGCTGACAGCATCATGCACTATGGAAAAGATGATTTTGTTTGACCCAATGAGTGGATTGTACTGCAAGCATTTTTGATTGAGCTTTGGATCTCCTTTCTCTGGTCACTGGAGTTTGGAAGGGGAAACAGGTCATTCCCACGATTACTCTGGCCAAACAGGGGAAACAGGTCACTGGATGTCCGTTCGTCTGTAGTTAGCTAGCTCTTGACAGGAAGAGGAAGAAGACTCATGAACCATCACCTCGTCAGTGTTCTTGCTGCAACTCTCGGCACATCATCCCTTAGTGCTACCGTTCATGCGTCTTATGCCCGGTTGTAGATCTTGGATTAAGGAACCATTCAAAGTTTTGTCAGAAAGGTACACGCCCATGATCTAAAAGAGACTGTGGAGCTCAAGATCATAAAGAGCTCTTACTTATGATGGTCTACGCCACCAATGCCCGGTGACTCCTTTTACTGTGTGTCATGTTCACCACATTCGACATCTCCTCCTGCAGAATCTGAGCAGTAGCTCAAGAGTTCACGGCGAAGATTGCCATCGAAGCATGATGACATTATCTACCCACCCTCCCCGAGTCTCAATCATATGTCCCAGAAACCACACAGCTGGCCGTTGCCTTCACGCCTTGTCTATGACTAAGCTGTAGCAGGTCATCATCTTAAACAGACACAGGACACGCAGCTGGATGAGGCTCGATGAGGATGTTGGATGTCCTAAGAGCCTTTTTTTGATCTACTGCGGTGATACGAAGCAGAGATGTTCATCATCCGAAGCAGTCCTTTTTCAGATGGCAACCCACACATGCATCCGAGGCCCTGTCGATCACCACCGAAGGACAATTAATTCCAGACCTAACGACGGGACTAAACAAGCGTTGCATCACAGCCACAGGAGTCTTCCATAAATACTAGTAAAAAGGCTTTCCCATTACCAGCTCCCCCTGTAACATCATCTAACAGGGGAGGATGGTAGAGGGAGAGGGAGACAGGCCTTGCAATGGTCTGATGTGGTAATTACATGCCATACAAGATGGCATTCCCACTTCCACCCAAAATGTGTTTGGCCTCTTTTGGGATGCCTTCCGTCTCAGTGGGCCCCACATCATCAGGCCACCATTTGGCAGCAGCAGCAGCATCAGCAACAGAACATAGGATCCGACGAAGACAAGAGAGAACCCATCACAAAATCTTGTCATAAATCGAGTGCTAAATCACCTTCTGTACCATAATCCAAGTGGTTAGCGATTAGAGGAAAGGTAAAAAAGACTGGGATGTTTCCTTGAAACTGCAGACGTCAGGTGGAAGGCAGTGGCGCTGTGTTGTTCTGCTTTTGTGTTGGGACGGAGGGAGGGAGGAGGAGAGAATCTCTGAGCCTGCAATGAAAATAAAATAAAAAATCCTATTTTGATCGCTTCTCCCGGAACCCGATAAAGGATACTCACTGGAAAGGAGGAGAAGGCAATCAACGGAGACACAGGGAGGTGGAAAAGGCAGAGAATCAAAAGACCAGATGCGGACAAATTTCCTGTCACTGTTGTTCTTAGAAGGTCGTTCGTTCTTGTGAGAGATTTTTCCTCTATCTCGGATCTCTCTCTCTCTCTCTCTCTCTCTCTCTCTCTCTCGTCTACCTTTCCTTGTGGCCCAGGGACTCGAAATCACTCGATCCGCGGCTGCGCCCGGTGCCTATGGCCAATTCCAGGTGCCCATTTCTTCTTCTTTAGCGCATTTCGATCCCAAAAATTCGATCTTTTTGGCGGAGCCTTTGCTGTTCTTGGTGGCGCTACTGTCCTTTGGCGTTGCTTGTCGTCTCCTGGATTGCTGCAGCCGCGGCCGGCGCTCGAACGGGCGGGGCACTTAGAGATTTGGCGTTTTCCATGGCGGAAGGCCTGCGGCCGCTTGAATTCTCGGTGTTCCGCGTCCTGATGCTGAATCCGCTTCAGCAATGTTCGCAAGCTGGATGGGGAGGACAAGTGATGTGGGCTGAGGTAATTTATTTCTGGTTCATCTGTGTGTATTATATTTTCTTGATTTGGTGGTTTCTTGACTTGGATTATGATAGATTCTTTGATATCTGTACTTTTGGCTTGAGGTCGTTGGACTTTTGCTATGTTCCTCCTTCTTGTTTGTGTGGATTTCCTTATGATGTAGGATTTTGAGAGCATGTTTTAACTTAATTCTTGTTTGGTTAGAGTGGAAGACATGTTTTGTCAGATTGTTAGATTATCTCAATTCATGATGTGTTTGGTTTAAGCCTCTTTCCTCTATGCCAATTTGCCTTTTTTTTTTTTTTTTTCTCTTTTTGTTGAGACGATGGATTTTCTTTGTGATGGTCTGCGGCGTGAGGATTGGGTTCAAAATAAACGGATTTGCTCATCTTAAGTTGCTGACCTCGAGATTAAATATCTCATGTACCTTCTCTGTGATTTTACAAGAATCTTCTTTGTTGTTACACTTTACTAATTGAAGTATCTCTTAATTCGGATTCGGATAATGATGCATGCGAGGATTTTGTATACTTCCTTAGGGTGCCGAAGCCTGAAGTTCAATTAAATTTGGAAAGTATACTTCCTTCTGCACTGCCTGCTACAAAATCTTCAGTTAATTGCTGCAGCGATGTCGAACAATTCTGCAATCAGCATTTGATGGGATTCACATCAATGTGGCTACAGTCTGTTGCTAATACGATTGGTAATTCCCAATGTCCCATTCTTTTGAGCTAGATTCTAGTTTCTATAAGCTTGTAGAGTGTTACTTCATGTAGGCAGTTGTTAGCATAAGGCTTTCTATCTCAACATTCTTTTATATAAATTCCTATGTATCATCTGTAGTGACAACTATGCTGTCTTTGCATGCTTTTCTTGTACCATAACCTTTTTAGTGATCTTCTATGACGGTGTCATTATGGGCTTGGGAATCATTTGCAAGTGTTGCAGTTGAACATTGTTGCTCCAGGCATATCTTATCTTTTCCTGGATTCACATATTCATATGTTTAGCTGCTAGATCTGCGACATATATTTGGGGCATAATGTTGTCTGATAATGTGGATGTATTTATTTTTTCATCATTAACAACTATTATTTTCTTTGATAATGTGGAGAAGGTGGTGGTTCATTTTATCCCTTTTCTCCATTGCAAAATTTCCATCTTGTTAACGGCCAGATGAATCTCCTAAGGGCGAAGGGATAACTTATGCCTTTATGTTGAACATGAAATGTACGTAAAATTTGCAAAACTGACATTATTGTACTAATTTATTTATGCCGAATGAAAGAACTTTTGACATTCCAGTGTTCGTCATTCTCTACTGTCCACTTTTTTCTTTTTTCTAGACAAGGAATTCTATCATGAATCTTTTTGATTCCATATTCTTGCTATGCTGACTGGTTTTACAACTTGCAGAAATGGCGACAAAAGTGCAGAGTAAAAATTACCTTCCAGGGTATCATTCCATGCAGGATATTAAGGAGGATGCACCAAGTAGTTGGTCTAGTTATTATAAGGACAAAAAGTTTAGCGATCATCTCTACAACACTTACGTGTCAAGGTTGACAAATGGACACTTAGAAGATGATAAAGAAATGATAAAGCGGATGATGCTTGAACATGAAGCTATATTTAGGAAGCAGGTAAAGATATTAATGTTCTTCAGATTTGTTTGAGAAAGAAATGATCTCAGGTTGAGTCAAAAATTCCATCTCAACCTGTACTATTCTTGGGTTGCACCTTATCTCTGTTTTTTGGGTGAAATGACTTGATTGTTATATCTCATCTCTGCTTGATGGTTTGGAAATAATAGTCTCAAAAATATAGTTTTGTTTACATCAAATTTGTGTTGAAGTGTTCTAGTCAACTGTCCTGGTCGATTTGGGTACATTAAGCTCTAGAATATGACCACATAGTTATCATTATTAGCTGAAATGAGTTGCCATTATGTCACAGATGGGATTTCATCATATATTCTGGGAGAAAACTTTTGAAGTCCGCTAAATTACAAGTTTCAACTTGAGACATTTCTTATCATATTTGTCGGTCAGGTTGAAGGAATCGATTTTAGCTGCAGATGGATTCAAAAAAAGAAAAAATGAAAATCCTCCTCGATGTATTCTTAATTAGCTTTTAACTGGAAGCTTTTCTTGTTCCAAACAGATATTGAAATGCATGTTGTATCTTTAAAATTCTCACCTGATTACTTATTTAGCATGAGGATAGGAGCAGTTAAAGCTTATTTTGCCTAAGAGACTCATTGATATGTTTATATGTTGATAAAATAATTAATATATGATAAATATCACTTATATGATTCAATCAAGGATAATACAGATTGTTTACCTAGTACATTAAAAATTAACATACTCTATTTTGACTTTTGTCTTGCTTTTGCAGATTGCCTCAACTCTTGAATAGTTTTGATTAAATGATTTCTTTTACGAATGTATCCCTTTCTGAAGATTTGTACAAATACCTAAATTATTTTGTCTGGTACTCTCTTATTTGGATAGTTCGTTTGCAAACTCTAAAAGGCAGAAAGTGCCCGCTGCTCCTGTTTTTTACAACTAGAGCATTTTAATATATAGATCAAGGTCCAGAACCTGATGTAGTTCAATCTTGAGATACTACAATGTAATCCATCTACATTTTCATCCTAAAATATAGATTCCTGAAAATTCTTCTTTTTGATTCTGGAATAGGATAGCCTTTGGTAGCTATTTTTATCCCACCAAAGTTCCAACTTCCATGTTATTATTCACTTCCGTTTGTTTGAAAAATCCACTATTTTCTGTAGCAATTGTACTTACAAGTTAAAGAGGAATGCTTATTTGGAGGAGACTTTCTGTTCTGTTTTTTGGTTAAATATTGGTCTTAAGTTGTATAGGGTTAAGGAAGTCGAAACCAAAATAGTATAGCATAAAGGAACCTGGAAAACAAGATTGTTATCGGGAAGAAGCAGGCCCTCTTCCTTTTTCATCTGATATTATTCCAGAATTAAGCTTAGCCTAACGCTGCAGACTGAATTACCTATAAGTTTGATTGCTGTGCAAGCACATGCACATGCAGACTGTCCAAAACAAGAAAACAAAGGAATGCCATGCATATGTCACCACCCAATATTCAACTGTACACTTTATGTAGATAGGCTGCACTTGGAGAGGAAAGCAAATAAACATATTTTGCCTCTCTTATTACTTTCAAGCTTTTGATGTGTTCTTCTGTAATAATTGTTGTTTCACTTGCCATTCAGGTCTACGAGCTCCATCGTCTTTATAGAATACAGAAAGACCTGATGACTGAGATTCAAACTAGAGGGTTTTATGGATCATCCATACCGGCAGAAGCCTCACTATCAAGTTCTCTTTCATCTCAAATGTGTTCTGAGTGTAGCCAAAAGATACCACAGATGTCTCACCTTACTGTAGGAAACACCAGTCATGGAAAGACACATTTTTCAGGCAATGGGAGGTCCCACTTTAGTGTCACAAGGGAAGGCAGCACTCAATCTGATCAGATCCCATTAGACAATGGAGTTTTACTAAAGGACAGCAAGGCACCTGACCACAAACCTCAAAAGAAAAGAACGTTTGACCTTCAACTTCCAGCTGATGTATATATAGACGTTGAAGATACTGATGGAGCCGGGCAGATGAGTACTGTTGAGTCATCACATAGTGCTAGTATTTTCAAGAACAGGAATTGCTCTCTCTATGAGAATGATGTGAAGCTCACTCTAGGGAATGCTCGCACAGAAGAACATCAGATCCCAAATTCACCGACACAAGTTGGTATATCAGCCTGCAGCACAGTTGATCTAAATAAACCTACAACAGAAATATGTTGTGAAAGTCCAGAAAATTCGGCTTCTGTTCAATTATTTGGCTTGAAGTCTCGCAGCGAACGGAATCAAGGGAACCATTCATCTACAAAATCGAAGACTAGTTTTGTTGAGAGGCATGGCAAACAACAGACTACTTCTGACCTCTTGTATACGGATGGACATACAAAAAGAGAATGGCCAGTTTTCAATCATGAACCTGGTAATGTTTTGATCTCCTAAACTTGTTTACTTAGTCCTAATTTTTTACTTGGCCTAAACCATCATATTGATCAGATATCTTGTTTGAGTAGGCATCATCTCCAACATTTGTCAAAAAAAAGAAAAACAGACAACCTTGCATATTTAACTGTCTGCATTGGAGGCTTGTCTTCATGAATTTGATTGCATGGTTACTATAGACCATCTGTATGCAAAGATGTCATGTCTTCTCCAACCAATCACGAGCCTGATAGGTTGCATTAGTAGCTGATAACCAGCACTATCCTTGCTAGCACATTTATAAACATGTACATATGATGGACATACACTTCATGCGACCGGCATATACGGTGTGTGTCTATTGGTGGATTGAACTCATGGGACTGACTATGAAGAAAGTTGAAAGTAAATGAGACAAACATGTTTCTTGTGATCCAATTGTTTTTTTAGAATATCACTGCAGTATGTTAAGTAATTATAATATGATAAGCACAGAATATTCAGCCAAATTGTACAATTTTTTAACTGCATAATATTTGTTTATTGATCCCCCCAAACCCAAATTGCTGGCAGCGTCGTGCATTGATCGACCTTTTTTAACCAATTGTACAGTCCTTTCATGTGCAACCAAATGCTAGTCTGCCTATCCTTTTGTTTTTTATTCTGTTTTCACTGTTATCTTTTTTATTGTGTTAAAGCATAATTTAGATCCTGCTTTAATATTTAGCTAGTTATGCTTTCTTAATTGCTGGAGACTTTTTTTTTTTCTCATACTCAATATTTTGGTAATTTGTATACAGAAAAAAATAGGAGCACTCTGGATTATTTTGCTCAGGTTCCAACATTACAAGTGAACACTAAGAAACGTCACAATTTCTTTACATTTGACCATAATAATCCAGAAACACAGTCTAGAGAAGAGCCAACTCACAATATCCATACATGTCCGAGAGTGCCTCATTTTGCCTGCTCAAATCCATCTCTGATGTCTCCCTCGATGCCTTCTACAATCACAACTCCCCAGGCCGATTTAATCAGTTGTGCATCTTCATTTGTTTCATCTTGGAGAAAACCTGTTACCAGCATAAACAACACCCCGGTTGCGGTTCGAGCTCTTCCATGCTTCAGTGGGTCATCAAACTTCAGTAATGAGAGCTTGAGTTCCAAGATAGATGTCACTAGTCAAAAGCGGCCAAGTAGTAGGAACCTGGCCACAAGCCTAGGTTCTGGTGTTAGGGTGCCTCACAAAAATGGATTTCACCATGGTCTTCACCTGGATTGTAATTCTGCACAACATACAGAAGTTGCATTTTGTAAGCCATATCAGATTGATGACAGTAACAGAGATCTTCATGATCATTTACCTAGAGACTACGTAAAGTATTACCAAAGCAGGGATTTGAAAGTCCCAATAAACCTGAACCTGAATCAAGCGTTTCCAAGTGGTACTGAAGATAGGCTTACTCTCAGACAAGAAACAGTTATTTATGTTGATGATAAAATGCCAGGGGATCCATCATGTCTCAGAAACAAAGCATCTTCCAATGAGTCTGTTAACTTGAAGAAACATGACTACAGAGAAGATTGTCAGCTCACTTCCAGCTCCAATGTTGCTTCTGAAATCCAGAAGAAAGAGGAGTTAGAATTTTCTGTATGTAACCTACAGGAAGTCGCATCAACTTCACAGTTTCAGTATCACGGAATGCAGGGAAACTTCGTTTCTGGTAACAATGGGAAAAGACTTCTTGGTTTTCCTATTCATGATACAATTCAGCAAAGCGGCATATCTGTTTCTATCCAACAAATGGAAAAACATTTTACTGACAATACTAAGATTCTGAAGAATGATATCATTGACTTGACTTGTGATGCAAAAGCAGTGAATTCACAGGAAAAATTCCACAATAGTGATTCGGTCACCGAAATGTGTGGCAGAAACAGAGGTGCAAACTTAAGGAAACACATTAATCTTAATGCTGAATTTTCATGTACAGATGATCCTATATTTCTGGAGGTATCACCTCAAGATGAACTAGAGGTTCAGTCATCAAACTCTATTCCAACTTTAGCTGCTAAAATTGACATTGATTTTGAAGCACCCATTTCCCAGGTTGAAATGGCTACCGTAAGTCCGCATAAATACATTCCGTCAAGCAAGAAAGGTGTCTTAAAGGAAAAGGTCTCTTCCAGTGGTACACTTGATAGACTGGCTGCAGAGAATTTAGTTGCCATGTCACTTGAATGGAATGGCCACCCAGATGAAATCAATTCTCACCTGCCATCTCTGCCTCGATTTGACACCTTGTGTTGGTTTGCTGACGTATCCTGCAACGCAGAAAAGCGAGAGCATTTGGGTGATGAGGGAGATGATGGTACTCAATTTTTTGATGATGATGGTCTGGATCTCTTTGAGGCCATGACACTGAAGCTCCAGGAAACTAAGATGGATCAGTATTGGTATAGATCAGAGGATCTCGAGAGCAAAGATGGAAAGGAAGACAAAAAAGATACAGGTGCAGCTTCACTGCTTTTCACAAGGGCTCGGCGTGGCCAGGCAAGAAAGAGGAGGCAGCGGCGGGACTTCCAGAAAGATATCCTGCCGGGTCTTGCATCACTGTCAAGACACGAAATAACAGAGGATCTTCAAACTATTGGAGGGATGATGAAATTATCAGGTATGCATTGGCAGACAGGTACAGGTTTAACCAGACGAAACATGGGTCGAAATGGAGCAAACTCCCAAACGAAGGGAAGGAGGCAGCTCGAAAGCCCAGCCACCGCCACCGCCACCGCCACCGAGGAGGTTCGAATCAGCCTCCATCCACCATCACAACCCAGCAACTCTGAGATAGGAGTGGATGGAAGAAGCATGATTGGATGGGGAAGGACGACAAGGCGATGCCGTAGGCAGAGATGCCTTCCTGGTGATCTTTCTGCTCCTTTGACATAGGAAGGAGCATCATATTTGCTGTGCTTGTTTTATAGAGGAATTCAGACTAGTTTCTTTATGGCACAGATGGAAGATGCTTGTTCATGAAATGTGGTTTCATATATGTCTATTGATTCTGATTTGCTCTTGGTCCTACTTATAACAGCTTGTACATTCCATAATAAATGCTGCATCATACCACATGAAACAGCCAAGAACATGCAACTGAGGGACTAGATTTGTTAGGAAGATCCCATGAAGCCTATGCTTCTTTATAGTAGGGAACACTTGAGATGAAGTAATGTTCTACCTCCCTCTTCTTTTATTTGTTGCTGTTGCTATGGTATGTGTTCTATGAACTTTGTGCTAAAAGAAATGCTTTATGATTCCCATTTTTTATGACACTTTTTCTCATCAAGTATAGATTCATGGATGTTTAATTGGCTAAAAATCATGTCTTTTCATTACTTATGGAGAGAATGAGTACATGAATATATTTTTTACGAAATAGATTATTTTCAAATTGCTTGTTATAATGGTTCTAGACTTGCATTGATGTAGCTTAATCAATCTCAAATATCCTTTAATATCTTAAGGTTCCTACATTTATTATTATTTTTTTTTTAAAAGAAAATTTTCTAATATCGATCCAAGCATCTCTTAACAATTAATTAGAGAAATTTATAACTTCAAAATGATTTTGGATTCGTTTCTATATATATATATATATATATATATATATATATATATGTGTGTAAATCATTTATGAGCAGTATGTACGGAGAAAAAGACAATTAAAATTGGGAACCATGTTAAGAAACCTGACTCAATTATCATTGGGATCTGGTCCCAAATCCAATTGGAATACAGCATGTCCCGTACGGACAAAAGCGATCGGGCCGAGCCTTTTCACCGTTGCATCGGCAGTTCCCGAATCTTGATGCCACACCCGGCACGTCATCCATTCGGGGCCCAGTGTTTTTTATTATTATTTATGAGCAATTCTGTACACCCGCACGGTGACTCGCGGATCAATGTGGAGCCCGCCTCGGAACACAGGGGTGATTTTGTTCGAAAAGTATTTTTTGTTGGTTTTCCTTGGAACTGGAAGCAAACAAGGGAGTCCCCACGCGCCAACGCACGTGCGGGGACCGTCGCATCCCCATGAGGTCCCCTCCTTGAACGCGCGATTGCTCGACCTACCCGTCTCTCGCCACCCTTTCGGTACCCGTGCGCTGAGTGGTGAATGTGCGTCTCAACCGTGAGTGCAGACCGAGTGCGTACGTCCCCGTCTGGGGGTACGAATGAGGATTTCATTTGGTAAATTTATGAAGCTAACGAAAGGGCCCCACGCCAGGAATCGGGTAAAGACCCGACACGTCAACGAATGCAACGCGCTGTTAGAGGTTCATCAGCTGAGCTGGCCTATTTAGCCTCCTAATCTCTGGGGAAAATAAAAGGATTAAAAGAAGGAAACGTAGCAAGGAGAACGCCGCCGTTAACCACCTCCAAATCGCCGATCTCCCCTCCTCTTCCTCTTCTTGCCCTCGTGCTATTCTGAAACCCTAACCGATCCCCGCGTTCCCCCCTCCCAACAATTCTATCCTATTTCCTCTTTTTGCCTCTCGGGCACTCTGGTTCGCCCCCCTGGTCCCGTTTCTTGATCCCGTCTTCGCGTGGCATTGGCGCCGGCGTGGTCGTAGGCCGACGGAGACCTCGAATTTGGATCGGACGGGCGGAGCCACGGCCGCCGGTGGCGGCGCCGGCGGATGGCGCTCTTCAGGAGGCTCTTCTACCGGAAGCCGCCCGATCGGCTTCTGGAAATTACCGAGAGGGTCTACGGTAATCGCTTTCCCTACCATTTTGCACGTTTCTGATCCTGGAAGCTCGATTCTCTATGCGCGTCTTGCCCGTCGTTTTAGAATGAGGAAGTGACCAATTTATAGGGCTTCCATTTCCGTTATTGACGAATGCCAACCTTTTTTGGTAGTTATCCCGGTGCTTATATGCCATTGGAAGTCTTTCTGAATTTGTTGTGAAACCGTGGATGTCCCTTTTCGTGTGAACACCTTGGAGCAATTTGTGATTTTTCGTTATTTTCGATGTTATCTGCATTTATGACACAACAATCAACGTGCTTGCCGGAGACTTTGAGTACTGGAACCTTTACGTTTGTGCAACTTCCATTTCAAGTGGGGTTAAGTCGATACTACTTGATACTTCACGACAATGTTGCTAGTGTTTTGGCTTCTTGGTTCTCTTTTGAAATTTTTTGCATGCACTAGATCTCTCCACTTGCTGCTTCAGAATGGTGGCTAGTTCTTTCTTTTTCTTATTGAAATCCTTTTCGTGCATGAATTTAATTAAGTTTTATTTGAAACTAGTCTCATAACCTCAGATCTAAATTGGCTTTTACTTATTATTCGTCTAACAAGCTCCCGGCTGCCACACACAGATTATGAAAGTATGCTTATCTTGTCGTTTGTTCTTTGACAATTAGAGATTCCACCCAATTGACTCTTTGCACTTGCAGTGTTCGATTGTTGCTTTTCTTCGGATATTATGGAAGAAGATGATTACAGGAAGTACATGGATGACATTGTTACTCAACTTCATGAGCATTTCCCTGATGCTTCATTTTTGGTAATCAACTTCAAGGGTGAAGTCGAGAGCAAAATTTCAGATATCTTGGCCCAATATGGCATCACTGTCAGGGGGTACCCTCGCCATTATGAAGGGTGTCCAGTGCTTCCTTTGGAGATAATTCACCACTTCTTGAGGTTATGTGAGAACTGGCTAACTTTGGAAAGGCAGCAAAATGTCTTGCTAATGCATTGTGAGAGAGGAGGATGGCCTATTCTTGCATTTATGCTTGCAAGTCTTCTGCTTTACAGGAAACATTACAGCGGGGAACAAAGGACTCTGGAAATGGTGTATAAGCAGGCTCCGAAGGAGCTCCTTCAGATTTTGTGTCCGTTGAACCCACAATCTTCGCATCTTAGATATCTCCAATACATAACTAGAATAGGCAGTGAGACATGGCCTCCGCAGGATACTCCTTTCACATTGGATTGCCTAATTCTGAGAGTTATTCCGAATATTGATGGAGAAGGGGGTTGCAGGCCTATAGTACGTGTCTATGGTCAAGACCCTCTGTTCCCAGCTGACAGGAGTTCTAAGGTTCTTTTCTCGACAGCAAAGACAAAGAAACATGTTCAGCATTTCAGACAGGTAAACCTTAATTCCTGGACTAAATGATGCCACTATTCTGAAAAAAATAAAAAAATTAGTTTCTCTGTTTCTCATGTAACTGCAGGCCGAGGATGCACCGATAAAATTAAATGTCCGCTGCTGTGTTCAAGGTGATCTGGTCCTTGAATGCATCAATGTGGATGAGTATCTGGAAGATGAGGAGCTAATGTTCAGGGTAATGTTCAACACGGCCTTTATACAGTCTCATATTTTGCTGTTGAATCCTGAGGATATTGACATTCCTTGGGAAGCTGAAGACCGCTTCTCGAAGGACTTCAAAGCAGAGGTAGGGCTGTCTTCTTTTACTAACACAGAGGGATGTTCTATTTTACCCATACTGTGGGGTTGAAAGCACTTCGTTCCTGAACCAGGTACTCTTTTCAGAGTTTGATGCTGAGTCTGATACTTCCACGGGAACAGGAGCAACGGATGAGGTTGAGATGGAAGTTGGCTCAACAGAGGAGTTCTTCGAGGCAGAAGAGATCTTCAGCAGCCCTGACTGGCATGATGGACAGAAGGATCTCGATATTCAGACAGCTGTATTTTCAAACACACTAGAAACTTTCAGTCCAAGATCTGAAATGTCAAATCCTGAAGCTGATGGACGGAGCCAGTTAGAATCTTTTTATTCTGAACATGTGACTCTTGTGGATGAAGAAACTCTGGTTCTAGATTTACTTACAGGGGTAAGCATGGACTTAGACCATGCTGATCATGAAAATAACCCTGGTGTAAAGGCATTGAACACTCTGGATGATATGTTTAATGAAGCAAAGAGCACGACTTTGGCAGGTGAAGAGAGTACATCAGACAACTCCAAACAGGATACTACTGACAACATTAGTCTAGCAGTTGAAGAGATAACCTCATCAGCGAGTAGCAGTTTTGAACAGGATAGAGTATGGCAAAGGGCAATATTGACTTCAGATCATGTGGCTCATGAATTAGGGGTCTCATTTTTGGCAGATGACCAAATGAGCAGCCGAAGTGTTAGAGATTCAATAGAGGATACAGGGAATAATTCAGATGAAGTTAGGTGCAAAGTAGAAATGTGTGATGTCACAAATAATACAAGAAACTTTGCCACTGAAAATAGGACAGATTCTGGGTTAGCATATCAGAGGTTGGATTCTGATATTGAAGGCCAGAATTCTGAGAAGCTCAAGCATCATATGTCAAATGAAGCACTTACAGTCGACATTGGACAATCTCCTTTCTCAGTTTTATACAAAGAGAAGGATGAAAAGCCGGAGCCATTAGGCAATTCCATAGAATTATTAAACAAAAGGACAATATCTCAGTCATTCCATCCAAGCCGAGGCATCGATGCAATTTTGGTGGATGCATCATCTCAACCTGAAATTCAATTTGCAGGAAAAACTGTAAGTACATCCAGAGTTACTGCTACAAGTATGACAATAACTGGTTCGTCTCCATCAGAACCATTGTCACCACCTTCAATTGAGGCACTTCTTGAGGCATCATCTACTCCATGTACAGGTCCTCTTTTTGTTTCAATACAACCATCCAACTCACCCACTCTTTCGGTTGCTTCACCTCTTTCATCCACACCTCCACCTCCACCTCTGCCTCCACCTCCATCTTCACCACATATATATTCACGAATTAGGAGAAAAGTCCCTCCCCATCCATCATTGCTTGCCTCCTATGGAGCCTTGTCATTTGCTCTATCTCGACCTTTACAAATACATGATGTATTCCAAAATCCTGACCAACATCTTGGTCCTCAAATGATATGTGATTCTGTTGCCATAAGTGCTACTTCATCTTCACATTTACCTCACCAACCTCCATCCATGCAACTAGACTCTTTGTTGTTGCCTCCTTTGTTACCTTCTCAAGGCCAATCACTCCCTTCACCTCATCATCTGTCTCATTCATCGCCACCTACAGCTATAATACCATCCTCCAACTATCCCCTAGAACTTTCCCCTCCCCTTGCTTCAAGGACTCTTTTTCCACCATCCCCTCATTCTAGTAACACCATATATGACCCTTCATATCTCTCGTCAACAGAGCCTGAAAGTGGATTAAACAAAATCTCTGATCCTTCTCCCCCTACCTCACTTCCTTCCTCATCTCCTCCTGGACAAAATGTTGACATATTCATTTCTCCTCTGTCAAATTTATCCACAAAAAAGGATCCATTTGATCCACCACCAGTAGCTGCTTCACCACCACCAAATACAATTTGGCATAACATACCAATGTTTGCTAACATTACACTGTCTGATCCACCTTTTACTCATGGAGGTCCCTCACCAACATGTTCACTCCATGATGCAAGCAAGGAAGTTCTAGCAGCATCACAAGATTTTGCATCATATTCATGTTCTCTACAACTATCACCATCTAAGGCTATATGTAAAGGCGTTCCACCTCCATCTCCACCTCCTCCCCCTC
The DNA here is from genome assembly GCF_036884655.1 of Musa acuminata AAA Group. NCBI lineage: Eukaryota > Viridiplantae > Streptophyta > Magnoliopsida > Zingiberales > Musaceae > Musa > Musa acuminata. The sequence continues at coordinate 44,131,346 of NC_088330.1, forward strand.
ATCCGACAACTCCACCTAGACCTCAACATCCACCTCCTCCACCACCTCCATTAGGCCTCCCTGAACCACATACAAGAGCAACACCTCTAACTTTATCCCCACCTCCACCTCCAACAAATTCCCACAGAGCACATATAAGAGTTCCTCCTCCACCTCCACCTCCACCTCCATTGTTCCCTCCAACTCTAAGAGATCTCCCTAAAGGACATATAAGATCTCCATCATCCTCTTATCTGGAAGTTGACAAAAGCTCATTGATTTTACCAACATCTCTACCTCCTCAAGCAGATGAACATGGAATTGCTCCAAATCCAAAACCATTCACTATAGTACATGAAACAACCACACCTGCAACCTCTTCTCCCATGGAACATATAATGTCTCCTCCACCACCTCAAGGAGCCTCACTTCGATTGCCATTAATTGGAGAAAATGGGAAGGCTCCACCGCCACCATCTTTTCTTGAAAATTTTGGGCAATCTCCACCTCCACCATCTCTTCCTGGAAGTTATGAACGACCTCCACCTCCGCCACCTCCACCACCTCCCCTTCGATGTTGTGGAGGAGCATCTTTGCCACCTTTACTTGGAGATACTAGTGAAGCACCATCTTCACTATCATTCGTTGGAGCATTCGAGAAAGCTCAAAGCCCACCACTTCACCCAAAAGATCATATGCAAGATCCACCTCCAGAACCACCCCCTCCGCCGCCTCCCCCAGGAGGAGGTCTATTTGCTCCTTCACCTCTATTGCTTCACCTTAAAGGAGGTCAGGGAGGCATATCCATTCCTCTACTTTCGGCACCTCATCTTGGAGGACACCATGTAGGTGTACCTATTCCACCTCCACCACCTCCCCTTAGAGATGTGATCTCTCCACCTTTACTATCACACCATAGAGTTGTATATGCTCCTCTATCTACCCGCGGAGGTGTATCAACTGATTCGTCTTCTCCCATGGTTCAGAGAGGTGTATCAGCTCCTCCACCTTCGTCGTCTCCCTCTGGAGTTGTATCTTGTCCTCCACCTCCACCCCCACTTCCAAGTCCACCTCCTAGTGATGTATTCATTTCACCTTCACAGCCTCCTTCTAGAGTTGTATCTATTTCTCCACTATCGTCGCCTCCCTTTGGAGTTGTACATGCTCATCCTCCGCCCCCTCCACCCCCTCCACCGCCTTTGGCCCCACCTCCACCACATTTAATCCCACCTCCTATTGATGTATTTATTTCACCTCCGCAGCCCCCTTCTCAATTTGTATCTATTCCATTGCTGTCGCCTTCCACTGGAGTTGTACATGCTCATCCTCCACCACTTTCACCTCCACCGCCTCCATCTGGAGTTGTAGTTGCTCATCCTCCACCACCTCCACCTCCACCTCTGTCGCCTCCCTTCAAAGTTCTAGTTGCTCATGTTCCATCACTGCCACCTCTATCGCCTCCCTTTGGAGTTATAGTTGCTCATCCTCCACCACCTTCACCTCCAACTCCACCACCTCCACCTCTACCTCCACCTCCACCTCCATTGCCATCCTTTGGAGTTGTATCTCCTCTGTCGCCATCCTCTGGAGTTGTATCTCCTCCTTCACTGTGGCCTCCCCTTGGAGGAGCCATGTCTACTCCTCCGCTGCCACCGCCTCCTCCTAAAGGAGTTGTGTTTGCTCCTCCTATGTCGCCTCCCTCTAGAGCAAGTGTATCCACTCCTCCGCTGCCTCCCCTTGGAAGTGTATCCACTCCTCCACCTTCACTGCCTCCTCTCGGAGGAGATGTATCTACACCTCCACCTCTGCCTCCGCCTCCACCTCCATCGCCTTCCCTTGGAGCAAATGTATGTACCCCTCCACCTCCATCTCCACCTCCATCGCCTTCCCCTGGAGCAAATGTATCTACCCCTCTACCTCCACCTCCACCTCCGCCTCTGCCTCCACCTCCATCGCCTTCCCCTGGAGCAAATGTATCTACCCCTCCACCTCCACCTCCACCTCCGCCTCTGCCTCCACCTCCGCCTCCACCTCCATCGCCTTCCCTTGGAGCAAATGTATGTTACCCTCCACCTCCGCCTCCGCCTCTGCCTCCACCTCCATCGCCTTCCCTTGGAGCAAATGTATGTTACCCTCCACCTCCACCTCCACCTCCACCTCCGCCTCCGCCTCCACCTCCATCGCCTTCCCTTAGAGCAAATGTATGTTACCCTCCACCTCCACCTCCATCTCCACCTCCACCGCCTTCCCTTAGAGCAAATGTATCTACCCCTCCACCTCTACCTCCACCTCCACCTCCACCTCCGCCACCATTGTCTCCTTATGAAGGAGGTGTATTTGGTCCACCTACAACACCTCCTCCTAGAGGAGGTGTATTCGCACCACCACCTCCACCACCTCCCATTGGAGGAGGTGTATTTGCACCACCCCCTCCACTGCCTCCCCTTGGAGAAGGTGTAGTCGCATCGCCACCTCCACCGCCTCCCCCTGGAGGAGGTGTAGTCGCACCGCCACCTCCACCGCCTCCCGCTGGAGGAGGTGTAGTCGCACCGCCACCTCCACCGCCTCCCCTTGGAGGGGGCGTATTTGTGCAACCACCACCTCCTCCGCCTACCCCCGGAGGAGGTGTATTCATGACACCACCTCCACCGCCTCCCCCTGGAGGAGGTGTATTTGCTCCACCTCCACTTCCTCCTCCCGGAGGAGGTGGGCAAGCTCCACCTCCACCACCTCCCCCTGGAGGTGTATTTGCTCCACCTCCGCCACCTCTCCCCGGAGGCTGTGGGCAAGCTCCACCTCCTCCACCTCCTCCTGGAGGAGCTGTGTCTACTCCTCCACCTCCACCTAGGGCTCCTGGTGCTCCACCCCCACCAAGGGCTCCAGGTGCTCCACCTCCACCTGGGGCTCCAGGTGCTCCTCCGCCTCCTCAAGCTGGCATAAGAGGCTTACCTCCAAATTCCATGGCTGGGGGAAGGGGAAACATGCTTGCACGTCCTGGAGGACCAGGTATGTCAGCAGCCCGAAGGTCACCATTTAAGCCATTGCATTGGGTGAAAGTATCAAGAGCCATGCAAGGAAGCTTATGGGCCGAGTTACAGAAACATGCTGACGCTCACAGGTATCTCTATTTTACAATTGCTGATCTGGTGTATCAAAAGTTTTTTTCATCTTACGTTTCTTGGTACCAACCACCAAATGAGTATAGGAATATTATTCTGGAGTTTCTAACAAACATTTATTGGTTAAAAGCTATTTCTGAGATGCCAAAACTTATGTCTTATTTTGTACTTTGGTATGTTTTTAACTTCTTATTAATATTTAGAATTATAGGTTACCTTTATTCTCAGCTGCAAACTTATTCTTTACATCTGCTTCCTAAAAAGCCAACCTTTTGAATACAGCACTTCAGAATTTGATGTGTCAGAACTTGAAAGTCTCTTCTCTGCAGTAGTTCCAAAGTCAAAGGATAGCTCAAAATCTGATGGCCGACAAAAATCTGCTGGATCTAAATCTGATAAAGTTCACCTGGTAACTCTTTGGAGCATAGTACCTACTGCCAAATAAGTACTACAAGATTTGTCAATTTTAGTAACTTCTTTTCATGTTGTAACTTATGCTGTAGGCTCCTAGCAGTAGCTTGAAGGACTTGTGTGGTCCATGCAGCCATTTCCTATCATGTACATTATAATGTCTAATTGGCAACTCTAAATTGTTATCCTTTTATACTTCAAGCATCACCAGGAGAACTCAAGACATGGTAAATGTGAAAGAAAATGGTACTTGACTACAAAGAACGATAAGGGGAAAAATGAGCATAATCTAGTCAAGTTAATAATATTAATATATGCTAAGTTGTTTTGTTGCTTTGACTTTCTGCAACGTTAGTATTGTTAAATTGGTTATTGGTATGGGAAATCACAGATCAAATTGGATAATTTTAATACCTAATCAACCAAACTGTCCATAGTTGCTGAATTTTTGTTAGTATACATTCAATAAGGATTTATCTTTTGCTGATACTTTGTCATAAATTATGAAAGTTTAAAATCGTTAGTCTGATATCATTTTGATCTCTTGTCAGCTAGTATGGGAATATGAACTGGTATACAAGGTGGTATAGCAATCTGTATTATCCTGTATTACTAAAAAGATGATAAAATGTGGAGACTGTCTGATACTGAGATATTGATCCTGTACTGGTTCTTGGTCAGACAAGTAAATACTGGTCAACACATATCAGTCCAACTAGTAATTGAAACACTAATTCTGAAAAATAGAATCTGATAAATTATTGCACTTACTTTTTGCACTGAAAAATTGCAACTGAAGTCTGACCTCAATTTGGATTTCTGCAACTCCAACATATGCATTTATTCACATTCTTTGGTTCCATGTAATCATACATGAGTGCTTTTGCATTTGGAATAGAGGTCTTTGCATTTTGATGTGCAACTAGGGAACAAGCATGTTAAATTGTGGATTACAACTTAAGGCTGCAACTGATGAGACCTATTTGGACTTCTGTCATCTCTTTGACCATTGACTGACCATCACTGTTTTTCTTGCCACTTAATTTGGCCATGGTCATCCATCCTGAACACTGCCATATAGTCTACCTACCATGGTTATTGTTGCTTCATTCACGTGTTACTACTGTCCAACTACAATCCATCTTGGCCATCACCACCTTTCAGGCATTCACCTGGACCATCATCATCCCTCTTCTAGCTGCTCGTCACCAGTTTTGTGATGAGTGCTGCACCTTCTGCCTTTACTTCTCCTCTCGCCACCATTCTTGCCACTGTTGTTCCTTCTAGTATACAGCTTGGCCTTCATTGTCCCATTTGGCCACTAGCATCCATCATGTTGCCAACCCACCTGTTGTTGGCCTTCTTATTGCTCATCTTGATGATTATTATCATTGTCACACCCCAGTCCCTGTTTTGATCACTTTAGTCCTCCCAACCGTCTGATCAGCACTCACTCCCTGAATTATGTTGCATCTGTTACCATCCACTCTGATCGCATCACCGCCAACTGTTCAATTGCCCATCTCTTCCAATCACTTGCAAGTCCCACTTGTGATGAGCCAAACAGACAGATCAAATGATTATGTGTGACATTTATAAATTTGAATTACCTTAGTTGGGGTTAAATCTAATTATGTAACCAAATGTCTCATTTAATTCCGTTTTATGAACCTGTCCTCTACCTGTCTGAACTATCTGCTATATCTTTCTATGATCCAAATTGCAGATGATTGGCCTATGTACATGTTCTATAGTATGATACAGAAAATAAGAAGGCTGATCACTAACTCATTTCTTGAGATCTGCAACCTGTCGCTTTTTCTGTATTAGTTTCAGAAAAACAAGAAACAAGGTCTTAATGAAATCCATTAATTTTATGTATACTCAAGTACTTTTAAGTTGTAACTATAATTCAACTACTGAAGAAGTCTTATGGGAGATTTCAGTTGAAATACTGATTATTACTGACCAATCATGGAACTCTTATACCAAGATAGAAGCAAGGTATATTTTGTAGTCTGCTAGGTGTGATGTTGGCCAACTCCAATAAAAGCCCATTCTTAGAATCTAAATTATTTTGTTCATATTATCATGTTCCAGTCTGTTGGCCTATTGTGCTGCTTACCCTATGTGCTTGGCTTTAAGTCTAACCTTGTCACAGCAATTTGGATTTAGGCTATTTTTCCTTAGCTTTCTGTTAATAACTTGATCCTTATACATTGTGAAGCATGACCTCAATTTTCTAAAACAAATGCTTATCAGTCAAATCATTTTCATGTTTTTACCTACCACGATATTATTACCTGTTTGTAGATCGAACTAAGGCGAGCCAATAATACTGAAATCATGCTGACAAAAATCAAGATGCCACTGTCTGATATGATGGTAATCTAAATCTTGGTCTTTCTCCCCTTTTTGTCATTTAATCTATGTGTTCATAATTTTTTTTAAAGGAAAATATGCTCATACATTTTTCCATTGAGATAGTATGATGAAGATTTTTTTAATCTTTTCACTTGTTTTACATCTTAGAGCTTGTGCATTTGATTGCTAACAAGAATATTGATTTATACTTCAGATTTAATTCTTGATAATAACATTTGAATCACATGCAATTTTTCGAATTTTGGCATCTCAAATCATTGTGTGGAATTATTTTTTTGGGCTTTACGTGTTCTACTTTCTGGGACGCTTATGCTGATAATTACAGAATTTGTTTCTTTTTTTTTTTCTATTCAGTACTCGTTATGTTCTGAAGGAACTAGGTGAAACGTTACTCAAGTAACTGACTATTATCATGAGGGCATGTACCACATGACTTTGGTTTTGTTGGACACTATGACTAAGTCTCGAAGAATATTTGAAAAAAGATTATGCTAACTCAATCTGCAAAAATATCAAGCTTAAGATAGTCTGATCTTTGGTGAGTTCCTGATCAGAGATATGGGAGAATAAAGAAAGAGAGAAGCTAAAAAGAAACTCTGATGTACTTGTTTCTTTTAAATGTCTGCTGTACTGATCATCTCCAGACCAAAAGATCAAAGATATGGACATTATGACCAAATACATGCATCCTCATTTAGCAAGCTAGGCATGTTATAATTCAATTACAATCAGATTTAGAACTAATCGGATAGGATCTAATGGCTAGATTGCAGATGATTCGAGTTCTCAAGGCAAGAGTGGAGAGAGATCATAAGTAGTGACTATGATAGAGAGTTATGTAAAAGCAAGAACATAAAAGAAAAAGGTTGGAGTGCAGCTAAAATGAACTGACCATTAAATATATTCACAATGGCATTGTTGACTATTTTTATTATAGGGTTAAGGTCCATTTTAGCTCCTGTGATTTTGGCCATAGACCACTTAAGCCTTTATGGTTTATTCGTGTCTAAAATAACCTCTATATTTTTAAAAAAATAGCATATAAACTTTTTCCGTCAAATATGAGTTAATAGATATTATAGTCTGCTTATGTGGCATGCTGACCCACAATAAACCATTAATATAATAACACATGTAATTTAAGTTTTTTTTAAAAAAACTGAGATCACCATCAATGACGAGAGGAGGCGTCGTCATGGAAACGACTACCAGCAGCAACATCGAGTCGTTGCTGCCTAACAAGGCGTCATACGCACGTAGCCTCTCCCATGTTGATAATGAGCTCAGGAGTTTCCTATCCTACCTTAGGTGGATGTGCGTCGACTTGTCCGACGCTAGGCACGCAATGGTTTCCTGGTCCCTCTTCCTCCTCCTAGACATCTTCGTCCCCACCACCTCCCACTTTGTCCTCTCCTGTGCCCCCATTTGTCGCGCCTACGACATGGTGGTCCAGCTCTCCTTCACCTCTGCCTTCGACCTCTTTTACCTCTGCCTCTCTGCCTTCGTCCGCCGCTACGACCTCCATCGCTTCCTCTTCCTTGACAAAATGGACCTTAACCCTTTTTAAAACTTAAATTACACGTGTCATTATATTAATGATTTATTATGAGTCAAAATGTCACGTAAGCAGACTCTAATGTCTATTAACCCAGACTTGACGCGAGGGGTTTATATACTACGTTTTTTAAAATGTATGGGTTATTTTAGACACGAGTAAATCATAAGGGCTTAAGTGGGCTATGGTCAAAACCACGTGGCTAAAATAGATCTTAACCTTTTTTTAAATTTAAATTATACGTATCATTATATTAATAATTTATTGTGAGTCAGCATGTCACGTAAGCAAACTCTAATGTCTGTTAACCCAAACTTGACGAAATGAGCTTATATACTACGTTTTTGAAAATATAGGGGTTATTTTAGACACGAGTAAATTATAAGGGTTTAAGTGGTTCACAACTAAAATAACAAGGGCTAAAATGGACCTTAACCATTTATTATAAGTTCCAAAGCAAATTTAGCCATGACTTTATTAAATAAATCATAGGGGCAATCATAGTCGAGAAAATAAAAGGAGTATATAGATTTCCTTCTATGCACTGTTACAAATTTCTTGTCTGGTTAAATTTAGAGAAAAAGAAAACCCGACAAAATAATAAAAACTAAAACAAACCAAATAAGACCAAATTGGCTCATTAAGAAACAACTAAATGTAGCCCGATAAAACTAATTATAAAGAGATATTTTGTTTATTTTACACTTTTTTTTATAAAACTGAGGCATTTTAATTGGATCACTTACTATACCTACCTTATTTGTTTATTGTATATGTCTCCTTAGCTAATGTGTGCGAAAACTTGGGTTGCGGAGCTCCCTGAGCTTTAGGGAAATTGAACAAGTGCTAAACAAGTAGAAAGTACATCTCAGGCTCTTGTCTCAACCATGTTTGATAGAGATGTGGTTAATTCCATTAGTATTTTTTTATGTTGAACCTTAAATCTTGAGTCGCGAGAGTATATTCTCATAAAATTTGGTTTATATTGTGACAAGTATGGTCAGGCCATACAAACACATGAAAGGGGTCAAACTCAAGGAAGGGGATTTGGCTATCTTTCAGGAACTTATATTCAGTAAAATAATTTCTGATATTAATGAATGAATGTGTTCTCTTATACACAATTTTCAGCTTAATGGTCAGTCATTACTCCCGAAAACTAGAAAAAAATCTTTATTAGTGAACTTTTCTTCTATTTTTGCCTTGTAAATCACATAATAGTCTTGTACAAATAAATAATTCACATAGAATAGATTTGGGCACAAGTTCTTAAACTGAACTCTGTTTTAGCTATTCCAAAGTCATGAAATTCGGTACTATACTTAAACCTGTCTTTTCTTCCAACTTGTAGAGTGCTGTTCTTGCGTTGGATGATTCACTTCTTGATGCTGATCAAGTAGAAAACTTGATAAAGTTTTGTCCCACCAAAGAGGAAATGGAACTTCTTAAGGTATGCGTAGAACATCATACTCATTTACACTTGTTCACTATTTTGGCCATTGAACTTCTTGTTTTTTTGTATTTGGATTCAAATTATTTATAAAAGGACTTACTTCTGTCATTGCAACTTTTTCTAGGGCTACAGTGGCAACAAGGAAAACCTTGGGAAATGTGAGCAGGTAAATTCTTGAGACTTTTAACCTGTTAGTTGAATATTGCTTTTCAAGACTGAAGATAGCAAAATAACAAAGTGCTCCAAGAACAGTATTGAACATGTTGAAAAAGGAGATTGCAAGGTTATAGGGCATATTAATATCTTTTGTGCATCAACGATGAGATGAATTTGTTAAGGGCAACAAAATGTTGTTATCAAAGTCCATCTATGCATCAACTAAATTTGACAACATTGATATATCAAATAAGATAATTACACAAACAATTTAATACCCTTTGGATAAGTTATACTCATTTTGCTACAAATCTAGGTTTCCAACAGGTGGCTAACTTTCTTGGTAAATAGCACATACACAATGTGATACATGTATGCCCTCTCCTTATAACTTGGGGATTATAATATCATAATAGGTGTTTGTCAGTTTTTCTTTTTCCCTGTTGTTATTCTCTTCGTTTTCAACTATAGCTTTTAACTTATTTTTGCATTGTATCTTCTTTTTTATTCTCTCATTGCACTTATTGAAACCAAGGATCTGAATGTTGCATGTTTGGACACGCATGTCAATTTAGAGTGACGTCAAATGTCTTAACAATTGTGGTTAAAATGTATACTCATATTAGAACTTATGATATTGTTTCAATCAACAACCAATAGCCCCATGCACAAGGTTCCCACCGGCCATGACTATGGGATTTAGGGAGAATCAATGAGACTATACCCATGACTGGAACCTTGGTCACCTGAATATTCTTCAATTAACGATCATCAAAAAATGAAGGTTGTAATTGCATATAAAATTGTCTGGCAACAAATCAAGGTTTACAGTTTTAGGTACCAGTGCTATGTCCATAGTCGGATTGCTACGGGCATATCCATGCTAGTGTATTAACACGTGCTGTGCTAGCACGTACTGTGGTACCAAGAAAGGAGGGAAGAGGAGGAAAAGGAGAGAAGGGTACCAGGAGGGCAGAGGGGTTGGTGGTGCCAGTGGCAGGGAAAGCAGGCAACATTGCAAGGCACGAGGATTTTGCAAGCTGGAAGAGATGTAATTAGGGCCTCGTCATGACTCTCGTCTCTTTTTTAAACTGGGAGATTAAGAAAATAATAATAATGGATCGATCTGTCCAAAAATGGGTGGTCCTTATCCCAGTTCATGCCCGAACCAATAAATACTGATCAGTATATTATCGGTCTAGGTGAAATGACAAATCTTGGTCAAGATGTGGTTGTTGAGATTGATGTGTAAGTTTATTAAGAATTTAGAAATAACTAATAAAAGAAGTTACTTCCATGAACAATTAGTTTTAGTTCCAATAAAGGATAAAATAATGGAGAATGATTTAATATGATACGGATATGTCTAAAAGGAGACTTATAAACTCAATAAAGACATTTAAAATAATAAGAAGAGACTTGACTGCTCTTTATTTGACTAAAATATTGTCTTAAACATAGCTTAAGGGTGGAAAAAGATACATGTAACAGACCAAATAGTTCTAATATTACCGTTTGTTGTTGTTAATGTTGTACATATGAAAATCTGACCATGGGCATATGAATATAACGTTGCTCAAAGAAATACTAAGAGTACATCTTGTCCCATTTTGGTGGGACCTTATCAAGTAGATATCATTGATAGTATGAATGTATCATGTACATTTTGAGGTCCTCCTGACCTAAATGTATTGATCGTCTTTTAAAATTATGATTTTTCTAGGATATTTCTTTTATGGGTAGAGTATTTCCCCAAAGTACATTATCCCTATGTTTCCAGGGCCAGATTCACTACAGTTTTCAGAATTGAATTGGGTTTTGGTTTAAGATTTTGACTCAGGATGACTTGGAAGTCTGATATAAGTTAATTATCAGGCTAGATCTGATCATATCTAACTTTGAGCAGGTAGACAGAATTTGGAACTATTTATTTTCACTTCTATTCCTGTTCATTCTAATCCAATTGAAACATTCCAAGTTCACATACTCAGTCCACCTATAGCATTGTGCACATTTCAAAAAATAATTGATTTATGGATACAAAGGTCAAAATCAGGTGTATAGTTTGATTATTTGAGTGTGTTGTAACTCTGATCACGCACAGTAAAATAGAAAATTTCATGTAATTCATCCACGATGACATATAGTTGCATGTTTAACTTGGGTGGTGATCAACCACTGTTGATGATTTGCAACCACCCTTTAGTCGTCTTTGTAAAAGAAACATAGAATTGCAGCTGATGACACTTGTGCAGAACATGCTCTCCATGAATTTAAACTTCACTTAAATTATTCTGCTTCACTTTATCCTGAATGTTCACATGCTCACATATGCTGAGAATGAGTCTTAGGACTACTTATTTCCACCTTTTCTGCTTTAAATTCTATACACAGTAACTTTGTACTGCACTTTCTATGAAAAATTTTTGGTTTCAAATTACCCCTATATTTTGAAACTCTTAGGCTTTTATTGGTGGCAATCACTATGACTAGGTAATCCATTCCACATCTATGAGGTGCTTTTCTTTAGCCAATTTCTATCTGTGCATTACAGGCTTCATAGAACTCTTTTGCATATATGAGCTTTACTGTGTGATAGAAGTTTCATCAGCACATGTATGCATTTCCTTGAATCTGTTACCTTTGAAGATTCTTTTTAGCTGCTATTTGGAATTAAAATAATAATTTTTTGGAACTTCTGAACTACAGTTCTTTTTGGAGTTGATGAAAGTACCACGGGTTGAATCCAAACTACGGGTATTTGCATTCAAGATTCAGTTCAACTCACAGGTAACGTACTTTCTCTATTTTCCATATAGTGTGCTTCTTAATGCACATAAAATGTATGTTTACACAGCATATATTGCTACAAATTGGTCAGTGATTGCAGGCCTCCTGACTTATCATCTAGATTTTCTTACCTCTTTCTTTTCAGATTTCAGATATTAGAAAGATTTTGCACACTGTAGATTCTGCTTGTGAAGAGGTAAAAATTTTAAAGTTCATTTTCTGAGATATATCTGATAAGTAACTGCTTTTCATATGACTTGTCAGGTCCGGGGCTCTGAGAAATTAAAGGAAATAATGAAGAAGATTCTGCATCTTGGAAATACACTAAACCAGGGAACTGCAAGAGGTAATGGAATTTCTCTCTGTGCTAAATCTATTAAAAGTTTAAAACTATTGAAGCTGTCTCAGGTAAAAGAAATACATGTTTGGGAAAAGATGGGTATGGCCACTCTCTTTTAGCTAAGAAAAATGAGAAAAGGGTATAAAGTAAAGAATATCTTAGAGGAAAATAAGTAGAAAATAAAGCATATAAAGATTGTGAAGATAAGCTTCTGCAGCAAAACTGATGGCATACCTACAAAAAAATGTTAAATCAAAATAAGTTAAAAATAACTCGGATTGAAAAAACTGAAGAAAATTAAGAAACTCATGAAAAATAGCTTTTTAAATGACTACAAAGGCAATAACGTTATCACATTTTAGATGTTTTGATTTCCACAGATATTTAAGTGATTGGGGAAGTGGTCTTATAAAGAGTGATTGCTGCACCATTATCAATCTAAAATTGCATTATCATCAATCAGGCTAAAAATTTGATTTCTACATGTGAAACTTCACATTTTAGCATATTTACTTGGACAATGATGTGGTGCTATGTACACTTGAATGGATACCAAATAAGTGTTTTTCCTCCGAAGGACATCACATTGTTTACAAAGATATCACCTCTTTATTCAAGAAAATCAAGGTCATATTTGTCAATTAGCTTTTTCGAAACCAGGGATGGACATAAACTAAAGCTGAGTCCATTTTCGAGTTAGCCTAGTATACATGTTATCTATGGCTTCCTAACTTCTTCAAAATAGCATACTTCGACTATGGTACTAGACTACTAGTATTGTGGATATATAAAGAGCAATTGAAAAGAAATTATTGTCGAGAAAAGAGGCACATCATTGTTTTCTCTAACTGAGATAAACATAAAAGCTCATGGAGTCAGAGATTTAAACTATTCATGTATAGGTATAAACTATTTATCTTTCATGTTTCTTGTGATACATAACCAGGATGTATGTCACTTTGTTTCTTCAGAAGAAGCCAAATCTGTGAAGGACTAATAAGTATAAGAAAGAGGAGGGTTTCAGTAGGGCGGTGACAGCAGATATAAAGTTTAGTGAGATGAGTCATGGATCTCCACTGATTTCATTCTATGTAGATATTAAGAAGTGACAAAAAAATGTCTTCACAAACCAAATTCCATGAGAAGCAAATGTGGGCTAGGTTGAAGAAACCAATTACAGTAGTCAATAGAGGTCAATGGCACAAAAGATCCACGGAGCCAACCCCGAATGTTTGGAACTTTATGATATTTTTGTAGTCATACCTCATCCTCATACCATTTGTAAAACCTCATGAAGTCTAGTTTACTTAGCAGATATAAAGTTGTAATCTTTTGAAGTATTAATCTTAACATGTTGCACCTTGTAGGATTGTACTATTTTTCTACAAGGGTCTCCTCACCATTTTTTCTCTTTTACAGGTTCTGCTGTCGGTTTTCGTTTGGATAGCCTTCTTAAACTTTCAGATACTCGTGCGACTAATAACAGGATGACCTTGATGCATTACTTATGTAAGGTGTGGGCACAATTATTCTCTTTGCATATTCGTTAGTATGGTATTTCAAGGTTCCTTATTTTCTTATGTTAGAGAGGGCAGCCAATATATCAAAGTGTTGAGTTTGTTATGTAAAAAGGGAAGCAGCCAAATGCATGAGGTTTGCATCGATCTAGGGTCTAGGATTGATCAATATATGGTTTAAAATGTTGGTTGGGCTGTTATGTATTGATCAGTATTTAATGGTCCAACCAAGCAATGGTAGTGGACCATATAGCTTGGTTACACTTGGGATATCACTGTTTTCCCTTTTTTTTAATAATACCAATTAGTTCAAACTGGTACATTGTCTGGTATCTGGGCATCGTAGTAGTCCAATAGGTCATGAAAGTAGGCATTGAAATGGTATTTAAAACATTTTAATATATAAGCTAGTGATCTAATTGCATGCCAAGTCCGTTTTGGATTATAGAATGTAAGATATGATGTCGATACAGATTGCTGTAAAGTTATTAACTGGTTGTCCATACAGAAGATTTTGTAATTTTGACTTGCTGAAGCAATTTCACAAAAAAAAGGGAAATATTTGAAAAAAATAACCTGGCTCTTCAACATTTTTCAAATCTACAGAATGGAACAGACTAAGAAATTCAGGACTATTTAGATGTTTCTTAGTCAAAGAAATGAATGTTTTTTTTTTCGTTGGTTAAATTGATCTTTGCTTGAAGTATACACCTTTCTAGCTACACCTTTAACTTAGTTCATACTTTCTCTTTTTCTCACACCATAAATAAATTATTTAGAATTGATTTAATCTGATGGTACACCGGTATGTTATCAATTTCGCTAAGCTATCAATTGTATGATATTAGTATGCTAGGTGCGAATATCTGTCTGCACACACTGACATATAAGCTATCATTCTTACATGTCCAAATCATCTTAATAGGGTAATGGACAACTCAGCTATATTTTCAAGCCTTATCAATTCACACTTTGATGCCTAAAAGCCTTCTTGTTTGAAACACCTAGGTCCACCACATGTAACCATTTCATCTATAGGTCTCATTAGAACATGTTCACATGAATTTAAATGATTTTTCATCATTATATCTTCTGTGGGATTTATGTCTAATTGTTCATACATGTAAATATATTATTTTCTATCGTTATAGTAACTACACACCTACCACAACTCTTATCATTTTCTCGACACTTTTTGTACATTTTGCTCTTCTAAAGCATGACTGATCAAATAATATATAACATGGAGACCAATCTTATATATAACTGGTGAGTTCATCTATTACCAACATAAAAAGACAAAAACTTAAAGTTGATACTTGATGTCATTCTATACTAATAGTAAACTCATTAAGCACACTTCTTACCATAAGAAAGAATTAAAATAACTATTTTTTTTTTCACATGGCAGAGAATTTGTCATGTCTACCAGTCAGTTCAGAGAATTAAACTAACTATAAGAAAAGTTTCAGGTCCTTGCTGAGAAGTCAGCACATCTTTTGGACTTTCATGAGGATCTTGTCAGTTTGGAAGCTGCATCAAAGGTTTTGAACTGTTTTTCTGAGTCTACCACTAGAAGTTTCAGTTCTTGTTATATTGGAGTATCTTTTTCATGCAGATACAACTGAAGTCAATGGCTGAAGAGCAGCAAGCCATCGTCAAAGGGTTAGAGAAGGTTGAATTGGAACTAACTGCTTCAGAAAGTGATGGTCCAGTATCAGAAATCTTTTGCAAAGTATATGCTCCTGTTCTGGCCCAATGTTTTTCTTCAAATCTTGTTTTCATTTTCTTCCTGCCTAAAGGATTGCTGCTTGTTCCAACAGGATATGAAGTATTTGAGTTTATGTCTTATCAAATCCTCACTAGATGTTCTATTGCATTCATGGCTTGCATATTGAATCTTTTCTGCATTTTTTTTTCTGATGAAGCTAAAAATATTCTTGATACTATCCAATTCCTAACATATTCTTATCCTAATCAAGAAACTTATGTTTAGACTTTGAAGGAGTTCACTGCTGTTTCTGGTGCAGAAGTGCGATCCTTGACATCACTTTATAATGCAGTCGTATGCTTCTGAAATCTCATCTCTACCAATTGACTTATCTAACTTTTCTAATATTTCAATGTGTGATATGATATTTGCGCATGTTTTAAAACTCTTACAGGGTAAAAATGCAGATTCACTTGCAATGTATTTTGGTGAAGATCCTGCACGCTGCCCCTTTGAACAAGGTACATTTTCTAGATGTATTTATTGAGCCATGCAATTTAGAGTTCCTCTGTACAAAAAAGTTGGGAAGAAGCTAAACTTGCCCAGTTAAGGAGTAGCGAAATACTTCTGTGTAAGCAGAAAGTGTTTAGATAAGAGTTAAAATGAGAATGTTCAATCATTGTAATGCATTTGTCTTCAAGAAACTAGTTTTGGAAAAAGAAAATAATGAAACCTTGATTTTTTGCATAAGCATTTTAGTGTTATTATTTTGCAGGATTCTGCAACGAGGTTAGCTCTAAGAGTAGTTAGTTCTGTTAGTTGTTTAGACACTAGAGGGTTGATAAAATGGAGCGACATTTCCTCTCTTCTCTTTGATCTTCAGGGTTTTGTATTGATTTACAATGTGACACCATTGAAAAATTGAACAGTGGATGTCTTTACCATTAGTCATTTATTTTCCAGTTGATGTATCTGGTGATGTTCCAACAAATAAAACCCAATGTTAACTAAAAGAATTAAAAGATTTATGGGGGACCTGATGTCCACTGGTAAAAAAGCCAACCCTGTCATTAGGAATCATTGTGGTGGTTCCTCATTGCTCAATGTAAGGCTTTTTTTTATTAGTGATTAACACTAACTATATCAAAGTTGTTCCTTTGCTATCTGCGAGACCAGAGTTTGAGTCATAGAAATAGCTTCTATATTTAGAAAAAAGACTACATACATTGACCCTCCTCAAACCCTTGCATTGGGAGTCTCGTACACTGGGTCTGTCTTTCTTTTTTACATCAATGGATTTCATAGTAACTTGTACTCATCTGTCCAGTTTTCTATAGCTATTCACATGCCCTTTCGAAAGACTTTTAGCAGACTGTAAAGAAACCAGTTCTAAAAAAACACATACTGAAAGTGGATCAACTTTTAAATCAATATGTAGGTTAAGATGTTCTTGACTTGAATGAGGTTTCCTAGTCAGCTAAATATTGATTAATTAGAAATCCAAAGATATCATGTTCTTCTTCAGGGGAATTGTTGAATCGTGTATGGGCCCCTTGAAGCATATTATTCAATCTTTTATCTGCTGCAGAAGGCAAAATCGTTTCAAGTTGCACTAAATATTATTAGCATCATGAAGATTAACATGGTGTAAGCAAGTCTATTGTTTACATCACTAAATAATAATGTTCCGCTAGTTTCATCCGGATGAAATCCAATCGAAGTTTAGGGCTGTCAAATCTTAAATATGTCCTTGAAATTTTTTATAAATGATGTTCCTGCTATTTAACAGTAAATGTCACGCTTGATGTATATTTTGACATGTCATGTAGTTCCTAATCATAGTCAAAAGTTCAGTGTTTGGCAGTATTTCAGCAAAGTTGGATTATTTGTAATTCAAAGACAATGATAAATTTGGAATATTTTCGTGAAAAGTGCAGAGTAATAAAAATTTGTTGAAGTAGATAGTTATATGATCAACTTTTGCACTTTTATGACAAACTTCATGGTGGCACACATCATTTACCTAAACAATATGATAATTATTTAATTCATAAACAATTTGTTTTATTTTGTATTTACATAATTTGAGTATCGATCACAGACATGCAAACAGATTGCTAAACCTTTTGGTGAAGAAAGAATTTGGAAATTTTCAATTATTTGACAAATTTTGTATCTACACATTTTGTAGTCTCTGCTGTGTAGTTGGAAGGCATCTCCATGTTGTACCTATTTTCCCTATATCCGGACTTCACATGTCTAGATCACTAAAACGGATTTGTCTAATCAATAATTATGGAGTCTCTTGTTTGCACCTCTACATATTCTCATTTTTTTCTACTGATGTGATAATTGGAATGTATTTACTATTAGTTATGGGCCTCCAATTATGCCTGCCATCCTCGATGCAGTGTGCTTGTTCTCCATTTTGAAACTGGGACATACTTTATCACTTCATATTTCTACCAATAACTTCTATTTTTGATGTCAAAACTTTGCAGTGGTCTCTACTCTTCTTAATTTTGTGCGGATATTCCGAAAGGCACACGATGAGAACCGCAAGCAGGCCGAACTTGAGAAGAAGAAAGCCCAGAAAGAGGCCGAAACAGAGAAGTCCAAAGAGGCAAACATAGCAAAAAATGTTTCTAGATGACATCTAGTTTGCCTGCCCTTGCATGACTTATCACCTTGTGCTTGGGATACATGCTGTTTTGGCCAGCAACCAAGCATTTGTGCAGATAACTTGCGCAACTGCTTCAGAATTTGCACCACTCTTGTACGAGGAAACTGAATTGCACCGCACCTACGGGGAAACAAAGTGGTAAGTATCGCTCATTCCACTTTGTTATGCACTTTCATGAAAGATAGTACTATTATCTGACAGAACAAATAAACTCTATAACAAATATCAATATCATATGATTTCTTCATCAAGTTTTGGACGACTGAGTTTGTTTTGCTGCCCATTTCCGACAGGTATGTCTCAGGCAATGGGCAATTGTTTGGCATTCTGGCTAATGGAGCCTCAAATTTTGTATCTGTAACCTTTGTACAGAGCTAACCCGACAGCTCACATGATTCTTTTTGTACAGTTCCTATTAGATTTTCTTTTTTAAACTTAGGTAGATATGAGAGTAGATCAGAAACTGTTGTACAATGAGGATGAAAGAGAAGCAAAATACGAAAAATTGTAGCTCTCTTGAAGTAGGTCACAGGAATAAATATTCTTTTTTTCTGTACTCTTATGAGAAATTTTGTAATTTAAATCATTTTTGAAGAATCAAGAAGTCATGTGTTGCTGGAGGTGCATGCCTCTTCCTCATCCTACACCTCAACAAACACCCGAAATCGGGTGCTGGCTATGCTTTGTCAGGCACACTCTCTTGGGTATTATTGTTGAATTTTATTCTGAATTGAAAAGTTCTCTTGTCAGTTAACATTTGAGGACATATTAGTTTGTTTAGCAGACATTTGGTGTGCAACTATCTTGGGCAGCCTGATACTAGTGTGGATATCTGAAATCAAATAGCATAGTTACTGCCTCGTGTTTACTTGAACAATTGTCAACAGTAGCACCACTTTGCTTTGGTTAAAGTGCTGGTCATCTTCAGTTTACGCATGAAGTTAGTACATAACAAATTTCTATTGTACGTAGGTGAGTTATCAAATATCGTATATAATCTCCGTCGAAGAAAACAGAAGGAATGCCATGTCATCGTATCAGGACTTCATTTGCCATGCATGTAGTACATATCTGTTTATTATCTGTGGAATTGCCCCCAGTCATCTAAGTACATAGTTAACCAAGCATTGAGTAGAAGCTTATTTATTGCTTGATGTTTATCGGATTCGGGTTCGTGTTTGGCTCGATCCAGTTCGGATTCCTCATGTTGAATGCGCCGGACGACGTGGCATTTTTGGTCCTGTCGCGTGCTATCTCTCGAACCTTCGATCCCCGCCACCGCGCTGCCCTCTTTTGAACTCCTCGAATCAGAAGTGCCCAATCCCCTTCCTCAATTCGAACGAGACTCGTGCTGCAACGGCGTCCGTGCTGGTACTGTTCTATCGATCCTCGACCTTTGTGTTCTCCCGGCGTTCGAAGCTATTGCGATCGCTGATCTGGATCCTCGATGCGATGTCTGCAGCAGCCCTCAGGTCATACTGCTGAACGAGGGGGACAACACGTCGTCCCAGGGGAAGGCACAGATGACGAGCAGCATCAACGCCTCCGCCGCCGGTGGCCGACGACGGCGCCACAAATGATGGATCTCCTCGACATCGTCCATACCGCCGCCAAGATCCTCGTCGGCGGTTGCCAAGTCGCAAGACTCCGAGGTAACTTGCCCGGCCTGGGATCACGAACGAACGGTAGGGCACGAGCAAAAGGTGCCAACGCCTGAAGATCAAGATGGAAACCAAAGTGTGTTTATTATGTCAACAAGAACCCATCGATTGATCAAGAAAGCAACGAACTGCTGATCCGGGTTTAACCGCTGTCAGATGGATCATGGATGCATCTCGCATCAGCAGTTTTCTTATGCACACAACGGTGACTTCTTGTAAGTAGCTTTGGGTACCGACTACAGAGTCACACACTCTGAACCTTGTACAGGTGGGTGATGGAACTACTACCACTGTAGTTCTTGCTGGGTGAGCTCTCTCAGAAGAGGCTAAAACCTGTTCTTGGAGATGGGAGTCCTTTCACAGAGTCTAATCCGAAGTTGCAGGACTGCACTCAGTATCTCACTGCTCTCTCTCTCTCTCTCTTTCTTGGTAATGAATGCTCATTGAAATTGAATAACATGTTTTGCAGGGCATTAACAAAAAATAAAGAAGTAGGTCTCACCGTAGAAGCGATGGGCCTTTTGAGGAAAGCTATCATTCTGGGGTATGTATATCTTTACTGGCAATTTCTAAATATCTTATTGAAGCGTCTTAAATTATGCTGTTGGCTTTAGTGGCTTCCATACTAAATAGATTAATGACAGACATGTCACATATATATATATATATATATATATATATATATTCGATGGAAGTCCATACCACTGACATCACAAGGAATGTTTTGATCATATGTGAGATAAAAATAAGATACAATCGAGCTGGAGACAAAGCCTGTTTTACATGCAAACGTAGTGTCATTCACACCAACAAAATCAGAAACGAAGAAATATGATAATTACTCTGTTGTTGTCGGGAAGAACGCTGATAAATACTTGTCATGGCTGCCTCTGATCGAAGAACAGAAGAAGGTTTCTTTCTCTCTTCACCTCCCTTGGAACAGTGGACCGGCAATCGGGGTCGAGTCATCGTTGATCACGGCGTGGCCCTCATCTCCTTTGCGAACTGGGCTCTCTCGTGCGACGTTGTTGGCTTTCTCGTCGGAGGAACCCTCACCGGGATGTTCCATGACCGCGTCCTGCAGCTGCAAGGCGTACTCGATGTTCCATAAGACATCGCCCATGGACGGCCGATCGACTCCGTGGTCGGCCAAGCACTTCTCCGCAGCCTCCACATACTTCTTCAGAGACGCTGGGCTGATGGTGCCAACCAGGTGGGGGTCGATGATCTTCTCCAGCTGACCCTTGCGGTGGCACTGCATCGCCCACTCCGCCAAGTTCACCTGCTCCCTTGGGAGCGCCGGGTTGATGGCGGACCTCGCGCACAGCACCTCGAAGAGCACCACCCCGAAGGAGTACACGTCCGACTTCTCCGTCAGCTGCTGGCGCCGGAAGTACTCGGGGTCCAAGTAACCGAAGCTTCCCTTCACGGCGGTGCTGACATGGGTCTGCTCCAGGGACGGGGCGGCCTTGGAGAGGCCGAAGTCGGCGACCTTCGCCACCAGGTTTTCGTCGAGCAGGATGTTGGTTGTCTTGACGTCCCGGTGGATGATGCCCTGTGAAGCACCGGTGTGGAGGTAATGCAGGCCTCTCGCGGCCCCGATGCAGACCTCCAGCCGCTGTTTCCATGATAGCGGAGGGTGGCTGGCGCTGCCGTAGAGATGGTCCCTCAACGGGCCGTTGGCCATGAACTCGTACACCAGGATCATCTCGTTGTTCTCGTCGCAGCAGCCGATGAGTGACACTAGGTGGCGGTGCCGAAGCTTCGACAGCATTTGGATCTCTGTTTGGAACTCATTGATCCCCTGCTCCGACGACGGATTCCCTCGTTTGATGGCCAATTGGGTGCCGTCGTCTTGCATGCCCAGGTAAACCTTTCCGAAACCCCCGATGCCGATCACCTCCTTCTCGTCGAAGTTCTTCGTGGCTTCCCTTACCTCCGCTAACGTGAAGATCTTACCGAGGCCAATGGTACCGGAGGAGAAGACGCCCGAGTAGCCGCTCTTGCTCTTGTGGGATCCGAAGCGGTTCCTGTAGCTCCCTTTGCTACAGCTGCTGCTTCTGCTGCTCATGAAGCTGCACTGGCTCGCGTGGAGCGGGAGGAGCCACGACGAGAAGCTGTTCCTCTTCTGCCAATCCGCTGGCCGCCGCCTCCACCGGCAGAACATCACCACCACCAGGCCCATCGTCAAGGCGCCCAACGCGAGGCCAACACCCGGTGCAACCTTCGTCACGATGCTACCGGGGGCCGCACCGCCATGGTAAGACCCGTCCACCGCAAACAGGCCGTCCAAACTCCCCGCCGCGTTGCTCATCTTCATCACCTCGAGTCCGTTGAGGATGGCGTTGGGAGTTCCGGACGCCGAGTCGGGGGTCGGCCCGACCTGCACCAGGATGGTCGAGTTGGTTATGGTGGTGGCGTTGACGGCGAAGTCCTTGTAGTAGGCGACTGCGAGGCCTGAGGTCAACGACGAGAGGTCGAGGGTGGAGACGGCCATCAGCCCGTTGATGTACACGTTGAAGTAGAGCGTGTTGAGGCTCTTGCTGACGATGTCGCACAAGTGCATGCGGATCAAGTACGAGAAGGCTGGGTCAGCAACCATCTCCCATGTGATGTTGAAGTTGGGAACGGCCGTGTTCGAGTTGGCCATCTCATCCGCACTCGAGTAGACCGTGCTCGGCGCGATCAACGGCGTCACCGACCCGTCGTCGGGGTACTTTATCGTCTTGGTGGACACCGACACGTTCTGGGCGGCTGCGGGGACCTTCAGGAATCCGCCGTCGGTCCGCCATTTCCTCCCCAGCGTGTCGTCGACGGGCACGATCTCCCGTCCCCCGACGTTGAGCCGGTAGGCGACCTCGAGAGCCAACTTGGAGACGCCATTAAATTGGCCAGCGGGAGAGATGGCCGCGGCGAAATCGGCGATGAGATTGTCCGGCGCCGACACGACCTCGACAGCGTTGATGAACGCGAGGGACCCCTTCTTGGGCGCGAATGTGAGGGAGACCTTGTCGCCGGAGACGACGACCAGGTACTCCTTGACGACAGCGGAGGCCGGCGAGTCCGGGGTGAAGTCATGGAGGAGGACAATGTCGTCGGTGCTCACGGTGAAGACGGCGGACGTGAGGTTGTACTTGGCGTTTGCGAACGCGTACAAGTAGAGGCGGATCCAGTGGCGGCCGGGCTTGGAGACGAAGAAGCTGTAGGTGGAGCGGCCGTTGAAGACCCTGGCGGTGAGGTACAAAGGCGAAACAGAGGAGTCAGCGGTGGAATTGTCGGCGGAGACGTTGATATCCTCATTGGTGGAGAGGAAGGAGGAGGACTGCGGGTCGGAGCGGAAGACGCGGCCGTCATTGAGCTGGGTGCTCGTGGACGCGCCGCAGTCGAGGAGGTAGTTGTCGGAGGGGGTAAACTTCACCGAGGCCGAAGCCGACGACGCAACATTGGTGTCGGTGGCGAGGAGGAGGAAGAAGAGAAGGGAGACAACGACCGGTCTTATCGTCGCCACCCCATGCTTCTCTCCTGCAGGCATTCTAGGATCGGTATGAACGCTCAAAAGCCAGAATGCCCGCCGGCGTGCATGGGGAGCCCGTGACACCGGCAGCTCCTAACGCTTTGCAGTTCTGCGGACGGAATCGCAGGAGGAAGCGGAAGTAGCAGCGAGGCCGAGGAGGACGGAGAGTGAAAGAAATAGAATTCGGGAGTCAGCTTGGTTGGAAGCACGTAGTGGAGGCGAATGCGAGCAGACTTGGGGGCGACAGGCTTCTTGATTATTCTTCAAGTTCTCGTTAACTAGACACCCGACGTCCTACCCGCCTTGTGGGACGGGAGAGAGCGAGTGGGCCCACACATTCCCTCCAGTCAGTTGTCAGGTAAGCAATCCGAGCAACTCCCTTAGCGGCGTAGAAGCCTGAGATTGGAGGAGAAGCGTAGTGGCTAGATGGAGCGCGACGTAGGCTCGATGGGAGAAGCCAGAGTGGATCGAGATGGGGAGAAGGGACCTACCGGCATAAAGTCAATCGGACGCTTGTGGTTGGACGTGGGGGCCTCGATGCCCCGCCGCGTTCCAGCTGGGGATGTCTCCTTCCTATCCTTCATCATCATCATCATCTTCTTCTTCTTCTTCTTCTTCTTCTTCTTCTTCTACCTGTCAGTTAATTGCGTTGCTGTTGTTAATGAATGAAGGGGGGGCGTTCCATTGGCTGACACAGGAGAACTGGCAGAAGCGATGAGAGGGACGCATCGGGAAGAGTCCTCCTAATTGGATCTCCCAAGAGGCCAATTCTTGTCTCAGTAACCCTTCACATCAAGTTGGCGTTTATAGGAATGAAGCTGTGTACATTAATTCTTTACCGATCCCTGCAGTAAATAATTGTCTTACCAATGACCAATGGTGTCTTGTCTCAGTAGCCCAAAGCCGTTGTCTGGGGGTCTAATGGAGTCGATCATCTAACCTGTAACTCTTTTCCGTGAGTTCCTCATTTCTCGTTCCTATACTGCAAGCTGAAACGTGTAGGACTTGCTATTTCAGTATTTTTCTTAATCTTAAAAGATTGCTATCCCATAATTTTGTGGAAGGCACAAATCAGTGAAGCTTTCTTGGTCCTCGAGAACATGAGTGGCACTTCCTCCACGGCTGTAGAACATATAAAACACTAGGCTCGAACTAATAAATGGGACCAAATTAGTGTTTGTGCCACACATGTCTTGGCCTCTGGTCCTCCAAGATTTGAATCATCTACCTACTTATTCTTCTGATCTCTTTCTTCTACCTTGACATGGTCCATGTTCTTCAATTTTGTTACTGACCAAAATTATTAGAACCTACCGACGATCTTAAGCCGTTCAATTTTTAATTTTTATTTTTTATTTATAAATTAAAATTAATTATAAAAATCATCCATTCCAAAATATTAAAATTACAAAATCATCGATTTTGATATATATATATATAATTTTAGTTTTTCAAACCTATGAATCGAATCATCTCGAGATGATTCTCGAGCAATTAATGACTACTCTGTTTGGAATCGATAAATCGTTAGGCCGATTCGATTTCAGTTTTAGTTCGAATCGAATCAATGGAATTTTTTTTCCTATATTCTAAATATTAAGTTCAAAATTAAAAAAATACATAAAATATTCTTCAAGGTAAATTATTTTTATGCTTTTTTATGATCACTACATCGGCAACAATCCCTCCTGTTCTTCATTCATGAACCTCAAACAGTGTGCAACCGTCGCTGCTGGGGTCCCTTCTCATGGTGAGCCAAGCAACATCGAGTTGGTTCCCGGCTTCCCCGGTTGTTTGCCACTGATGACAGCGAGCGACAGGCCACAAGGCGATCATCGCTCCTGATGGCGGCCGGCCGAGAACAGAGGAAGAAGGAAACACAGAGAGAGGTGATGAGGTCACTGGCGACATCAACTACAGCTACTTGCAAATGCGCTTACCACACTGCCTGTCTTCTTCGCCCTATTTTTGATCTGTGTCAGCATCTCTGTTCCATCCCTGACGCTTCAACCAACTTCGCCTCCTCACAGGTTACTACATCTCATCCGACCAGCGATGCAAAACTACAGGAAGTTAGGTGCAACTTACAATGTCTCATGTTATCAACTGATCATGTTTGCCCTTTTCTCCTTCCTCCTTTTCTTGGCTACAGAGCGACAGACAGACATGGCAGGAGGTTTGCGTTGAATCCAACACAAACATGACGGACACATGTTTGTTAAAATGCCTTGCAGCGGGCAAACGTAAAGACACGACCCCGAGTCCAGTTCAATCCACGACGATACCATAAAGAAAACATATACATACATGTGGTAGAGGCTTTTGAGGCCGAGCGGAGGGAAATGTTTCCGAAGAAAGCAGTAACAGGTGCATTCATCTCTGGACATGAGCTCTGTCTTCTTGCCAAGATTACCAACAAATGCATCATCCGAAGCTCTGTTTCCAGGGATGTTTATAGCAAGGAGAAAACAACGAGCGTGCTGGGCTATTACTCGCTGACAGTGACAATGCCCATTCTCCTTCATCCACGCCATGACAGCGACGCATGGAGACACGGGAATTAAATAAGAGCCCAACGGAGGCGAGTGTTTTGAGTTAGAACTCGAGAAGCGACACCGAGGCACGGTTTCTGATTCTATAGGGTTTGGGGTGGCGGTTTTGACCGACTGGAATTGCACCGAAACCGAAGCAGCGCCACAGCGATCAGCGTCCTTCGCCACCAACGGCACGAACCGGCACACATGCGACGGATCCCACCCCTTCGTTCTCCCATCCACGGTCGGGGTACGGCAGAGGAAGATATAGAAGCGCAGAGGTCATGGAGACGACCTCTCGGCTTCGGCTGAGACCTCCCCCTGCCCTTTCCGCTTCCAAAGAGGACTGTTTGCTGGTGCTCAGTGCGTGCTCAGTTCGAGCGTGTGGAGGGGTGAAAAGATTAGGAGAAAGACCACTGACTTGACAGCACTGCTCTCGTCTTCCCCCCCCGCCTCCCCCCGCGTCGCTTCGGGTGAAGTGTTTCCATGGAAGAAGAGGATGGATTCGACCACATGGAGGAAGGAGGATTCTTGGAGTTGCTGGGCTCCGGAGGCGAACAGGGCGGCTACCTCTTCGACGCGCCTTCTTCCCTCTCTTCCCCGTCGTCTTCTTGCTACTCTTCTCTGACAGCGGCGCAGATGCTTTGTTTCGGTGGGAAGGAAGAGGCGGCTCTTGCACCGCACGGAGCGCTTGCCCAGAGATCAGCAGACAATTCCTCCATCTCTTCCCTCTCCTCCTCGCCTAACTCCACCGCCGCCACCACCACCACCACCATTAATATCAACAGCGGCAGTTCTAAGACATCAAAGGTACCCGATTAAGCTCGACTTCATCCACCTATTTGCCTGTCGTCATGCTTTGTTGCTATAAACATGGTTTGGTTGGCTGATCGCCCTGTTTCACATAGAAGAAGGCCGGGAGTGGGGGAGGTGGTGGAGGGAGGAGAACAGCGAGTGCGACGACGACTTCAACCACTCTCAACGCGAACAAGAAGCCAAAGACTGAGGCCTGTGCTTCTGCTAGTCATGGCGCTATCAAGGTGTCTGTTCTTCAACTGTTCAGTACTCGGTCTACGTAATTGGTCCTTTTACATTGGTTCACGGGTTGTTCTACCGTTACTGTTTCCCATTGATAAGATTGGGTGCGAACCATGTGCAGGTGAGGAAGGAGAAGCTGGGAGATCGAATTATGGCATTGCAGCAGCTGGTGTCTCCCTTTGGCAAGGTCTCTTGCGTCAATCTCCTCTTCTTTGCTTTGCTTCTCTTCTCATTCTCGTTTGCACTTAATTGCAAGAGGCCGCCTTTGCTTGTTGTCTCTGCCTCTTGGCGTTGGTGTTCACCAACAACAAGCAATCATACAAGGTATCAGTTTTCTGGTCCCTTTTGACCTTGACCGACGCTGTGCAAATTTGGCAGTCTGATACGGCCTCGGTCCTGCACGAAGCAATGGGCTACATCCGCTTCCTGCATGACCAAGTCCAGGTATATACGTGTACCCTCCCTCTCGCTCTCCTTCTCCCTCTCACATTGATACATGTTCTTTCCGTCTCTCGTATTAATGAAGAGCTCTCTCTCTCTCTCTCTCTCTCTCTCTCTCTCTCTCTTACAGTTCCGTGTTGTTTTGTGTCAGGTTCTGAGCTCTCCGTACCTGCAAGGCATGTCATCTTCGGATCACATCCAAGTATGAAGAATTAGACATGTTTTTACTGCTTCAGCTCTCATCTTTAATTTGAGCAAACGTAGGTGATTTATTTGGTGTCGATCGTGATGATGAAGGATGGGCGAGGGAACGATCTGAGAAGCCGGGGCTTGTGCCTGGTCCCCATCTCATGCACGGAGCACGTAACAAGCAGCAATGGTGCTGATCTATGGTCCCCGGCCATGGGAGGTGGCGAGCCCTCTCCTTCTCCTTCTTCGAAGCACTAAGCAAGCGTCTTCTCTTCTTTCCTTGGTGTAGTGTACTCTTTTCTTCTTGTGTTTTGGGCCTCTTCTCCTTGTTTGTCTTTAACACCCCGTCTCGGGTTGCTGCTTGTTCTCTTCAGGCGTGGGAACATTAACAGAAGAAAAAGGAAGCTAATCATACATACATAGGGTAAGTATGGCTTCTCAACTTCATATAGCTTCAGCATATTAACTTGCTTCTATAGAAGAAGAAGAACAAAAAAAAAAAAGGCATGTTTAGAAGATAATTAACATCAGGAAGATGCAAAACAGCAATTTTTTGTGGGGTTCTCCCTCTGTTCTTCTATTGTACTGCTTTCAAGTTGGAAGGTGGGAGTTTTTCGTGTTTGATTAACCACATGAAGAGAGACCTCATGTTGTTTTCAGAAAGGATCGGAGACCTAACTTGCTCGATCTTGGTTGCGTTTTGACTCTTGGGATTATTCGGAATCTATGCATCATCCCTTTGTTGACTTTAAACCTCATGTTGGTTGGAGTTGCATACATGCACTGAGATTTATCTTCACCTCACAATCAACAAGTTGTAGCTGTTGCACAAAATTGAAGGGAAGGGAAAACAATGAGACAATAGTTTTACACCGGTGGTCACTCTTGCTCATTTGAGGGGGGTTTGCATGAGAGCAAACTGTGTTTTACTGATGATGAGACTCTCAACTGGACTTGTAAGTGTTTGGGTTTGATGGAAGAGGCAGGCCACCACTCTCAAGCTAAATATAGATATATCCCTACTCGGAGGGATAAGAGCGACTTAGATGTCGTGGACCCTCCGAGATCGGGTGGACGGGCTTTTCGATCCGATTCCTTCTATACTCAAGTCAATAAAATAAAGAACAGAGTAATTCTAGTGAATAGTTATTAACTTTGATTTCTACGATATGATGAGCTTTCTCTAGCGGGTTTAACCTAGATTGGGTTGTCGTGTGTAGAGATTGTATTGGAGTGAATGTTTTTTTTTTATATCATTTGTCTCCCCAAGATGTATTTTCGGAATTCTCTTAGAGCGATTCATTTATCTCTCTAACGCTTCGCTTAGTGTGGTCCGGGGCGGGTGTGTCGAATGGTGGGAGGAAACAACACCACGTAAAACTATTACAACACTGCTTAGGAGTTTACATTAGACGGTGGAGTACCTCGATTGGTTGATCGACTAGTCCATCCACTTCAACACGTGATGGAGGGTTGAGGGCTTGATCGTCGCGTAGAGTAGCTCGATTGATCCGTCCACTTACCTTGGCTGATCCGATTGCCAAAGTACCCACTTCACTGCAGGAGAGAGAGAGAGAGAGAGAGAGAGAGAGAGAGAGAGAGAGAGAGAGTTTCAGCCAGCTTGTTAACAAGCCAAGGCTCCTACATCATGTAGTTGTTGTCACCGGGACGCATGGGTTCAGCAAATGTGTGCAATTTCAATATTGCAAACAATCTGACAGAGCATGTGGCGACCATGTCCGAGAAGACGAAGAGGGCGTCGCGGTGGAGGGTGTAGGCGTGGCCGCCGGCAGTCGAGCCGAGAGGTGGATCGGCCGACAGGTCGGACTGACCCATGGGGTGGTGGTGGAGCTTCGCTCGGAGAATGGTGGCGTGGAAGGACCAGTGGCACGAGGGCGACGGCCCAATGCGGGCGGGCGTCTCGGCGGCGTGCTCTTTCCTGCCACCATCCCGTGCGCCTCGTCCAAGTTCTGTTGGTTGAGAAGGTCACATGCGTTTTAGGTGAGCTTACCACCTGCCACACAAGGAGAAAGCGCCTTCGAAAAAAATTAAATCTTTCCAAAATCGTCCATGAAATGGTTTCTTACTCTCACCTTCGGTCACCGGATTCGACTGCCAAGGACCGGGCGCTCACTTCCAAGGACCGCACGCGCACGCGCACGCGCACGCGCACGCTCACTTGAGGTTACGACGGTTCATTTTTCGGGCCTTAATCGGACTAGAACGACCAAACTCTATAGGATCGAAGACGGTAGGCGGAGCTTACCCCAAAACATTTGACTCAACACGCATATACACCAGTAGGCAAAAACATCCGCATGAAATCCCCTACAAAAAAAGATTGATCAAACTATACACCAAACTAATCGGACTTTCAATATAAGAACACATCCATCCAGCCATCCATCCATCCATCAATAGCTGGTGGATAGCCAAATGCCGTGCCATAGTAGCACCCCCCATACTACTCGCCGAATGAGGTTCCTCACCTCAGTCGGGACAGACAATTGCCATGCTAAAATGGCTGATGATGATGACTGTTGGTACAACATGGTTCAATCAATTTTTTTTTTTAGGCTAGTGTACAAATAAGTACAAACAAGGATCTCAGACTGCTTCCATCGCTGCCCAACCTCTTGAGAAGAAGAAGCAGCAGCGGGAGGAGATTTCTCCTGCCAGCGAGCACCCGATCAGCAATGTCAATTTGCTCAGAACTGCCTCAATGTCTGTAATCGACTAACGGATTGTCTTGAGTTCAGAAATGTTTTGGGCGAACAAAGCTTGCAACTAAGTTTCGTCACTCCAAACCTCAGAAGCATCCACCAGACTGCAATCCTGCTCATCGGAATGCAAGTATCTTAACCTACTATTTCTTCTCCTTCTCAGCTCCCATCCCCACGCCTTCCGCCCGTCGTTTGTCTGCTGTTTCTTTTTTTAGGTTCAACTTCATTCTTCCAATTATGTGCTTCAGGTGATCCTTTCTCATTGCTCACATTGGCAGAGGAGCCTTCAGTGTTCCCTTTGCTCGACTTAGTGTTCTTTCTGCTGAGTTTGATCAAGGTGTTTCCTCCAACGGGATTAGCAGATCAGGTCCTTTATCAGGAATCGTTCGAGAAGTTGCTGCAAAACCATCTCCTGATCTGCAGAGGAAGCATCATAGCAGTACAGTTGTGTGTTCAGAAGAGAGAAGAAGAAAGGGTTAGAAAAAACAAGAAACAGATAAAACAGTGAAAGAAAAGCAAGGTGTAGACCTTTCTAGCAGTCACCCCTAGTTCTCCTGCAAAACCTTCTTTTGCCTCATGGTTAGGATATTAATTTTCTTTTAAGATTTCCTTAAGTTTCTGCAAACATATATAATGATCGATTCACATGTTTCCCAATAGAGGTTTTAGTCACTATGGGCTCGGACAAGATACATGTAATAATAGTGTAATAACTCAACTTCAGTCCCACATCAAAAGCAGAATAAAACTTTAGTTAATAGGCATACTATCATCGACTTGAACTTAAGTATTTTGGACCAATGATTCATGTTTGAAAGAGTTATTAGGCCATGAATGGAATCAAAACCAACAAATAATAATTCAAATAGAAAAGGAATACCCGTGGCCATGACCAAAGGGTCATGATAAGAGCCACTGCTGGGTTGGGCTTTGTGTGCACCATACTACAGTTTTGGATTTGATTCACCTTGATCTCACATGGGAACGTGAAGAAGAGTTAAGTTAGTTTATAAGCGATTTAGACTTAAACATTTTGACCGGTGATTCAAGCTCAACAAAATTTAATAAATTAATGGATCGATTATCCCATTGAAACCGCATCATGATAATAGTACAAAAATCAATGAAAAAGATCCTTTATGGCATGATCATTAACAGTAAAGCAACAACAAAGTAAACCACGCGCTTCCCATGAAAGTACTGGATAGTGAAAGAAACACTCTCCATTATTGAAAAGGCTAGAACATATGTACAGCAGCAGCCATGATATCAGGGAACTTACGATGGGAACAAAAGCAGGAAACTAGATGCCCTGACAAAATTGTGACAATATTGAGAGATGCATAAAGCAAACAAAGGGTTTACTAAAAATTCAATGTCACATTTTCATTGACTCGTTCAGAGTCCTGACATAAACTATCCAAAGAATAGGCAATCAAAAACATATACATCCAGTCAATTACTTCTATCTACATTCATATATTGATTGATATTTAAAACAGAACCTGCAAATATAAGATGGAACTCATCATTTTAGCATAAAACACTCATTCTCACTGTTGAAGGTTCAAAGAACCAAGGTGCAGTGAAGTGCCAACCTATACATGTACACATAGCAAAGCAAGACACATATCACCACATTAAAGATGGGACAAACCTAATATTAATTAAGTTCACTAATTTATGTGCAAAAATGTATTGTGGCTCACTAATTGAAGTATAGAATGTTGCATCAATTAGACGAAGAAAACAACATTGATATACGAGAAAAGAAAAAAAAATAATGACAAAAAGAAAGGATATAGGAGCGAGGAGGATGACTAGACATGTCCTTGTTTAGTGACATAACCCTTCCCAATTAAGGTAAAAAACTTCTCCGGTAGCTGGTCTCCTTTCTTTTCTCAAAGAACATTACTTTGACCACATGGATCACACAGATCTTACATGTATTAATGACAACAAAACTGGTAACATTATAGTTTGTAACATCTCGCTAGACTCTTATGATCACACCTTAAGCACACCCCTACTGAGACTGATGCTCATGCTAGTAGTTTTATGTTGATCAAAGACGAAACACGAGGTGCCCAAACTCAACCTCGATCCAGAGAACATTTCATCTAGAACATAGAACTAAAGACTTTGAGCTAAGCCTAGTTAAAGGGTAAGCCTAATACACAAGGTGCCAGTGCAAGGTTTGGAGAGTTGGTATATACAACTTTACCCCACAAACAGAGAAACCTTCTAGTCTAGCTAAGATTAGTCTAACTTGAACTGATTGCCAAAGAAAAGGTTTCAAGAATGATGGTCATCTCATAACATGAGGGAAAGAAAAGGGAAGGAAAACATGGGCACTAGCCCCAAAATTGCAAGCATGTCAAAGATGCCTAGGCCTCCAATGCACCTACAAGTTAGGCAAAAATCATCTAACACATCATATGAAAAATTAATTTGCCCGTTCAAAGCCACCATTTTGTATGAGTTCATTCATCAAGGTATAATATTGTTACACATTTCCTGCTCCATGAGTAATAAACCAGTTTGCTTTCTTGTGCATGAATGGAGAACTATTGCCATTAAACACATAGCATAAAAGAACAGAATTTAGGTCCAATGTAACGATAAGCACTTTTAGGGCTAGATTAATATTTTTTATTATTTAGGATGACAAAAAGGTCTAATAAATAATGTAGGGGCAATATTGGAAAAAAATAGTTAAGATTTTCTACTTATTTTCTACTTAAGGAGGACCCCCACCCCTATTTTTTCACCTTGGACACGTGGAGCCATTGTTGTTGGTGGCAGCAGCTCAGCCTCATCAAGATCAAGGAGCCCTAAATTTAGAGACAAATAAGGGGATCAACAAAGGGATCCGGTAAGATCTCTTTAATTTCGATTTAACGAGTAGTGCAGTTTTTTCTTCCTTCTTTTGGTAAACCCTAAAATCCAAACCCTAGCTAACCCTCTCTCAAAAACATCTCATGAAGTATTTGGTTTTTTACTTCTTTTTGTAAATATTAGCATCGTCTAAAGTAGCCCGGTTACATTTTTCTCATCTTTAGATT
The DNA here is from genome assembly GCF_036884655.1 of Musa acuminata AAA Group. Classification (NCBI taxonomy): domain Eukaryota; kingdom Viridiplantae; phylum Streptophyta; class Magnoliopsida; order Zingiberales; family Musaceae; genus Musa; species Musa acuminata. The sequence goes on from NC_088330.1 coordinate 44,164,610, forward strand.
TTGTTGCTTCTTTGGTGTCATTCCCATCTCAAACAAATATTTTAACTCTTCAAACTAAGCACATTTATAAACATTAGCTTTAATGTATCTTTACTTCAAAATATGCGTATTTTGTCATACTCATCATATAAGAAACACATTCAACAACCAACGAGTTAATTGTATTATACATTAAGATGTGGACTACTAAATGCTCGATTCAAGCCTCTTAGTATCTACGTATACCTATATTCCCAGGGACTAGATTGATCCCACCAAATGACTATGGATTGAGCCAACTTGAGTCTAACCTCATCACCCCAAGTAGCACAAAACAAAGGCATTCAAGGTGTACGCATACAATATGTTATAGCAACATGTCACACCATACAAGCACAACTAGAAGTCCATAACTATAGTTGATAACAACCTAAACTACATAGTCCATGAGTTTCAACACACATAAAAAAACTTCCAATTCAAATGAAAAGCAAGTAACAAGAATGCTACTGTCAAACAGTCTCCAACAGTTTATTACTTCTATATTTGCTTTTTAATAGAGGTCTTGGACCCATTCATTTGACTTAGTCGCTGCCACTTCCTGATTATTAGTCGTTCCATTCATGCTTGTGTTGAGTTCATGATTTTCACTTATATTTAAAGCTGGTTCTGTCACAAGCATAGAGATATCTTCATTTGAAAGAAAAATCAACAAGAGCGAGACGAGTATTTACAAAAAATACTCAATAAGCGCGCACACCTCCCTCGTAGGGCGACTAAGCAAAAATTTAAACACGTTAAAACTATTCATGTCACATCGTAAAACATAATAATATATATATCATATACTTTTCATATTCCTTTCAGAAAATATAATAACTAGATAGTCAAGTACATACTAAATCCAAGGGAATCAAGCCCCAATCTGTGGACAATAACCTTGGTGGACTTAAGTGTCACCCCACATGTCAGGTTACGGGTTTAGCACCCAAAGGTACTTTTCTCATAAGATGATAGTATATTACCTTAGAAAATCATCTTATAACATATTTTCTTTATAATTCTCCCTACAAGACTACTTCTAGGTATCACTTATACTACCTCATTGCCTCTGCCTTGGTGGACTTAAACGTCATCCCTTCTATCACAAACAAAGCTATATATTAGGTGTTCGATGAAATGCTCACGTATGTCCGTGTCTTTCGGTTTTGTTCATGCTTTGTACAACATGTAGAGGGCTTGCAGTAGATTTGGCAGCGTCATCCCTTCTATCACAACAAAGCTATATATTAGGTGTTCGATGAAATGCTCGCGTATGTCCGTGTCTTTCGGTTTTGTTCATGCTTTGTACAGTAGAGGACTTGCAGTAGATTTGGCGAGGAAAAACTACTCAATAACAGGCCATTCAGGCAACCATTTTAAGGGTTTTCTAGCTTCGCAGAGTGGTATGAAGTGTCAGCCAACATAACACCCAAGAAACTTACCCGAGTGGCACATAGCTAGATGAGTCTTTTGTCACGACCCGAGCCTGATGGGCCCTAGCATAATGCATGTGAGGCGTAGCCCAGTGGTGGCTCCACGCCGTGACGAGTCCTCTGACTTCATCTACGAGTAGCCCTTTCCTACTCGAGCCCCCTCACCATGCCCAAATGCTAGGTCGACTCTGATATCAAATGTCACGACTCGAGCCTGATGGGGCTAACTAGCCTATCAACTTCGTTTGGCCTAAACCACTGACCAAAATGCTTAAGCTGAAGTTGATAGTAGTACACTCATCAGACCCTTATAAGCCAATCTTAATTTTGTCCACTTTCAATGTGGGACTAATCAGGGGTGTTACACCTTTGGGGTAGTGTCTAAGGTTGGTTCACTGTCTTGTTCTACAATAGTGTCATATGGACACTTATGGAAACTTTTGACAATGGCAGACCACCTTGGACCCTTTGTCGTTCGACCGTTCAGAGCTTACAAAGTCTATGTTTGTACTTTGCATTGTCTATCAAGTACTTGCTGAAATGACTGCTTGTGGATCATAAGTTAAATGCATCCTCTAACTCGTATTTTCTTTTGCAAGTCCTTAAGGGACCATAAAAGGTTTCGGGGAGGCTGACCCTTTGTTATATATATATATATATATATATATATATATATATATATATATAATGTTATCATTTATCTTTGCACTTGCTATAAACATGTCTTTTCTCATAAAAGAATTTATGACTAAAATAAAAATTCATGATTAAAACAATCATACATAGACAACAGTTTAATAACTAGCACATCATGGAAGCATGTCATAACACAAACATTAAGACATGGATCATCTTTAAACTAGAACATATAATACTTTATCATATCCAAACAATAGAAATACATGCTTATCCTGATTTGTTTACTATTCAAAAATAATAATTAAAATATTATTTCAAAAGCAACTATTTAGGCTGACAAGCCACTTACCTCAAGTCTAGGCTTTCAACCAATCTATCATTCAAGCCCTAAAGAAAAAGATAAGGATTTGATTATTTAATTATACCATAATCATAAAATAAAAAATTACCTTTTCTCTTTATATTTAGTTTTACCTTTTTTAAAACCATAATAATATATTTTAATATCATTAGCCTTAATTAGTTTTACACTCTAACTTAACTTATCTTTGTATGAAGAATGGGTTGTACTCTAGTCATCATTAAATTTGGCATTTTTAACCAATTGCCATGACAATTAATTTTTTGTATTGTTTTCTTGGTTTTGGAAAAACTTTTTATGATGTCAAACACAATAAACACCATTAGCATATCTATGTTCCACGTACCAGAATTTTGAATTTAATGATCATTATTTTTTGTTTGTTAACATAATAAAATCATAAAGTCACATTGGTAGAACAAAATAAACTCATATGTTGTAGCTAATTAGATTAGAATAAAACCAAATTAAAAAATTATCTACTCAATCTTGCACAAAGTCAGATGCAATCATGGTAGAAAGATAAAGTTTGTATTTACAATGATTCAATATTTTCACTTACCATGGTGATCAGTAGCAAGAGGCAATTAATTGCCCGTGTCGGCCTCCTACAACCATTGGGTGTGACTGGTGCAAAATAGTCTTCCTTGTTTTTTGCTTTATTGTTGCCTCTGAATTTGGATGCCTCTGAACTTGGACGGTGGAAGACTTACACTTAAACAACATAGGCTAGAATTCAAAGATTGATATTTGCAAACAAACGTTATAAAGTAATTCTTCTCTTATGAAGAGCTAGTGAATATTAGAAAGATTATTCATGGTAGGGGTGTTCAGATCGAACCAACCGAACCAAAACTAAACCAAAATTGAATCGGTCTAGATCCAATTCGGCCAAAACTGGTTCATCAATAGTTCGATCTTGAAGTCTATAAATGGTTCTGATTTAGAAGAGTACTCTTCTTAGATTCGGTTAACCGGTTCGGACCAAACCAAACCGAAGAAGAAGAAAAAACTACACTCTTTATTAAATCAAAATTAAAGAGATCTTATCGGATATTTTTGTTGATTCCCCTCTTCATCTCTAAATCAATGGGCTACTTGATCTTGATAAGAATGAGCCGTCGACGGTTCCACATGTCCAAGGTGAAAAAAAATAGAAGGCAGGATCCTCCTCAAGTAGAAAACCCTTTCTTTCAGTATTGCCTCTACATTATTTATTAGACCTTTTGACATCCTAAATAAAAAAAAAAATATTAATGTAGTCCTAAAATTGCTTACTGTTACATCCTAGGATGTTGTAATCTTCAGACTCAACAAGACCAAGAAAACCTAGATTCGAAGAACACTCAATTGCCAATTTCCCAAACTTTACAATCCACAATTCCACTTGCTCAAAAGCTGCTTCCATTAAATTCTTTACCGTATGCAGGTACAATATTTCTCGAGGCATTGCTGTGTGTGAAATCCAACGCTATGCTGTTAGGGCACAAGTATGTCCAAGAGAATTATTCTATCAGTAGAGGACTTTTCCCTTTGAATGTAATTGAAATCAGGAAGAAGAAGAAGAAAAAAACACATACCCAACTCACAAGATGAATCTTCAATGCATCTACAGTTATCTTTTAGAAGCTCAGAGAGTTCATACCGAGAATGGTAAGAACACATACTCTCTTGAGAAACTCTCGTCTCCCCATCCTCCTACATATCACACTCCTTTCCCTTCCTCACACAACAATTTACTTTACCCACAAATCTTCTGCTACTCCCCGATCAAACTTCAGGGTTTCACCGATCAAACAATCAAGCAGCTCAAGAGATGTCCACAGACATTCAATTCCGCATCTATTCCGACCAAATCCTAGAACGCAACCCCTCCTCCTCTCACTCTGTTCGTTCTCCATTTTCTCACCTCTGATCACACATCTCAACATAGCGCATCCAGCTCCTAAACCCCTTCCTTTCTTTTTCTCTTTCCTTCCTCCCTGGGGCACAAGACGATACACATGCCACGGCAAACCCATCTTTCACACACACCACAACCAAAACAAATCGTAAGCCAGCAAGACGCCCAGAAAACAACAAAAGAAGAAGGAGAAGAGGTGAGGATTTGAAAGAGAAAGGGGTGCCAAAGGCGGCGACGATCGATCTTTTCTGGGTACTCTTGTTCTTACTTGGGCTGATCGTGACGCCGCTTCTTGCGCTCGGTGGGTGTTCGTTTCTTTCCGCTGAATAATATATAGATCCATCCGCATGTACGACCTATTTGTCACGATCGACCTAAAAAAAGGGCGGGACGCCGCAGAGCGTGGGAAAGGGGGTGTGCGGCGCAGAGAAAACAGAGAACAAAGGTCGATGGACTCATGTGGCCTCCTTCATTCATCGCTTCTTATGGGCCTCCAATAGAATCGAAGGCCCATTTATAGCAATTATTAAAATTTGATCCCAAATAGATTTATTTATTTTTATAAAATCATTTCATTGAAAAAAAGAAGAAGAATTAAATCATCCGAAAAAGCTGAGCTATGTCTAATTGGGGTTCGGATTAGATCCGACCATCGTTACTATCTCTCTGATGATCCACTTTGGAGATAAACATACTATAAAGCCTCCATTTTATCCATTACGGTGTGGCATCACCATTCATCAGGAACTGCTTGCCCTTCTTCGATCAGGGAAGTATGGGAAAAAAAAAAAGAATGGAAAGATATTTTTGGAAACAATGAGTTCAGTAAGTGTCTTTAATTCAACAGGAGAACTGACATGATCTCACAACAGGTGATAATGACAAGCTCTGGGTCTAAGAAAAACCATACTCTATCATGTAGATCATATATCATGTAATATTGACTTGTTCTTCTAATCAAGCTTTATGTCATAATCATTCACAAAGGTCTAAGCTGCACATTAACTCATAATAATTATACAAAAGTATACGAGTGTAATGATATTAGTAGCTTTTGGGCCACACTTCGGATCATCTCTCTTACATGAAGAGCTAGGATCCTATGTGGACTCATTTGCGACTCGATGCACAAGTCAGCATCATAGGTTGTCATTCCAACTGTTGTTGCACCATCCATGATTGACACTCTTAATTTTTGTGCTGTATTTTCGTCTTCTTTTTACGTCACCAATCATCCTAATCGTTTATTCCTTTAGAAATAGAAACTTCAAGTTGAGCTTAGAAGGTAGGTTGTCATGCTCAAGTTGATTAGGGTTCATAGACAAGGAGCAGCCATTAGCATATATAATATGATGCTACTTGAAGACTCATCCTTCTAGGGTTCTATCTATCTTAATGCAGCAGCTTGTGTCAGCTAACTATCTATCACTCAAAGTTATACCTAAACAAAATCCTATGTGAAGTAGGAGTCAGATCTCTCCACCTATCATATATTTTGATGAGAAAATAAGTGTGGATTTCATTGTTTTTCGCCTTGCAAATTCTGTTCTTTTTGTTTATTTATTTCTGTCGATAAGGTCATGGAATCAACCAAAGTGTGCAGGTTGACTGCGGGAAGAAAACGAAGGCAGTAGATGGATCAGTTAAAATATGGAGCAACAGCTGATGCACTTGCAGCGGATTTCTTGGTTAAACGAGGATGATGGAAGAGAGTCGCTGTGAAACACCATGGGAGTTGTGCTGACACAAGGAAAGGAGAACACGAGAGAGATCTTCCCTTTCTCTTTTGTTTACTTTGGCCATCGGAATACACCACATGGCTTGACCAAACTCCATGTGGCCGGTTAGGGTTTTAGCGTCTATCTTATGATCCTTCGACTCGGGAGGAACACGAGTGAAAATGTGAATCGACCCTTCATATCTTCTTGTACTGAATCATCGTCATATCTCGGGCCACGAAAGTCCTGCTCGATCATGAAACTTGATGACATTGCATGCGAGCAACAGTTTCTCCTCGGACACAAGAATGTTTCCGCCGGTGGATGATTTCATATGGTGAAGCAGCAGACACTGTTTGAGTGCCTCAATGGAGTTGTCTGCACTTTAGACATTGGCGATCAAAGCTTGATATTTAACTGGTTAAGTAGAAAGCTTGCCGTCCTCCTTGCTTGGGGAGATAAAACTCCCATAAAACAAACACAAAAGTTTGGGACTTTGGGGGGGTCGTCCGTCGTTGAAAACCAAGGATGCTTGTGCCAGAACAAGAGCTGGATTCAGCGTCAGACATGGAGAACAGCTAGAGCTCGTGTACAAGAAACCAGCATGCCTAACTCCACTTCTGTGAGCAAATAATGGGTTCTTCCTTTAGGTGGTTTGTTGAAACGTCAATTGTTATCCCACTGCTTTGAAAAACCAAGACAATTCCAACACCAAAAAGATAAAAAGGGAAAGAGACAGATCAGCTTTCCCCATCAGGCCAATCTCTGCAATCAGCCATTTTTTTTTTTCTTCTATTGATTAATCCTCTTGATGGAGCTGAAGATTCCCGGCCCTAATTCAGCTACCAAACCCTACCATTGTTTACCGTCAATCAACTGAAACAGGGAGTCAATGTTGGGTGCATGCCTTGAATGTGATCAGATCCGCAGGGAGATAGATAGATCATTGTGCACTGCACTGTTTGGTGTCCTGCATGTGGCATCAGTAGACTATGAGCCACCATTTTCCACCTCTGTTTGCAGGGCACGATACCATCAACTTGATGGCAACTGTAGCTGAGTCATATTCCTTCTGCTCCTACTGAGGTATCACCTCAGATAGCACTTATCATGACATCAAGAACAGTAACCATCCTACAACAAGCGGAGGATACACAATGCCACTGTCGGCCTGCACCAAGCCACACCGTTCCATCATATTCATTTTCCTCCCTGAGACGCAACCTCTCTCCAGCAAAAGTAACCCCTCGAGAGCATTGTCATGCACTGTTAGGTGGTGTGGGTGGAAAGGAGAAGAGAAGGGTCAAAAGTTGTGTGTGTGCAGGTTGAATCCGCCTACATATATATAAATAATATGCATTCCGTGCATGAGATTTCTGGCTTTTTGAGGTGCGCGCAAGGGGTGCATGGTTAGAGGGAAACAGGTGAAGATGGCTCTGCCAAAAATAGAGTGATGAGGAATATGTTGTTTTGGCAAACCTAAAACCATGTTACGATTGCCTAGTATGTATGCTAGGGCAAGCGATCAAAGCACCTCATCCCCTTCGATTCATCTTCTGCTGCTGAACTAAGAAGCTGAAATGTGGAAGAATTCCATGTTTTGTTTGGCGGCATGATATCTATCATTCATGCAGCCAGTGACCGGCGCAGGCAGAAACAAATGGCCAGCTAAAAGAAAGAAAATTAAAAGCCACAAACCCCTATCTATCCATTCTCATTACAAAATCATCAAGTTATTCGCACTCTCGATAAAGTTCTATGTCAGCATGTCATTCTAAGGAATGCTCTCATCAACACACTTAATCTCTTCGTATACGTATTCCAAACTCTCTCTAACTTATTTGAGCTATCTCTTCGATCTTCGTGTTTCACGTGATCATTGTCTACGATGTTAAGTTTTCGTAGGGAGCATCGGACTTTCACCAAACTTGGTGTAACTCATGGTCAAGCATGGGAGGCCGGGCTGACTTTTCTATCATATCCTAGACTAAAGTGAACTCCTTGCTGACTCCAAACATCACAAGATTCAAAAAACATAAATCGAGTCTGATCATCTTTTGTCATGTTAGGTTAAGGATGAAAAATAATAATACCAAATTGGTTGGAATCATGGGATTCCTCAAGAACATGTTAGGAAGGAGTCTCCTTTCATGACCTTGGGTGCTACGGCAGGCTTTGAATCGGAGGCCTTAACCTGCTCGTCCGAGGGAGCGTAGATTCATATCACCATCGTTGACTCTTCAACAACCATAGATTTTAACTCCGTACACCCAATACAACATATGCCTATTAATGCATTCGTCTATATGTAAGCAACAATAATCGACATCTTCGGTCTCGACAAACATAAATAATATGACGTTAATCCGTAGTCAGGGACTCGACACATCAAGTCATAGTCGATAATAAATAATGTTAGGAAGGATCGACATACATAAATTATCCTTATAAAAACAATTGTAGATTGACTGAGTCGTAGATAAAGAGCGTTGCATAGCAGGTAAAGCCTCTTTTTCTATCCAAACCTCATGCGTGGGATGCACATATCTTACACCCACACCTTCGTTCTAGCTAGCATCAGAAAGAGAAGGGATCGATTGGAATGAGAAATATTCTCTCATATCTCGTAACACACGAAACACGAGTCCGTCCTTGTAGTACCAGACACAATAGTAAAGGTTTGTCTCTCATATTATCTTGTCACGCAAGACTTCCCACTGAGACGGATGCCGGTTACTGTTCCTGTTTCTTCTACGGCAGTCATTGCTGTTTGTGCATGGAATGGGCCTCAATGATATGCGCGGCTGTGGCGCTACTCGATCCACTCCGTCATCTGATCGGCCTCCCATGATTTGTGTGCATGCCGTGAAGTCACACGCCATCAGCTTTTTTACGTGACCTTCCCAACACAGGCAGGTTTCCAACGCACCCTGGAGTCGACACGTGGATCCCCGCCACTGCGGGTCCCACAGGCTGGGCCTCCGCGTGGGCGACGCCGTCGGAGGGCGAGGGGGACGACGTCACGCGGAACGGCAGCTGCCTGTGCCGCCGGCAGCCAGTCCTTATCGCGGGCCACCGCTGGTGACGCGCATCGCGACAGGGGTCCGACGAGGCCGGCGCCTACGTGTCCGGCACGCTGGCCCGCCTGTCCCCTCCAATCCCTCCACTGACGCCACTGTGGGCCACCGCCTGCCCCTCCCCCGCCCTACACGCCCCCGACCTCCCCTATGTCTCCTTGCGCCCCCTACGTGCATGGTTCCATCCCCACTCCCCCTCTATAAATACCCCTCGCCCTCGCCTCCTCTTCCCCACCTATCTCATAGCATCACCATCATCCTCCTCCTCCTCCTCCTCCTCCTCTACATCTCGAGTATGACCATAGTCGACCGATCCATGGAGGTGAGACCCGCGAACTCCACCAGGCTGGGTCCGGCGGCCTGCGAGAAGGACGCCGAGAAGCTGGGGTTCATAGAAGAGATGACCGTGAACGCGGACAAGGTTCAGGAGAAGGTGTTGGCGGAGATCTTGGGCCAGAACGCGGAGACGGAGTACCTGCAGAGGTACAAGCTCGGCGGCGCCGCGGATCGGAAGACGTTCAAGTCCAAGATACCCATGGTGACCTACGAGGACCTACGGCCGGAGATCCAGAGGATCGCCAACGGCGACCGGTCCGCCATCCTCTCGGCTCACCCCATATCGGAGTTCCTCACCAGGTGCTACTCGATCACTTGGTTGAATTTGATCCGAGAGATGGTGACTTAATTCTTTACGTGTGGGATATCTTTATATATATACAGTTCGGGGACGTCGGCCGGCGAGCGGAAGCTGATGCCGACCATCCAAGAAGAGCTGGACCGGCGGCAGCTCCTCTACAGTCTTCTCATGCCCGTTATGAACCTGTGGGTATCTCTTCCTCCTTGTTTTCTTTTAGCTAGCGATGGTTTGTATACTGATCAGGACTCCCATCTCCATCTGCGTCGGCTACATACATCTTTTCATTATTGTGGTAGATGATTCCTCCAGTGGACTATGGGCTTAAACAAATTTAATGTCTGCGCCTTCTCAAAAACAAAACCACAAGTCGAGATCAGAAAGTAGTTAATATTTTCCTTCTTCTTCTTCTTCTTCTTCTTCAATCTATTCTATAGTCCGAGTTGCAACCAACCCTATCTAACTCGCACTAAACAAATTTGTAGGATATATCTTATTATAGATTTCGCTTGCTAGTCTATTGCTGTTTAGATTTGCAAACAATTTTGTGTTTGTTGACAAAGCCTCTTTGGTGCAACAACTTGTCCATATATTGAATCGCATGTTGAAGGAGTCTCACAATGAGAAATCCATCATCTTAATTGAGGTCAAACTTGGAGATGGTGATAGTATTTTGGTTATCCATGTGGTTTGTCAATGGTCAGATACGTGGCTGGGCTGGACAATGGGAAGGGGCTCTACTTCCTGTTTGTCAAGTCGGAGAGCAAGACGCCCGGCGGCCTCCCCGCCCGCCCGGTGCTCACCAGCTACTACAAGAGCCACCACTTCCGCGCCCGCCCCTTCGACCCCTACAACGTCTACACCAGCCCCACCGCCGCCATCCTCTGCGCCGACGCCTTCCAGAGCATGTACTCCCAGATGCTCTGCGGCCTCCTCGACCGCCTCGCCGTCCTCCGCGTGGGCGCCGTCTTCGCCTCCGGCCTCCTCCGCGCCATCCGCTTCCTCCAGCTCCACTGGCAGGAGTTCGCCCACGACATCGCCACCGGCACACTCAGCTCCATGGTCACCGACGCCGCGGTCCGCGACGCCGTGGCCGAGGTGCTCAAGCCCGACCCCGGCCTCGCTGAGTTCATCGTGTCGGAGTGCGCTGCCGGCGACTGGGCCGGCATCATCACCAGGATCTGGCCCAACACCAAGTACCTTGATGTGATCGTCACGGGCGCCATGGCGCAGTACATTCCCACCCTCGAATACTACAGCGGCGGCTTGCCGATGACATGCACCATGTACGCGTCCTCCGAGTGCTACTTCGGCATCAACCTCCGCCCCATGTGCAAGCCCAGGGAGGTCGCCTACACCATAATGCCCAACATGGCTTACTTCGAGTTCCTGCCCCTCGACTCAGCGGCGGCCGCGGCGTCCGGACCTCCGCCGCAGCTCGTGGACCTGGCCGACGTCGAGGTCGGGAAGGAGTACGAGCTGGTGATCACGACCTACGCGGGGCTCTACCGCTACCGGGTGGGCGACATCCTGCACGTCACCGGCTTCCACAACGCGGCGCCGCAGTTCCGGTTCGTGCGGCGAAAGAACGTGCTGCTGAGCATCGAGTCGGACAAGACGGACGAGGCGGAGCTGCAGCGGGCGGTGGAGAGGGCGACGGAGCTGCTGAAGCCGTGGGGGGCGACGGTGGTGGAGTACACGAGCCAGGCGGACACGAGGGCCATCCCGGGGCACTACGTCATCTATTGGGAGCTGATGGTGAAGGAAGGAGAAGGGGGGAGGTGGCCGGGGAAGGAGGCGCTGGAGGCGTGCTGCCTGGAGATGGAGGAGGCCATGAACACGGTGTACCGGCAGAGCCGGGCGGCGGACGGCTCGATCGGGCCGCTGGAGATACGGGTGGTGCGGGGCGGCACCTTCGAAGAGCTCATGGATTACGCCATCGCCAGGGGTGCGTCCATCAACCAGTACAAGGTGCCGCGCTGCGTCACCTTCCCCCCTATCATCGAGCTACTGGACTCGAGGGTGGTGGAGGCACACTTCAGCCCCGCCACCCCTAAGTGGACCCCTCGCCGGAACTACTAGCCGTGCGCCATTTTAGTGCTTAGTTTGCTCGGTGATAAGGTGTGTGTGTGTTGCAGATGGACTTAACCCGTCAACGGGACGCAGTGGGTAAAGGGATCCTAATAAATGGACAAAACCACCTACCCGTGGGTTTAGATTTTAGATGTATGACAACGCATCCGTTCCATCTTCCTTCTCAGTCGTCCGCTCCTTTGTTTCTTTGGAAACATTATGTGGTTGACTCTTTCTCAGAATATATCCATACAAGTCTCTGTTACTTGGGGACCCCACCCACCCCCCTCTCTTTGTGCTCGCTCCTCCTCATTGAATCCCTGGACAAACAAACAACTAGAGTGCATTTGGTAAGACGATTCCGACCCCTTCTCTTTCTCTTCTTCTCCCTCTGTCCCGCTCGTGAGCTGCAAGAGTGATTGGCCCGAAAAGATCGTCATGGGACAATTGCTCCCACTGCGCTGCATGCAATCATGACATCCCAGACAAACGCACCCAACTTTGTGGGCGACAGCATTAGCAACCGGAGGAGGAAGAAGCACGACGACATGCATGAGACAGTCGCGGGTCATGTGAGAAAAGACGATCGGCAATAAGGTGTTGCGCAAAAAGTCTGGAAGATAACCTTCGTAACAAGAGAGTCAGAATGTAAAGTTACCTTCATGCCGGGAGACAAGCATTAACACTCGGGCAGCTCTCCAGTTGTCGAGTGGAAGGACTGACTAAACGCTGGGAGAATCCGACAAAGACGTCTGCACACAGATAGAAGCACCAAAATGAGAAAAAAAGAAGAAAATGACTAGACATGCGTGAAGTTGGTCTTTAGGGTGCATATGTCGTTTTGCATCCATAAAACACAAAACATGTACAATATATGACAACTGCTTCGAGTTGATAAGGACTTCACGAAATATCGACAGAAATGAAGTATCCATCATTACCTGGCCCGCCTTGAAAATTAAATGGAAAACACTAAATGTACTTGAGCAATTAATCTACTCATTGATAGAGAGCAAAAAATTGCAGCTTTGATGTCCGATTACTAGGCAAGGCTTTTTGATCTGAGAGTTGCTATATGGCCACTCTCTTTCGGAGTTAATTTCAGCTGCCAAATTTGTTACCAGTTTAAGCGCAATCAAACCTTCATCCCTGCCGAATAAGGGTCATACTTGGCTCATCAAACAGTCTTCTTCGGCAAACCGAAAAAATTAGAGTCGTCTGAAGCTCTCGAGCATCATTGTCACCTTCTTGGGATATAGTTTCTACTTTGACAGACTCTCTGAAAAGTTGCATGAGCTCCAACAGGTACTCGAGGCCTCTAAGGTGGTGGCCCAAGAGCATGCACCTTATGCCAACACCAAAGACAAGTTTAAATTCACTATTGAAAAGCATGAATTGCAATCACAAAAGTCTGCTGTGCCATCCATATACCAGAAAAGAAGGCATGCAAGAGAATCCCATGGGACTGATACGAGAGGCTGAAACTGAATCCAAGTGTTCTCGACAACTTCTGCACATTCATCTTTTCCAACATTTAAGGCACCATCTGTCATATTATCATAGTGAGGTGGGGGCTTTCTTAAAATGCATCTTTGGAGGGAGAGAGAGAGAGAGAGAGAGAGAGAGAGAGAGTTGCAAGGAGGCCATGTACCACAGTGAATAGTTTCTTCCACCCCCAGGCAGGTTGATTCTGAAAATTCAGCTACCTACAGAAAAACCAGTTTAGTTAGGTACACCACATTGCTCAAAAAAAGATATTACCTCAAATTGATTATTCTGCAATAAGTGAATTACTCAAAAAGGTCAACTTGATGAGAACACCAAGGGCTTAAGAACAAAATATCAGGACAATAATATTTAGCTTTGAAAATCTTTCTTATATTGATACTTCGGAAATTTTACCCATCATCATATTGGAGATTGATTCAGTTCACATTCAAAGTCTCTTATCTGCAAGTTGACTTTAACAGGAACATGCAACTGCTTTGTTTAGCACACTTCTTTACACTGTGAATATAACAAACTGGATTACCCAGTGCAACAGAGCCCATAGATGGGATGTAACTACAAGCTCCATCTTTGTCATGGAATTCAAAGGATTAACAAAACAAAATCAATGGTTACTGGTTGACCATGATTAGAAAAAAGTTTGCAGTCATGATCTATTATCTGATGCATAGGAATCATAGAAAATTATACTTATAACAAGCATGAACAATATTATAGTATCCATGTGAAAACACAGAGAAATTATACTTTAATGCCAATAAAGATCAATTTTTGGACTCTGGACTCTGGAGGCACCATAAATCATACCTTTTCAAGTCTATGTGCTCTAAATTACCACTAAAGGATGGACTTGAGGAATTACAATATTTCACAGAGGAGCTGCTATATACTAAGTTTAACTTCATTAGGCAATAATGAACAGATAAGGGTAATAACTGTTACACATGAAGATAAGTTCATCTTCATGTACAGCGAAACCTCGCTGAAGAACAACAGTGTGCAAGACCTAAAGCCAGTTTTTTCTTCTTTCTTCTTTTTTGAAATTGTGCAGTAATTAGGGCCTCCAAAATCATTATTGGTTAGTAAAAGCAACACGTGAAGGTCAACACACCTCAGCATAAGAGCCAGCCAACGGTTATGTGCTATCACCTGTAGATTAATTCTTTCCATGAGTAAAACAATTTTGTCAACTATCTTGGATAAATGTGATCCTATACTGAGTAATCAAGGCTTTCCTTGGACATAGGTTACAAACAAATATCTTAGTATCTACTTTGATAAGAAATTGCTGAAGGTCAAGTTGGCAAATAACTATTTAGTAACGTATCACAGAACCCCCAAATAGTCCCCAGAATTCTTTGCAAATAATACCCCTATCGGCATTAAGGCAGATTGCTAAATAAAATTTGCTAATTTAGCAATTTATAATATTGTTAAGTATAGACCATCACAGAAAAAGAATTTAAATTCCACTGGTTGATAATCCTTCAAACTAATAAGGTATTGCAGAAAGAACAGATAAAGTAGTTCCATGTAGTTTGCTTTTGTTTTTCCTTCAAGTTAAGTTGGAAATTGCTAAATTAATGATGTTTGGATTAACCGTATCAAGAGACTACAATTGGCAGTGTTAGCAGGAAAATGCTTGAAGGAAATACAGCAGGCAGGACCAGACCATGCCAGTCATATGCAACATATAACATTGTTTCTCAGTAGAGACCCGAAAGATTCTTTTTGAAAAGTCATTGATCAACTTGTAAAATGTTGTAGGTAACACAACCTACTTTCTCAGGTTGCTGTGATCTTAGATAATCCAACAGGTCGTTCTTTTGAAACAAGATCCTAGCTTATGTGAATGGCAGTTGACGATGCTGACAGATAGCCTGTACAAGAAAGTCTAAGAGCCAGATTCATCCTCAATATATCGAACTAAAGACAAGTTGACAAATGTTTGATTTTGAAACTATATAAATATATACAAATATACATGAGGAATCAATTCATCACATATAAGTATGCTCTTCAAAATATCTAGGGTGTTTAGCAAGAACAGTATCAGTAGAGTGAGACAGTTATCCTTAAGAATAAGAATGCATCCATATGGAGATTCCACATAAGGTCAGCAACGCTGCAAACTGCAGTTGAACAGCCATGGAACTGACTGACCATTTTTCTATTACTAGAGAAACTATCAGTGGACGTTGCTAAATGACCATCTAGATAGGGATATTATTTACCAATTTTATTTACAAACAATCAGTGGACAAGTGGTCAAGTCCAACAACACCTTGAGTTTTGAGTAAAAGAAAACATTAACATTAGTTCACAACAGAGGATATTGCTTAAATGTAAAGTTAAGCTATATGTGGGCTTAGAACATATGTGAAGGATTAATGTGTGTAAAAGAGTAAAACAAGGATAGTTGGACACCACCTATACAGATGCAAAACTTGGATACTAGCGCAGGAACTATATTTAAGACCATGAATCCTCCTATGGTTAACACTAACAAACAATGGTTGTTTGTGAAGGATTGCTATCATTGTCTGTACAAAGAAATGGATGTTTAATTGAAGAGTCAGGATAAGGTAATCCCTCCATGATAGTAACATCCATTTGTTTTCACAACATATAGGAAACAATAAAAAAACCATAAATTTACAGAATAAAGGTAAAACCTCCCTTTATATAGACTATTTGTACCATATGGGCATTTTAAAAACAGGCAGCCTAATGCATAAGGCTCTCACCAATATTGGCTTCGCAGAGGGTTAATGTGCACAGTCTTATCCATGCAAATAGAATAGGTGATTTCTGCTACAGAATGGCTGTCGTTTTTCCTAGTTAAGATATAGATGTTTGATTTAAAAAATTTAACATAGCACTCACATCTTTCTAAATAAGATTCTGTTGTTTCTGAATCAAATTAAAAGCTGGACAAAAATGACTTTTTTGTTAAACAAAAGAGAGATTTCCCAACAGACTCCAAATAATTACCAAAGAGGCTTGCAAATTTTTATCTTATGACAACATCATGAAAAATAATCAATTAAAAACATGAACCTTTCATTACTCATTCTTGCTTTCCAACAAAGAGCAGCATGTTTTGGGTCCAAGCAATTGCCTATACTTCCCTTCCCCATATAATAAAAAGCCTAGCAGGGTGCAAATGTATGGATCAATTAAAAAGTTAGCTGTCTAAATGCACAGATCAGAGTTTAGTTGAGTTTGGTGTTCTAGAACCCCAAACAAGGCAATTGGGTTTCCTACTAACCATATGCAACTGATCCTTATAAAAAAGTATATGACATAGGCCAACTTGGAAGGACTGATGTAAAAATTTGTGAAAATGTTTGAATATAATGTCATATGCATTTTTGTTGCCTACACTGTCTTCATCAAAGAAACCAATAACTTGAAGAATAGTTCCCAGCGAGCTTCCACCAGGACATGAAACTGGTTGGATGGAAGAAGAACCAACATGCCTGAAATAGCCCTTTTCATTCAATCCACTGTATCAGCTGATACATTTTCTTCGATGAGGCTCATGTCCAAAGGCCCTATCTCTTGCATCGAGTCGAAGAGCATGAACTTCTGACAGATCATCAATGTAGCTCTTGAGGAGATCAAGTTGCATCAGATATACTGGTGTTAAAAGACAAGGTCCCAAAAAAAGAGCTATGGCCAACTATATATTTTGTACAATTGCAAGATCCTACTATCATGCTACCATATTGTATTCACTCAATCTTAATAAATTTCACAAGTTGATTGTCTTATAACTCTGGAAGCTTTACTTTCTTAGAAATTAAAAGCTTTTATCAGAACCTATATCTTACTGGGTTCAGCTCCTATCTCCATAAGTGCTAACCAATAGCATAGTGTATGTATTAAGTATTCTTGCAAAAAGCATGTACTATGTAGGTACAGTTTGACATCCACATTCAATAAATGCAAAACTTAGGAAGAAGTTACATCAAGTGTAGTGCATGACATGGTTTTACGGTTTGAAGGCATTGTCTCATTATGAACTGAAAATACCCAAAAAATTCATGCCTGACAAACAGCATGTCTAAGCATTCTTTTCCATCCAAGCTTATCGAATCCATCAAAATTCAGAGTTTTATTTATAATTTTCAAACTAAGTGAGCTTTTTCACTTCTCTCTATATCAACACATGATTTCACACAACTACTTCCCGACAGATACGTAGATTGCATCGGTATTGAAGGAACAGTCGTCTCGAGATTGTATTGGTTTCCGTACTGGCAATAAAATTTTGAGTGGAAACCAAAATTTCACCATACACCACTGAAATCAAATTAATACCAAATTGGCCTTCATCCGGTACGTAAATCTATCTCCGTCCCAAGGTATCACCCGTTGATCCACAAGAATTGAACATCGACCAAAAGAAAACCCACGGGTCAATGAATTCAATCTAGTTTGAGACAAGAAACCAAGCTGCTCAAAGAAAGAATCTTACAGGCGCTTTGACATGCAGAAAGCATGGGAGACCGATAAGCAAAGAACCATAGCAGTACCGAGTTCAAGGAAGCAGACAATTCAAGAAGGGTTCAAGAACTAACCTTGCACAATTGCTTCTGGGCTCTGACCTTGGCCTCGAATTCATTGAAGGGAGCGGCGGTGCAGGCGACGATGATGGGCAACCGGGGCTTCGAGGGTTCAAAGGGGGAACCGGAAGGGGAACGTAAAGACGCCGACGGACGGCAGCAGAGAGACAGCGAAACGGAGGAGGAGGCCGCGGTCACGAGAGTAACGAAGACAGGGGGTAGAAACGCGACGGTCGTCGGCATGTTCTCTACCGTCCCTCTCGCCCCTCTCTCTCTCTCTCTCTCTCTCTATCTCTCTCCGGCAGCTCGGTCTTACCCTTTCTGTTGTCGTGGCGTGCGTTGGCGCTCGTTAGGGAAGTCCAGCCCGCAGGGCTTGTATCTGCCACGTGGTGACGCCACGAGGATACTGTGCCACACCCGTCGTAGGAGCGATGCCACCTGGCATGCCACTGCAACAACCGTCGATGCCTGTGTCTCGGCCGACGGACCAAACACACGAACACGGTTTCTCATTGCCCGGCACATGCGGGACCCGCGTGTAGGGTGCCCTGATGTACATGGCTTGCAACCCCTTCGATTAAAAATTACCGCACTATATCTGTATTCGTTCTCTTATTCATTTTTTTGATAATAATAAATAATAAAAATCGAAATGTATACGTGTCGGTCGGACATCATGTCAAAACAGATCCGAATGGCGACGCCAATCTGCCCTTATTCTCCGCGTGCGACTCGCTGGTCCGAGTACGAACACCCAACCCCGTACAGTCGCGCATCACCAGGATATCGCTGTCGCTGCAGCACCATCGATCCGATTCGGCCCCTTTTATCACCAAGCCATCAATTCCCTGCCTTCCTTATCTTCCCACCACTTTCTCCGGACAATGAGCGCTCCTCAAAGCAGTCGGATGCCGATGCCCGTCGTCCATTTTAACATCACACTTTGAGGTACGAAGGAAAAATGCTGCAAGAAGGATGAGCGGACCATGTCGTGACAGCTCAAAAGCGTCACGAAATTCGTCGCCGATGACTTCTTCCTCACGCCCGTCACCCATTCTCACCTTCTACAGACTTCTACCCGCACGCAACCGATTTGGTGCGTATCGATTGGATCCCGCGTTGGGCTCCAGATGCTGGCCCGTTTATAAGGCAGGTGGATAAGTGAGCTTCTTATGAACGGGCTGCGTCGATACCTCCTACGATTAAGCCCTACGGTCTTTTAGCCATTTTCCTACCATTGCTTTTGTTAATAGCGACGATTCGTGTGGCTGCGGGTCAGAAGCTTTACATCGTGATTTAGGAGTAACGAAAGGAAAAGCGTTAGACGGAAGGGCGCACAGAGAGAGAGAGAGAGAGAGAGCGCACATCACCAAACACCTCGCTGAGTGTCCCACGTCGCCGATTGCCGATGGCGTCCTCCCTCGACGCCGACGATAAGTCCCGCCCCGTTTCGTTCCCCCTTCGCCTCCTCTCGCCGCCTTCCACGTTTCCTCAGAAGCCTCATGAAGAGGAGGCGGAGGAGAAGGAGGCGAAGCCCCTCCTCCCGATCAGATCTGATGGGAAGGAGCTCAAAGGCAGCGGCTGCGACGACGACGACGACGAGGAGGCGTCGGAGCGTGCGTATGAGGCCAGCGAGAAGGTTGTCATCGCCGAGGACGACGCCGAGGGTGACGGATCCGCGCCGCCGCCATTCTCGTGGAAGAAGCTGTGGCTATTCACCGGGCCGGGGTTCTTGATGAGCATAGCGTTCCTGGATCCGGGGAACCTGGAGGGGGATCTCCAGGCCGGCGCCATCGCGGGGTACTCGTTGCTGTGGCTGCTGCTGTGGGCGACGGCGATGGGGCTCTTGATCCAGATGCTGTCGGCGAGGCTGGGCGTCGCCACGGGGCGGCACCTCGCGGAGCTTTGCCGGGAGGAGTACCCTAGGTGGGCGCGGCTGGCGCTGTGGTTCATGGCGGAGGTGGCCATGATCGGGGCGGACATCCAGGAGGTGATCGGGAGCGCCATCGCGATCAAGATCCTGAGCCGTGGTGTTCTTCCGCTCTGGGTTGGGGTCATCATCACGGCTATGGATTGGTAGGACCTCAATTAGTTCGTTAGAGTTGCTGTTAGTTACTCTATTTCTTACCGGAAAGAAAAAAAATCACATCTTTTATTTGCAAGTGAAGATAAGTTTGCGTTGTCCAGGAATATGCTTTATGTCTCTCCTTCGCTATTGGAAATTTAATGTCCTTCTGTTGATGCATTATAAGCTGCAAAATCACATTGACTGAACAGTATTCTCTTTCTGTCGACGTCATATAATTGTATAGACTAATAGAAGAAATAAAATAAGATATCATGATCATAAAATAATTTGGTGTTGCAGCTTATTTGATTATGTTAAGATACATATTGATATTAGTTTATCAGTTAATTTCCTTTCACAGTTGACTGGGAATTCACTACTTATTTCAATATAATATGGCATGTCATTATTTGTTCTGTTAACACATAGTTATACCTATAACTTCTCTTGCAGCTTTATTTTTCTGTTCCTTGAGAACTATGGTGTGAGGAAGTTAGAAGGCTTTTTTGCAGTTCTCATTACAACAATGGCTTCTTCGTTTGCATGGATGTTCAGAGAAGCCAAGCCTAGTGAAAAGGAGCTTCTGATCGGTACACAACCCATTCCAATGTTATGATATGTGATTGTGATTTGCTCATTCCTTGCTTTAAGCTTGGTTGGCTCTAGACCAAAAGTTTCTCTTGTTTTGTCTTTGCAGGTGTTTTGGTTCCAAAACTAGGCTCGAAAACAATAAGGCAGGCTGTTGGAGTCGTTGGTTGTGTGATAATGCCCCACAATGTCTTCCTGCATTCTGCTCTTGTACAATCAAGAAAGGTTGACCCTGACAAGAAAAGCCACGTTCGAGAGGCACTAAGATATTACTCCATAGAGTCAGCAATTGCCCTAATTATCTCATTCATGATAAATCTATTTGTTACAACAGTTTTTGCAAAGGGATTTTATGGTACTAAAGAAGCAGAAAATATAGGTCTCGAGAATGCTGGGAAATTTCTACAAGAGAAGTATGGGGGAGGTATATTTCCTATTTTATATATCTGGGGAATAGGTTTACTAGCAGCTGGGCAAAGTAGTACGCTTACTGGCACATATGCTGGACAATTTATCATGGGTGGATTTCTAAATCTTCGTTTGAAAAAATGGATCAGGTCACTGATCACCAGAAGCTTTGCGATTGTCCCAACTATAGTCGTTGCTCTATTCTTCGATACATCTGACTCCGCATTAGATGTTTTGAATCAGTGGCTTAATGTACTTCAGTCGGTTCAGATACCATTTGCTCTCATTCCACTCCTAACTTTGGTGTCGAAGGAGCAAGTTATGGGAGACTTTAAGATCAGCCGTGCCATTCAAGTAAGCCATGAGTTCCAAACTCCTATGGAGTACTGTTTTATTATCTTTTTCCACATATATTAAATTAAATTAACCCATATTATGATTTAATTCAACCAGAAACTTATCATATACAATAAAAAATGGGGTAACCCTTTTTCCCTTCCTGGACCATTTAGTAAGGTCATGATTTGACTTATTTTTTTACATATTATACATAATGGATTTACTTGGACCAATACATGATATTCTTGTAGCATTTCTGGGGTCAGTTCTTGTATTAGGTGGTCTGAGGGTAGTATTACTTACCAATCTTATCTATTCTGCTTTTTCGTTGGGATTGGTTCTTGTTTGTATATCCTTATTGTACATTCCATCAAACTCCTTTTTTGTAGCTGCCGCACAGCTTCTTATTTGTGGTAATGTTCATGAATGGTTTAGAATATTCCAATGATTCATATTTTTGGACCATTCGAGATGGAGTCACTTCAGTGGTTTGTACAAGTATTCTTTTTTCACTAATTACTACTATATCAGATACGTCATGGTATGGAATTATTTGGAATTTTGGATTACAAGATCAAACCAGATTATAGAACAGGACCTAATAAGTAATGATCAACAAATTGGGATTCATTTATCGACAGATTTTTATCTTCCCTTTGAACTAATTTCTATAATTCTTTTAGTTTTCTTGATAGGTGCAATTACTATGGCTCACCAATAATAAATTCTTAGAATTTAAAAAGAATTAAATTTTTTTTAGAAGTTTCATGCTATTACCCTTATTTGTTAATTTGGGTTCTTAACTGGCAAATATCTTTGTTCTTAATTTTTGAACATGTCACCTTTATCAGATCTAGTGTGAAATATGACTTGGAAAGATTTACAAAAATTTTAGTTCTGAGAGAAGGGATGTCATTTCATGTTGCTATGGTGTGTTACACCAACTCTTTGGGAACTATGCTTTGGATATGAAGCTTTTACCCAACTGTGTAGCATGTCAGCATGTTCTAGATTCTTTTCATGTCTAGTGGAATCTGTAGGGTCTGCTTCATATATCCTTGAATCCCCATAGGGCCGGTCAAGAGAGGTCTACTTTATAGAAAACCTAAAATCCCTTAGGGTTTTTGTGCTTGGGAAATTATGTCTAGTGACTACTAAAGCATACCCGGTGCATGAGGCTCCTGCTAATTCATGGTCTTGAGAGGGTCAACATATGGTTGTTTTCGAGATCCGAACCCTGGTCTCCCAGGTTGCAAAGGAGCAAACTCATTGTTGCAATGTCCACCCTCTTGATGGTGACCACTCTTGCACCAAAATTCTTCTTATGTGAACCTGTCAAATGACCAACAAAGCGTGATTTACAAAATCCTTACGCCACTAAGAGAGTTACCATGTAGAATTTTTTCTTTATTATATTTTTTGAACATAAGTCCCCTAATCTCTATTCCTTCTCTACCTCAAGAATGATTGGCCTCTTTACTTTAGCTCTTTAAAGGAAACATGGCCTTTCATTTTTTGATAAGAAATTTAAGATAATATACCCCTCCCTGTATGCACCTGGAGAATTTTCTGGCCAATTGTCGGCTGTGATTTTAGTAGCTTTTATTGGTGCTTTCCTACTGTTGGCATACAGATTACAGAATAATACAATAAATAAATGAGATAAATTGTAAAGGAGGTCCTGCTGTTCATGTGTCTTATCCTAAGCATTTTTCCTTCATAATTGTTCTAAAATCAAATTAAGGGTGTCATGTTCTATCAGGAAATAAGTCCATGCTGTACACCATCATGTAGATTGTTAGGTTGTCTCATTTTTGTCTTCAATATTTGATTCGCTCATACAAAAGCTTGACATTTAGAATAGAATGGGTTGGCTATGTTTGTGTTTATTCTTGTTCGCTGTATATCCTTTGTGCACTTGGTAATTCTATGGATTAAAGATGTTGGATATTTTGTTTTAAACATCTGTATTTTATATTTCTTTAACAAAGAACCAAACATATCAAAACATCAGGGGTGAATTGGTGATGTTTGCTTAAGGAAGACTAGACTGACAATGATCATGAACAAGCTTTCTTGTGATGGAATACATGGACTAGTAGAAAATAAGCCACATGCGGATAGATTTTCAACTGAACAACTGACTGTTGGTTTTTCCCATAGTTGATCTGATAAGCTTGTTGACCACACTTGTGGTTCCAAGAAATCGTTTTTAGTTGTAGCATAGTGAAAATAGGATGAAATATATACAAAGTTCTGGTGAAAATTCATCAGCAGCATTGTCATCCACTTTGTTCTTCTATGTTAAGATTCCAGCAAGTTCACCCTCATCCTTCGGTTAATATATATTCACTACCTTCTACTAGGGTGGTTAGTCATGCTGTGTGTTCTTGCTAACATCATTGACCTCAGTCATTGTTTGTGTTCGCTGCAGATGCTAATGTGGATTGTTGCTGCCCTCCTAATAATAATCAACGGCTATCTTTTGCTGGAATTCTTTTCCACTGAGATACGTGGTCTGCTGCTAGGCTCAATATGCTCTGCTGCCATAGCCGTATATACAATATTTGTTATTTATCTCATTTTGTACGGTGGTGACTTTGCCACTCAGCTTGCTTCAGCAATTCACAGGAGATTTCGGCCATGGCAGAATTACTTTTGTAGCATTTTGTGAGATACAGAGAATAGTTTTTTGATCAATACATGTCTATGGGTCCTCGGATAGTTTCCAAATGCCAGGAGTTCGTGTTATTCAATCGGCCATCCTGATTCATCAAATCAGGATTTGCTAAACCATGGCATAGCTACGATCAAGGTAGGCTTACCATGCCATCATAGATGAACTCCACCCTGATATTGCCAATGGATTTTGCAATCACACAAACTACAATTTCACAATGTATCTTGGCCAAGGTAAGCTTTGCTGATGAGAAGCCCACCGGAGCGGGAGTGCAGGACACCTAACGGTTATTCCTAGCACGATTGGTCGTGTTTTGTGTAATATACATCTATCTGAACAAGCCCGTAGAAATAAGCAGATAAGTTAATGACACAGTTATATTCCAAGCTCGTCATATAGTGTTATCATCCTTTGCAGAATATAGCCTGTGGTTTGCAAGAGGCAGAGTTTAGGAGAAATCTCGGCATGGTGATTGATTTCCCTGTTGCCCTTTTATGATAGTAATATTTGTGGTGTGTTTTAGTATTGCGACAAAATTCAATGTTCTTTTTGCTTAAAAACTACCAACTTGAAGCCCCTCTTCTGTGGTGCCAATTAATAGGTAACCTGTCTTTTTAACCTCCACCCATGTTGGGCAGTAAGAGGACTTGGAACTACAGCAATATATCTGCATGTAATAGGAGAACCTATGTGAAGTCTGCAGCCTTTTATTTCGTAATACTAGAAGAAGAGTCCTCTTTAGATTTGATGCAAATAGGAAGCCATTAGTTTCTTTACATCTCTGCTGTCACACTAAACCATTAATCAAAAGATGAGTTTGAACAAGAAGATGGTTTGTGGTTCCATCAATTATTGGCTGATTAATTGTTGTTCTTCTTCAGTCTTATGGTGAACAACCATTCCTCAAATTCTGATTCATCAACATCATAATTGTATTATTATTCTACCACAGTATCTCATCAGTCAAGCTCAGGATGCTTGTACTTCTTTTATGCATGTGTGTGAGAGTTGCAAGATGGATAAGAAGTCCTCTCTCTCTCTCTCTCTCTCATCAACAAGGGTCATCCCCTCCAAAGCCAAAAAAATTCAAGAAATTTGCCCTCACCATAAAGATGTGTGCAAACACTAGTTCACTTGGTGAGAGCATTGGGGAGAAGATGAAGACACCAACATAGGTGAGGGAGATGGGTTGTCACTTGTCTGGGTAGACAAGTGAGCAACCAATCTCAGATCACATGCCATCACAAACATTAATAAAAATGCCTAAGTTGATTGTTAACCAGAGAGTGCTGATGATTTTGGCAGCTCAATCATTTCCACCCTCCCCAAGTGGAAGATTCCCATGCCAATGCAGCTATTGGTTTGATGGCAAAGGCAGCTCACTATCTTGCTTTTAAGATGCCAGGAAACGATGCTGCTCCCACTGTTGCTGATCTTAATTCTCTCTCTCCAAAACATGAGAGTGGAAAATGCATTGTTTCATTTCCAGTGCTGCCACTTGATCAACAAACATTACTAAACTGCTGACTGATCTCAACAGTCATTGCAAATGATTAAAAAACCACAGAGAAAGCAGTCAGGACATGTCCTCCTCTGCATTTCGTCAGTTCTGACACCAGAAGATTAGTATAACTGAGAAGAGAAGCTTTCAGCAATGGAAGTGCTCATTGCAGAGAAACAAAAAAAGAAGAAAAAAAACGGAACAAACACATCACAAGTGGTCCTCCAGCTTAACCAGAGTAAAGCAATTTAAGCATGAACGAGTCTTGCAAGAACCACAGCTTACAAGACATAGGCACAGAATTCAAGCATCAACCTACTGAAGCATCTCCAACAGGAGCATTTTACACCCCCTTTACATCCACCTAATTGAATCAAATTGTTCATAAAAACTGTAATATTGGAAAAAGAAAATCCCTGTGATCCCTTTAAAGTAAGAAATCAACATTTTGAGAATGAAAAGAAAGAATCAAACTTGCCTGAAGTGATGTTGAACACCAATCAATCAGTAATTCTACCTAACAACATTGAGGAAGAGCAACTTGGAAATCTCAGAAGCAAGTGAAGCTGTTACCTCATCCACAAATCCAAGAACAAAGAATGCAGCAGCAGCGACTCGTAAACTGTCTGAAGAATCTGTACACACCCCTTCGGCCTCTCTCCTCAGTTGGAAACCACACCGACCAGTGTCTCATGCTTGAGGTTTTCCCCGATCCACCATGACTTAGATTCGGTGCTCCCAGCGTTAGTACTATTAGAATCTCCATCGGCCGCCGTCGCCGGAAGATTCAGATCAAGCAAATCTGACATCTCATGTGGCTGCTGCTGCTGCTGCTGCTGAATCAGTATATGATAAGCAGCATTGCCTGCAGCATCAGAGGTTGCGACGAGGTGACGCCTCTTGTGACCACCCAGAGCCTGGCCGGAGCTGAAGACTTTCCCACATATCAAGCACTCATGCTCCTTGCTCTTCCTCGACCACCCCAAGCTGGATTCGGAGACCTCACCTCGATCCACCAACTCCTCAGTTGCCGTGCTGTTCTTGCTACCGTCGGTCCTGCTCCCGGGACAATTCTTCGTCCTCTTGTAGCTCGCCCGATGACCTCCGAGAGCTTGGTAGGAGCCGAAGGTCTTCTTGCAGGCCGCGCACTCGAACCGACTTCTCTTCTCGGTCGCATGATCCGTCTCCAATTTAGCATCAATGCCGCTTGAAGAACACTTCACGGCCTCAAGATCGTTCTTCGGAGCTATAGACAAAGAATTCGGATCGTTTCTCTCAGGACGGCCCTTCCTGGCTTCGTCGCGGGAGCCGTCGAAGTCATCTGTGTCAGACGAGCAAATCTTGGGCTTCTTGAGCTCATCAAGATCGTCGCCAGCAAAGTGATCATCGGATGCGTCGGACTCCATCTTCTTGAACCCGTTCCTGTTCGCATCGTCCAACTCGGATCCCTTCCTCTCAGTTCCATCGAGGACGAAATCTCCGGTCTCCAACACCACCGAGTTCTTGACGGAGGACTCGCTGCTGCCGCTGCCGCCGTTGCCCCAGGGTCCGACATCTCTCGAGAGCATCATGAGACTGATGGCACCATCCTCGTCCTCGCGGTCACGCTCGGAGCCCGACAAGGAGCAAGATGCCGCCGCAGGCGTCCGTCTCGTCCGCCGCCGCCGCCTCGGCACCGCGATCGGCGTGACCTCGCAATTGGATTGCTTCTCGAGCTCTTCTACCGCCTCCTCGGAAGCGTGGTTAGGCCTCCCGGAGTGGCACTTCATGTGCCCAAACAGAGCTCTCCAAGACAAGAACTCCTTCCCACACTCCCCGCAGCACTTCTCCCCATCTCCGCCACGAGAATCCGACAGCCTCCAAGTCTTCTTGGGGTTCTCTCTCAGGCCATACGAGCTCTGTGGCCGCTCATCGCCGTCCCCGACGATCGCCAGGTTACCGTGGGACCTCATGTGGCCACCCAGAGATCTCCCGCACGGGAAGCTCTTCTTGCAGAACTTGCAGCGGTGCACCGCTGACGGCGGCGGCGGCAGCCGATCTCCTTCCATCTGAAACAGAAACAGGGAGGACAGAACAGGGGCAGGTGACTGACCAAGATCGGGACGAGTCAATGGAGGAGCTCAGAGGGCTTCAAGAACTCGCCCTGGATCTCTGATACCCGCGCCGGTAACTTCATGGAGTGGTTTGTCTGCAGGGGGATGAGATCTGAATCCCGCTCCAACTCATTCAATTCTCTGCTTCCGACTGCGATCTGCTTCTCTTCCTTTCTTGGGGAGTGTGAGCAGATCCAACAGAAGTATGGGACTGCATCAGCCTCTCTTTGAGCTGGTATAGAGAGAGAGAGAGAGAGAGAGAGAGAGATGGGTTGGTTCCTTTGAGCTACTCTCTGTGTCTTCCTCTTTGTTGTCTCTGTTTGGTGAATGGATGGGAGGAGAAATCCATGCATGGAAGCAAAGTTAAAACAGGACAGAGAGGTGAGAGAGAGAGAGGCAGAAGAAAGTAGTAGCACGTGTAAACGACCGAGGATCCTACGCCATCGAATCAGACGGCTGCCATCGTGCCACGCGGGGCGGAGTGGGGGTTGGATCTTCCGCCAAAGGCCAACTGCCCTTTAACTATTCCTTGCTTTGTCTCTTATCCTTT
The DNA here is from genome assembly GCF_036884655.1 of Musa acuminata AAA Group. Classification (NCBI taxonomy): domain Eukaryota; kingdom Viridiplantae; phylum Streptophyta; class Magnoliopsida; order Zingiberales; family Musaceae; genus Musa; species Musa acuminata. The sequence continues at coordinate 44,192,776 of NC_088330.1, forward strand.
GCCCATAGGAACAAAGCAGAGGAAGCCAAGTGTTGCTTCAAGATATGCTAAGGGTGTTCTAAGATTAGTGCATATTATTATTATTATTATTATTAAAATTTTATTTCATTTATAAAATTATAACAGAAGATAAAATAAGAAAAAATCATCTGAAGATCAATTATTAAAAGACCGACAAGTTCTAAAAAATCATAGGAAGGATTATAAATAAAATTTTAAATGATATTTAATTTACAAAACTCGATGATAGAAATATATATATATATATATATATATATATATATATATATATATTCAATCCTAAAATAGTTACATTTGTTCTTTTTGTGAGTTCAAGCTTCTGATTGATACGGAATTTTAGATGAATTTTAAAGCATGGTTGGATTTGGAAGAGGTCTAATCTGGACTTTAATTGGAGAGAGAGTTCCAGTATAATCAGATTAGATCATACATGGAGAAGCAGGAGACAGATGATGGCAACCTATGACTGGAGGAGGAGGAGGAAGAGGAGGATTGAAGTGGAAGGGGTGGTCCATCAATTTCTGGGTAAGAGAGTTTTTGGTCAAGGGTCATAGCAAGTATTATCTTAGTGCTTTTCGATTGAGTGCCGAGAACAATTTGCAGAGGGTTATTATTCTTCTTGTAGTTGGGTTTCAGGAATCTGATAAATAAGAAATTACATATCATAAAGTCTGAATACATGCTTTTTAGACATGGAAAAAAAAAAAGAAAAAAGGAGGCTGAGTTGGGGTTTCTATTAAGTAAGTAGCTCTCAAAGATCAGCTTAGTGTTCTCTGATAAAAGATTCAGCTGGTGCTTACAATCCTCCTTTCAGATTCAATATAAATAAATGTAGCATAAAAGATAAATAGTGAGGCCATGACAGTGTGATATGTGCAGCCAGCATGGAAGCAACAACTCTCTTCTTGGTTGTGGCAACTGTGAGACCTGCAAAATATCTTGAGCTTGTTTGTGGGGTCAAATAAAATGGATCTAATGAAAGGGTGTTGGGAGCTTTGTCAATGGTCACAGGACCCATTCCAACATAAGCTTGGGGAACTCGCAAACTATTGAAAGAGAAGCTTGGAATAACTTTGTAGGGATGGATGGATGGATGCATTACCACCACACAAAACTCTCATGCATTCCCTGCTCAACCTTGGGATGCACTCCTCCTTTCTCTGTGCGTCGATTTAGGAGAACAACCAGGGAAAAGCATACATCAGAAATGGAATGTGTCCTGTTCGATCATGGAGCATAGTCTGCTGCAACACTGAAATATACTGACTGCACCAAGATTGAAGCTTCTTCGTATATACAAGAGTGCATGCAACTGTGAGTATCCTTTGTTTTTACTTTTTATCTGGGCTCTAATGATATACCATAATTAGATAATTGATATGATGCTTATTCTTCTCTCTGTTCGGTACTCCACATACAAATCCTGAAATAAAAAGTAATTAATATCTTTAATGTTATGATTAATATATGTTTAATGCTTATTTAAAAAAAAAAAATAGATACTTATTGAGTCAAATCTTTATATTTCATTCATAATAAGTTTAATTAGGTTTTAATTAAATTTTTCTAATTTTATAATTAATAATTTTAATGATGATTTAATCAAAATTTGATCCATATTAGATTGATTTAATATTTTTAATACCTATTTAGGTATTTGTCATGTTTATACCGATAAAAAAAACTAATTAGGGATTAATTAATTATATTAATACTATAATTAGTATATTTAATGTTTATTTAATTAAAATTTGATCTATATTGAGTTAATTAAATATTTTTAATTTCTATTAGAGTGTTAGACATCATGTGAAAGAGGAATAATTAGAAAGTAATTAGCTATATTAATGGTGAAATTAGTATATTTAATAGTAATTTCATCCTAATTTAAGGATCATATTTACATATTAAATATATTCTAGACTGTTTAATATATTTAGAGTGGTAAAATAGGAATCGTCAAAATCTAATTAAGTTTTTAATACTATAATTAGTATATTTGATGATAAATTTATCATTATTTGATCTTTTATTGGATCAATTTTATGCATTTAATAATTATTAAAATGTTTGACATGTTTATTATGGTAAAAGAGAACTGATTAGAAAGTAATTAGTATTTTTAATATTATAATTAGTGCATATAATTTTGAATCCATCTTAGTTTGATCTATATTGAGTCTATTTTATGTATTTAATGCTAAATATATTGATTGTCATGTTTATAATGAAAAAATGGGGTTCATCATGCATCTTATTATTTCAAAATAAGATTAATTATAGTTTACTTATTTGATTCAATTTTAATATACAGAATAAATATATGATATACTTAGATCGTTGTCACGAAAATCGATCATTAGTAGTGTATTTATTGTGACAACATCAACAAATTAGGGTTAATTGTAGCTTGCTTATTATTTAATACGAAATAATATTATGTATTTAATGCTAAATATATTGATTGACATGTTTATAGTAAAAAAAAATAGGGTTCACATCTTATTATTTCAAAATAAGACTAATTATAGCTGACTTATTTGATATATTTTTAATATGCATCAAAGGAACAAACATATGTACTTGAGATTATTATCATGAAAATCATTATCATTAATAGTGCATTTATTATGACAACATCGATAAATTAGAGTTAATCGTAGCTTGCTTATTTAATTCAATTTTGATAGACACTAAAAAAATAAACACAAGTTGATACTTGAGTTTCATTGTCCAAAAGATAGACAGGAATTGTCATCATTAGTAGTATATTTTTATTGTGACTATGTCGATAAGGATAAAAGAATCACTTGATTCAGTATACATTTGGTTAGCAGTTCATAACAACTTACAATAGATAAGAGAAGATATAATTAAAAAGAATGCAAGAGTTACACATGAATTAATTTATGATGATATCAATCCAGATCTCAAAACTAGTATTTGTGCATCATTAGAGTATCAATACATGTACAAACAATGAGGCATCGATAACTAAACTCGGAATAGGAGTATGACGATGATGGTGGATCTACATCGTAGGAATTCCAAAGGTTGGCCAATATGAGGCAGCCAATAGCCCATCCTCCTCAATTGAGTCAGATTGATAATATGAGGTAAGGTAGATACTATGGTTTCATAAGAGTATTTAAAAGGAGGTCAACAAAAGTTTTTATTTACATTGATCCATAAACTTATCATCCATAAATAGTAAAGCATACATAAATTGATGATCCATATACAAACGAGAAGTAGGATATTGAAAAATCAATAGCTAAATTATTCAACTTTCACAATATTCCAACAATATGAAATCCTTTAAGATAGTAGGACGAATATATGATGACATTGATATATGATAATTAGATAAGGTTAATAAAAATGAGTATCATTAATTTTCTTATGTAAAACCAAAAACCAATGATTTTTCAAAAGTCAATTAATTCTCTTGAGAATATTCAAGATATAAACTATATCAAAAACCTAATAAATATCATAGTAAAAGAGATCAAACTATAGTACATTTTCTAGAATATATGATGATATTGATGTATGATAGTTATATAAAGCCAACAAAAATAAGTATCATCAATTTTCTTGTGTAAAATATAAAAAATGAGTGATTTTTCAAAAGTCAATTAATGCTTTTGAGAATATTCAAGATATAAATTATATTGAAATCCTAATGAATATAGTGGTAGAGGAGATCAAATTATAGTATATTTTTTAGATAGTCACAAATGAAACCAATTTTAAGAATGTGGATTTATAATTGATTGAGAAAAAAATTGACGAGCTATCGTCAATTACCAAGTATATAGCTTGGGTAGTGTTAATGACAAAGTTTATATATAATCTTAATTGAGTTTATTCTTTAATACAAAAGTATATAAATGATGAGATGCTCCGTTCAGAATCATTGGATTTTCTATAAATTTTATTATCTTAAGGTCAAAATAGCAAAAGAGGTAAAGTCTTAAGACAATGGTCACCTCATATGAATGGTCTGATTCTATGTATTTGAGATCAAGTGATGAAAGAAAAAAATAAAAAAAGACTATTCTTTCTTTTAGATTTTAAGATATTATGAATGAAATTATAATATGAGTGAAACAACTTTACGTTGTCCTTCGTAAAATCAATATGGATAAGTATCCTCATATGTTTTATCTTAGATATATACTAATTAAGTAAGAGATGATGTCAAGAAAGCATTTATATATGATTTTAAGACCGAACAATACTTACATATCATCGATTGTATGACTGAAATTCATATGGACTAAGACATCAATAATGCAAGTAAATTCATATCTTATGTAATTTAATTCATAATTATTTTATATTTAAAAGTTCTTACTAATGAAATTATTTATCTTGTAATGTAGTATCTATATCTAACCATTCAATTTTGGTATAATATTGGAACATGATCAATATTAAAAATATTATATATTGAGTCTTATCAAATATTGTTGATGTAGCCGATGTTACTATTGAGGGCCAATTATTCTAGTAAATAATCTATTCATTATTTGATAGTGTAGCTATATTGTATCATTATAATATGAATCCTTATAACAGAAAGTTCCACACATGTTGTTTATAAACTATTTTTTATATTAATTATTTATTATATTAATAAAATTTTATTTATATTCTTTTTAGTCAAATGGTAGTTGTAATTTGTAGGGGATGTACCAAATTTAAGGAAGGTTAATGTCCATATATTTTTATAAATGACGACATCAAAATATTGTGAACGTAACTAATTAACATTCACAGTATTCACATAAAGGTTCATAATAAACTTTCTATCGTATAAATGATTAGAGAAACTAGAATATATCCACTACAATATATGATTAAGGTTATAATATATCGAGCTATATAAGGAGTAAAAAGAACTAAAGATTGATCTTATGGACACAAAGATTCATAGTTTATGTTAGAGTGAATCAAATAAATGAAGGACCAAGAGAATCCTCAACTTATGAAGTGGGAGATCCTTTACATCTTTATCATTTTATCACTGAGGCAATAGAAGAAGATAAAGCACATCCCTAGCAAGAGGAAGATCACCCTCGATCAGAATATGCAAAGTTAAAAGCAAAGAAGAAAGTAGTAGCATCAATCACACTGTTAAAAAGAATCGAGTCGAACGATGAGACAAATCCTCAATCACATTCAATAACCCACTTGGTTTGAAGACATGGTATTGACATGGATAATAGTGACGATGATACTTGGGAGTTGATAGTTCTATCTATATAATTTGAGAGTGGTGCATGGACCAATGAATAATATTTTATACATGCCACCTAAAATTCATATCATGGAGCTCAATAAAAACCTAATCAAGTTTATGTACAGAAGGAAAAAGTAATTGATAGTTTTGAACAAATAGAATAATACCTATATGATGTAAACACAGAGCGAAACTCATCATATTCATAATCATCGTATTATGGAGAACCGTATAACCAACAACAATATGGTGATAGTTGGTCATTCTTCTCCAAACAATAGTACGGTGATCGATCTTATGATATGGAGCAACAAATTAATGGTGAAGTAAAAGTTTTGATATTCTCCAACCTTCGCACCAATAGATATATCATGACGATCAAACTATGATCATCACCACATTGATGCACCAATAGCATATGTTGTATCAGTATATTATATCATATGATCAATTTCAAGATTAAATCAGACAAACATATCAAATTAATATACAGATAAATAAGATCGAGGATCACGACCCACCACTTATATAGTCTCATATCAAATTAATATACAGATAAACATATCAATTGGTCAATTATTTAATTCATTTAAAATTTAAAGTTTAAATTATTTAATAAATACTTGATTCATTTAAATCTTAAAATTTAAATTATTTAATAAATTATTTAATAATTTAAATTATTTGTTTATAAATAATTGAATATCAATGAAAAGATATTATGAAACATACAACAAAACTAGTCAAAACTTTGAAAAAAATATATGTTACTATCCTATTATTATCTAAATTATTTTTTGTTAAAACTATACTAAATTTATATTTATTTTTAACTTAAAACCTCAATCTATTTTTTTTATTTTTAAGAATTTTAAAATTATTTTTAATTATTTTTCATATCATCAATACGTCAATACAAAACGATGAATACCAAATAAAGACCGATAAGACGAACCTTGCCAAAGACGAATTCAAAATTCAAAAGACAGATTACCACAGATGTAGTGACATAAGTAACCAAACTCCATGTACAGTTAATGGGAATCTTCCTTTCATTGTTACAATTATTATTATTCAGCAAGCAAGCAGTTTGGATGCTTGTTTATGTAGCCAGCACGTCCAAGAACAGGAGGTCATGCAGGCACTATTCTGAGTCCCCCTGTTGCCACAGCCATACTGTCTCTCAGCCATTTTGTTAAACAAAGCGAAATAACTTTCAAGCTATCTGCAATTATTTATGCATAAATTGGCCGGCAGGATCATATGTGGTGTGTCCATCGACTCCTGAAATGTCTCTGGACCACCAATTAGCCATCACCTCTTGAATAGTAGGTTTAGTGACTCAAACAATACGCATAGATATCCATGGACTCCATACATAGTCCCGGGAGGAGGAGATGCTAAGGTCAGATGTGTTCTTGAAGTAACAGTTGTTCTCCTCTGCTTGTGCTGAGTCTGGATCCAGAAGATGTAGTGCCTGATACCACTTTCCAAGGTAACCTGATGAAAAGTAAAGTTAAGAGTGTGTGGCTGCTAAAAGGAAAACCAATTTGATGGAATAAATGATGTAGAAATACATGATCTGCAGAAGAATGGACAGGAACACACGAGCAAATGCTACTTCAAAAACTCCAGAACTCATTAGCAAATGCTAAACATCTGCAAAAGAACATATCTTTCAGGAATTTGGAAAAGATAAACTAAAATAGGTACCAATATTAGCCAAATCTCATGACGGTGGATAGCAACCTGTTGTGTTTAACTTTGGTTGTTGATCTGCTAAACAATAACAAATGCCACATTTTAGCAGCACAAAGATGTGCACCGAAATCAAGGAGCTTTACTTGAGAGCAAAGTCTCACTATGGAAAAAGGAGGTACCCTGTTCCTAGCCAGCAAAAGTTGTCAAAGCTTTTTCTGTTAGAGCATCTTCACATTATTGAGTGGTGATGATATATATAATTTTGTTCGACTGAATGTAACACTCAGTCCAATCCAATCCTTGTCCTTTTCCAAGTAAGCACCACATGAGAGTTTAGGATGCTCAAATTGCCAACCTCGAGCTGACTTGCAAAAGAACACAAGAGATTGTCAGAAACAACAGAGTCCTCTAATGCCCAAGTGATAGTGAGAATTAGTTTGGATAGAACAGTAAACATAAAGTAAATGCAAAAGTAACCATAGTCAGAGACAGATAAAGGAGTTGGTGTGTAAACAGAAGAGTTAATTCACTACCTGAAGACTCCTTTATATACATCCATATATCCATACGAAGGCTAACAGATCCAATGGGATGTACCATGGTGATGACTTATGAATGTTGTGTGGTCAGTCTAATGATATGACTGGACCAGCATTACAGACTGAAGTAAACAGGAGAGTTGATAACTGATGTTGTCAGTAATGTGAAAATTAAATACTTGTCGCATTCATTCCCGAGATTAACCACTGGAACAAGGCCCCTTTGAGTAGGCCCCATCATGCTTAACCCACGTCCTTCCTAATCTATAAACCATCTTGCATATTTCATAAACAACCTAGATCAACTCTGAGACCATGCTTCTAATGCAATTTTTTATCATAAAGGCCTCTTTAACACAATTGCATGAGATGCATGAAGCTTCTGATAATTTCTTTTCTTTCCTTCAGTGATATTGATTTCTACTCTATATATCATCCTAGACATTTCATTCAACCATCGTCTGCCCGATCTGATTGAAAAGGCCACAAGTGGGAGCTTACTAGATGACTGGCTGTTGAACTTCTTCCTTTGCTTGAAATGCAAGAAATGCACCACCACCAACTTGCTGGAGAAAAGTAATTGGATATTTGAGTTATAGTTCAAAGTTTTCACTGATCACACCCACCTGCAGAAAAAGAGTGGTCATAAAATTAAGTGATTCAAATAAGCTCTCACTTAAACATTGCTGTGATGTAGTCATCCAGAAACGTGACCATGATCCATTATCTAACTTCCATAACAATTTTCTTTGAAAGAAAAAAAGCAATCTTTTTTCTAAGTATCTATCTGAACAGAACCTTAACTCTCATCAAACGGGATCGAGGAAGACTTGCAAGTTAGAGTGTCCGCAGATAATTCAACTCATCTGCAGGTTAAGATAAACAGTGGTTAATCTGCAGCTATGACCACTGTATAAAGTACAGAAAGAACAGAAGTTCATTTCAAAATTCTGTATAAATTCCACATGGTTGCATTCGGAATCTAACTTGTAAAATTCACTTTAACAAAATAGGACTTAATGTTCCAGCTTTCAAGATTAGTCTGTTTCTTGGAATGAGCATAATATAAGCATATTCATAGTGGCAGGTGGTTTGATTAGATCATTGAAGATCTTGAAACTGAGATCAGGTTGTACAACCCACCCTCAGCTTAGAAGCTTCTCCCATCTTCCTTCTAGCGTAGGCTGCACAGGATCTATCAAGCGCTTGCCACGTCCTCATCTATGATTAATACCTCATAAATACATGAGGAATGATCGTTTTTTATTGCACACACAAAAGAAAAGTAGCTGTCATCCTGAAATTAGTATCAACTCACACAAAATATCAAAACTCATGATAGTGTAACTCATTATGCACCATTGCAAGGATTGGTAATGAAGATAGAAACAAATGGACATGGATGCGAAATATAATTAGAGGCAATGACACAGTCCATAAATCCATTATATTGTATACTATATATGGCCCAAATCTGAAGTCCATCAATACGATATTTTGGTAAATCGTACATATGTCACAATCTGAATCATAAAGGTCGTTGTGTTTCACTTCTACATGATCCAATTATATTTTACAATGGAATGGAAATGGTTTGTGACCGTCGATGGCCTGAATCCCCACTTCAAGCATCGCACAAGCACAGTGCTGCAGAACAAGCGAGTTATGTGTATTTTGTAAAACGAATATCACAGGTATCCTTAAATTTAGTGTTTGCAAAGTTCTACATTTTGGTAATTTAGTCCATGAAAGATATCTTTTTGTCATTATCAACATTTTCGTAAAGTTTCTCTTCTGCATATTAAGGTTTATTTTTCTTCTGATGATAAGAAGAAAAAATCAAACACCATGTAATGCGCGGTCGCGCTTAATGAAGCTTAGAAGATTGACCCTAAGGAAATCAGCATTTTGTCAAAAATCTTGTTTAGTTTAGAACCAAGTCCCTGACATGATCTACATCCAGAGTCGCTGTATGACCAGCAGCTACATCCAGCCTTCACAATCACAAAATTACCAATGTTGAAGCACTCCAAACATATAATGACTCAAAAATAAAAAAGAATCAAAAGAAAAAAAGAAAAAGATGGGGTCTTTTAGTTACCATAGTCTTCCCACTACCATCGAACTTTTTTTTTTTTTTCTCAAACCTAGAATCTTTAGAACACTGAAATAAGATTTCAGAATCAAAATGGGGGGATAAATGCGCGAAATAATCCATACGGTGGGGGAGAAGGAAGATCTTACTATCAAAACGATAAAAGAAACGAATGTTAAACGCTGATCCATCTCATCGCGACCTTTTGCACCCTCCGTTTCTTTATAGTATTCGGGAACCTCGGGGCTTCCGAAACGCTCTCTTCCGCAGCTTTTGAGCGAACCCGTCGAAAGAAGCTTCTGCTGTCCCACGACGTGTCTCTATGCAGTTGGCTAGCGTGTGGGCCCATCTTGGACCCATTTCGTGTTTCTCTCTCTACGTTCGGCCAGCGCACGGGGCCCAACTTCGACCCAATTCGTCCGTGTCTATACAGTTGGCCAACCCATGGAGCCCATGTTTGACCCAATTCGTCCGTTCGTGACGTGCCAGTATGTTATTGGAAACAGTCACCGGAGCCCACGCGGGTCCCACTAGAGCAGTGCGCCTGTCTGTACACGACGAGAGAGCGACACATGGATCACCCTCGTATCCTTGGGCATCCGGCGAGAAGTCGATATGCACACAGTAGCACAAACAGTGAGACAAGTAGAATTATAGTAATCCTGATACACATCATAAGTTGCCAATAGACACAGGACTTTTCATGGTGAAACCCACATTTATCTCGAACCCAAAGAAAGAGATACTTGAATGCAAGAAGCCTCTCATGTCTTTCACATTCTATCGAATGTTACACAACCCCATTGCCAGAAACCCTAGAACAGAAAGGATCCACAACAGATGGATCAAATTTACCCTTCACTGACTAAATATACCGCCTAAACGCGTCCAGCAACAGATGGATCAAGATCGCGCTGCCCCCGAGAAGTTATCGTCCCTACCACTGGAAGGAAGGTGCAAAAACACACATGATTAGTTGCATAAACTTTCTCCTGAAACAAAGACAGCAAGATGGAATGAATACCAAAGACATTACCCTCTACAACCGAATGGCTATCCTGAAACATCAACCTCAACCAAGGTTTATCATGGCTCATTCATGGATCATACAACGAGGCAACAATAGTTCCAAGTTTCATGGAACTATTTAGGTCTGCATATCTCCCAAAGGAGACATTAACCATGAAAAGGTGCAAATTGGTCCTAAATAGCACAAGTCAACAAGTATTGTCTCTTCATCGAGCAATATAAATTCTTGCACTAAAACTATATGTATATATATATATTAAAAAAAAAAAAGGTTTAGAATAACAACAAAAAGGGATGTTTAACCGATCAAAAAAACACCAATATGAACTCTATAATCGCATGCAACGCTCACCCTTTGGGGTCGATTTCAGTGATATTCATCCTCTGCAATTGTTGTAGTATGTGAACGAGGAGCAATCGCTCCGCCGTTCTTACAGAAATGTGGTGGCCTGATTCCGTTCCTCTTACGGCCTCCATACATCTTTTGGAAACCACCATCTTCAATCCAATGCCTTGCCTCAAGCATGCATTCCCTGCCATTGACGCTACAAATGTGAAGTGGAGAATTACAAGGACTCTAGGTGGAACTCTGTAATCTTTTCTTTAAATCAATCAATTAATCAATAAAATATTATTTCAGTATGTGAACAAACCTTAGGAGGTCGATCCCCTTGAAGCGATCAAGAAGGTCGATCCCCTCGAAGTGATCATTATAATTTCTCTTTCTCTCTTTCTTCCACGATAAGATATTAGGGTCTTATCAATTGGTATCAGAGCATTTTACGATAAGATTTTATGGTCTTAACATTTGGTATCAGAGCTCTTCTTTCTTTAACGATAAAACTTTATGGTCTTAACATTTGGTATCAGAGTTCTTCCTTCTTTTACGATAAGATCTTAGGGTCTTATCATTTCATATCATAGCATTTTACGATAAGACTTTAGAGCCTTAACATTTGGTATGAGAGCTCTTTCTTTTTTTACGATAAGACCTTAGGGTCTTATCATTTAGTATCAGAGTATTTTATAATAAGATTTTAGGGTCTTAACATTTAGTATCAGAGTAATGATCCTTGGCGTTCTCGCTATAGTGTTGCCGTAGCTATAAAAAAGGAAAAAAAAAATTATGTGAGGAAGGGTGAAGCCGGTAGCCACGAACGTCAATCTTTCTCAACCAAGAAGAACCTCCGAGTCTTGTCAGCGACCATCTTTGCCCCTTAAACACCGTCGTCGCTGCCTAGCCAGTAGCCGCCACCACTACCGCTGCCCCCTTGTTGTAGTTATCTTCATGTTCGGATAAAAAAAAAAGAAAAGAAGAAGAAGCTGCAGCCACCCCTGCTTCGCCTGTCGGACCCCTGCTTCCGGCCAGCCCACCCGCCGCCACTACTTCTCGGTCGAGGGACCACCACTGCCGTCGCTATTGCCCAGCTAGCAGCCACCGTCGCCGCCGCTGCCCCCATCCGGCCAACGACCTCTCCTCCTCGCTTCCCCATCTCGCTCGAGCGAGGACTGCCGACGTCGTTTCCCAACCAGCGGATCACCCCATCGTCGCTTATACCATCGGCAACACTGCCCTAGTCCACCATCGTGCCACACCCTACACAACCAACCCACCCACCCCCCACCCCCCTTGGGTCACAGTCGCAGCCTCCAATTGTCACAGCCCTTCCTTGCAGCGGTTGCAGAAACAGAGCTTCCTCTGTTTCCGCAGCCCCTCTTCGATCCCAGACAGCAGACCATCCCATCGCCGCTTCTACCGTCGGCGACGTTGACCTAGTCCGCCATCGTACTGCGCACCCCCCCGTTGGGTCGCAGTCGTAGCCGCCGGTTGCCGCAGCCCCTCCTTGCAATGATTATAGAAATAGAGCTTCCTCTGTTGCCCCGCAGCCCCTCGTCAATCACAGCCGCGCCTCCTCCAGCACTCCTCTTCCCCTCGAGTGCCATCGCCCCCCAACTGACCCACCACCACTGCCAGCCATCGTGCGATGACCGTCGCTCACCTCCCAGCCATCGCTTCCCCTTGCTCTGCATCTTTTGTAACCGAAACAGAGCAAGCACAAGCAACTCACCTTGCTGCCCATGTTTCCAACCGCACCACAGTCGTGGTTCCCCTTGCTGGTGCGAACGTTGGTTACCGCCACCGTCGCTGCTACTGCCTAGCCAGTGATGACGCTGCTCGCCGCCCAGCTATGGCCCTCGCAACCTCCCCCTTGCTCTGGTGACAGAAACAAACAGGGCAAATCATCGATTGCCCTTGTTCCTATAGTGCCACCATCGATTCCTATTCTCCACTGCAACCTTAACCCCAGCCACTTCAACGCTGCCTCTCCCTTGCTCTGCCTCCGCTGCCACAATCGTCGGATGCCATCATCGTAGCTTGACTATTTAGCAATCGCTCCCGTGAGTCATAACAGTTTCAGTCGTCGCCTTCCGGCCCCCGACGCTCTCATCGCATGCAGCGACTGAAACATAGGGCGGATGCGGATGCCCTTGACTAGACATCCTCGGCAACTTGACAGCTATAGTGTGGATGCCCTTGACTAGACATCAGAAATAAGAATCGGGGATTACCGACTTACAATCGTATGTAATGGCTATCGATAACTCAGTGAAAGCACAAATGAGAGCGTTAGAAATTAGAATTGAGAATCGACTACAAGAAATACTTAATGATTTCAAAAAGAGCCTATTGGAGAGGCTTAGCAAATTTCAACAAATTGAGGGCTCAAGTTCTACGTTGTAAAGATCTAAAAATACAAGAAAAGGGCCCAAAGATTATGACACAAACTACTCATACATAAAGGTAGAATTTTCGAGATGGAAAGATGGGGATCCAACCAGTTAGATCTCTAGAGTGGAAAAATGTTTTCCGTTTTCATAGAACCCTAGAAGAATCTAAGGTAGAAGTTGTCTCAATCTAGCTCGATGGAATCCAATGGTACGATCGGTATGAAATTTTCCACAGAGTTCATTCGTGGGAGTAGTTCAAAAAAGGGCTTCTTGTTCGCTTCGATCCATCAGAATATAAGAATGTTGATGGACAGCTAGTCAAAATTCGCCGACTTCTACGGTGCTAGAATATCAGAGTAGGTTTGAAAGATTGTCAAATCACCCTGTTCTTTCTTTCTAGCATCTTCATTTAACAAACTATCTTTAACCATATCTATATTTAGAGTCTTCATGGAGTTATAAATTGTTACCACAAACATTTCCTAACTTTCATAATCCTTGCATCTCATCATCTATATTCATTTTCATACAACCAGCTTATTTGCAAGAATCTAAAATAGGTTTATATGCTCAACAATATTATCATCATCTTTATACTTTAAATTTACAAGCCTTGGGAGAGAAATTCTATTTCCTACTGTCTTTTTCGCAAAGAGATTTTCTAAACTTTGCTTAACAACATCAACTCTTGTTTCATCAGAAATATGCTCATGCAAATTTATATTCATCCATCTTCTAATATAGGCAATTGTTTTTCTATGTTGAATTTCTCATTCTTAATCATTCATAGTAGAAGGTTTAACTTTAATCTTGATAGGCTTATACAAATCTTTGTAATAAAATAAATCTTCCATCATACGTCTCCAAGTAAAATAATTTGATAAATTTAATTTAATCATACTATTTGATTACTCCATTTCAATCACACAAGAAAAAAACTAGCACCAAATAATCTACTGCTCTGATATCACTTGTTAGAAAAAACATGTTAAAGCGGAATAATCCATTTCCCTATTTGTATATCAAAATGGGTTCCTCATTATCACGTGGATCACCACTAGAGAGGATGATAGTTGACTTTTTTTATCCTTTCCTACGAATCTATAGGATTTTAGGGATATACGATCTCCTTATGTAACACATATCCCTTAATATATGTGATTTTTCAGTTTTATGAGTTTTTACGTACTAATCTTCGCTCGATGATGAAACATTCTTTTCTATAAAAAAAATTATGTTTTTTTTTTTTTCCTTTCGCTACGCATGTGATTTCCTAACACAATCATCGCACGCGGCTTCGTCCACTAGTATGTTGCATCTCTCCAAGTTCACTTCGGACGTCTTTCTATACCATTTATCTAGTCGAGAATGTCATCCCTAAGTCTACCATCTTCAACAAAGATCATGACATCCTCATCCACCACATCATTAAAGTGGTCGTTATATCTAAGCATTTGATGTCATGCATTCGACAAGACTCGATATGCTCACATATCTCTTATTATCACATATGTCATGCATTCAACTGTTCAAGTCAACACTCTTAATGTCAACGCTTGCGTCCTACGTTTGACACCATCGACACACATGGTTCAAACCAACAAGCTTTGATACATTCATATGTCTCATGCACCTCACATCGCTTATATCTAACAATCGGCATGCATCAATACTTTTGTATATCTCATATGTAAATCATAATTAACCAATCAAGATTCAACACATCATAATGCTTAGTCGGCGATGAGAGCCCCCTTAGGTGATGATGTGGGTCACTTAGGCCCATCTAGTTAGGTAGATAATGATATAGTCTTATATAAACATATACAATCGTATGATATCTAAAAAGAAAGGATTATTCATCTTTGAGAGGAGTGCCTCTCCAAGAATTCATTCATCTCTGTACACCTATAAAGTCTCGAAACCGGCCTACTTCTTTGTTGACAGGTCCTTTCGGCTTCATGATTTCATGACTTCTTTGTTGACTTCATGATTTCATGATTACATAATTTTGTAGGGTCCTTTTGGCTTCATGATTTCATGACTTCTTTATTGATTTCATGATTACATAATTTTGTAGGGTCATTTGGCTCAAGATTTTGTAGGTTCCTCACAGCAGATAGATCCATATTATGACATTTTTTGGATTGATTTACACTGACCCAAAAAAAAATATTATGGATTATTATAGAAATATCTAAAATATTCTCTCTTGGATATGTAACTCGACGTCTTAAACTCCATAAATATTAAATCGATATAACAAACATAAAAAAAATTATTTTTTATCACCTCATCTTTAGATCGTCTCATTTGATTATTAATTTATTTTTTACATTACACTTATGTAAAAAAATATCTTATGAATGTTTTTTACATAGCAAAATGTGATTTCTATTGGTGATCTTCATTTTTATATTTAATATATTTATTTTAATTTTTTTAATAGTCCTAAAATATCTTTTTTGAAAAAGAACATAAATAATCGCATTGTCTCTTTCTAATCGCGAGCGACCAAAGATATGTTAAAAAAAGGGATGTGAAAAATAAAATGATAAGATCGGTAATCGATGGGTTATAAATAATAAAATTATATTTTTTGGGATTCCCAATATGGGTTGTCAATAGATAGAGAGTTAGGCTCAACCTTATGAAGAAATGAGCCTCTCGTTGGTGGATATATATATATATATATATATATATATATATATATATATATATATATATATATATATATATATATATATATATATTGTTAGAAAGAGTAAATAATAGAGACAATAATTCCAACTTAGAATCTTACAATATATTAATTATCAAAGACAGACGGACTTTACACCCTTTGACCGTTCATCTCTTCCACGATGCGCTTCAAGTTGGTGTAGGAAGACCCTCCTTCACCCACACTCTTGCGAGCTATGTCTTTCCACATCATCGCCCTCGCCTTGATCCCCTCGTCGCCGAGCAACTCTTCCAGCTTCACTCGGATCTGCTCCCGTGAGATTTCTGTCCCTTTGTCATCAGCGTTCAGGCTCAATCCAATCTTCCAAACATCACAGATGTAGACCTGGTTGAGGAACTGGTCGGTGAAGTATGGCCAGCAGAGGAATGGAACCCCGTTCCACACTCCTTCCATGGTGGAGTTCCAACCACAGTGAGACAGGAAGCAGGCGATGGAAGGGTGAGCCAGTATCTGCTGCTGCGGCGACCAGCTCACCATCTTCCCTCGGCCGGCGGTTCGTTCCCGGAAGCTATCTAACCAAGCAACGCTCGCCTCGCTTGCCAGTTCCGGTCTCACGACCCACAGGAACGGCCGGCGAGAGAGCTCGAGCCCGAGCGCGAGCTCTTGGAGCTGGCGGTAGTCGAACACCGTGAAGGTCCCGAAGGCGACGTAGATGACGGAGTTGGCAGGCTGCTCGTCGAGCCACTTCACGCAGGTCGTGTCCTCGGGCCAGAAATGCCCCATGGGCTTGTGATCGAGTCTTTGGCGCGAAATCAGAGGTCCCACGGGCAGGATATTGGGGAAGAGGGCGAAGACGGGTGACTCCATCTCGTGGACTGTGTTACAGATGATGAATTCAGCAAGCTCGAGCAGGCGGTTGCTGTTGACGACTAGCTGGAAGATGATCTTTTGGCCTTGGGCATCACCAGCACAGTTCCAGGCGAACTGAGTCGTGCTGACGGATGGCATGCCAGGGCTCAGCTGGTACTTGCCATGCCTCCTTGGGAGCCCTGCAAGAGACTCAGATCATGGTCTTCGTCCAAACTAACAGCCAAGAAGAAGAAGATGTGTACCATCGGCACCAAGGATGCCCTCTCGGATCATCTTGGGAATGCTCATCATCGTCGCGAGCATGGCTGCAGATGCGGTCCAGTAACAGGCTGCTCTGATCCCCATCTTCTTGGCCACCTCCAAAGCCCACGCCATGTTCTCATCGGCGATCATCCATCCGATCCCGTCTCCTTCTCCTCCACCGGACTCGTTGATGCTTGTTATGAGCTCCTCGAGGCACCCGGGCATGACCCTCAAGTAGCCGTCCACAAGCTTCCCGAGATCGTTGCGGTCGTCGCCGGGAGCCAATCCATCTGGTATGGCGACCATGCGTATTCCTCCTTGTCCGGCAGCGTCACAACCCTTGTCGGACATGGCAGCTGCGATTCGGCCGTGGTTGAACTCGGTGTTGACGAACGTGATCCTGAAGCCCTGCTCGACCAAGCCGCGCGACAGCGACATGAAGGAGACGACATGGCCTTGGGCTGGGAAAGGCAAGACGAGCACTTGAGGAGGCGGGCTCATTGCTGCAGTGCCAAAGGTCAGGTTCGATATGGGATAAGATTTAAGCGACTGAGAGAGCAGGTCGGAGTGGAGAAGAACGAGGAGGATGGCCTCCACTGTTTGGATCCACAATGAATGGCGCAGCGGTGGTAAAAAACGAAAGGCGTAGGTTGACTGATCCATGACTCTGCTTGGTACCGTGCCAGCGAAGTAGCCGGTAGGAACTCTCCTGGATGATTCAGTGTGTGATCTCAGCAGGGATAAGGAGGACAAGGAAAAGTCATCTCTGTCCCCAACATGTCCGAATTGTATACAAGTTGGGCACGTCTCCGAATCGAACGTGGAAGTAGTCATCAACAGATCGTCACTAGTACGTTATATACATTAAAAAAAACTTTAGAAAAGTGATTAGCATAAGAAAATTTCATTACAATCTTGAATACATTAAAACAATTTCGTCATCAACATACCGTCACTAGTACATTATATACATTAAAAAAACGTCAGATCCACATTAAAACAATTTCGTCATCAAGATACCATGGGTACATTATTTGCATTAAAAAAACGTTAGATCCAAATATATGATAGCCATTGGCATAAGAAAATTTCGTCACAATCTTGAATGCATTAAAACAATTTCGTCATCAACATACCATCGGTACATTATTTGCATTAAAAAAACGTTAGATCCAATATATGATAGCGATTGGCATAAGAAAATTTCGTCACAATCTTGAAGAAAAAGTACTTACTCTTTCGGTGCTTGCCGTCATCGTCCCTCCTTAGGACGAGTGCTCATCCGGAGTCTCCCAACCTTAGGAACATGAGTTGATCACAAGCCACCGATAGATAGGTTTATCAAATAAATGATTTAACAATAATCACAAGAAATGCCTCAACATAAACAAAAACCACTTGACGAGATGCAGTGTGACCGTCGAGAACCTCGACCTCAGCTGCTCATTCCTCGTAGAACACTATGTATACTCTAGGCAGCATGGAACTAATACAACAGCCCAACACAAATACCAGAACGAGATTGAATTTATAAGTTACAACTAAATAAAGATTAAATGTGTTTCTGTAAATAATTTTTACACGGGGGATGGAGAGAGTAAAAATTCTAGCATGGATCTCTGCAGTAAAATTCCACAAAACGGGCACAGGGGTCGGCAAAAGTCGAGCTTCATCTCATCATCCGTGCCCCAAGGAGGCTCGGACATCATAAAAAAAGTTTGAGGCATTGTGTCCGTGGCTGACCTGTGGCAACATATACAAAACCACATTGGCGCTGCAACAGAGCAGAGCCGCATGGAAACTGCACACCTCGATAACCTATGCCTTTCTTTTGAACCGCTGCAGTCGAGCTTGTGACCCTCGCACCAGGCAACATCCGCTGATTCAAATGGAACAGGGGTGGAGCAGAAGCTGCAACTCTCCTCTTTTACATATTCACAGATAGAACTGATCCTGGAAGGAGAAAGATAATGAGAATTGTACTAATGGTAACTAGGCTGTCAAAGAGTGTGTTTACATATAGAAGGCGTTCAGATACCTGCTTCCGAGGACCCTAAGTTCAGATCCAAGAACGTTTAGCTGATTGTGCACCAGCCCAGCATTTAGGAGAACCCAGCACTCCATTTGTGCCACTCCAACGGGGAACCATTTTTTACCAACTTGAAACGCATCAGATGAATGAGAGGCATGATTAAGAACAGCCCTGAAAGTAAATGACACAGCCCTTTGTTGCAGTTCCAATTCGTTGTTGACAAGCAAGTTACTCCATGGAGCAAGCTTCCCTTCATTTTTTGGTTCACTTGATTTGAGCTGTTCTCCATTGTGCATGTCAGCTTTGGCATCACTTATCATTAATCTTCTACAGATAATGTTCAGAAGAAAAATTTTGCGAGAACTGATCTCTGAAAGCATGCTCACAACATGAAGCAAGATCTTATCGATGGAATCATCAGAAAGATGGCATGAAAACCAACCAGAGATCCATTTGAAGAGTAGATTTTCCACAAATGATGGACTGGACTTGTTAAATTCTAGTAATGCTGCAAGACTGTCCCATAGAACCAGTGGATTTTCTGCATCTTCAAAATACTGTAGGGACCATAAAATGTTGGATTCCCAACACGACAGGTCTCTCTCAGATAAAGCCAAAGTGGATTCACCAGTATTGTCTGATGAAATTTCCAACGACTGCCCACCGGCCCAGAAAAACTCTATGACTGCTTTCTGGGTCCTGCTTGTTACCAATAAGAAAATTTAGTCTAAAAACTTGTATAGTGATCTGCTGCCAAAAAATGCATCGGCTAAGCATACTATTAGCAATTGTTCATTCTTCTTATAAAGATATATTACCTTGCCTGATACATTTGGTGCAGAAGATTTACGTCAAAACTGCGAACCTGACATGGCACACTTCACGTTAAACATCTGCTTAAGTGCATATAAGGATGAAAATTATCGCATACAAAATAAAATAAGAAATAAAATGAGAAAGTATCGATAACTTGCAGGTCGTCACATTTATTGTTAATATTGCAACAGGCCTGCATACACCATTAATTGGAGTACGTTTTACCTCGCTATAAACAGTACATGAGATATATCTACAAACACTAGAACTTACCTCAATGGTGTACCCAAAAAAAGCTCACATCAAACACAATAAAATGGAAACAGATAAATGGATTATCAAGCAGAAAATAAAGTTTACAAAACCAAGTATAATGGCTAATATGCTCCATACGCAACAGAGCTGCAACCTCACTCCAATATAGCTAATTAACAATATAACAGACTGAATAATACATAAGGATTCCAGAAAAGTCAAAAGTCCAAGTCAAAATTCTATGTAAACAACAAGCTTACCACAGCAATCATTAGTCCTCCAGGGGACAGTACAAGACCAAAGCATTGATCAGATACTAGTGAAAGCTGCAAGAACAATATGTACTCCATTTTAGAAACAAAGGAGATCTGGCAGAAGAGGAAGAGAAGCACAAACTCATGGTCAGTTCCCTCCATACATTGGTAGAGTTTCTGAACCCGGGAAATTTTGAGGGGAAGGTGACTTTATGAAGATAGTCTCCATGCAACACCCAGCTCTGGACTGAATTATCCTGTTATCAGAAATCAAAAGTGACTTTTGAGATGTCCAATTGCTTCCTGAAAAAGCAACTTAGCTACAAAATAAAACTAAACTTATGAAAACTTTATATACACAAGAATAGTGCGATGAAAAGAACAATAAACCATCATTATTCCACAAGTACAACAGAAATGCATAAAATTAACTCTCTCCCATACAGACATTAGGGGAAAACTTATGACGACAGGGTATACACCAAAAAAAGAAACATCAGAATGGCATGTTTAAATTTTAGATATAAAGACATTGGTTTGGTTACAGCTGTGGTAGATATGTCTTTTACTTTTTCCAGAACTGTTTATCAAGTTTAAAAAACAAATGAACATGAAAAGAATATCGAAAGACAAATGCATGCATTTTTGACATATTAGTTCCTCATAATTATTTAACCAAGATCTAGCTGCAGATATATCAATAAAACTGGTTTCCAGGATGTTTCAAGACTGAAGATTCCTAGACAATTGACAAACCTAAGTAAGATGAACTCAAATCAGCAACCAACTCAGTATCTTGCATGCGTAAGACAGTGATATGGTGCTGTACAAATCATGAGGAATTTTTAAGATGGTCGCATTTCGGAGACTGAGGTAGAGATGTTCTTCGTGAAATGAAGATAAGGTTCCACTGCTACCGGACAAAATTGAAAGCAAATTCTGACTGAAAGTATTGAACATGGTCTGGTGATCTTTCCCTTGTGACATGCAAAAAGGCTCAACATGCAAGTGAGTCATAAAGAGGCTACCAACCAAATTGGTAATACAGTTGAGGTAGCAGGACAAATCATCAATTGGTATCAAACTATTTCCAGGAGTTTGATAAAATTAGTGATAGGAATTGATTAACTGAACACAATAGGTGAGTGCCATAACATCAGATTGCAGTAATTAATTGTAATGAGAGAATTAGGAGATATGCATTCATTTGGATAAGGGCGGGGACACTATCATAGGTTTTATGCTAGAAGGTCATCAGCCATGGTATCTAATACCTTATCTTTGATTAAGTGTAACTTCCATTGATCCTCTGGACCCAAACTTCATGAAATACAAGAGCTTGACGGTTGATGAATACATGTCCTGAGTGGCAGGAACTGATGAAAGATGCAACCACTGGCTAGACTGATTATACACTTTGCCTAAGAGGCACTAGCCCAATTCTACACCTGTTGGCCTGAAGAATCATCAGGTTGACTTGACTTCGTGCTCGTGGATTAGGAAAATTGAACAAAAAAGAATTTGGACAGAACTTGATTTTGCAGACCAAAAATATCAACAAATGAGAAGCACATGAAGCTTGCATGAGTACATTTTGCAGTTTTTGAGCATATTTATTACATGAATTATGTATTATTTAAAAGCAGACTAGGAACAATTTAAGTGGTCCAAAACTGACCTGGCTGCAACTGTACAAGCAACGACCACCAAATGCCCAAGCTAGACCTGTCACCTGTTGATTTAAAGGATATGTCAAATTCTGTTAGAACCATCACAAGACAAAGTGAGATAAATGTACCACTTGGTCATGTGCATCATAGACACCAGCACAGTGAATTTTTTTGCCAAACACATTACATATCCATGCTTCAAGCGATCCAGATCCTTTCCCAATTGCTAAGACAATATTTTCTTGAGAATGTCTTGGCACAACCAGTGAAATTGTTGATATTGGGGCAGGAATGGCAACTGTCAACTAATAAGAAAACAATGAATTAAAATGATAAATTGATTTCAATTAGATATTTATCCGCTGTGCGGAAAAATCAAAACTAGCTCAAAATGTTTTACCTCATTTATTAAGGAAAAGGAAATTTTATTAGCCTCTGAAGAACTGGCCAAGTCTTCAACATCAGCTGACCATATCTTCACACTGAGGAAACAATGGTCTATTGTGACTGTTGCTGAAGAGAACCATCAACCATGTAACATATAACAGAGTAGGGATGACATAGTTAAAAGGGAAAATAGTCTTAGACAAGCCTTTTCTTCACACTCTATGATCTTCTACTAGTAGAAAAGATAATAGTCTTACACAAGTAATTGCTTCAGTACTCTATGATGTTCTATCATAGTACCAACTTTTAAATCCAGAGACATTTTTAGTTAGAATGTCAAATTACTCCACAATAATGTAAGACTAAGCTCCAATAGAACGTCACAAATGATAAGAACTGCCAAGCCACACCTCTTTTCTTAAAGTACTATCAGAACCTGTTCATGAACACATAGCTGAAATGACATGTTCATAAAGATATTGCAGTAATACAAGTATCTTTTTCCAGAAACGTTAAGGTTTCATTCAATACTCTACCTAAACATAGGATGGTTTTAGATTTTACGACATACTATCTTTACTAACTCAGTAACTGTACTATACTGATCTGATTACTTACACTATACCAATATACATATGATATCAATCTGTACCAACATACTTTACCATTTTGTGTTGGGAATGCAAAAGTGTTCAAACTGCTTGTGTCTTGATAATATTCGTAATAATGATTATTTAAACCAGCAGGTCACGAATTGCATCTTTCAAAGCTCAGGTATGATTTAATTCTCAGAGCAGAAAACTGATAGGAACCACAACATCAACCAAATCAACCGCAAAACAAAGAGTTTAGTACACAACAAGAAAGAATAGAAGAGCTGCCACCACAAAAACATGAATAGATTACATGTCTTAAATAAATTTGCAATCAGCTGAGAACTGCACATTTCCAAAAAAATGTAACAAAGAAGGAATGCAGGATTTTTCTAACTCATAATGAGATTAACAAAACCCTTGACAATTCATACAGATAGTTCCAGCTGCCCTAGGTATACATCACCAGTGGATAAAGGAGCAAGCTGACATGCATAGACAAACTTGAGTGAATCTCAACAGTCTCACTTCTATGTATCAAGACATGGCAACAAAGTTCATTAAATAATAGGAAATGCTGAACAAATAACATGTATGACCTACAATAGTCAATTTAATGATCTG
Organism: Musa acuminata AAA Group; assembly: GCF_036884655.1. NCBI lineage: Eukaryota > Viridiplantae > Streptophyta > Magnoliopsida > Zingiberales > Musaceae > Musa > Musa acuminata. The sequence continues at coordinate 44,216,566 of NC_088330.1, forward strand.
ACCATATTAAATTGGACAAAAGAAAAAGAAAGCACATCCCCTTGTCATCAGGTTAGTTTCTGTTTCTGACATGAATACCACTTTAAAAGTCAGAAATACAAGTCTGGAATTAGCTTAACTGATCCAATGATGTATGTTAGGGAACATAAATTGCAATTCACAAACAAAACATCTCAATTTTATCAAAGACTTCCAGTTTAATCAGATTATATACCCTTCAATCACAAATCATACAAGACGATTAAAAAAATATGCATCAAAGACAGAACGAGCAATCCAACTGGCAATAGAATTTGAAACAAGAAAGAGACCATTGACCATATATGACCAGTATAGTAAAACCACCTTCCATCCGAACTTCCAGTGGCCAAGATCAACTGGGACATTCTCAGGCGTGCTGCAAGCATTTCCCAACTAATTGTAGTGATCCATGCGTTATGAGCCTGGATAAGTCCAACGAGCATTGGATCAACAGAAACTCTGCCATGCTCAATAGTGTAGCATTCCGGTTCACAGAGTTTCCAGAGAGAGATTTTACCAGACTTCCCCCCAACAGCAAGAATAGCGTATCTGTTGGAAAAGCCAGGCTGGATTCGAGATGACTGCAATACTGGTGACCAAGCTACAACGAGGCCTGATAACAAAGCACTACGAGAAGCATACTGCTCTGGGGTGATCATAGGGACATAATTTTGCCTTCCTTCTGGAAGCAGGCCTTCAGGTATTGGAGAAATCTGTTTGCTCACCATGGCATTATTGGAGCTGACCTCAATAACCTGAAACTAAATGTTATTACAAACAAACTTCATAGCAGGTAATAGGATTTCTGGCAGTATATAACAAGGCCTACTTAGTCCCTATAGGCATCAATTACAAAAGTATGTAATGGTTAAACACCTCCTCAGAAGAAACTTGATTGATGATGGAGCAAGGCCTAATGATAGATTCTGTACTAGCGGCAACAGGTTTATCAGTAACTGATAATGCTGTAAGGTCATCGCCACTATCATGCCATCCATCTTCATGAGAGTCCTCTCCATTTGCGCCATCGTTCAGTGCCTCTCCTAGTGATTTGTGGTGATTGATTCCCTTGCTTCTGTAAAGCATTAAAGTTCTAACAGTGACAATCAAATTCCTATAAATGGCCTAACAGAAAATATGAAATAACTAGATATTAAGGAATCAACATATGAAGAATAAATTCCATGGGTTAGAAGGTTAAGAACTGTGGCAAAAGAAAATAAAGTTTTAAAATAGACTGTCAGGTGGTGTACATAATAAAAGGCTAAGTAATTGAGAACTAAAGGTTTAGATGATGTCAAGACAAAAAGAATTCACAAAAACACAGTGTAAAACAAAAAAAAACAATTTCTCTACTCCAAACAAGGTTCAGGTTCTAAATATTTGTTTAACACCAATTCGGATGACCAAATATACCAACCTACACCACTGGTACGATCATGAAATATGATAAAAAATGAAATACCAACTGGTACCAACCTATATAGTCCAACATCAGTCCTTGGTGGCAAGGTTTGCCGTACATACTGTACCTCCTGGTACGGGCGGTACGTACCGGTCCGACAGGCCAGCGGTACGCGGACCGCCCCGTACCGTACCGAGTACTGTAGCAGTGCACTGTAGCACTGTAGCAATGTACAGTGCTCGGTACACGTGAGTGTACCGCTCGGTACACCTGGGTGTACCGAGCGGTATACCATACCGTACCAGTACCGAGCCCGGGTCGAAACGCCGGTATGGTACGGTACGGCGAACCTTGCTTGGTGGAACCTGCATATGCTCAAGTTGAATAGTTGCCGAATGTAATGGTTCATTTCAAGGTTTGTGATTTCGAATTGTCATACTGCCCGTACCGGGCAGTACGTACCGGTCCGCTTGATATAATGGCCTAACTACAGCGAGGTTAAGGGAGAAGCGTCGAAGAAGGAAGAAGAAGGAGAGGGCGTTCGAAGAAGAGGGAGAATCGGGAGAACATCGGCGCGAACTTGTTTCCATGCCTGTTCTCGATCCCGATCCGACACCACCCTCCCTCGATGATCCCGATCCAGGAGGTAACGGCAAGGAGAGTTGCAAAGAGGAGGATCTGGAGGCACAAGGATCAAGGGAGGCAGCAGCTAGAGCAGCAGAAGAGGCAGTCTCCTTCATCGCCTCGTCTGCGACTCTGTGGCCTTCTTCTTCGCCACGTTCTTTGTTGAAGGCCGGAGACGTCTGTGGCCTTTGACGTCTTCGTCGCGTTCTTCGCCGAATGCCGCAGATGAGGCGACGAGAAGAGAGGCAACGTCGTCGAGGCTGCATACGCCTTTTTTTAAATATTTTTATATATTGATTTTTATTTTTTTTATATAAAAATATATATTATATATGTTTATATATTAATTATATTTATTTATTTAGGCATATCGCTTGGTATAACGTACCATATCGTACCGAGCAAAGCTCGATACACCGGTACGGTACGAAATTTCAAACCTTGATTCATTTTTTATTAGTAGCAGTTGCACAAATCTCTGATTTTATAGGTTTTAACGTGTGGCATCAAAGGTTAGCATTACATTGCACCTACATCAACTACTGGTATTCGAAACCTTGCCCTATGAATAAGCACAAATACAACAAATCATAAGACTGAGCAAAATGACAGCTAAAAAATGAGGATGCTGAGATGATTCCATCTATTAGATATTTAGATGAAGAATATGTAGCCAAAAATTGTTGCATGCAACAAGAACATCTTGTCTCATAAAAACCAGGTTATAACAATTAGTCATCAACCTAAGTACCTTACATAATTCTTCTATCATTGCTAATGCTAATGACATTCTTCAATTACAGTAAACCACTTGGTAAGGGCAGACTGTGAAATCAAAAAAGACATTACAGGAATATAAACATGAGCACAGTTCCGGAAGCAAGCCACAGTAAAGAAAGTCAGAAAAACGTTAACCTACTGACCATTCCATACTCTATAGCTATCATCTTTTGTCACTTCAACATAGAATTAGCAGCATTTTAAAGTCAAGCTGTTACACTTTTCTCAGAATCCTTCACTTGAGGAACTCTGATGTTATATTCGAGTTGATGTCATTCACATCCTTATGCACCAGCACCATTCTAGTGATTTATGGTGCAGCACCCTTCTATTTTGTTATAATTGTCCTCTCAATCATGTTATCCATTGTTACGAGTAATCTCACCCACAGGTATTAACTGCATTGAACACACCCAGGACTTATGGCATCCTGCATTCTTCTTCAGTAACATAACTTAAACACCTACATGTAACATGTGAACCTTATTAGTTACAAGCCTACTTTAATTTCATGTGATGAAATTCTGTGTCCTCATACCATTAGCATAAGGTAATACAAATACACACCTGTATGTTTTTTTCATGTATTTGCTACAACGAAAACTACATCCAAATCCAATTCTCATCTGTTTTATGAAAGTTGAGATACTACCCAACAATGTCAAAATGTCAAGTCCCAACTGAAAAAGGTATTTAATCCATGCATAAAAGTATCTGACCATAAGTTGATTTTTCAGCTGCCGAAGGTAAAACAAGCATGACTGTATCTTCCTTTCATATTTCTGTTACAATGGAGACTACATCCATGTTCAATTCCTCACATATGTTTCCACACTATCAAACAATATTAAACTGTAATGTCCCAACTAAAATAGGTACAAGTCCATGGTCTCGAGATATGATGAAGTCTTGAGTTAGTCATTAGCAGCCTAACACAATCCTCCCTTGTTTCTGCATTAGTTAGTTGTTAGCTGTTTAACACAGCCCTCCTTTCCAGGCTCAAGACTGCAATGAAAAACATTTGACAATAAGCATGCACAAACATAGTTGTCGTTGTACATATTGGCAAGTTGGAAACTTCTCATAAAACTTTAAGTTTCTAAACACCAACTAATATGATGTCAGTAATAATGGACCTCTTTGACCGGAAGGCCCTTTATAAGCCACTCAGGTTTCTGTATCTGTTCCAACTGACTTCTGTCCCTTTCATCAGCTATAGAACATGACAAGCATAAACAAGGTTCAATATAAAATACTCTTAACTCTTAAGGGCAGCTAAACAGCTTCTCATTGATTTCTTTGTTTTGCAATTCATTATTCACATTGTTTCCACCATTATGTGCATTGATATTTGATATTTCTATGCATAAGGACTTGATTCTGTAGCCAGCACTTTGCATTCCTCAATTAATTATTCGATACCTTACGCACCATTTAGGCAAAAATGCTTTCTCTATATTGTTTCCTAGTTAGCCTTGTACATATTTTACACTCAAAATGGAAAATCTATCACAGTGACTGTGCTCTACTCAATTATAACAAGACAAGAAAAGAATCCACATAACACCATACACTAAAAAGATCAAACAGGGATAGCTTCTCCAGACTGTTTCATGTGTACTGTATTATACAAGGACCATGAGCAAAACATGAATATTCTCCAAGAATAAACGACAAGATTTCTTTGATTAACTCATCACTATGGATGGTGTTTCAAACTAGTCTCATAAACAAGAATGGACCATCAACTGAAACAATAGCAACAAAAACTTTTGCCGTGTACTACACTTCTATGGTACAACTCAATCATTCCTACTACACTTTACAAATTTACAATAGCCGAGTGTACTACACTTCTATGGTACAACTCAATCATTCCTACTACACTTTACAAATTTACAATAGCCGAGGATCGTATGCAAGTTGAATCAGTAGGTAAAAGATAAAAACAGAAGAACCTAACAAGAAAAGAATTCATAATAATTATGTAATACCCTAGTTTTTAACTAGGGATATTTCTATAAATAAAGTTAAACAAAATGGTATATTTAGGGTTAGGGTTAGCAACCTCCTCTTTATATAAATCCACCTCTCCTCTCAAATCTTAGTGGAGAGCTAGATTGGTTATAGAAAAGAGGCGATGACGATGGAAGGGCATAGCCTTCAAGGGAAATTAGTAGGAATCCTTAGATCCATATCATCCTCTACTTTTCCCTCCAGAAGCAATGGAGGGAAAAGTAGAAGATAAAGGAGAACAAAGGATCCCTACTAATTTCCTTCAATGACAATGCTTTTATCGTCATCCCCTCTTTTCTAAGCCGATCTAGCTCTCCAAAATAATTCGAGAGGAGAGTATGGATGTATATATATAGAGGAGACGGTAAACCCTAACCCTAAATAATCCCTTTAATTAAATATTAACTCTATTTACATAATACCCTTAACTAAAAAATTAGGGTATTACCGATTAAGCAGATGGAGAACACAAGTATCCAAATATATTCAAAAAGGAAAAACATTACTGGGTAACATATCAGGTTATAACCAACCAAACCACGAGTGGACATAAATTAAAAAAAGAAAAAGAAAAAGAGGTAAAGGAGAGACTAGCAAGATACAAGAAACCACTAAGCAAAGAATTTATGGTTTATGTAAAATGTTTACCTTCTGCTTACCCCATTTCTTTTGAATGTAGGTTCTTTGCTAGAACTACAATCTTGGGACTCGATGACACGTTTTTTGCTTGATTTGGAGCTTGCACTAGTTTCTTTCTGATTTAGGTATAAATGCATAATAGTAAGTAATTGCAACAAGAATCACAAAAAATGCAACTTTCCAAAACAGCGCAAGAAAAAAAACCAGTAGCAACAAAGGATGTTCTTGATTTAATATAATAGGCAAAAGCACATTACATGTTAGGCAAGACAGCTGTGAGGAACTCACTTGAGCAAACGATGTTGAAAGCAAACTCTGTTCCCCAAAATTTGTTCTTTCAAAATAATTAAACAGCAAGTCAGATATATCAACAACCTACAAAAAATTACAGCACAATGAAGCACATGTTGCAAAAACTTCAAAAATATGTCATCTCTAGCATCGGGCAGCATACTTAGAGTGATCGAGGCTAAGAAACAGATAATAACTTGGGGAATACAACTTATAACCGAGTTGCATGAGAACATGAATAAAGTCCTCCTTCCCCACAGATAGCAACAACATCCTATTACAGGATTCTGCAGCAGCCCTATGGTGAGAAACACCAACATTGCCAAACCCAAATAGTTGGCACATAACGCCATTTTTCACATATGTAGCAAAATTGTTGTTTAGCAGTTAGGAGCCAGAAAAGTCTTCAAAAGAAAGAATTTAAAAATAACTAACATGTTTTGGTTAGAAAATTCACAAGATCATAGCCTCGTAGCAAGAGCCAAACTCACATAAGAACATAAATTAATGAAATAAATCAAAAAGAAGAAGAATTAATCTATTACGATGAATTTATAAGAAATCATTTAAAATTAAAAATAAAACCATGAAATTTCATTATAAGATTATGCAGCAGAAGGGCAGTCTATTTACATCGTTAGGATTATACGATCAACTTCTCCAAGTGAAAAAAAATACACAAAAGCTTTCATCAAAATAAAGATTTAAAATTTTATCTAATTGACTCCATCAAAGCCCTTAGTGAAGTTAAAATCATATGACAGCAAAGTCTTTCTCCTTTGGGTTCTCAAGTCTCAACTACATAAGGCCAATCATTGTAAAGCAATTTTTTCAAGAATCTCCAAATGGTATGGTTTTGCCACCGTGTTCTGCTAGAGCCATTTTGATGACCCTAAATCTCTCAAATTTGAGAACTATTACATCGCATCTATAATTGATCCCAATTTCATTAAATAACAGGCATATTGTTCGATAATGACACTCCACAACCTAAGGTATCAAGGCTAAACTTTAAGTTATTATCTATTGTTTTCATTTATTTGTAAAATTGACTGGCACATTAACTAAATTGATCAACTGTTTTGCAAAGGCCTGAGTTGAGGACATAAAAGGGCCAATTCATTAAATTTTATAAGGCCAAACAACCTTTCAGTTAACGATTACTTTCTCCTCCTGATGCATGCATATTCATTTAATAACCTTGCTTTTTTACAAAAAAAAAGTAATCCAACAACATTTTCTCAAAAGTATCTACCAGAGAAAACTACAGATACCTCCGACTCATCTACTAACACCAAGTGCATTTTTAATGTCACCTATATTTAAACGTTCAATGAAACAGATGTCAAGTTTTTACAACTATTTCCCATATCCCAAGGATCCCCTCAAAATGCTGGTCTCTCTTTATCTTCTCTGCCAAAGGGAGTGCCGAAAGAAACCAAGATAGTGCTCACAAAGGACGATCTAGTCTGTAAATGATTTGTCAATGAAAGAACCACATCACAAAACTAATGGCATGACATTGTAACAGATAGAAAAATTCAGTGTTTTAAATAGATGTCAAATCAAAAAATTTGAGGAAACACTCTGTTTACAGTTTCTAATTCATGTGTAGCAATTTCCTATAGTTGCTTACCTCAACCCATTCAGCTCGAAATTCACAAAACGGTGCTCGATACAGCTTTATACGACCTTCACTAGTGCAAACAGCCAACAAACATCTGCAAATGATTCACGGAGAACAAACAATGTCTTCAAAAACACCCAAAAAAAATAAACAACTATGCTTGGACGATAAGCACTAGATGTTAGCCATGAGCAATAACTTTGTACCACCATATAATAAATTTAGAGAAACAAGTTTGCATATTGGAGGCATTGATTAGTGCAGTTGGATTGATGGAAATCTGTTCAACATCATGGATACGAGTTTAGCAAAACACCCTACCCTGAATTAGAAGCAAACCCTGGTTGGGACCATGAAATGGATCGAGCACATGGACGAGTGTCACGTGACAAGCAAGTAGGCATCAGACATGGAGTCAAAAGATCTGCAAATATTTCCATAGGCTCATAAATCAGGAAGCAAATCACATAAAAAAGAGTTGCCTAAACATGAGCATAATCCAGGAAGCAACTGAATACAGATCTTAAAGCTTACATCAAGGACTACAGGACAGCTTACTAGAAAATTATGTCTTTGCTGGACCTGCCTAGCCAAAGCCATAAAGTTTCCATATTGCAAAGACAGACCATCTAGAGGCACTTCTAGAAATAATATCCAACAAAAATACAGGCATTAAGTTGGACAAAGAATTCCAATACTATAAAAGAATTCCTGAACAATAGTATCATATATACTTGATTAGCTATTTGAACCAGGTAACCAAATTTTTTCCTTCCTTCCAACTTAATTGGATGGATGAAGGCCAACATAAGACAAATTACTCATTGTAGTACTTATAATCCTACTATAAGTTATATTAGGAATCAACTCTGTAGTTGGTTAAGGCATCAATGTTAGTAATTGAATATCTTATAAGCTGATTGTCACCTTAGAAAATTAAGGAATTAAAAAGAGCTCCATAGATACTATTTGATGAACACAAACTGCAAGGGTAGCACATCAAAACCATTTTCTATATTTTATATCATTAGCGTGTGGGCATGCAAATTGGTAGCTATAATATTCTGAAGATGATCACATGGGTTAATTAAAGAAAACTAACCTTCTCTTCTTACGAAGCCTATTGGAAATGGCTTGTTGGGTGAAAGAGTAATCAATCCTCTAGGACCATCAAGCAAAGCAGGATTCTGAGGAATTAAAATGAAGAAATGAATTGATGAATGTGATAAACTATAACCATCTCCCTACCATCCACCAAAACGAAAAAGGTAGGCTCATCATTATAATTAACAAAAGAAAAGACACATGACACCTACAACTATAGTGACGATATGTCCCGAAGCAACAGCCACCAAGTTTTCATTTGACCATGCAATGGAGTTTGGATATGACGGAGAAGCAACCAGGGGAACAGCCTGCCAGTGTGAAGCCATAGCACGTGACACCTGAAAACAGGAATACAAAATGACATAAAAAGGAGCAAAGGATACAAAAAAAGAGGATAAATAGCTTCATATGTGCATCTGCAAAGCAAATAATTAAAGATAGCTGACTTCTACAAGCACTTTTCCTTCTCAACAAGTCTATACCATGGGCAAATTCATAATCTGGTTCTACCGTTCTCGACGACCTTATACCATTAGCAAACTTGAACAGAGTACCGTGCTTCTGGGAGGCTGGGGATATATTAATTAGGATCTTATATCGATCAGTGTCCTCTAGGGAAAAGTTTAGCACATTGAAATATCAACTTGCTTGTGAAGTAGTTAAAGCCGATGAGAGAAGAGGAGGATCGCGACGGAGGTTCCAGATCCACGGCCAATAGAGGAGAGGGTGGAGGGGAGCGAGGGGACGCCAAAAAGGGCGGAGCACTGTGGCAGCGGCTCTAGGCCACGGCTGAGAGAGAGAGAGAGAGAGACGTCTAACCTCTTGACGGCAACCGGTCAGGCGACTTCTGGTGTTCCGAAGGAGCCAGCGGTCTTTCGCCGGTCGGTTATCGGAGAGAAACAACCGCCGGGACGATTGGCCATAGGACAAAGGAAGGCGGTGGGGCTCTTCGCGTAGGCACGAGGGAATAGGCGTGGAGCGAGTCCGTTTAGGGTTTTTCAAACAATGACACGGCCAACTCGGTTCGACTCGTACGAGTTAACCGAATTACCGAGTCAACTGCTCAGTCGGGTCAGATAACCCGGGTCAACTCGATCGGATGAATCTGGACCGTCAGATCATGAAGACAATAAATTGCCGTGGTTGGACGTCCCGTTGACTTGGCACTAAAAATATTAGAGGTCCGTAATACCCAAATAATTCAAAAAGAAGAAGATATAATAAATAAAAATATATCAAATACACTAAATTAATTTCTTATTCGCTACCATCATGTAATTCGATGGCACATATAAAGATCAATCATATGCTAACCTAATTTTATTAGCCGAAACGTCTTCAAATTATTTTCTATATAAGTAACATGTGGTTGCAATATATGATAGATTAAGAATCCATACCTATCTCGCTTGGCGATCCTACTGGTATATCCTTGAATGATTGATGTAAGACGATCGCATGAGAATTTATAGGAGTTGAATGACTCTAAAAATCTATTTCTATCGAAATTAGGATTCAATTAGAAGTATAACACAAATAAACTAGAATTATTTTCATATTTATGATTTTATTTTTAATAATATTTTTTTTTATTGATATTTATTACGAGAAAATATCATTGATGACTTAATCCGTTCAATATGATTTATACCTATGCTTATAAGATTGTTCAAGTTACTTTCGATATGAAAATATCGATTTCTCAATGTGCCATCTACGTAAAGATCTTGGTAGGAAGAGATTTCAGAATTCGATTTTTTCTATGTCCAAATTAGTTTCCTGAGATATGTACATGTAAACGTAACGGTAAAAAAAATCATTTACGACTATGTTAAAAATAAGTTTTTGTATCTAATTATAAAAAAAATTATAAAGAAATAATCCTCGTATTGACATTTTCTCTACTTGAATGTTAAAGAGGAGATTACCTGGCTTGACCCATTGTCTACTTAGGCAAATCATGATAGAGAATTGTTTTCATCTCCTTTTTATGATATAAACATCACTTAGAGATCACATGTTAAATAATGATTGGACAACGATATTCTTCCTATAAGTACCAAACTAATATTTTAAATATAAAAAATTATAGAATAAAATTTGAATATTATTTTTTAATAATTTCTTGATTGAGAATTGTTTCTACTGTTCTATCGAGAGCTCATAAGGATAATGGAGGAGGAGGTTTCTACGTTATTAGACCAAAAGCCACAAGTCGTGCTAATTTCTGCAGTGTTCAGAAAGCAAAGGCTATCAAAAACTGGTTTTAGCCATTCACAAGCAAAGGAGGCTTCTAAATTATTAGGGGGGTGCCAAAGTCAGAGATTACATGCATCGATAAAGATTCGAGCCACTTCATTCAGCAATCATACATGACTTGATTCAGCCATTCATATCCAATGCCAGTGTGGAAGATTTGTTGTTCCCTCTGTCAATCTCAAAAGGATGATGAAAAGAAGTAACCCTCTTTCCTCCTTCCGCTTGAAGCTTGCAAGGAATCACCGACAAGACTAACAAGGTTTGATTCATACAGCCCAGACCAACATGAAAAGTAACATTAAGTTTCTTGCCATAGTTTGGCTCGATTGATTCTATTCAACGTTAGGCTGTTGGTTCTCCATCTCGGGCAATGATAAGAAGGCTCAATAGAAAGATACCCTTCCCATCTTCTCCAACCAGGTGAGAGAAAAGCATGAGGCATTGCTGCTGTAGCTCATTTACAAAAAGCTTTATTCTTAGTCCCGAAACAACACTTTACATTTGATCATCATATCATGCTTGCTATCTGGAATAGTCTGGTTCTCTCAACATCAAGAGTTGTACACGCCGTTGCCTACTTGCGACAGCACACCAACAACGGGCCGAAAAGATGAGAGGCGTGTTGCGTCCGGACCACCTCAACCGGAGCAGGGAAGAGATGGTGAGTTGGGTTCAGAGTTGGACGGAGGAATCCTTTCTTGACTCCACACATGGGTTTACGACCGTTCATAAAGGAGGTGGCGAAAAAGCTGCTTTTGATCGCTTTCCAAGGACGCACATAGGCAGCGACGCAGGCGGAAAAACTATTAGGCGAATGAATAGTTAATTGGGCTTGAAATGAGATACTGTATACTTAAGTACAACATCACTCTACCTGCCTGTTTCGGAGTCTTCTTTTGTTGTCCACAGCTTCCTCTCCTTCTCCCTTCCCCTCTCTCTCTCTCTCTCTCTCTCTCTCTCCAGAGACTTGTGCTTCTTTCCCTGTCATGGCTGCTCTAGCTTTTGCAGTTCTCATGTTGGCCATGATCGGTGGATCAGGTATGCTGTACTTCCTTTCGACACTCATCTCTAAGGAATTATTTATAACAATTTTTTTCCTTTTTTGAGATCGGGACTTATATTCTGGCCTTTTGCTCTGTATTTTCTTCTCTTTCTTGAATATTTGGTGTCTTTGATGATGCTCCAAGATCTACGAGCTCTTTCCTCTACCATGGCCTTCTCTAAGAAGTTCTTCTTTGGGTTAAAAAAGGACGGAAAAGAATTCCACACTGTTTCTGTTTACTCTCGAAATTTCTCTGCTTTCTTAAAGAAAAATCTTTGGTTATTGAAGTTGTTGCAGCAAGATGTTAATCTCCAAAGAACACACAGATGCCTGGTTTCCTTTTGTTTTTAGCTATGCGGCCAAAAGGTGGCTTCTTTTGGTGATGGTAATATTTTCTCAGTTTCTGTAGAGAAGATTTCAGGTTGGACTATCATGATTTCTCAATCTTTTTGGAGGAGAGTTGTTGCGTCTCTCTCCCCATATTCCACAAATTAACATGGAAAATGATGATGATCTGACGGTCTTCTTTTGTGGTGGCAGAGGGTGCTTGGTGTATCTGTAAGCCTGAGCTGGGTGACACTGCTCTGCAGAAGACACTGGACTATGCTTGTGGAGCTGGGGCTGACTGCACCCCCATCCTCCAAAATGGAGCTTGTTACAGTCCCAACACAGTGAAAGACCATTGCTCGTATGCTGTGAACAGTTACTACCAGAGGAAGGGGCAGACACAACAGGCTTGTGATTTCTCAAGCACTGCTACTCTTACTACCACGGATCCTAGTGAGTTCCTAACCCTTGTAAACCTCTGTGCATGAACAACACCTTTGTCCATGTAAACTGGAGACTAATCTTGATGCAATTGCCTGTAGGTAAGAATGGTTGCACTTACCCTGCAACTTCCAGGTATACATGTATTTATATGTCTGAGTAAAATATACATCCAACATCATGTTTGAGTTTGATCCCACTCGCTTCGCTTCCTCCAGCGCTGCAGGCACAAGCAATTCTACACCAGCAACAAGCACCCCGGGCACAACCCCCGGCACCTTCACTCCAACCACCGGAGGACTGAGTGGATTAGGGCCCACGAGCAGCATTTCCACCGACAATAACAATGGTGGTTTCCTCCCAAAGGCAGGGATGGATTCCCTCCTCCTCCTCCTGATTGCCATTTGCTCAGGGATGGGTTTGTTGGGTTGATGAACAGCTGTAGTGGAAGTCAGATGCTGAGTATTTATTGAGAGCTGATGGCTGTGCAAAAAGTTGGGTGATCCCGTTGTTGTAAAATGGTTTGATCCAGAGACATTTCTCATCTATTCCATGTTCCTTCTTTCCCAAGTGGACAGCAGAATCGGTTCCATTTTGAGTGCTAGGGTGGATTCTTCTCGCTTCTCCTTCTCCTTCCATGTGAACCAGGGTGGCAGAAAGAAACTATACTACGTGACACATGCTTTCTCTGTTATTTCATCCTAATCTATCAAACGATGGAACGGACGGAGAGCAGCTACATGAAGTGAAGCAGCACAAGAAGAGAAACATCAAGCATCCCTATTTGTATGCAATTTTTAACCCGCTGCACCTCAAATCATTGAGCTCGTTGGTGTCGTATGGGAATGATTGATTGGGTTGTGGAAAGCTTCTTTGGGCGGAAGAAGGAAGACGTGGACGTGGAGGTGGTTGCAATGTCAAGAGAGAAGACGAATGGCCAGGATGGATTGGCCATGCCGAGAATAATTAATACTGTCAATTCCCGGTGATACAGATGTGATTGACTAAACTTGGGCTTCAGCTCTTAAAGATAAGGCAACTTGAAAGGTTTAGTTGCTGGGCACAAGCAACATGACATGGATAGTTTCTTGTCGTGATTTCTCTCCCAAAACATTTCGTTGGAATAGAATACATATTTAGTACATATGAAAAGAAAATTGGGGATAATGTATCTTAAAAATTGTTTCTATAATTGTAATATCCCTAATTAGTCCGACATCGAAAATGAACAGGATCAAGATCGACTTATAAGGGTTATGTTAGGATTTAATGAGGATGTTAAGCCTTTGAGTGGGATGATTGTAGTACTTTTGATTATAAAGGTACGATGAGTGTACTACTATCAATTTTAACTTAGATGATTTTATTAAAAAATTAAAATTTTAAGATAAGTTTAGAGAAAAAAAAATTCTAAGAATTTTCTAAATAGCATCCTTGAATAATTTTTTTTAAAATAAATATTTTGCCCTCCTTAGTCATTATCATTCGTTTTGTCAATCACCGATGACCCCCCTTCATTAGACCCACATAATAATGGAGGTTACGAGTGAAGGTGGGTCACCTCCCCTCCTTCCTCGTCGGTGGTCACCGACGAGGAAGGGGCACGAGGAGGCTACACCGCTCCTTTATGCCTAACGACGAATGCTATGGACGAGAGCAAGTCATGTCCACTCCTTCCTCACATGTGACAGATGGTAAAAGATGTTGCAAGTGACAGCGATAGCGATGGTTGCGAGGTCCAATGGGGTTCAGCAAAAGGACTTACTAAAAAATAAGGATAATTGGTGGGCAAAAGTAATGATGATTCTAATGAAGATACAAGTAAAATGATCTTTTAATATGATTAGAGGTACTTTTATGAAAAAATTTTAAAGTTAGGGTATTCTATGAAAAATTCTTAAATTCAAACATTTTTTTTCAAAAATTTACCCAACTTTTTATTCAACAAAGCCATGTCTTTATTGAAAAATTATTAATTTTATTCAAGTTTTAGCCTCCATTCAAAATTATTTTTTATTTAATTCTTTAAATAGGTTTACTAAATCTCTTTGGTTCATTGAATTGATTCACTAAATTGACTAGACCCTAAATTGAACCTCTTATCCTTCTCTTTCAACGTTGTTCCTTTTTCTTTCTCCCTCACCTTTTTTCCATCCTCTTTTCTCCTCTTATTGTCTCTTTTTTATACTCTAATTAGTGATAGAGGGGCAAGCTAAAAAAAGAAGGAAGAAAAATTTATATCGAATTGGTCTTTAGTTTAATTAAAATTAATATAAAACTACCTAATAATCCTAAAAGTTCAAGGGTATATTTATCCATTCATGAAAATATTTTTGGATAAATTCTAAAGATTACTATTTACAACCCTAACTTTACCATTTACAATCTTATTTTAACAATTTTTAATATAAATAAACTATCCCTTTATAAATGTACCAATATTCTTCAATTCTTTCTCCTCTTTTTCTTCAATTATTTTCTTCTCTTTATTTTCATAATTATCATCTTCTTATTCTCCTCCTTTTCCGTAGACAATAAAGTCGAGGGGAATGGTATAAGTAAAAAATCAGTGACAATGACTTTCTCTTCTTTCACACCTAGTAGAGTCGATGGTATAAGTGAAAGATCGACGACAAGTGGGTCAGTTGGAGTTGATGATCGGTGACAATGGTTTTCATTTCTTTTGCAACCAATAGAGCCAAGAGCCAGTGATGGTGTAAGTGAAAGATTGGTGGCAAGAGGGTAGGCTGCGGTTGATGGTCAGTAAGGCTTTCTTTTATTCCGTAGCTAGTGAAGCTGGTGATGTCATCAATAGAAGATCGACGATAGGCAAGGTAGGCTGGGGAAGATGATCACAGCAATGACTTCTTTCTTCTGTAGCCGGTACAAATAACAATGATGATATCAATAGAAGATTATCAATAAATGGGTAAGCTAAGGGTGGCGATCGTTCACAATGAGTAATGAGGACAAGGTTGGGGGTGCTTCAATTTTGAGGAAGAAAAAGAGAGAAGAACGAGAAGGTTAAAATAAAATTAGAGAGGTTATGAGGAGTAAATTATTATTATTAATCTAAGGGATAATTAATAGTAAGTATGTGATTTTAAATAATAAGCTCCTAAATTCTCAATAGAAAGGTGTGTGCTCCGTTAAAACTAATTCACGAGAACTTTTTTTTTTAATATAAATTATTAAAAAAATCAATTCGAATGTTTTAGAGTAATGAAGAGCCAATCATATATTTATATTGTCACTTGGCAACATTAAATAGATAACAAGTAAAATAAATAAATAAATGAAGCAAAATAGAAAAGAAATGAAGATTAACATATATAAAGATGAAAATTATTTGACAATGTAATTATGAAAAATCATCTTTAAAAAAAAAATACGACCGAACACAATACCTTATTAATTATTATGTTTCTTTTTGTAATTGGGTTCATATAAAAAGGCCAGAAATTGTAATGAGAAGACAACTTTTGAACGGATAAGTAGGCCCCAGAATCGTCCGCGAAGGAGACAGAACCACTCATGGCATTCTTCTTGATCTAAGTACTAAGCCTCGAATTATAGTGTTTGTGCTTTATTGCTTAAGTTAAAAGATTTCTATTTTGTTCGTCTCCCTCCCTCTTTTGGTTTTACTTTTTTTGCACCTATTGCCTATGTTTTCACCCAATTCTCATAACATTAATTTCAAGAACACTGAAAATAGTGTCAATTAAAGAAGAAGAAATATAATTATATAATAATTATTATTTTTTTATACTTATGCTTTGCATGATCATTCTCTCATATCAGAGTCAAAGTCTCAATTAGGATGGTATAAGAGTTTGCAATGCTGTTCTCATGACTTCATCGACCGTATAACAATAGAACATAAAGGGATTCGGTCCAATTTGAGTTATTGGGTCACGAATGAGTACTCTGGTCGTGGAGGAAACGTGCTCGCCAACTCGCGCATCTTGACCGTCCAAACGCACGTTCTCGCATCGTCAGCCGTGGATCTGACCCGACCTACCTGCTCTTAAAATACGAAAACCCTCATAAATAAACCACGTCATCGTTTTCCATGCTCCGACATCCAGCAAATATTTGGGGTTAAGGAATTAAGATGCCCTGCAATCGCGTTTGCAACGGTGTCTTGACAGCTAATCGTATGTCGTCCACAATAACGACGTCCCGTTCAACATTGACGTTTAGATGGATAACGAAAATGAGTCGTCACCTAGCACGACCATTTGTGCAGCAGATCCCGTGGTCAAGAAGCTCATCGCCTTAAAAACACCCGAATTCGATCCCTGGCGACGTCCTGACTTGTTCGAGTTGCTTGATTCAGTACGGTTCTCGCTTGGCTCAATTCCAAGCATTCGAATGTTTGTCTCTTGTTTTCGTCTTCTGGAAGCGTTATTGATTATTCGTCATTTCTCAGCTTCTTTTCTTTGGATTTTGGGTGAAATTTCGAGTCGGCGACTTGTTTTCTTCCTCCAGAACAGAATCTTTTTTTTGGTGTTTTGTGGGTTTTTGATTTGATTCTGTAGATTCCTTCCCGGTCCCTGCGGAGTTGGTTGATGTGGATTGGCTAACATGTTCCTTAATTTTAGATTTTTATTGAATATTATTTCTTCTCGAGGAATTATGGTCTCGGAAATGAATTGTATGGATATCTAATGGTTGTTTCGATGTGATTTCGGGGGTTTCCCTTGTTGTTACTTGATGTTTCTTTGGGGGAAAAGATCTAATCTATGAGTTGAGTTACTTTATCAAAAGATCTAATCTATGTTTCTTTGGTTTTGTGTGTTGAAAATTCATCATGAAACCTTCGTTTATTTGAGATTTGTTAGTTTACGACTTTCGGTGGTAGATATTTGATTCTGAGGTCTGGTTCTTGAAATATCTGCTTATTTATTGGCATGGTAATGGTTGAAAATTCGTCATGAAACCTTCGTTTATTTGAGATTTGTTAGTTTACGACTTTCGGTGGTGGATATTTGATTCTGAGGTCTGGTTCTTGAAATATCTGCTTATTTATTGGCATGGTAATGGTTGAAAATTCGTCATGAAACCTTCGTTTATTTGGGATTTGTTAGTTTACGACTTTCGGTGGTGGATATTTGATTCTGAGGTCTGGTTCTTGAAATATTTGCTTTTTTGTTGGCATGGTAATGGATGACTGCAGGAGTTTGCCCGCGATGAGGTCGCATGGCTTGATTCTGTTGGCGATTGTATTGGCCTTATATTGCTGTTCCACAACGGGGCACAACGGAGAACAGCCCCTTTCAAAAATTGCCATCCGTAAGACTACATTGGCTACGACTGTCTCAGCTCGTATCAGAGCCTCTCCCTTGGTACTTGGGCTGCAGGTATGCCTTTAGAATTTGCATGAGTTTTTTTGGGAACTTTATGAATCCTCTGAGTTTACCATGAGCTTTACATTTGACTTGTGGTTTCATGTCTAAATAAACAAAACCACTTCGGACATTGGCATCCATCATATTGGGTTAAATTGTTAATGATGAATGGCCGTGTCAGATTTGAGCTGGCATCTAAACAAGTAGGGTTATATCAGATACTTTTGACAAGCTTTCTGCATATATGAAGGCAAGAGACAAATGCATCGTGATTGAATTGCTTAGTGGACGACCGGATCAAAGTTTTTACTTTTGGATCATATTTCAGATACATTGGTAGACTGCATACAGGGGATGAGACGTGACTATATTACACAATCCTTCAAAACTTGGTGATTTGTTCCTAAATAATGCAACATTAACATAAAAACAGAAAATTGACAATCTCATGTAGCAAACTTTTGTGTCGCAAATAACCAACTGGTTGTAGTTCTTATGGGTCTAAAAAAAAACTTATAAAACATAACATTGTAGAATCAGGGAAAGATATTATATATTTATAGTTTTAGTCTTGATTACATGGAATTCTTTATCATGTAACAGGGTCAAACTAGTGAGTGGGTAACTGTGAAATTCAGCCACCCAAATCCATCAAACGATGATTGGGTAGGGGTTTTCTCTCCTGCAAATTTCAGGTAATAACATTTTCTGGATCATGTGTTGATTACTTGATTACTTACATGAACTTGGTTCCTGAAGATGCAAAAAAGTATGAACAGATTTTACTCATATTGCAGATTTTTTAGCTTAAAGCTTAAATAACTAGTGTTGTCACTTTGTTTGACTAGTCAAATATGAAGAAATAGGAATCAAGCATAGTCCTTAAACATGTAGTTCTTTGATAACCTTGACTGATAACTTTCACTGTTTAATTCTCAGTGCAACAACATGTGAGAAAGAAAATTTTAGAGAATATGAGCCTCTACTATGTACAGCCCCCATTAAGGTTAGTAGCTGCCTTATATAATGGCTCCTCTACTGGGTTGTTGAATAAAAAAAATTATATTTTCTTATTGATGTTGTTGTATAATAACTGCTGAATATGTACCTATTTTGCAGTATCAGTATGCAAATTATAAAAATGACGACTACAACAAAACTGGAAGGGGATCTCTGAAGCTTCAATTGATCAATCAAAGAGCAGATTTTTCTTTTGTACTGTTCTCTGGTGGTATTTCAAATGTATGTCACTAAATGGATACACTGGTAGTTGATTTTTAAGATCCCTCTCTTAGAGTTATCAGAAATTACTATTGTGTATGCTGTCCAGTTCTATGTTATTTTTTAAGCTTTGTGGTGGACTTTATCATAAAGCATTTTGAGTTCATAAATTTCATTTTATCAGAGATTAGCACAAGATTCAAAATTTTAAGTCCACCTGCACATGATTCCTCTTTTTTCAATTAAGTTATACCATTAGGATCTCATGGAATTTGGATGAAAAATGGACTAGTCTCTGAAATATTATGATCAAATTTTGAAACATCTGTTAGGTAATCATACAATTTTGTCATCATAGAATATAAAGACAACTGAATCGTTTTTGTGCAGGCAACAAACAAATTACTAATATTACCCATAGGAGGAAGACATACTAGTCTATTCTCTTTTTTCTTTTCAATCCCAGGCCTGATTATATGTTTAATTTGATATATTTTTTTTCAACCAAGAATGTGCATATTGCCGACTAATGATTCTTTTGGGAATAACAGCCCAAGCTTGTCGCAGTCTCTAACACCATTAGTTTTGCCAATCCGAAGGCCCCTGTTTACCCTCGTCTGGCTCAAGGAAAATCCTGGAACGAGGTAAGCTGCATCTTCTTTGATTTATTCCTTGGATTAGTTCTTTGATTCTATTTGCATGCTCACTTCTTGAAGTTCTAGTTTATTTTACACAAAATTTGAAGTGCTTGCATGAAAAATTGAAAGGCATAAAAGATGTTCTTTACAGACATCTTTGATGCGCAAGTCTTAAAGAATAAAGCTCAACAATCTCGATAACCCTTGCTTGTTTTTATTTTTCAAGAAAGCAATCTAACATATGTGCTATTGTGAAATTAATGATTCCCAGTTTAGGTTCTTTATTGAGTATGCTCCTTGAAAAGTTCTTTATTTACTTGGACAAGTTAGTATAATTCTTCCTCTAATTAATTCCACTATTTAGCATCGCTGTGGTTGCATGGACCTAAATTGTGAAGGGTGCCATAATTACACCGGAAGAGGTAGTACAACATGCCATGCCTGAACTTTGACTGTTTTAGAGGTGATGAGAACTTTTTTGTCAAATTTTCAAATCAAATCAAGTATCACTTGGCAGCCACTGTTTACACAATTTGGCCAAGACTCATAGGAATCAGCTGATGGAGATTTCAGAAATCTATTAGATACTAGAGGTATGCATGAGAAAAAGGTGATTTTTGTGCATGGATGTGATCCATGATATTAGTCATATAGATAATCTAAAAGAAAGAGAATATGTGAACCAAGGCTTTTAATTTCGTATCGTACTTGCTCAGTACGGTACGTATCAACATACCGAGTAGCAAGGTATGCAATACCGTACCGTACCAGTATTTCGAGGTTGGATCAGTACGGTACGGTACCGGTGTACCGAGCGATACACCAGGGCATACTGAACGGTACACCAGGGCTTACCCAGCGATTTCCTCTTACTGTAGCAATGTAGCATTGTAAGAGCGATTTCCTCTTATAATCAGTGTAGCACTGTAACACTGCTGCAATGTATTACTGTAGCACTGTAGTATGGTCCGTCCAGTAGCGAGCGGTCCGCGTATCGATATGCCGTCGAACCGGTACGTACCGCCCGTACCGGGCGGTGCCATTCGAAATTGCATACCATGCTGAGTAGTACGTCAAGCGTACCGAGCGGTACACCTAAAATAGGCATAAAATCCTCCTAAAACATATGAGAAATAGAAAAAAAAAGTTAGGATACGGTTTTTAAGCCAGAAATAAATATACATTTAGTATAGTTTTAGCAAAACTAATGTAAATTAGGTAAGAATAGTGCCACATATCTTTTTCGGGCTTTGAGGAGTAGCCTTGTGCAAGGTTCGCAATTTTGGTTTGTTCTGGATCATCAAATCGTTACTTTGTTGAGTTTAGAAGGGTGAAAATGTGAGAATAAGAGAGAGATTACAAGTAAAAATGAGTTTGAGAAAGTTTAAGAGAGTATGAAAGTGAAATGATTGAAAGAGGGTGGAGGAAAGGGTTTTAAAACCCTTTATGATGCCTCCAACGGTCAAATTGACCATTTGAAAATTGATATAAATCAGTAACAATCGGTTTCAACCATTATCGCCCAGTACAGGCGATAGGGGGCCAAGATTTTGGTACCACCTAGTAGCGAGTTGTCCGCGTGCCGATAGGTTGGCAGACTGGTATGTACCGCCCGTATCAGGCAGTTCGATACGAAATTAAAAACCTTGTTATGAACTTATAATGTGTTTATGCATTTAGATCCAAATAAGCATGTGAGATGTAATTGGTTATTTAGAGAGGAAGTTGTAAGTTCAATCAGTTGCTTTGGTCCATTTGATTAAATGCTTGCAACCAAGTCAGATTGAAGGACAGTTGTCCACATTGTGCAAACAAGACAAAACTAGAAGAATTTACCAATTTTGCTTATTGTGAAAACAAGACAAAAAATTTGAAGAAAAGGACAAATTTCACATTGTGCAGGAAGGACAAGTTGGGTATGCTTTGGACTACTTTCTGATAGTAAGGTGGTAGTTCATTTTAACATTGCATTTTTTATCCATTTGTTGTTGCATGCAGCTATTATGTTTTGTTGTTCAGAATCTGACTTGGTGGACATGAAACCAGATGGCTGTTACTTGGACAAGTGGATATAGTACAGAAGAGGCAGTACCTTTTGTTGAGTGGGGTGAACTAGGAGGACCCCAAATACGTTCAGCGGCTGGGACTTTAACCTTCAGTAGAGCCCACATGTGTGGTAAGCTTTGTTCCCCTCACTTCCTCCCTCCCTTCATCTTTTATATGTAAGAATTAAGAACTTTATACTTGTCATGCCAGTATCTGATGTTAGTTTTATTGTAAAAGAAAAAGTAGGAAACTTCATTATTCTGTGTGTGTATATCAGTGCTTCCAAACTGGAGAAAGATGAATATGGCCAACATGGAATGTGCAACTAGCAGAGCACCTTGCATTTCCTTTAGCAAGTGATCACTTAGCAAGAAAGAGTATGACAGAAACACTAGAAAGTCACATATGTAAGATCGAGAATCAATAGTTTCAGAATGTTGTGCACTAGAAATCATGCTGGCATACTGTACCATTCTTTGAATGGTATACCAGTGCGCTAGAAACCATATTGGCATACTGTTCCATTCTGTCAGTGGACCGTAGATGGGATGCACTGGTATTTGAGTTTTCTGGCAAAACACCATCTGCCATCCAGCATCTTGTGAGGGACAATGGTTTCCTAGAGCATTGTAGTTAAGTTACTAACACTCAGACCACCTTTCTCGGCTTCCACTCTGTTGAGAAGCTTTTATACAATTGGCCATCTTTTTGTCATGCAATTGTTTGTTACTTGTTCTTGGGGTCAATTCTTATTGTAATTTGAACTTTTCTAATAATTGTTTGCAGATTCACCTGCACGAACTGTGGGATGGCGTGATCCTGGTTTCATCCACACAAGTTTTCTGAAGGACTTGTGGCCTAATTTATTGTATGCTCTCCCAAATGATACTTTAAGAATGTCATTCTCTGATTCAGCAGGATGAATGTTTTTGGCCATTGTCATCTAACTGGTTTCCATTCATCAATCAGTTCTCAAATTAGTCTTCACGTATTCTTACACATTGTTGCAGGTATACCTACAAGCTTGGTCATAGATTGTACAATGGCTCTTATATATGGAGTCAGTCATACACCTTCAGAGCATCTCCTTACCCTGGACAAGATTCTTTACAGCGTGTTGTCATTTTTGGTGATATGGGAAAGGTAACTATTTTATTTCATACGTGATTTCAGAAATTGAAATTTGACTTCCATTTGTATGAGATAAAGCTAGTGTTTATGTTCTGATGCATTATATTTTCATCAGCTCATAAGATTTCTAATACAGCTCCATGTATTGAGTTGTTAAGTGTTATTGTTTTGATTGCTTATGTCTTTCTTTTGTTGGAAGGTAAAGAATAGTAGAATACTACCCTAATGATGATTGAAATGTGTGGTAATTCTCATGATGACTTGCATCCTAAGAAAACTCATTTACTTTCATGCCGTAGGAAGGAGTTGTGAGAATTCTTCATTTCTTTTCATTTTATCTGTGCTTTTAAACTTGAAGAAGGAATGACCCTCAAAAGTGGCTTTGGAGAAAGGCAAAATGAAAATTGAATGAATAACCCTCAATGTAGGATCTTGGGAGGGTTTAAACCAAAACAATGTCATCAGTTAAAACATTATTAGCTAGCTATCCACCTAATATCATTTAAGTTCTTGTCAATTATAACAATATCATCAACAAATAAAATATACCAAGGAAGTCTATCTGATAGACTCTATCATGTATATGACTCGTAAATTCATCTATTTTATTACCAATATGAAAAGGTAAGGACTCGATATGAATCCTCGATATAGTCCCATATAAATAAGAAATTTACTAGACACTGTATTTTTTAAAGGAATGACTATACTATCATGCATATACTTTGTAACATAAATTATTAATTTCTTTTTTAAAACCCTCCACAATAATCTCTATGAACATCATCATAAGTCTTCTCTAAATCAATAGAAATCATATGCAATTCTTTCTTCTTTTCTCTTTAATTTTCCATTGATTGTCTTAGTCAGTAAATAACTTTTGTTGTTCATCTTCTATGGAGAGAATCAGAGGTAGTATTGAGAGGATGATAGTAAAAGAATCAGATGGAGAAACAGGGAAGAGACGAATAAACTGTACAAGAGAGAAGGAATTCCGAAACATGACACTCAAGTATTTTTTGTGTGTTATCTCTCAGATAGATTTTTTGGTTGTTCTATATATGCAAGTTCGTTGATTGAAGAAACCCAGTGGTGATTGTTGGTGGAACATAAAATTTGAACTACCTCTGACTATCTCTCCATCTCCTTCCTTTTCATTTTAATTATCTCTTCCATCTTGGCTATTACATGATCATGAGATACGACAGTTCTACACTGTCAACGGCCTATATATACAACCCTCCACCTTCTGGTTGCAGCTCCAGTCCTCTCCCTTATATGTGAATTGAGATGCCAATACACAATCTGATTAGAGTTTTTTTTTTCTTCCATTTATTGGCCCAGAAGTCAAATCAAGGTAAAATCATGAATATGATAGTTAACGTTGGCAAGGAAATAATTGTTCAATGTACTAATCTCATTAAAATTGCTTCGAGTAATTCTTTGACAGATCATGTGATAGGTGAGAGTATGCGATCTCAAAACAGATGTGAAAGCAATTGTAAAGTTTATAATGTAATTTTGCTTATTACTATTACAATAATGTATTCAGGCAGAGGCAGACGGTTCCAACGAGTATAACAATTACCAGCCAGGCTCACTTAATACTACATACCAGCTTATCAAGGACTTAAAGAATATTGACATAGTTTTCCATATTGGGGACCTATCTTATGCAAATGGTTATCTGTCACAATGGGATCAATTTACGGCACAAGTGGAACCAATTGCTTCAACTGTGCCTTATATGGTCGGAAGGTTAGTTCTATTGATATAAGCAATCCAATATAACTAATATGATAGTCATTTTCCCAGAATATAATCCTCTTATGCTCCTCTTTTGCAGTGGTAACCACGAACGAGATTGGCCTGGGACTGGATCCTTCTACGCCAATATGGATTCTGGTGGAGAATGTGGAGTTTTAGCAGAAACAATGTTTTATGTTCCTGCTGAAAATAGGCAAAAGTTCTGGTATATGACTTCAGAAAAGCAACTAAGTTTGGTTGTTTGAATACATTGTTTCTTTTACAGGATAACTTTTAATAATATGACTGTCTATAAGCATTATATAATATTTGATCAGATTGAAATTCGAACAACTAGACAAATCATTCTGGATCTAACTGCTGTAATACTTGATTGTTGCACTGGTTATTTTTTTCCTCCTTCCTATTACTTGCATATAAGGAAAAAACCAATTCTTCTACATTGCTTTTGTTAAAAACTTATAAATATTGCCCAT
The DNA here is from genome assembly GCF_036884655.1 of Musa acuminata AAA Group. Classification (NCBI taxonomy): domain Eukaryota; kingdom Viridiplantae; phylum Streptophyta; class Magnoliopsida; order Zingiberales; family Musaceae; genus Musa; species Musa acuminata. The sequence goes on from NC_088330.1 coordinate 44,241,775, forward strand.
ATCTTATTATTCTGGATGTCATTTTCTTCCTTCTATGCATATCTTTTGATGGTTGCACTGTGAATTGTGCTATAAGGCATTCATCAAATTGAGTTAACATATCAATGGATTCACAATTATTTACTGTTTTTTGATCACTTAAAAAATGGCATGTTAATTGCTGTTTGGTTTATACTTTCTGGCTTTCTGGTTGTGTTGTCTTTAAGCATGTGATTTGTCAGTTGTATAAACTTTGATATTATAATACTTCCCAGGTACAAAACAGATTTTGGCATGTTCCGCTTCTGTATAGTTGATACTGAGCATGATTGGAGACCGGGAACAGAACAATATAAATTTATTGAGCACTGTCTGTCAACAGCAGACAGGGAAAAACAGCCATGGCTGATCTTTCTCGCACATAGGGTGCTTGGTTATTCTTCTGGTGAATTTTATGGTATTGAAGGAACCTTCGAGGAGCCAATGGGGAGAGACAGCCTTCAAGAACTCTGGCAAAAGTATAAGGTTGACATTGCCTTGTATGGTCATGTCCATAACTATGAGAGAACATGCCCAATTTACCAGGTAAATATGTTAAACGAATTTTCTTGAACTGGTTGTGACTTGATTCCGCATGCAATGTTGGTTTGATAGTTGATAGTCTGAAGTATCAAGGATGTTATTGTTTGATTGAGTTGATACCCTTCTTTTTGAATACATGATTCTTATCTTGGTTACAGAGTACATGTGTCCGTGAAGCTGCACACCATTACACGGGTCCCTTTGAAGCAACCACCCATGTTGTTGTTGGAGGTGGAGGTTCCGGCCTTGCTAAATTTACCCCTCTCCGGACTAGATGGAGTTACTATCAAGACTATGACTTCGGGTTTGTGAAATTGACCGCTTTCAACCAGTCGACGCTGTTGCTCGAGTACAAGAAAAGCAGAGATGGTTTGGTGTATGATTACTTCACAATAACACGTGATTATCGTGACATATTGGATTGCGCTGTGGACAGCTGTTCAAAGACATCCATGTCTAGTTGAGCAGGCCCCTTGATTGCACTAGTATATTGAAGGTTGTTGACAATATCTGTATATGAGGTGAAGCAAATGAATGATTATAGAGGAGCATCCTGTGTATTAATGTCATATATTGACTACCAGGCAAAACTTGGATGATCCAAGAATACCTCATTGTTTAAATGATTTAATTTGTATATGAAGCTGGAAACTGTTATTAATGAGATTGTATCTATGGAAATATCTGCTTTGTGATTCCTGTGTCATTGTTATGCAGAATCCTCCCACTTCCAGACTCTGTGCACACTCTCAAGAAACTCATTGAATTCCATGACCAGCAAAGTCATGTCTCAATTTGGGTTGGAATCAGCTGTCCATGATAATGGATTTACAGTTTCTTTAAATACAATGGACAAATTGATTGGATTCACCTCTCAGTTCCCATATGAGTTAAAATTCTAGGATCCTTCATTCAAGCAGATCAAAAAAATTTCATTGAATTAGTTGGAAAAGTCTTGAAAAGTATGTTAGGGGGGGGCAAAAAAAAGAAAGAAAAAACAAAAATCCTTACATGGACATCTCTAGTAGCCATGCAATCCTTCTGAGATGTTAATTGATGTAGCAATCATTATTCATATGCTCGATTCAGTATACTTAAAGCTCAAGTTAATAATAATTACATTTAAAATTAATTTAATTATAAACTTATGATGCAAAAAATCCTTAAAGTTAATAATGGTTGAATATAAGATTAATATAATAATAAAAAAAGAAGACTACAAACATGTGATGCAAAAATCCTCGAAGAAGCGTATGAATGTGAACCAAGAACTAAAAGTCGTTTTCCGCTCAACAAGCCACGACCAAAACCCCAGCTTTTGTCTGTTCTGCTTCAGATTTGATGCATCATACGGCCCACATCGATCGACATCCAAACATCCTTCCTCCCCATCACAATAATATTTATTTACTAATTGCCTAATATATTTTGATTCCCATGGACACGACCTTGGGTGGCCGCGGGTCATGGGATCCTAGCCGTTCTCAAACGGCGAAGATGAGGCATCGATGGCTGAGATCAGTTGGGCCTCGGAAGCTCCTCCCCGCGGTCCCATCGGGAATCTCAACCAGAAAGACCTTTTCCACCCGCTTTTTTCATACCCGTTTTCGTACCTGTTCATTGGGAACCAGGTGGTCCCCATTTTCTATCCGATAATAACGCAAATGCAGAAAACGTGTAAACGAAGAAGGGTACCGAAGTTATTATTCAATCTCAAACGCAAAAAAGAACATCAAAATAAGAATAAAAAAGAGAGAAGAATAATTGAAGCAAATCTCTCTCTCTCTCTCTTTGGGTGTCTCAGTCTCGCCCTCTCTTGGTTTGGGATTGGAGTTCCTCTTTGGACGCGAGGGAAAAGACGGGTGCGGTTTTCGGAGGGTTTCCAGGCCGTCATTGCTAGGTTGGTTGGTGTCGGGTTCTTATCCCCCGTTTTCGGAAGCCCAACCCTCTCTTTCGCTCCCTCTCTCCTTGTTCTCTTTTAAGTTGGAGCGCCGCTGGTTGCTCTGTTGTGGTCGAGTTCTTCCATCGGCGGCTTCTTTCTACGCCAAGATCGGCTTTTCCTCCTTATATGGATCGTTTTCCGGCGGAAAAATTGAATCTTTGATGGTGACGGCAGAAGGGGCGGTGCTGGATTGGTTGATTGCTTATTATTTGCCCTAAAGATCTGATATTTTTATTGTTGTGGTGTTCATTATCGGCAATCTGGGTTTTAGGGTTCTGAAGTGCCGTGGTAATGTTGCTTGAGGTGTGTGGTGCTCTCTCGTTTTCAAATTTTTAGTTTTCGGGGCTGTTTTCTTTTGGCATGGATTCATGAGCTTTTTGCATCTAGCTAGTCTCTTGCTTTGGAGATCTGATTGAACGGTAAAGATAAGACTTTGTAGGTCCGGAAGCTTTGCTCGGTGATGTTTTATCTTCAAGCAAGGAGCAGAAATTGTGCAGTAAGTGGTGTCGAGCAATTTTAGTTCAGCATTGTCTCACTATTTGGTAAATAGGGAGGAGAATATCTTATCAGAAGCATTTATTTCAGTTCTTTCATGAGACAATTCAAGCTAGTTTTCTAAATGGATAAGCAGACCAATCACAAGAGAGTTGAATCTGGAGGCAGTATTTTTCGGAGATTAATCTGTAAGCAAGCCACAGAAGATGCTTCTTCCAATGAAGATAAGGTTCCTTGCAACACCCCCAGAAGATCTGTGGGGTCTAGAACTGATTCTTCATTTGAGGGAATGGCTTCCGGTAGTAGTGTTAATGGAGATAACCTTATGAGTTCAGGTAGGTATGTGAGGGACCATGGTTCTCTTCTGAGTTTGCAGCCTTGGATTTTCAGAAAAGGAAATTTTTCGACAGATGAGGAAACTGGGAAGGCAAATGGTAAGTGTTCTGAGAAATGTAGGTATGACATGGATGGTTTCATGTATAACTCATCTGCAGAGTTCTCTCCACTGAGTGTTAGTCTGGGTCATTCATGTGGTAGAGGTCGAAGCTCTCTTAGAACCAGGCGCCCTCGCCAACACTCAATTAAGCCCCTTTCTTCCTTGGAGAACTGCCTTGTTCCTCAAATTTACAGCGAGAACTTTGAATTTGAAGAGTTTGTTTTTAGTTCATTTCCTTCTCCTGCTGCTCCAGCCTTGAGGCCATTTGTCATAACAGATGGGAGCAAGATAATCAGCAAATCTAGTTTTGGAGATATGGATATACCTTTTGGAAGTGGAATACAGGAGAGGAATATGAAGAGAGTGATGGGTGTTTCATCTCTTCCTGAGCCGAGGACACCAAAACGAAAGAGTAGGGAGACACCAGATGAAAAGTTAGAGTCTTTCAACTCCCAGAGATCATGCAGGGGCTGTCATCAGAAAGGTATTAAGACACCATGTCTTCATGTGTTTTTGTACCAAATAAGCTTGCATCTCTGATTTGTTTTAGACACTAGATCTACTTAAGTAGCTGAGGAATATATTTAGATAACAGTAAAACTTATTAGGAAGTTGTTTAGGTTGTGAAGCAACATTGAAACTTTGAAGAAATAGTATATGGTACTATGCTTGTATCTCTGATTTGTTTTCGACACTAGATCTACTTAACACATTGCATGCTGTATTATGTACTTATCAAATGTCCATCTCAACATATAATTCTTCTGACAATTAGTTTGAAGGTACATTGGATACTTTTATTTTTATTCCATGTGGATGCCATCAATGATTGCTTGAGTATATACATCGGCCTTGTTAATTTCTCAATTTAAAGATTACTAAAATGGAAAGTTCTATCATGTTTAGTTCTTTTTAAATCTTGTCTACAGAAGTCAAACTTTTTAATACGATCTCTGTATATTTTCTATTCCAGACTTCTTTTAATCCTGACCTGGCTTGCCACATTGCAAACTGTATTACATACTTATCAAATTTGCATCTCATCGTGTCATTCTTCCATCAATTAGTTTGAAATACTGGATATATTTTGATTCCGAGTGGATGTCATTGGTGATTGCCTGACTATATACAGCAGCCTAGGAATTGTCCTCTGAAGCATATAAAAAATGTGAAATCCTGTTGTGCTTAATTCTTTCTAGATCAACTGTTGCCATTATTGTCTGCAGATGTGAAAGTTCTTAATGCTTTAACCATTTTTTAATGCCTTCTTATTATAACATTTATTGCTTGTCTTTTAGAGTGAAATAACTGTATTTCGTATAAGGGACTACTAATTATGTAGATGGTGTTCTAGAACCCTAGGACATGACTTGTTGTCAAAATAGATGTTGGTTGATATGATGCCAAATAAGGGTTGCAGTCTTGTATCACGGTAACCTTGTACCATTGGGATATACCAAAGACTCGAATAGTAAGAAGAAGAGGAAGAGGTGGTGGTGAAGGAAGGAGGAAGAGGAAGGAGGAGGAAGAAGAGGAGGTGGTGGAGGAAGCGGGGAGGAAGAGGAAAGAAAAAGGAGGAGGCGAAGGAGGAGGAGGAAGGAGGAAGATGAATGAAGGAGAGGTGATGATGGAGGAAGGAGGAAGAGGAAGGAAGAAGAGGAGGCAGTGAAGGAAGAGGAAGGAGGAAGAGGAAAGAAGAAGAGGAGGCAGTGAAGGAAGTGGAAGGAGGAAGAGGAAAGAAGAAGAGGAGGGGGGGAAGAGGAGGATGTGGTGAAGGGGAGTTGGATGAGGAAGGAGGAATAGGAAAGAGGAGGAAGAGAAAGGAAGAACAGAAGGCGGCAGAGGAAGAAGATAAGAGGAGCATACCTGCTTGGTGGTGCACAGTGGGTAGAGGGTGAGGTAGGCTGCGACGGATGGTGGCAGGCGAGTTTCTTGCACACAATAGATAGTGGGTGTTGAGGTCTTGCAATTCACGATTAGGGTTATAGGCTTTCTCTTAGTACAGACCAGACCTGACTGCCCGAAATGGGTTGGGTTCGTGTAGAACTTCATGCCCAAACCAGTAAATACTGGTCGGTATAGCAAAAAGGATTTCTCTGATTCCTGATATATCCTTCTCTGCAGAAGAGTTGTCAATTAATGTTGTCATGAATGTTTCTCAAATGAAAATGTCTTTGGGTGGCTAATTTCCTTTCATTATTTTGTTTTATTCTCTTCTTGATTTCTTCCTAGGACTACCACTGTTACCTTCTTTCCTTTCAGCCTTCTAGCTTCATTTACTATAAATGATGCTCATCATTTATGAACAAAATGATGGGTCTGGATTTTGGCCAGTAACCATGAGGCCAATCAGTTATAATGATTAATAAACTATTTTGGATAATTAACTTGTATCTATCAGTTGAATTTGTTGAACAATTAGTGATAATTATCATGATCATATATTGAATAATCAGTTATAATGATCATTTAAATCAAAACACTACATGACATGATAAAGCATAAGAAAATATAAATGAAATTGGAATATTTTTTATTGTCAGTTCAGTTCATGAAGAATATACATTTATATTTAGTAGTGTTACATTTATTAACATTGTTACATTCCAATAGCAATCTGAATTGTTATCCAAGTTGTTGTTTACAAATCTATTTTGACAAGAAAAATTCAATATGTTTAATTGTCTTGTGAATAAGCTGCAACAGTATGTCAGTTTGGCATTTATCATCAATTTTCTTTGAAAGTGTTTTGCTGCAAAACCAGCATTGTCATCTATTGCTGTTGATGTATCTTACAAAAATGTTTTCATTTATTATTTAAGTCCTAAAATAATATATTGCATTCCTTTTGTTACAATTTTCCAAGATCTTTTAATTGCTTCAACTTCCAAATAATTTCTCAGTTAAAAGCAATTTTTGTTCTTTTGGTCATTTTATTCAGCACATATATTCTTTCCAGGTTCACTTGATGGGATGCATATCTTTTCTGTTGGAGTCAGCCTCGGATTCGTATCTGCTATACTATCAAATAGAAAAGAAATAGAGAAGTTAAACAACATGTTGAAGAGCTCAGAAAACTTGGTTCAAGATTTGGAAGAGGAGTTGGAGATGAAAGAATCCATAATTGTTAAAGAGCTTGCTGATGAAGCTTGTGGGTGCCAGGAACCAAGTGATATCATTGCTGAAATAGAAACTACTGAATCTTCCAGGATTCAAGTTTCTTCATCTTATTTTCTCACCCAAAACAATGAGCACAACCTGCTGCTGTTGCCCAAGGAAGATTCAAGGAGTAAGATTGAAGCAGAGCTTGAGATAGAGCTCGAGAGGCTGGAACTGAACATAGCTTCCAGTTTGAATGGAGAAATGTCAACATTTAATGAGGTAAGGCCAAAATTCCTTTATTCTTTGTGATCCTGAACTTTGTAAATAAAAGGAAAATTTTATTTGCCATCTAGTCATTGAAATGGTAATATCTTCAAATGAAGAAGGAATATTTTCTTGTACATCTTTAGATAACATTTGGTGCAACATCTTTGTTTCTATTACTTTCCATTTCTTCCATGATCAATCATTCCCTTAGAATAATGTTTTCTTCATTATGTGATCCTTAAATTTGATACGAGTGTTCTCTTTCTCCGCTTTGTTGGAGCTGAATTCAAAGTTTCTGTAGCCACTAAATTTTATAAACTGCAGAGTGTTATGTTACCTACTCAAATGACAATATGTTGAAGTTTATTCACACATTAATATTACTTGAACTTTAACATGAGAACATGATCTTCTTGATTATCTGCTTTCTGCTCATTTAAGCATCCTTGTTATGATGTTCTATTTATGCTTTTGGACATACTTCTTTGAGAAATGCTTTTGATCGTGCCTTGTATCTTTATGGCTGAATTTTGTAAGTTCATCACATAAGAAAATTGTTTGTCTATAAATTAGTAAACAAAATCTTCTGCCTCAACCATTGTTATCAATTTGTGTCACAATGCACAACTACGAGGCTTCATGAATAATGTCATAACCAAGGTTTGTAATTTCGTACCATATCGGAGTTTCGAGCTCAGTTCGGTACGGTATGGTATAAATATACTAAGCGATACATTTCAGTATACCGCTCGGTATACCACGTGAGGAGCCGCGGGGGAAAAAAAAAAGGGAAAGGGGAGGGTTTTCCCGCGTAAAGGGAAAGACGACGTCGCCTCGGTTTCCCTGCGCAAAAATAAAGAAAAGGGAAAGGCGACGTCGCCTCGGTTTCCCCACGTAAAAAAAAAAGAAAAAGAAAAGGGCAAGGTGACGTCGCTCGGTTTCCCTGCGCGAAAAAAAAAGAAAGGCGTCGCCTCACTTGGTTTCTTCTGCTGTGGAGAAGAAATCGCTTCTCCTCGTGACATCGCCAAGGCTTCGTCGTTGTGTTGGATCTCCAGGTTATCTTCTTCTCACTTTCTTTCTTCTCCCTTTCTTTCTTCTCCGTCACTGATCAATGCTACCGCCTGGTAGCGGACAGTCCATGTACCGGTCTGCTAATGGACCGGTTCATATCGCCCAGTATAGGCGGTATTATTCAAAATTAAAATCCTTGATCATAACAATATTTTCCAATGTTCTCATTTGTGTTCTAAATATGCATGGGACTGTTAATGATACAATTAGGTATCGTGTATGTTAGAAGTTTATATTGTGATTTTAGATACATTTTTGTTTATGATGTTTATGTTGTTCTGCTCTTTTTGACAATGTCTGGCCATTTGATTTTCCAATATGTATGAATCAGTCAGCGTAGCTTGATGGGGCACACTACATACGTTTCTAAGCTCATGTTTGGAATATATCATGTTACAGATTGATCCAGACCTGATAGCCGATGTGGTACATGGGGACCTAAAAGCAGATCTGCTTCCGGGTGGGGCACCTGAGGAGTATGCTGATAATGCAAGTGACAGCAAGAGTGCATCCACAACCTATACCAACAATTTTAACTATGCGGTTTCACCACGAGAGCTTAGCTTGCGATTGTACGAAGTGATCCAACACAGACTAGAAGAACGCATTAAAGAGCTAGAAATAGAACTTCAGAAAACCCAGAAACAACTCCAGTTGGTAGAATCCGAACACGTCTCACGAAGAGCTTTCTCAAGCAGCGACATGGGATCCTCCTCCAACCAGGACAGCCCAATGGATCTCACCGCAGACACTGCTTTCTCTCGGCCATTTTGCTTAAACCTTGCTGGAGATGCTCTGGATGCATACGACGAAGCTTATGAAGAGTTCATGAGGGTTGCAACCACGGAGGAGAAGCTGCCGTCCACAACTAATTCCGATAATGAACACCAATATGGCTTACCGTCATCTGATCGAAGTTTAATATGGGGAATGGAAGGACCAAAATATCGTGGAAGCGCTCCCACGTGGGAGCAGAATCTGAAGAAAAGGGAACCCGATGTCACTCATGAGATATACACAGCATACGAAGATGATGATGATGATGAAATGAAGACATTAATCGAACAAATTATGGAGAGAACAAGGCAAGGCTCAACTATTGTAGTAAATGCTCAAAGAATGCTCTTTTCGATGGATGATTAATTCGAAGGCTGTTGCCCATCGAATAAAGTGCAACGGTCGGTAATTAATAATCGAATATTTAACCTGTCTTTTATCTTTTAACCTGCCATTCCTTTCCCCATACAGCCTTAGCCTCATTCATTTTGGATCTATACAACTCGGTCTTTCTTTTGTTCTTCATTTTGTTACAGATATACCTTTTTTTTTTGTCATCAAGCCCAGAAAAGTGTAATCTGAGCACATCTTACAACAAAAGTAAGTTATCTTTTCAGTGTTACATAGCAATTGGATTGCGCCAAAGTACAGATCTAAACTGAGTTGGATTCAGTGTCTTCTGTTCTTCTTTGTGATCACTCGGTTTGATTGCAGATACTTGTTATTTGTCATTTTAGATCTGAACATTAAGCTAATTTGTAGTTTGGCAATGTTGCGAAGAAACTATTTATTGAATCTGTTGGGAATGAATTGATAGATATAGCCTCCCATCCCCTGAAAGCCCCAATTCTCAAACCCTAGAAAGCTTCCAACTTCCCTTCCCTGCACGACCTTATAATATCACCTTCTCCTTTTTACATCGTTCCCATTCGGCCCCTGACAGGCCGGAGTGAGAGAGAACCATTTAACACGTAGTTCCCGTTCTGTCCCCGTGAAGTCGGCGGTTTACGTAAATTGACCCCGCAAACTTTAACCCTCGTTATCACTCCACGGCGGCCACCGTTCCCCAAATGCCCCTCCCCTCCCTCACCCACAACGACACTCCGCTGAGATCTCGACGCCGGCAACAGATCTTCCGCCGGGAGCTACTCTCTCACTGGTAATTCTCGATCTTCTCTCTCCCGATTTCGTGCTCTCGGTTCGCTCAATTGATTCAAAGTTGCTTATTCTTTACGGTTCTTGTCAATGTGAAATGACTGGAATCGGAAGTGGATCTCCACGCTCGGCTTGGAATCTGGGGTTTGGTTTCGGGGACTTGGGTTAGGGCTAGGGCTGCGGCGATGGTGGCCGGTGAGAAGGCGAAGCTGCTCTGTAGCTTCGGCGGCGACTTCGTGAACCAACATGGGAGGTCGTTGTATGTTGGGGGGAAGACTAGGCTGGTCTCGATCGATCGGTCGGCGAGCTTCCGGACGTTTATTTCGAAGATGTCAGAACTCTGCGATGTCGATCCCCGCTGCCTGGATGTCAGATTTCAGCTCCCCGACAGCGGTCTCGACTCCCGACTTATCTCGGTCGAGAATGATAATGATGTGAGGAATATGATGGAGGAGTTCGATTCCAACAGAAAGATCCCAATTTTCCTCTTCATTGATAAGAGTGAGCATTCCGATGACGAGATTGCTGTTGTCTATAGGGAGCCTGCATCAGAAGCTGATATCGCAGAAACCCTCAGGTATTGACCTCTCGAATCCATGATTATGCTTGTGGTTATGTTTTGTAAGAAGTTTTGTCCGAAATAAGATAGCTTCTTGAGTTGTTCATCTTGTTGTTCCTTGTCCTTGTGCAAGTTTTGAGGCTTAATCAGATTGAGTAAACTGCAGAGAGACAGCAACTGTGATTGCGGAAGGGCCGCTCATCGGCCAGCATGGTCCCAGTACTTCTGTGGCATCCTCCGGAAGAGATTATGCGAGGCATCCGCCGGTCGGCTTAAGCATGTCGGGTGAGATGTTCAGGAAAGACTCTCAGTCATTAGTTGTTGGTCAAGAATATCAGGAAGTGCAGACATTTCGCAATGCACTCACTAGTGCTGCCATTGCTGCAAATTTTGAGCTTTATATGATCCGGTCAGACCAGCGTCGTGTCACAGCAAGGTTGATCTCGACTTCCTGATTTGTCAGTAGTTTGGTTTTGTGATTATTAACTCAATTCTAATGCACGAGCAACCGTGCTTTTGTATCGAGATATCTCCTTGTGATAGTATCAATTTCAGTTGATCTATTCATAAAGACAGTTAGTTGGCATCCATGAAGTTTGGTGAAGATACGATCATCTAAGAATACAATTCATGATACATCCATTTTTGTGTTGGTTTGCAAGTCCTGAGCTAGGTAGTCTTAACACAAAGTCAGGGTGTCATGCATTTATGATGGTATAGAAAGGAAAGACAGTTTGTCTGAGCAATTGGAGTTAATCCTCAATCCTGTCATTCAGAACTTTGGAGTCACCAGAGGTTGGACTTGGCGTTGGTCTTCAAACCGCTATCTCATGTTCCCTGTCTTCCCTTGGAGATAATTCATATGGGAAATTCATAAAAATAATGGTAAAAGAGGAAAGGCCATTGTTTTTTTTTTTGTACGCGTTTTTCTACATTGTTATCAGTAGCTTTATTGTGCTTTCCTGGATGCAAAAGCATAGGCTGCTTAGACAGATCTGATCAGAAGACAAACAGACTTCTCATCTCTCTACCGAACCATCCCTGTTCTTCAAAATAATCCCCAAAGCCAATGCTTGTCCGTTTAGTCAAAATGTTGTTAGTGCTATTCATTTGACACACTCTACGTGCATGTAGTTTCAAAATTGTCATGTGATCTATGTCACATGTGACCAAGAAATGGATGCACAATTTTCTTTTTTCACATATTAGGACACTGTATTGCCCTCAACAGTTTTCACTGGTGGTAAATGATCCACCATCCATGCAGCCAAGCCCAAATGATCGTGACTTACAAATTACTACTTTTTGTTCAGATCTACTAAAACACACTGGTCCTGTATTCATCGAGTAACTTAGTCCTTCATCTGGTTGTAGCTTTGTGCATTTTTGGTATCGACGATGTTGATTAAAGCGAGTATTTTGGTTATCTTGGCAGGTGTGCTGCAGAAGGATGTACATGGCGGGTCCATGCATCGAAGCTCCCACAGGTCAGCACATTCAGAATAAGGACCCTGACACCAGAGCACACTTGTATAAGATCAAATGATGCTGGTCACAGGCAGGCGACTGCAAAGTGGATCGCCAATTGCATAAGAGATAAGCTCCGTCAAAATCGAAATTACAAACCGAGAGAAATTATAAATGACATTCATCGTGAGTATGGGGTGCTTATTACATACAAGAGGGCTTTCCTTGGTAGGCAGAAGGCATTGGAAGAGTTACATGATGAGCCAGGAAGGGATATGGTTCTGGCGGATAATGATTACGAGCATATCATGGATAACAACAATGAAGAAATTCAAACATGGAGCGATTTAGATGATCCTCCTAGAAAGAAACGAGGTTACCAGCCGCATCAGTCTAAGGAAGTGCGTGCATTGCATTGTACTAGATGTAACCAGATCGGGCATAATAGAAGAACCTGTACAATTCCTGAGTCAATTCAAGGTTGAGCTTTTCTTGATTTGTTTGATCTGTCTGATAACAGTTACTTAATGGTCTCTGCTTACAGACTCTTGCATTGCTTTACAGGTGGAATAAGGTAGAACAAGTTATCCACCATGTTATGTGTGATAGAGATCCTTTGGGGTTCCTGACCTACTAAATCATGAGGAATTGATTCTTCATACTTTTGGTGAGCTATGAATGGTCGATACTTGGAAGAATCCTTTCTGGGCCAGTGCCATTTCAGAATATGCTTATTTTAATTGCTTTAATAACTGTATCATAAGGTGCATGTGGGTAATATTACAGGATTGATAGAAAGAACAACACTCAATTGATGTAGATTACTTGCAAGCTTTCAGTTTATAATTGTAGACATTTGCAAGGCTGACTGCAACTTCCAATAAGCTTTGGGTTTCCTTGTAAGTTTGTATGCATGTTCATCCGTTCAAGTGACCGTTCCAGGTTTTCACTCTTGGAGTTAAAAATCCAAGTTTTCTTCTGGTGATGGGTATGAAACTTGGTGTATCCTGCATATTCATGAAGTTTTGTTATGCCGATCATCAAGTGCTAATGAACTAAATTAGGATGTTTTTGAAATGACATTGGACATGTCTGGTGGTGGATATCACCATTTAATTGAAGGAAGATATCATCATTTAATTTAGACATGCTGGTTCCACTTTGCATTGGACACCACCTCCATGCTGCATGGTTTCATTCTTCTACCTCAGCAAAGGAATGCTTTTCTTTGATCTGTTCTTTGGTAAATTTTGAACATGATGCAGAGATTCTTAGCATAATGGATTACCAAATGCAGATCTTTTCGGCAAATTCAGGTAAGGTTAACATTCATTTGACCGCAGCTTAATATTCCAGATTTCACAAGCAAGAGTTGGGGAAGGTATGACTTGTCATCATTGTAAGTTGATCACATTGCAAGTTCATGACTATGACTCCAGTTGAATTTGATTTGCAGAACATTTGATGCCAGTCCATCTCAACTGTGTGCCACAATTGCAGCAGCTCTCCGGATGATCACATGGTTAGTCTTTTGTTTTTCTTTTGTGCTTTGGCAGGGCCACATCTTCACCGGTTTGTGTTGGACTCTTTCCCTTGTGGAAGCAGTAATTGGCTGCAGAAGCCGCATCCCACATCACCTCAACCACAACAATTATTATTTCCTCTCTGGTTCGAGTCCCTCCACAAGTAAGTCTCTCGAACCTTGGCGTCTCCCTCGTCTTGTCTGCATTCGCCCGACCTCGTGTTGGGAGGAAAAGAGAACTACTATTCCGAGGTTGGAAGTGGTCACAAGTCACAGGTCTTTCCATGGACTCACTGCGTCGCACATGATGCAGCCAGTATATGTGATGTGACAGACACCCTTGTGTCGATGATGTGTGGCCTTGTCCACATGACCATTCGACCGACTTAAATGCTCTTTTTCTTTCTAGATCTTCACAATCATCATCATCATCATCATCATCATCATCATCATATAGGAGAATAGTCTGAGCAAAACCAAGACTGAAGAAATGAAATTGGAATTTGACTTATTCGTCTCGATAATCATCTTCTCTTTTTTTTCTTCGACCGATCAAAGATACAAGAAGATGAATAAACGAAGGCCATAGCTTTTATGTTACCCTTGACAAGAAAATAGAGAAGAAATGATTTTGGATTGATCTTTTCTTTTGGAACAAAAAGAGTTTTCTTTTTCTTTTTTTTTTCTTCTTCTGATAATAGAAATATATTTCTTGCAAGACCAGATTTAAGTTCTTGTTTTCCTACAATTTATACATTATAATAGTAGATGGAAATACTACGGTACCTGTTAACGCTTAATTTCATTCCACTCTTACTTAAGTAATTATTGGATGATTAATTCTTTAGGTTTCGGTTTGTGGGACGGAGCCAATCATCAGCGATTCAAAGTCACGAATGGCTGATGTGGTGCGAACACGGCCCACCTCCGCACCCGCTACCAAGTGTGGACCGGTTTGACTGAGCCGCCTCCTTGACTGCCTAATGCGCGGTTTGACCGTAGTCGGCCCCACCGACGCCTCTTTCCTCTCCCTTTGCTTGGCAGGTGACATCCCTTTCCACCATTTATGTTACTTCACGTCATTTGCTTGCGGGCTCCACCAAGTTCTCTGCAACTGCACGATCACTCTGTTCTTCGTCGCTGTTCTGTGCTTGCAGCTGATCCTCTGGCGTTGTCCCACCGGGGACCCACAGCGGAGAATGGTGGAAGAAGCAGCACGAGCAAAATTTCTCGGTGGAACGAACCACAAATGAATCGTAACTTTACGTAAACTCATCAGCGGAATGAAGGAAAATAAGAGCGAAGAAGCTACGAAGAATTCTTCTTCTTCTTCTTCTTCTTCTTCTTCTTCTTCCTCCTCCACCTCCATCCATGTAAGGTTAGGGTTAGGTTTTTAGGTTTCTGCCACCTCGACGCCCTCTTCCTCCTCTGTAGGCTTTTCGCCGAAATGCCGATGCCACCACGCCGGAGAACCCTTGCTTCCTCCTTCCTCGTCGTCCTCCTCCTCTTGATGGCCATCGCTTCCTTCGGCGACAAAGCCGAACTGGACACTCGTGGAGCGGAGCGATCCGCGCTGCTTGGTTTCAAGGGCCACGTCTCGGCTGACCCCGCCGGGCTACTCCGCCGCTGGGGCCCCGGCCCCGACCACTGCTCCTGGCCCGGCGTCGGTTGCGACGACCGGTCCCGGGTCGTCTCCCTCAATATCTCCGCGAAAGATGGCGGTTTTCTTCTTCCCTGCTCCCGGTCTGGCCCGTATCGTCGGAGCTGCGGCGATCCCCGACGAAGGCTGGCGGGAACGTTGAGCTCCGCCATCGGGAATCTTTCCGACCTAAGGGTGCTGTCCTTGCCGTTCCATGGCTTTGATGGCGTGATCCCTGGCGAGGTCTGGGGTTTGGAGAACCTGGAAGTGCTTGACCTCGAGAGTAGCTCGTTCTCTGGTAGGCTTCCCTCGCTTTTCCCTAGAAAGTTGCGTGTGCTAAATCTGGGGTCCAATTTGCTTCAAGGTGAGATCCCTCCCTCCCTCTCGAGATGTGTGGAATTAGAGACCCTAGACCTATCCGGCAACCAGATCAATGGAACGATTCCAGGGTTTCTTAATGGTTTTTCCAAACTAAGAGAGCTGTATCTCTCTTTTAATCGTCTCGGAGGATCGATTCCTGAGGAGATTGGCTATGGGTACCGTAGTCTTCAGATTTTGGACTTGTCTGGAAATTTATTGGTCGGAAGCATTCCAACCAAACTAGGCAACTGCGCCAAGCTGCGTGTTCTGTTGCTGTCCTCCAATCTTTTGGATGGCTCTATTCCTTCTGAGCTTGGGCGATTGAGCAAGCTTGAAGTTTTAGATGTCTCCAGGAACCGTTTGAATGGATTCGTCCCTGCAGAGCTGGGGAACTGCTTAGAATTGTCTGTCCTTGTTCTTCTGAATCTACATGATCCCATGTCGGATGATGAAGCTTCAAATTCTGTTGATAAGGATGAATATAATTATTTCCAAGGCAAACTTGCCGAAAACATCACGGCTCTGCCGAAGCTTAGGGTGCTTTGGGCACCAAGGGCAACGTTTGAAGGGGAGATTCCTGGCAACTGGGGTTCTTGTGAGAGCTTGGAAACAGTTAACTTGGGTGAGAATCGTTTCACAGGAATGGTACCTAAAGTGTTTGGCCAGTGCCGAAACCTCAGATTTCTTAATCTAAGCTCAAACAATTTGGTGGGTTGCCTTGACAAGGAGCTTCCTGTGTCCTGTATGGATGTCTTTGATGTCAGCAGGAATCAGTTATCTGCCTCCATCCCAAGGTCTACTCACGAGCAATGCCCTTCATCTCGGATCCCCGCACACGACCTGTCTTCGTCTTATTCTTCATTCTTTGCTTATAAGAGTCGCAGTGGACTTGCCTTTCCTTCTCCTGAAACTGCTGGTGAATTTTTCATATATCACAATTTTGGAAGGAATAATTTTACAGGTACTCTGCCTTCTTTACCATTGGACAATCATAGGCATGCTAACCAGACTATTTATGCATTTCTGGCTAATGGGAACCATCTCTCTGGCTCACTTAGTGCTTTTGCCTTGGGGATGTGCAACAAAGTGAATCACCTAATCATTGACATCAGCGACAACATGATATCTGGTGGGTTTACATCAGAAGTAGGTGCAAAATGCAGGTCTCTTGTGGTTCTGAAAGTTGCTAGCAATCAGATTTCAGAAACAATTCCTGCAAGTATTGGGTTACTAGAAAATCTTGTTAGTCTGGATTTAAGTAGGAATTGGCTGCAGGGTGAGATACCTGCCAGTCTTAAACAGTTACAAAGTTTGAAATATCTCTCATTAGCTGGTAACAATCTTAGTGGCCATGTCCCATCTGGCTTGGGTCAGTTGCAATCCCTCAAGGTTTTGGATCTCTCATCAAATTCCCTCACTGGTTATATTCCTAGTGATCTTGTGAAGATGGAAAATCTTACCACCCTTTTACTTAACAACAACAATCTTTCTGGGATTATTCCTTCTGCTTTTGCTAAAGTGGCATCACTTTCTAGGTTCAATGTTTCCTTCAATAATTTGTCTGGATCATTGCCTTTTAATGCCAGTACATTGAGATGTGATAGTCTTCATGGTAATCCATTTCTCCAGTCTTGTCATATCTATGCTCTCTCTGTTCCATCCTCTGATTTGCTGGGGAGCAGCCAGAGTTCGCAACTATTTACCAACTCACCAACAGGAAACTCTTCAGATGACAGCAGCAGTGGTGGCTTTAGTTCTGTTGAAATTGCTGCAATTGCTTCAGCTGCAGCCATAGTTTCAGTCATTCTAGCTCTAATTGTTCTCTATATTTATGCAAGAAAGTGCATACCTAGGCCCCCCATTGGAGCTTCTGGAAGAAAGGAAGTGACTGTTTTTGTGGATATTGGTGTTCCGCTAACCTATGAGAGTGTTGTCCTAGCCACAGGGGGTTTCAATGCTAGCAACTGCATTGGCAGTGGAGGATTCGGGGCTACATATAAGGCTGAGATTTCACCAGGCATTCTGGTTGCTATAAAGAGGCTTGCAGTAGGGAGGTTTCAAGGTGTTCAACAGTTTCATGCAGAAATCAAGACCCTTGGGAGATGGCAGCACCCTAATCTTGTGACCCTAATAGGATACCATGTTAGCGACTCTGAGATGTTTCTTATATATAATTATTTTCCAGGAGGTAATTTAGAGAGATTTATACAGGAAAGATCAAAAAGGTCTGTGGATTGGAGGATGCTTCACAAGATTGCTTTAAACATTGCATGTGCACTTGTTCATCTGCATGATCAGTGCATGCCCCGCATCCTTCATCGAGATGTTAAACCTAGCAACATACTGTTGGACGATGAATGTAATGCTTATCTCTCTGACTTTGGATTGGCGAGGCTTCTAGGAAATTCTGAAACCCATGCGACCACTGGTGTCAAGGGAACATTTGGTTATGTTGCTCCGGAGTATGCAATGACTTGTCGAGTGTCTGATAAAGCAGATGTATATAGCTACGGTGTGGTGCTGTTGGAATTAATTTCAGACAAAAAAGCATTGGATCCTTCCTTCTCTCCATATGGTGATGGCTTCAATATTGTTACCTGGGCATGCATGCTGCTGCAAAAAGGCCGTGCTCACGAATTTTTCACTGAGGGACTGTGGGATGTGGCTCCGCATGATGATTTGGTAGGGATTTTGCACCTAGGTGTCAAGTGTACTGTTGAATCACTTTCTATTAGGCCCACAATGAAGCAAGTTGTTAAGAAGCTAAGGGAAATCCAACCTCCACATTATGGGCATGGTTAACATATACACGCTTAAGAGAGGTATGGTTCTTCAATGTTTATCAATTCTATTATTCATCAAGCTAGGATATGAAAAGTAGCAACTGTCTGTGCAGCATAAACTTTGATTTTTCAGTTGCCCATGTTTACCCATTCAGCAGTTTGTTGTTGAGTTTGCTATTACTGTAAATATCCAAGTGCTGAATAGAGGGTTGATCAAATTTGCATAACTTCATCTTTTGAAACTTATAAATACTCAGAAATTGTGCACTTTTAGTTCTCGAGGGTGAATCATTGTTGTATCTCTTCGTCAAGTTGTACAGGTAACAAATGCAGGTGTTGTTGGACTCTGTCAATAATGGAGAAAGCAAAATTTCAAAATACTTTGGCTAGTAAACTAGATGATTGCAACCGCACACGAATTTCTATAAAATCTGAGTGACTTGTATGTTTTATGCTGAACCTTTTATTGGCCAGATTTCAAAGATGAAACTAACCTAGATATTTTCATTAGCTAAATTATATGTGTATCTGAGAAGTGTTTGAGATTCATCATATTGAGCAAACGTACTCGCTATCTAAGAAAACTAATGTGCAGAAATAGTTATGTCTTGATGCAGTTTGATTCAGGTGATTTTTAGTTTCACGTACTCCTTTATGATGACTTTTATCTCATTGCAGCTTCTGCTCCAAGAACAAGTTCTGCATGATATGGGAGGTAATACTTCACATTTTGTTGGGTATTTTTATTAAATATTTTTTATTTATTGTTGCTGAAAAATCATAACAGAGATTTCTAAATTTGACAACAGGTGATATATCACATACTTTTACGTCGTCTAACCGTTGAAGTAACTGAGCTATTCTAAGGTTGCAATGTCATGGAGTTTCAACTGAGTTTTCTTGAGTGTAATATCACTGGTATGTCATTTGATGGAGAGTTCTTTTGCCATATGATCAATCATTAAGGTATGTTTTTATTTTCCTAGTCATGTTATCTGATGCTGAAATCTGCTTTTTGGCATATTAAATGTTTTTTTAATTATTTCTTCTCCAGACTTCTAAGAAATATAATCAATTTTTAAGTTGTCTGAAGTTCTTAAGAATAAAAAAATTGTTACAGAAACCTTTCCGCTGGCATCATGACTTCATAAAATCACTGTTAGATGGGTTTGCTTAAAGGATTACCATTCCACATGTACAAATATTGGCATACTTATGCTATTAGGACTTGAGGTATCACATATAAGTCTCTTGATTAAAAAAATAGCATATACTTTACAACTATTGTATGTGAAACTAGTTATATAGCCTGCAGGCCCTTGTCCCTTTCTCCTCTCCTATTTCTTTCTTATTTCTTTGGCCTTCTTAAATTCTTTTTTTATAATTCTTTGTTGTAGGTAACAAATATTTCTTTTTTGTTGTGGAAATTTGTCTCAGCAGATTACTGACTTTTATTAGTCCTAATCGGTTTAGTTTTGATTGATTATGGCCCCAATCTGATACATACTTCTGGATAACAAAGATTTCACTGTAATGGACCTATTGGAAACTGTCGGATGAATAGGGTTGATTAGCAGTAGTCAGCTGGTGCTTATCATTCGCTTCGATGCACCGGAGATCATCAACTTCATCAAAGGAATTAACCAGCCACCATGGCACATCAGTCTATAATCAAGGACATTTTGAGGGCTGCTCATGATTTTTGCTATGTGAAATTGTCATATTAGGAGAAATGTGACTGTGGCAGCACAAAATCTTGCCCTTTTTTTGGTAGAATCCAAGAGCTGACTATCTCCTGGGGCTCTGACTTCAATCCCAGGTTGTATACGGACACTGGTCCGGCTTTAGTGATCTAATGAAGTAATTCTCTTTTCAGAAAAAAAGGCAATAGTCAGCTGGTAAGGGTAACTACCCATACCAACTGTTGTGATATTCTAATGTCAATAATTATTAATCTGTAACAAAGATTTCTGCTAGTTTCCCATTATTTTTATGGTGCTATTGTTGTGACCCAAGGAACCTTCTGATCTATTGACTTATGAAGAAAAGACAGCCACAAATGCACTCCATATATTAGAAAAGCTTCCTATCTCTTTTACATACAAATGTCATTTGTTGAATTGGTCGATGATCCTGTCAACCATGAATTAACTAGAGTTAATGATTAAACAGATAAGCCAAGTCTTGATTTATCCCTCTGGCCTGGTTGGTGAGAGACTTGGGTTTGTTAGAGGATCTTTTGGGTTTCTCATCCACGGTCATTCAAATTATATATAAATGGGAAGACAACGGTAGGGGTAAAGGTACAAATAAAGAGCAGATGTTGCGGTGAGTGAATGCTAAAAACCAAAAAGGAGACTACAAGGGGCTTGCGGGTTATATATATTTTTTATTTACTGATCTCACATGATGCTAGCAAAAATGATGCATCTTTTGGAACCATTTGGAATTGATGCGTAATCTGAATTACTGAGTATGATTTCTGAAGACCTCATTGTTCTTACTGCAGGCAATAAGAGAGAAATTACTCGAAGGGACAGCTGCAGGCCTTACATATATCTATCAGCTATGCCTTGCAGGGCAAATATCCTGATAACAGGTTATGGTTCTCCTGTTACGAGCAAGTTTTACTTGCTCGATTCGAATGAGGAACTTCTGCAGGGCTATATAAGTAAAGATGCTTTTCAAAGGTTAGTCAAGGCCAGAAGGACACAAACCCACTCATCTCGGTCAATGATCGTGACAGTAAGCTTTAGTTTGCCGATAAAAAGTCATGACATATTACAATATTCTGGAATTCTTGTGCAAATGATTGTATAGCCTGTTGAACTCATCATCATGTTTGACACAGTAGAATAATTGGGTTGGTCTTGCCGCCACAGCTGTTGTTGATGGAACATGGCCTCACCGAAGACCAACGGGTTCTTCGTGTAAAGGCTATTGTTTCAAGGACGTGAGTCAATTTTTTCTTCATTTTCCAACAATTATAATCTGACACGAATACTAACCTGATCATATATATATATATATATATATATATGATGATGATGATGATGATGATGACGATGATGATGAGTTATAGTGGGTTCACTCACTGCCCACTGTTATTATGGGAAGCTGATACCTATGAGTTGTGTTATTGCTAGGTCGCATCGTCAGGATTCCACCACTAGGAGTGCTGGAAGGTATGATCCGAAGACTTTTTCCATCATAATATTTATTGGCTTCTGCTTTTACGTGAGATATATTTAGATGAACCGACGCAGTGTTTGGATTCTTTTATGGTGTTGGTTTACTGACGCTGCACATATCAGTATGTTCACTGCACCATCAAACTGAATTAGAACCGACAACGCACAAAGCCATCAATTCCATATTAATTTGCAGGGATTATGTTGAAATGGAGCTCATGATGGCAATTCTTTTTTGTTTCTTATTCTTTGAATTCTTAACTTATCTTAACATTTGGTTCAAATGTTCACAAGCCTCTCCTTGTGTGTGTATATATATATATATATATATATATATATATATATATATATATATATATATATATATATATATATATATATATATATATATATATATATATATGTGTGTGTGTGTGTGTGTGTGTGTGGATAGGTCTTGAACATTAGGCATAAAGTTGGTGCCAAATTATGATGTCAAACATATCATATGGCGACTGTCATTGAAATCTCATCTTACACCTTGGTAAGAGAGAAGAAGCTCACAAATGAGAGCAGTTCAATTGATAACAAAAGGGAGAAGGAAGATAAAAGATCTGCTCGCTCACCATAGCCATGGAAGACGAGAAGGGTCTTAAAAGACCAACCCATTACAGGAATGCCGAGGGGAAGGGGTTGACCACAATGTGTCTGAGTGGGTGCGCCACATCTCCACCTCCGGCGTGCTTGACGAACTCAGCAGGGGTGAAGAATCTGCCATGGCACACGCACACGATCCTTACATCCTCCCCTTTCCTGTACTTGTAGAGGAACCCTTCGATCCTTGTTCCATTTGGTCCATCTCCCGTAGCAGAGACGCATGGCAACATGTCCCTCTCTACCTCTTTCGTGTCTCCCATCACCCTTCCAGCATTCATCGCAGTAGCATTGACTGCTTTCGTGGGTTTGCTTTCCTCTATGCCTGCATTAGAAATCACACACTGTTACTGCACTAGAAATCAAAAACCAACCCACACCATGTTCTCCTTGCTAAACACGCAAGAAGCCGAAACCATTGTACCTTGCTTTGCCCCGCAGTTGAACTCGGAGACGCCGGAGCAGCCGCTCCCCTGAGATCCGATGGATGCTTGCGTTTCCGGCCTGAAGCACTTGGAACCGTCGACCATTCCAGCTCTGGGCTTCGTCGCCAATGCCGGCGGAACGACGCCATTCGCCGCCGCAGATGGCCTCTGCCCGTCCTCCATCTCCTCGTCCAAAATATCACCTTTCCTGTCTCTCTTCTCCGACCTCGTCCTCTTCCGGCTCTGCAGCTCCTTTCGCTTCCTCTTCCTCTGCTCCTCGGCATCCGCAGGCACCGCCACAGCCTCAGGGAGGGCCTTCCGGAGAGGAAACACGGAGGCCGTGCACCTATCGTTGGGCTCGTTCCCGGAGCAACCGCCCAACGAGAGGCCGAGGCTGTGCTCCACCTCGGAGGGCTCTCCCCTCTTGGCCTCCGTCAGCTCCTCTCCGCCACCACTCCCGAAACGCCTCAGGAAATCCCTCGGGCAGCACTGTACCGGAGACGAGACCTCCTCCTCCTCCTCCATGGAGAACCAACAAGGAACACCAGCGTATTCCTTTATGACGCCGGATCTCAACAAGGTTTCGGGTCAAAGTTCAAATTTTACCACAAAAACACTCGGGAAATCCACCGAAGAAGCCAGGATAACGCCTCATGACAATTCCTCGGACATCGTTGTGCCCCAGCCAAAACCTCTTCATCGATCGAAAGAAACGGACACGACGAAAGACCCAACTTTTACCCTAAAATCGCACGTATTCTCACCTATTTCAGATCAAAGATCAGGTTTTGCCCAAGAAAACATGCGAAATCTATCGGTCAGACCACGCCCTCTGACAGGATCTTCCCGTGATCAGACATCGGTGTTTCATCGATTATGGAGAAATAGAAGAGAGACCGTCGCTTGATCAACTCCCGTAGAAATGAAGACGACGACGAGAGAGAGATTGAGACAGAAGGTGGGGGTACGGTGGAGGGTGTTTCAAAGTGTCTTGGATCGTGTGGGCTCCCGAGAGTGCCCTGCCCGGAGCTTGCGACATCCGCCACGCGTCGAGGTTGGATGGTTCGCGGCGACAAGACGATAGGCGCGCCCGCGACGACAGGGTAACCCTACCATGCTCACCGTGCCCCCCACCGACACGCGTCCGCTCTTCTCCCCGCTGAGCAGCTGGTCGACACCAATGCGCACGTGTCGAGCATTTCATGCGGCTGGTTCCTCGATCCTCGTGGGCCCCTATTTAACTCATATCTTTTTTCTCTTCTTTTTTTTCCACGGCTCACTATGCACCCTCTCACTACCAGCCTCGTGACTTGACGAAGAGTGGTGGGACCCACGCCTGGCTAGACTGTGTGCCTGAAGTTGTAGTGTATCTATGCACGACACGTAGTCGTTGCGTAGATCTGGAGCGTACCACTTAGGGTCATTCTCAGAACATAACGACGTGTTGGGAAAAGCGAGGGACAGGGAACAGACGACGACGACATGTCGTGGTGGCTGTCAGGGTTCTTCAGGAGATCTAGCCAGAGACGTCAGCGACGTGACGACCACAAGAGCGAATCCCGAGGACACGCGTCGACCTGGAGTGCGGTGTGATGTGAACGGGCCTGGCGGGAATCCAGCACAGATTGACATGTAGCTGCTTTCAGATCTTCAGGTTGATACGGCAGGACGGACGCGTGGACAGAAAGTGCTACTTCTCTTACCGACGGTCGGCAACGGCGAGATCCATAGCTGATCGATGGGTCCCGTGCCGCTTCTCCATTCACCACAAGGGTAAGAGGCATAGGTTCAGATCGTGGCACGTTGAGAAATAAAAAACCTTCGTGGGTGTATCTCATTCGGTTTAACTCATCATAACTCTTATCACTTGTCTATAATAGATGCATAAATATTTATCTTGAACCCTTATCACGATGATAAATATAGAGTAACTTTCATTTTTTTTTTTTATTAATATCATTTAACGATTATATGTTGGATAACGATTAGCTAACAGTGTATTCTTTATCATTTATCTTCTCATCCTGTCAAGACGTACTTTGGGACTCTTACGAGAAGAATTTGAAATACGACGTCTTGTTTATTCAACACGTCAAGCTTGTACATCTTCAATCTATTGTCAATCGAGTGACACATATAGTTTATCTGACACGAGTTCATCCGATATGTTTGTCCAAGATTGTCTTTCCCTAGCATTGTTGGTGGTGATTCATTAACGACCTACCTCTCGTATTATTGAAGGACGCACATTGGTCGGATGAGGTCAGGTTTTTTCGACCTTATCGTCTCTTCTCGACCTCCATGCCTTGGTGAATTCAGAGATCGAGCTTCTTGACCTCCATGCCTTGGAAGAAGATAGGAGTTAGGTTTCCAACCTTTCTCACCTCAAGTGGAGGTGAGGGTCAAGCTTCCTAACTTCCAAGCCTCGGGCGAACGTGGGGATGAAGCTTCTTGAGCTCTCCGTCTCTAGCAAAGGAGGGGTTTAAACTTTTCAACCTCTATGCCTCGAGTGAAGGTGAGGATCAAGCTTCTATAGTTACCCACCTCGGGGGAAGGCGAGGGTCGGACTTCCTGACCTCCATGCCTTGGGAGAAGGCATGGGTTGGACTTTTAATCTCCAAACATTTAGAGAAGGTGGGGGTTAGGCTTCTCGACCTCCATGCCTCAAGTGAAGGTGGGGGATGGGCTTCCCAACCTTTATGCCTTGAATGAGGCAAGGGTCGAGCTTCTCAACCTCCATGCATCGAGTAGAGGTGGAGGTCGGGTTTTCTCAACTCACGTGCCTCAAGCATATTTTATTTTTTGTCTCCTACTATGGTAAGTTTCTTCTAATGTAGGTCAGTTTTTTTCGACTCATACGTCTCGAGGACGTTTTGATTTGTGCCTCCCACCATGACAAGTTTTTTCTAATAGCATATCAGCTCTATAACACCTCGATCTTCTATTATCCTATTCTTTCACCTTTACAGGTTGGGATGCCTTTCCTTTCTCGCACCATCTCTTTCTAATATCATGGCCGCCGAATAGTTAAGGAGGTTGACTCTCTATCCTTGGACAACCCAAGAGTGGAGGAAGTCTCAATCTCCCCCTCATTAGGGGTGTTAGTTCTCATGAACCCAAAGGTTCTTCATGACTTAGAGTATATAAAAAGAATATATAATAAAGACTCAATAGTATACAACTCCTAAATCACTTGCAGACTAAGTACTCTATCCCAATCGAGTTAATCTACAAGTCCATCGGTTGGTCACCATCCATTCTACCTATATTCAAGTCATTTTGTTTGTCTTCTAACACTCTAGAGGTGGGACTTCATTTTTCCCTCCACCTAGCGATAGTGTCTTACTTCCAATGGTAGAGAATATTGCCCTCACAGATGACACCTAGCTGACCTATCGAATTCGACCCCAAATATACTATTACAGCCAAGATGAGAGGGTTTGTAAGAGAGGCAAAAAATATGGGGAGATAGCGGAGCCACAAAGCAATACTGCAAGGGGCCCTTATTCTTGTGAGTGATGAAGCAGATTTACCATTCCCCATTGAAGGTTTTGATCAACACATGTTACTGCAATGAAGTGCTAATAAGTTAAGTCATGGCTAGTCCCTTTAGTTTCTCGTTGCTT
This sequence comes from Musa acuminata AAA Group, assembly GCF_036884655.1. Classification (NCBI taxonomy): domain Eukaryota; kingdom Viridiplantae; phylum Streptophyta; class Magnoliopsida; order Zingiberales; family Musaceae; genus Musa; species Musa acuminata. Next base: position 44,267,786 of record NC_088330.1, read on the forward strand.
ACCCCTTTGTTTTTGGTTTGTAGCAATACCATTATGTCACGACTCTTACTAATCACATATGAGACGTCAGCTTCATCATTCACTAGCAGTCCCTTATGATCGATAATCTCTGTGAAAAAGTAGATGTGCTGAAGAAGTAAAGGGGAGACCCTATGCTTATTGTCAAGATAGAGGCTGGACGATTTAAGCTAGCAAGGCATTTAGAGGATGTCGATCAATGCCTCACTGACTATGCCTAGTAGTTGAAAGGGGTTCCGAGCAACAGCCAAAATATGAAGAACGAGGTGTTGTGACTTACTTGAAAGTTGGATTCGATAAGGACATAAAACTCGAAACTCATCGAGCAAGTTACTATGACTAATGAGTGGGTCATGAGTATCAGTGAGCAAGTTCAGGGTATAAAAGAGGTGCCAGAGGCTAAGCAAAGCATGATATCGAGGTATTGGGAGGAAGTAATCGTCGACTACAAGGCCTCCATCGGGCTTAGGAAGCCTAGAGAGATTAGGGGTCATCTCGTATCAATATGGGTACTATATCACCATAGCCCATTTTAAATTGAAATATCCTAAGGTGAAGATTGAGGAAGATCTGTTCATTAATTACCCCCAAGATCAAAATGTCCTTATGGTGCTTGAAATGCCTTTTGAGGATAGTTTTGACTCGCAATGACACCTAACTTGTTATCTTATAATGTGTTGGTCTCTATTGAGTCATCAGGTCTATCTATCCGACTTATTCCTTGTGTGTTTTGCTTGTAACATTGTCGGGCTTGTCCGTCTGACCAGTCTTCCATCTTGGTAGGTCGAGATCTAATTTTTGATATAGAGGCTCAATCGAATTGGTGTAGTCCTTTTAAAAGTAATGAAACATTCTTTCCTGAACTTGCAACACTCACATCTTAAAAATATACATACACTTTACAACTGACGCTAAAGACATGATAGACTAATGCTCAATGCTTGGGGCATAATTGCTAGTTACATGTGTCTTGCTAGCTAATTACATGAGTGTTAACACGTGTAATATGCTGCACAATCTTTTTGGTTATTATTATTATGATATTTTATCACTTTATATTGATGATGAATATATTATGATGTCCCTAGATCTGTGCAATAAGAATTGGATCATGATGAGATCATGATAATGAGACCAATTTATCTATAAACATAAATCACTAAATGTTCTATGTCATATATTACTCGGAGAGGGACATCGAGATAATCAGACAGATCGATATGCTATATACCTATCCATATGATGGAGACAATTGATCTCATAGTTGCCTGTGTGATGACACTAGGGATATAGTGCAAGTGCTCATTAGAGAATGAATTCACTAAATAATCCACTTACGGAATACTGGTTGGTTAATGATACCTCATCGTTAGATAATAATTCTGTAGTCTCAATTGCGTGTTTGGTTCTTATATTTTAGATACCAAGGATGTCCTATATGAGTACTCGGCTCTTTGATACCAAACTTATAGGTTTGAAAGTTTCGGATCTAGCACAATCGATTATTGGAGTGATAGCCAACATTATGAAGGCAATTGAGTGTTAATAGATAATCAACTATGCTCGATATCATAGGAGGAATATCTCATGTAATCTCACTCAATCAAATCCTTGGCCAATGTCAATTGGATCATGATGAATTCAATAAACGTGAAATTCGGATTAAAAGATAAAGTTCTCCGAGAAAATCCGATTAAAGTGAGACTTGGATAGATTTCATATGGGTCTGATAGTACTATGCCCGATATATGATATCTGGGATATTAGATAGATGAGGGACTATAGGTATACGATAATTAATGATAGATATGTTCAATTGATTAGATCCCCTATACCATTTAGGGACTACGAGCCTAGTACATCCGTAGTCGATTAGTTGAGTGTATGTTGACTGGTATCATTTTGGAGGGGATATCCACTGATAATATTTGGACTTATCTCTTTTCGCCAATGGAGTCTTCATCGGGTAAAGGTCTTTTAAGAGCTCATTCTCTTTTATCTTTAGAAAACTTTAGTTCTAGACATGTTCAGGAGGGTCAGCTCAGAACTTGGGTAACGTAAGTTAGGTCAATCATTCCTCCTTCGCCACAATGACCTCAGGGTCAGGGTGGATTATGGTCGCTCTGGTTCGACCTCTTACATGACTCCTTATACTTACCAGAGACCATTGCCTAAATGATAATGTATTGACCGACTATCAGAAGTATCTCTGGTACTATCATTTATGGTCTCTCTACCAATGATCGAAAAAGATGAGAGAGCTTGAGCCCCATCATAAAAGTCTATATTATAAGTGACCAATGAGCATCTACCATGCCTCTTATTTTATTGGTGAACCGAGTGATGAAGTCTACAAGTATTTTTTTTCTCCCCTTGCCTAAGTCCAAGAAGTATGATTGTTGATAGCTTTGGGCGTATGTTTCTGAGGAAGTAAAATTCGAACTCTCTCACGAGCTTGGCAAAAGAATTGATAGAAAGCAACTTCGGGTGAGCATACCATACCCGTGTTGGGTCTCTTAACATGGTTGAGAAGGTACAACATATTAAGGCATTCAAAGTTCTATATAATGATATTTGAGCATAAAAAAGTTACAATGTGCTTCATCGGGTTATCACTGCCATCAAATGCCTCCAACCACAGGAGGCAAAAGTTTATTAGAATTAGTTCCTCTTAGATTTTCTGGATGAATCATAATCGACTCGAGATGCGGTTGACTAACGCTTCTCCTTTAAATTGTTGGAAGTCTATGCACAAAAGCATTCAACCTCACCCCAAAGTGCTTCTTAGATGTGCCGAGGACTTGCACAAGTAGTCAGTGATGAGGGATTTCCTGCCTTAACTCGTCCAATGCTCAAGTTAGTGATTTGAGATCCTTAAATATAGATTCAGATACTTCAAAAGGAGTAAACCCTCTATTTCTCTATTTAGGATGTGTTTTTATACCTTGTATGAGATGAAAAAAGTTTGTGCTATCCTTTTTTTTTTGTCATAAGGCAAGAGAAGAGAGTTTAGGATTATAAAAAGAAAGAAAAAGATTTATGATTTTGCCTTCCTTGCTATAATGAATGAGAAAAAAATTTATATTTCTCTACTTTAAACTTTGTACATAAAGACAGATGACTTGGATGACACGTGATCATTAGGTGTCGACTGTTGGTTATTTTCGGATAACCTTCATCTTTTCATTTTATTTTAAACAACACGTTACAATTATATATCAAATGATTATTAACTAAAGATATACTCCTTATCACAAAAACGAGGGAAAAAGAATCTTTATCTTCTTCCACGTTACACATGGCATTCGTTGATGTTAGGTTGCAGTTGAACATCAATTCTGCGGAATTTCGTGTAGGATTGAAAACCGAGAACTTGCGAATTCAAACAAAGAAAATAAAAACACATCATCAAAAGAGTAGAAAATGGAGATAACATATTCTGCGATCCAAAAGACGCTTAACCCTTATAAAGTTAGATTTCTCTATTCCTCGATGGATGTGACTAAGTATGCTTATCAATAGTATTTAACCTTTTAATATTTTTCGATTAATATCTGATTTGGTAGATTATACCCATCTCGGATATTACATCTCGTGGTTAAAAAGGAAATATAATTGCATTATGGTACATATAGACAATTTAAATGAAGACATAAAAAAAAAAAATTACATCACGTGCTATCAACAATAAATATTAACATTATTCGTGCAAGAGGCTATCACGTGGTTTGGTTATGGGCCGAAGTCGGCCCGCCCAATTGTTGCCCAACTACCCTTTTTATTTTAGGTCTGCCAAAAGAACTCCATTTTCTTCTCACTCCAATTCCCCCCCCTTCCCTCTCCGATCTCGTCTGACTCTCCTCTTGTGATGGCGTCCGCTGGCAAAGCCCTCTCGCAATCGTTCAAGAAGTTCTTCAAGATGCCGTGGGATATCACCGGGCCCTGCTCCAGCCCCGAGTACCGTAGCTCCCTCCCCAAGGCCACCGAGTACCGCCGCTTCTGCCCCGCCACCGCGCCCGCCAAGGTCTGCGTCCCCACCACGGAACCCGAAACCGTCTTCGACATCAAGTACTACACGCGCGATCGTCGCCGCGATCGGCCCCCCGTTCGCCGGACTCTCCTCAGGAAGGCCGACGTTGAGCGGATCATGGCCGCCAAAACCTTCGGCCCTGATGATTTCCCCAAGGTCTACCTCACCGAGAAGGTGGAGGAGGACGAAAATGCCCGGGGCGGTGGGTACCAGTAGTGAGGCAGGTCTGGGTTTCCCTCTTATATCGCGATTAGGGTTTGTGCAGATACAATACTTTTCTGGTGTCTCTAATAATGAATGCATCAAAGATCCTCTGTCCTTAATGAAGTTAATAGTTAATAAGCAACATTTTGTCAACATCTGTAGTGTCACGAACCGTTGTCGTGCATCCGTAACAACTTCGTTCAACAAATCGTTTCGTCGCTTTTACATGCATGTACATATGCTTAGCAGCATGATTTGCTTGGTTTTATGTGTTTTTGTTTGAAAAATACAAGCAAGAATAGTTTGCAGTGCTGTAGTGCGACCACTCACCACGCTGGGCAAAACTGTCCCAAAATAGTTTCGTTTTCGCATACCACGGCTTGGTTTTTGTAGATTGTAGTTGTGCATGAAACGTCAGCCATCTTAGACCCTTGGAACCTCCTAGGTGGCACAGGGGTGGATGAGGCCTTGGGATAGTGTTGGGCGTTATCGGTATACACAAGTGCCCACGTTAACTTGACAAGAACTTGTCATCGTGCTCGACATCCAGTGAGCAATCGTTTGTAGACTTGCAATTGTTCGTTTTATATTCTAAAGTCCTTGTTTTTTTTTTCCTCTCTTTTTTCTCTTGCACTCAAAGTGTTTGTTGAATTGTTTATAAAGTTTTCCTTTTCGTGAGACATTGAGATTTGTCTGTCGTTCGTTTTTGAACTAATCAACTTATTCTTTTACATGTCCTACGGGACCTGAGCGAGGTTGTCAATTGGTTGACCCTTTGTGAATGCATATTGTAAGGGTGCGTCATGACTTAGACAATCTCAGCTAAACCCGAAAAGTTAGCGCAAGGGTGTCTCACGACTTAGGCAATTTCAGCTCAATCCGTGACATTGTGGTATCAAACTGGGCAAACAATTTGAGCAAACAACGAATAAACTTTGCAATCTTGCTATGGCGAAGCATCGTGGTGAATCAAGCAAGATGGGGCAAGTCGGACCATTACCCCAAGCAACCGTAGGTGGGCTACAAGTGCAAACTCGCTCTAATGCCGTTGGAGCTGCTCAAGGGGAGCGTGGCAGCGAACATTACGAGCGAGAAGTTGACTACTCTTCGCGAGCAAAGGAGGCATAATCTGAAGCGCTAAGTGAAAAGAGCCATAAGGAGAGACTCAGCGGCGGAAACCCGCCTTGATGTTCTTGAAGCGAGTTTCGAGAAACTCTACCAAGGCTAACGAAAGCTTTTTGGGGTAGAGAGCTCGCAAGAAGCTGAATCTCGAATCGACAAGGTAGAGTTCTGAGTCGATCGACTAACGGAAGACACTAAAGACTCCGTGCAACATCCGCATGAAGTCGTGGTGGAACTTAAACCAAAGTGGCATTTCTCACAAGGGCGCTAAATGCAGGAGGGAGTAACACCCGCGTATGCCGCCACAAAACTTAAGAGCACTCGAGCCGCATTGCTACGGGGGTGCCAGGGATACAAAGGAGCTTGAGAATTTTTTATTCGACATAGAACAATACTTTCGAGCTATAAGGCTCAATTCTGAAGATACCAAAGTTTCGATAGCAACCATGTATCTGAACGGGGATGCAAAACTTTGATGGCGAACCCGTTGGGAGGAGATCCAACAAGATCGGTGTTTAGTGGACACATGGGAGGACTTGAAGCGGGAGTTGAGAACTCAGTTCTTACTCGGAGTTCGTTGCAAGGAGGAAGCTGAGACAACTCTGCCAAAGTACTTCTATTCATGATTACGTGAAACAATTTTTCGCACTGATGCTAGGCATACAAGACATGTCCGAAAAGGATAAGCTGTTCAGTTTCCTCGATGGCCTGAAGCTGTGGGCACAATGGGAACTGCATCGAAGGAATGTCACTAATGTGATCGGGGCAATTGCAGTTGTGGAAAGCCTCACTGACTTTGTTTCCTCGGAGGACTTAGGGAAAAAGAAACAATCGTCAGGAAATTGCCTACCAAAATATTCTCGAGGGAAGGGGTTCGGGAGCGAACAAAGGAAGAAGAGTTCCCACAAAAGGGCTAAACTCAAAAGGCAAGGCCCCAAAACCTAACGGATGTTTCTTATGCGGAGGGCCGCACATTGTGAGGAAGTGCCCACAAAAACAAGCACTCATTGCCTTAACAACTTCAATCCACCCCCCCAAATCGGATAAGGGCAAGGTTGTTGCCCTTAGTTTGAGTAGTTCGGAATCCAGCAGTAATGATGAGGAGTCCAAGGACCCCGGATGGGAGCAATGCGTTTGTTGAATGCTTTGTGAGGTCAAGTGGGGGAGAACTTGAAGGCAAAGCCACAGAAAGTAGGGAGCAGCGAGTTGATGTATGTGGACATCAAGCTCAACGGTCGGACAACCCATGCGATGGTGGACACGGGCGCCACCTACAATTTCATTGCCGACATAGAAGCAAGGCGACTTGGGCTAAACTTGGAGAAGAACCTAAGATAAAAGCAGTGAACTCGAAGGCTAAGCGAATCTCTGGACTAGCAAAGGCGGTACCCATCAAGATCGGGACATGGAGCGGAAGTAGGCGTTGATCGGTATATACATAAATTCGTATGTTAACTTAACAATAACTTACTATCACGCCTGACACCTAGTGAGCAGTCGTTTGTGGACTTGTGACTGCTCGTTTTGCCTTCTAAAGTCCTTGTTTTCTCTTTCCTCTCTTTTCTCTCTTGCACTTAAAGTGTTTATTGAATTGCTTGTAAAGCTTCTCTCTTCGCGAGATATCGAGATTTGTCCGTCGCTCGTTTTCGAACTAATCAACTTTCTCTTTTATAGGTTTTACGGGACCTGAGCGAGGTTACTAATTGGTTAACCCTTTGTGGATGCATATTGTAAGGGCGCATCATGACTTAGGCAATCCCAGTTAACTCTGAGAAGTTAGCGCAAGGGTACAATCACGACCAAGGCAACTCTAGTTAAGCCCGTGACTTGATCGTAAGGGTGCCTCACGACTTAGGCAATTTCAGCTAAGTCCGTAATAGTAGGCTCATGAGGAATTGTCCGCGGCGTATCCATACGGTTTTGCCCTTTTGGGGCTCATGAGCCTCAAAAGGTGCCTCTGAGGGTAAGGGTGACTCGACGGACTAATAAGCTTTTGACTCCCTTATTCCTCAACTAACATGGGACTAATTGCCTTTATTAGTTGACCTCCTGTAGGGGGGCCAAGGACGGAGGCTCATGACCCTCTATCCCGAAGGCGTAAGCTCGTCTTGATGGCTCACGTGGCAATCACGAGTGGTGATTGGAGTGAGGGAAGGTCTGGCTGAAGCAATCTCGAGGTGCCGCTTGTTCGCCCGAGTTGGATTCTACTTCAGACCAAGGTGGTTTGGGCTTTCTCGAGGTTCTAGAGATAAGCCGAGGTGTGCCTTGGCTTCGCTGGGAACCCTGCACAAGCGATCAGCATCAGGGGAGTTCCCGACCCGACCCTTCCATTGATAAAGTTAGTAGTGAAGTAGGAATAGTAGAAGTTCTTCGGTCCAGTCCCCTCTTCAGGCTTTAGGGGTCGGCTTTTATACTTGAGTGGTCGATGGAGGTAGGCTGATGGCTGATCAGGGAGGACTCGTATGTCCTTCAAGGGCTCATTCATGTCGACGATCGGTTGGTACATCTCCCTGTGGTGCGTCATCAGTGAAGGACGACTATAGGGGCGTTGTTTGTCAGGGTTGACGCCTACCTAGGATAAGCGGACGATAGGAGACCGGAAAAAGGGGGAAATAGGCTTCCTTGCCAAGGATTAATGCTCCCTACGGCCAGCCCGTGTGGCCTTTCCCGAAACTGCGATTGGTTGGGGGCGAAAGGTCGCTTCCCTGTCGCTCGCCGCAAGAGAAGGGAGGCATGTGGGTTCTTCTGCCCATGCCATCGTCTAGGTGGCAGCGGGTTGTTGGATGAGTCAACAGGTCAATGCTTATGTCATTATTTCCCCTATCAGAAGTCTTGATTTGGTGTTTGCTATGTTTTACTACAGACTGATACTACTTCATCTGTTCTTGAGGCATCGCCTCCTGGGCCGATGAAAACGAGAAATCTTATCTTTCCGATGAGTATGAATATTCATATCCGTTTCTCTATGAATATAGAATTTGGATTTGATGAATTTGTGTCTTATCTTGAAACCATTACAATTCAGATGTTTACTCCTCCCCGTTCTGGTGAATTCTAGGATTCTTTTGATGTCATTTTGATATTATTCACCCTCTTTCTCTATATTATAGGGGGGATGATGTTTTTCCATCCTTCATTTAATTTCTTGCTGACCTTCATTCTATTTCTTAAGATTCAGTGGTCGTATATATGATCCTTTCACTTTGGTAATTCTTAATAAGTAAAATGGTAGACTGAAAAAAAAAGGAATGCCACTATTTTGTTGGGTTTCTGTCATTAGGTCAGAAGGTAGACAAATAAGAACGTGCTGCTATAACTGGAGAATAGCTGGAAGAAATGTAGGACAGATGTTAGTAGACAAATATAAGACAGAAACCTGAGAAGTTGGGAAAGAGAGTTTAATCCAATAAGATTTGATACACAAAAAATGTTTTACATACAACTTATTCTATTCTGCAATCAAATTCAGTAACATATCGTAAGGCTCATAATGTATAAATAAGGAAAAATTAGGTTGATAGGTTTCCTTGTCATGGATACTCTTTTGGTAGACGTTTAATGATAGGAGGATGTTAAACAAATCTATAAATGGCAGTTACATAACAGTCATTGTTTTTTTAGTCTACTTATATCTGGCTCTTCTATCTGCATTAGGACCAGATCCACATAGAAGAATAGGCCGTTGTTTAGATATCTATTTAAGTACTTATGGAACTTTATATCTTAGATAAATTCTTTTTGTTTGGGTCTAGGCTTCACCCTGACTGACTAATTAAAAACACAAGCTAAATAACTAATTGATACCTAGATGACTTACATTGAACCCATTATACACTTATAAAGTCAAACTGGATTCATCTATAACGATAGCTGCTGGACCAGTCAGGTCTAGTATTGATTCCTTTATTTAAATGACCCTTTGGGTTCACAAACCTGATTTAAAAGCTAATGGCTACTCGTCACTGAGTAATTTTGTTACGACAGACAGAAAAACTTACTGTATAATGGAGTTCCTGGAGGAGGACTCCTAGCTAAAGTATAATATTACAGGAAAAGATAAAAGCTAAGCAAACTTGGTTTTGCTGTAATCTGATTGTTACACGAATACTTATTTAGCAGATGAGGCCAACAAACATTGGCCTCCATTTCACAAGAATGATTCAAAGTTTTACATTCTTTTAAAGCATTTGATAGGTAGCATAAGTTTTGGTTGGCTTTGGTGTCAAATTTTTAATATATAACCAGGTGAGGGAAATTGAGAAAGTTGTCACATATGTTTTTGTAGATGTGTTTTAACATCGCAGGAAATGTTATTGACAAATTTTAGTCATGGTATGATACTACCACTATGCACTTTTGGTTCCGGTTATAATTTTTGTTAATTGTGAGAACATTTAATGAATTTGTATTTATGGATGGTATAGACCTGCACTTTAGGTTCAGGTATTACGCTAGGTGAACTTGTTATTATCTTTTAACTTTCTTTTGAAACTTGTCTGGTGTTGGTCGTGGTCCAGGTCTTAGATTCATTTTAGTAGCGTTATTTGGAAGTTATCCTTTATCTAATTTTTCTTTGTTTTTTACTATGAAACCAGTGGTCGTTCTGGTGGGTCATGTTTTACCGGTTGTTCTGGTACCTCTCAGACAACAGTTTCAGGGTTTGACACTGACATTGCAGAAGAGCACAAAAAGACTTCAAATTCTAGCTCTGTATCACAGCTGTTAGACTAAAAACCTTGAAGCCTGTAAGCTTGATTTTTTTTTTTTTCACAAATAAGTTAGAGATATATTGCCAGTGGAGAATAGGTGGATGTAACTGATGATACAAGTTTTTCAAAAGCACTAACTATTGATTATCAAGCAAATTAGTTGGATTCATTAATGCTTATACATTCAACACGCAGATGCTTTTAGCTTGCCCTTGTACTCTCCTGGTTGTAGTTTGACAAGTCATGATGCACTGGTTCAGTGATACATCATAAAGAGTTTATCTGATATTGATGTTTTTCATATATGATGGATGATTCCTGTAGCCTCATAAATGCTTCAGCTAATTAGACCTACAAGAAATCATTTTATTTAATGTTTCCTACTAGTACCACAAGCTCGTAATAGAATATGGTGCATTTGAGAACATTCCTTTACTTGATATAAACAATATGCTGTAGCTTTTTATTTCCGAGAAGAACACATATATGTATATATATCTCATTTTTTCTCCCCCCTTTTTTTTTACAGGTTGCAGAGCCGTCTTCTTGCATCTCGATTAGGCTTGTGCTGCTGGGTTGATTTCAAGAAGTGGCATCTCACCACTAGTTCTGTTGTGTTCATTGGGCTGAATTACTGTGCTCTTGCCAGAATTTTCTTTTGCTGAGATAAATTTGAAAATTGCTCTCACAACTGTGTTCCTCTTTCACGGGGAGAATGATTGAATAACAATAAACCATGAAGTTCCCTATTGTTTTTCCTTTTCCAATTGTTTTTGTTAATATATGCTATTTTGATACATTTTTGCTAATTTGTGATTTATATTGTTTGGTATTCAATTTACTTTCAGATGCAACATCAGATGAGTTAAACAATTAAATCGGCTCAAGGATTTGATAAATAGTTGGTGACTAGATACTTAGGCTGAGAAAAATCTTGGGGCTATTTATTTAGTATAGTAGTTAGTTCTCTTTAACATTTTGATTCATATATTTAAAAAAATTATATTAAAACTTTTATAATTATAAAAATAAAATATTTAATTTTATCTATGCTAATATTGTTAGTTTTATCGATGAAAAATATAGCGATATTAAAACAATAAGTAAAAATATAATTTTAATGTTTTAATTATTTTTTATTTGTTTTATTCTAATTAAAATTTTTAATCGATTATTATGGTGGTGGCGGATAGCGACATCTTCGAGACTTGTGGGTAGTTATTATAATGGTGGTCGATAAGAATGACTCGGTGGTTGATCTTTTCGATGTCAATCCAAACATTAACAATTGATCTTTTCGATGTCAATCCAAACATTAACAATCGAGATGGGAGCAACGGTCGCAATAGCGAGGGAGCTTGAGAGATTTTTATAGCTTTTTATAGGGAGGAGGAAGAGAAGAGAGAGCAATAAGGAGAGATAAGGCAAAAAAAAGAGGAGGAAGAGGACAAGGATAATAGTCGCTCTATATTGTCTTGCAATTGTGTTAGTGTCACCCTACATTTGTGTCGATAGAAGGTGAGGCAAAGGTCTTGCGTCTCGTCGATGCAGATGCAGAGTAGTGCAGTGTCAACATAGATGCCTCACATCCCATCGATGCAGATGTATAGTGCCAGAGGAGGAAAAAGAGGGAGAGCGATAAGCAGAGGGTATATCAGTCGGTATCCTCCATCGGTTGGACCTCGAATGAAATAACGGGAGCTTCGCTAAATATCACCCGGATCACAACCGGGTTGCCCATCTTTGGCTTCCAATTCATGCCAATTCCATGGCTGCCTCCTTCCGGTCCATGACGATGGGAACGTAATCCTATGGTGGGACAATAATTTCGGGTTGAAGACCCGTCATGTTTATAGTAGGGGTAGCTATAGGTAGCAGATCGAGGTTGTTGTCGTCGACTTGCTTGGTGAGGTTGGCACAATATATGAGGCAAGTTGCATGGGAGGTGAGCTAGGCGTCAATATAGTATAAGTGAAAGACGTGGCTAAAACGAGGGAGGAGGTGGAGCTCATCGTCGTCCTCGAACTCACTGAAGTACACCGCACACTCGAGCGCCCCCTTCCCCACCTTCAACCCCTTAACTTTAGAGTACATTAGTATGAGGAATGTCTTAAAGACCTAAGGGCTCATCCCTTACGATCGTCGAGAGCGGGCTAGGCCACTCACGATACGACGGTGCCACCGTTCGCCACTACCATAATAGTCGACTAAAAAATTTTAATTAAAGCATAACAAAAGAAATTGTAATGGAAATGTTAAAATTATTTTTTTGCCCATTACTTGTCGTTCTTGCACATGTTTGTTACGTGCTATATCTTTCGTCAATAAAACCAACAACGTAAAAGAGAATGCCTATCACATACTATACCTTTCTTCAGTAAAACCAACAACGTTATGGTAAAAGAGGTTAAATGTTTCACATTTTTTAACTCTATGGATCAGGATGCTTATATGTAATTAAATCAGAATCGAGGAGAAAAGTAGAGACGAGTAGTTGTTGACTAGAAGCCCAATTGGTTCGGATATATGGTTGATCGTTGCTTTCGTAACGAGAACGAAAAGGTTTCGTTCGAAAATGATGAGATTGAAGTGATCCATTAGGTCATTTTCTTTCCTTCGAAAATGATGAGACAACTAATATACTACGGTCAATTGGGACGATGAACAACTAACTTATGACCATCAAGAAGGTGGTCATTCATTTGGATTAAGATCGATCCTGAGCGCCTTGTGTTCTAAAGCCACTTTTTAATAGCATTACCCTATATCTAACTAAGGTTATAAAATGATCAAAGAAAACATTTTGATGACTGTCTCGTAGATTATAAGAGAATGTTTTGGAAACTGTTCTCTCGCTGCAAGTTCAAATTAAAAATGAGCATTCACTAACAGAGGTCGTAGTTCTCCGGTCACAGGGAAAATGAGAAAAATATACATATGCGGTGAAAGCCGGAAGGATAAGAAAGAAGATTGGCATGAAAAAGAAGTTGGTCATTCAAGTTTCCCTGTTGCACATTCCCATCAAGAAGCTTATTCCTCTTTTTCTGCGATTCAAAGTTGTGCTTTCCTATGCCAGTCAAATTATTACTACCTCTGATGTTTGAATGAATGCCTAATCACCTTCATTGTTTGACTTTTGATCTCATTTATTATGTTGCTTTTCCTGCTTGCTTTCTTCTCTTTTGCTTCCGATAACAGTGCCCAATCTTTGGACCGTAACCTACAACGATGACAGGAGACTCCCGTGATCAGTTCAGTTATATGTTCATGCTTTACTGCAGTTGTATTATTACGACGCTTATTCTCACAAAAAATCTATATATATGGATATCATTCATTAATCAGCCTACACTCGTAGGTGTACTGCCTACGACTCATTCGGACTCGGTGATACTGAAACACATTAACGGTGCTTTCAATGGACTGCTCAATGGGACCATCTATTTTGATGGAAAAAGGCTGCTCGATATTCTTCACACACTTTTTCTCTTCTCCCAAAGATAATTGAATCGATTCAACACTCAATCCAAGGCGAAGATGCGAATGACTCTTTCCCGCAAGATGGCAGAAACTTGTGAACACAAGTGCAGAATGAGTTCCTGATGGGTTTCGATAATATATCATCAGCCCTTGTTTGGCCAAGAAAACAGTGGACTTTTGCACTGATAGACCTCGGAGTGTTCTTGAGATCCAAGATCAAGAAAGAGGTCGATTTGCCTCGTAAAGAGGGAGTTGCTGGTCTTGGTCTAATTATGCTTTATAGTAGAAGAACGAAACCCAACGAGATGGTGAAGTTTGAAGTATGTTTGCAGCACATCCAACCGAGTCATTTCTTGTCCAGAAACACTATCCGAGTTTCGTGAGGTATGCTGCAATCGCACCCATCAAAGGAGGGTGAGAAAATTGTTCTTGGCTCTTTGCATATCAAGTGCAAACAAAACAAAACAAAAAAAGAATGAAAGAGTATTCTTCTTTTCGTTTACTTTTGTTGTCAACTGCATGTATAGGTTGGAAGCTTGTTTATGCTTTCACCTAGCCAATGGGTTTCGTCTCTTATGTTTCATGATGGATGGCAGTACAAGAGGGCAGATCGAAGGGAAACAGGATCCAGACCACCTCTTGTTTGGACCTTCATGGTGAAACAAGTCCTCTCGAGCAGCAACAACATTTACATACGGTAAATGGTTGGGTGCAGATCGTGATCGGACCAAGTAAGCGCTGAGAGTTTGTTTGATGCTTCTCTCTACTACTTTTGTCTGTAGAGCATGCATGCTGTCGGTCACCTAATTTGGATATCACACTTTCCCATCCCGTGTTTAGCTTAGCGTAGCATAGCATAGCATAGCAGCATGGATAAATCTCTTGACATCTGCATCTGCACCAGTTGTAATTCTAGAATCTCTACCAAAATGCAAACAACAAGTTGTGTGGTCCCTGAGACTAGAGCGCTCTTAAAAGCTCTCTAGGGTTTTAAGGAGAAGACAGCTTCCCCGCAGCTCCAAGTTCTTCAGACCACATTAATGTGCCAAACCTTTTACTCTCCCTTTGGTGTTTCGGAATCTTTAGCCACCACAAGTAAGTTGTCAGCTTATGGAACGGTTAAAACTCGAAAGACCTGCTCGAATACCCGTAATCGTTTTCTCCTTTGCTTTGTGCCAACAACACGACTATGTAGTGTAACTCTGATATAAATGTGTAGGATTTCCTTGGGAGGGACACCGCCCTTGTGAGAACACCGATCTGGATGGTCCCATGTCTCGAATTGGTAGTACGTCCATTATGTTTCTGCTCTTCATCATCAACCACTAGAATATGTCCTCTTTTCCTTTCATCGACAGAATTGTTATCTTGCTTTTATCCGATTCGGTCGTCGAGATATTATTATTACCCGCGCAAGCAAAGCATCTGTTAGGTCGGATCAAGATTTCTCTTTGGAAATCGGGAAGGCGGTCGGTGATGGGCAAAGAAAAGGTGAAAGATGATGATCCACAGCTATAAACACGCGCACACCATGCTTGCGATCGCTCCATAACCTTTCTTCTTAGGACCAGCGCCAACTGAGCATCTTTGTCTTTCCCCATCGTGTTCTTCTAGATGTTCATCGTCTCCGGAAGGGTTGGGTTGGTCTCGAACTAATTAAAGGCAGCAAGATCTGTTCGACAAGACCATCTTCGAGGTAAATTCTTCTCAGGCTTTTCTTGCCAAGAGTTTTCTCTTGTTGATCTCTCTCCAGTTCTTATTCTCGTCCGATCACAAGCATAGGAGGGTTTTGATCGCCTGTTGCTGTTCCTAAGGACTACAATATCTCAATAATTGTCTTTCTTCTTGTTGTTTCTCGACCGAGTTTTATGATCACACAACTCCCTGGGAATCCAAACCCTTAAAGCACATAACCAGCCGGTATTATTTCCTGCAATATTTGGAGCACCCCCTCGAACAAAATAGCTATCTATCAGTGTTTGCCGAAGAAGCTTATTATACATACTCGACTACTTTTGTGGTTCCTTCCTTTTAATTTTCTTCTTCTTCTTCTTCTTCTTCTTTTAATTTCCTTTTAAAGATCTTTGATATTTGTTCGCCAATGATACGATGATCCCGATAAAGAAAGTTTGTTCTCATGATGTGAAATTGCTCCCACCGTCTCTCGGTAATCATATTAACCGAGGAAAAGAACATCAACAATTTCCTGACTGTGTTCCATCCGTCGTCGTAGCATGCTTGAAGTGGCTCTCTATGTTCATATCATTGCTACACGCATCTCAGCTCTTCTTTCTCTTCCACAAAAAGGCAGGGCGCACATCTGAATGAATTAGTCTTGAACCGATCACATCGCAACTCCTACAGCTAGCTGGTCGTCGAGCTGGAGCACTTCAGAACAAGGAGCGATGGTGAGGGCCATAAGATCATGATAAATAGATCGAGAGAAAAGGAGAAGGCGACCAGACAAGAAGGTGCCACGAGCGATGGCAAATTCCCGGTGAGCTCCAGACCATGGCTGGGACTAAGGAACCCACGAATCGTTCGCGTTTCTCGCGCGTTCGGAGGGAAAGACCGGCACAGCAAGGTCAGCACCATCAGAGGATTGAGGGACAGGCGCGTGAGGCTCTCCGTCCCAACTGCCATTCAACTCTATGATCTGCAAGATAAGCTGGGAGTCGA
Organism: Musa acuminata AAA Group; assembly: GCF_036884655.1. Lineage (NCBI taxonomy): Eukaryota > Viridiplantae > Streptophyta > Magnoliopsida > Zingiberales > Musaceae > Musa > Musa acuminata. The sequence continues at coordinate 44,284,028 of NC_088330.1, forward strand.
TCAACCAAGCAAGGCCGTCGACTGGTTGCTTGCTGCTGCTCAACACGAGATCGACAAGCTGCCTCCGCTTCCGTTTCCACCGGCAAGTTTCACACAACTCGGCCAATCGTTTCCGATCTCGACCGCTTTCTCCTATCATCATCCAATCACATCCCAAGGCCTTGCGCTTACTCTTCACGACAAAGATGTCAAGTGTGCGGATGAAACCGGAGATTGCCCCTTGGCATTGTTTTCGTCGGCGGCGGAAAACGACGGAGTTCTTGGGAATAAAGCAGCTGAGCTCGCCAAGTTTCCAGGTTTCAGTTTGAGTTCAAGCGTAAGAACAGATGTTACGACGAGACAGGTTATCGGAGAAGGCAAAAACGACGACAACGTCCGAAGTTATTGTGCACAGGTTTCCGAAGCCTGTGATAATTCGTTGACAGGCTCGGGAAGCAATTTGATCCCACATGCTTCCCACTACTATCACTCGAATCCGGCAAATTCGATTGCATATGAGCACCAGTTTGGAGGCAACTCATCTTCGCCGCCATCGGTTCCTGGATCCCAACTGGTCTTTTATGCCTCAGGAGGCACACCGCCGATGTTTCCAACGTATATGACCCCTCCGAACGGCTCGAGTTCGAGGCAGTCGATCCACATTCCATCTGCAGCTTCACAAGATCTCCGATCAAGTTGTGAAACATTTCTTCGGTCCGGCAGCCATGTATCGGTGAGACCTTCTCAGCAAAGATCATCATCCAGTGTTCACCGTCCTTTCGATCGTCATGAGAACTAGCTAACCGAAACAGTCTTACGAGAAGAAAGAGAGATGGATGGATCGATCAGGCTTCTCGTGTAAAGCATGTCGTTCCAAAAAACAGAAGAGCGATACATATAAGAATGCTTCAAATGCGAACATTTTCTACCGAGTGTTTGTAATGAATTCAACTCTTTGTCCATTCTTTAGTTTCTTTTGATAACGGGGGGGAAGCTTGTGATCGCAATGGCATGTGCTTCGTTTGCTATCCAGCATTCTTTCCAGTAACCGAGATGGTAGATGCGTACGCCCACCATGTTCCCCGAGGCATTATTGTTTACGGCACTTGCTGCTCATCTTTGATTAATCTTCGAGCTACGGTCTCCATGTTATATGTATGTCAACATAAATAGAATGTTGTTGAGGAAGGAGGTCTCGCTTATGGCATTATTATATGGTTTGACCTCGCCTTTGGATGTCACCGCGGAAGCGTTTTATATGAATGAAACGATGCCAGACGGTGCAACACCACCACCTCAAGGTGGTGGTGGTGTGGAGGAGGGCAGCTGGGAGAGATGGAAGTGCTTCCATAGCCGGTGCAGATATGCTTGTTTTCAAGAGACATGGAGGACTTTGCAGTAAATGTCAAAGCAGCATGAGATCCAAGGAAGCGAAAGGGACGCAGGGCCAGTCGTTGGGTGGGGGTTTCAGTGTGGAATGAAAAGCTGGCAGACTGGTATGGTCCCATCACCATGGAGAAAAAGGATGCATGCATAGGGCCTTCTCTTTAGGGTTTTGCATGTTGTTGTTTGTGGTCCGCTTCTTTTGACAGGGGGGGGCCAAACTTTCTCAGATGGTCCCCGGAGACTAGCTTCCAGTACGGCCATCCGTTTCCCTCGAAACTAGTTTTTTTGTGGGCAGTGAGTGACACCATTTCAAGAACACATCAATATCTGCTCGAGATCGTCGAGCAGATATCGATGTCTTATGTATCGGTTGATGACATGGGCAAGACGATGACCGATGAGTATAGATGAACAAAACATAGGGGATGGCTTCCGGATGTATAAACTATAAAGAATGAGCTTCGATGGGTACAACAATAAGGTTTTACAGTACATTATCTATCTTTGAACTTAGATTTATAAGGTTGGCATGCATCATCATCCACTATTTGGTCTGTGTTGTCTGTTCTTGTTTTTTGCTTCCTTTGATAGGGATAGATAGAGTGGGGACCCAAAGCAAAGTTGTGTATAGAGAACCTGTAATGCATCACGTAGAACAAAGCAACTGACTGGTTCACCAACAAAAACAAAGTTCCTTCCATCAAAAGCACTGCACAACAGCTCCAAGACACATGAAATTTAAGTGAACTCACAATACAATCTGAGACGATAAGGAAAACACCGGGCAAAGAAATTTCAACTTTAGACATCTTTTTCCTCTTTTCCTCCTCTTCCTATCACTAATAATATACCAAGCATCACAAGAATCGGCAAACAGAAACTTGAGCAGCAAAATTATGAGTGTGCAGAAGCAAGGATGGACATTTCGGATCGCCATCATGAAGGTGGAAAGGATATCTTCCAGCTATTTGCAAGCAGTCTGGTGATGAGATTCAGGTTTCAATAGCTTCTAAAGCTATAATTGATGAGCATGCTGCACCTGAAAATTCTATTTCAGTAATACCTAGATATAAAGATATATGCCTTGTTGGATGGCAATCGTCAACGACAGTGGAGTGTCAATCGACTTGCAACTGCATTCACATTCAGGTAGGTCTGTGGTCAATGTCCAGTTTTGTAGATAGCTGAAAACAGAGTGGTTCGATGCAGGAAGTTCCTACCCATGAAGAGTCTGATGATGTATGCAGCCTCGCCCACAAAGCAGAGACAATTTTTCTCATCCAAGTAAGCTCAACAAGACATACTGGATCAAGAATATCTTCATGCAAGAACTGTAACTCTACCGGATGTCATGCCACCTTTATGTTGTTTGAAGTGCCTAAGATGAAGCTGCAACATATCTAATGTGACACAAATTAGTCTCATATCTCAAGAGATTCTGGATCCAATTGGCATATGGGTTCCATGGACCTAAATAACTCATGGATTCTTCGGAATCGACAAATTCATGCATAAAACATAGACCAACTTGAATCTTATAGTGGCTACCATTATATCATGCTGCTAAGTGGCATTTCTGAAACATTAGGCTATTTGATATCTTTAAAAATCTCAAGTTGGACGGGGAAAGAAATCTGAACTCACATCACGATAAAACAACACTCCTGTGTCTATCCTTTTAAATCTGTTTTCTATCTAATTAATCTAATATCAGTTAACTGGTGCCAGAATCCACGATGAAACTGTTGCGTTGGTGTTGCACAGTTCCTGTCCATAGTAAGTGCAAACACGAACAAACTACTGTTAGAAGTAGAGCACAATACTGCTATATGGAAAAAGTGACGATCTTATTCTAGTTCCATTAAAGCATATATGATGTATACAACATGTATAACAGTTGTTCCATTTGCTAATATTCACAGTTGCTTGTGAAGTAAAGAGAGGAGATACGATTATGGTGTACTTGTTTAGCGTCTAACCGTCTGCCTTCTGCTTGCCTTGGATTGAAAACCAGTTGCACCTTGTCCGCTAATAACTTCATCAATCAGATCTTTAAATATTGACCTCTCTATCTCCAACACTATCGTCGGTAACTCCTTGCCAGAATCAGTCCAGCCTTCCGAATGCTGCAACATATCTTCGCCTGCCATAAAGCTGTTATCATCATACAAGCTGCCAGCAACAAAGCTCTCAGCTTTGAGATGTTCGATATCAGAACATATCTCTTTCAGCAGGCGTTGTCCGCTGGGAAACTTGGCCTTCCTGACTTGAAGCAGGGGGTCAGGGCGAGGGCCTGGACTAGCCAGCTTCAACTTCTGTATTAGGAGCTCATTCACTACATCAAATACCAGCTTGCGTTGAAGCTTCTCTGGATCAGACTTGAGCTGAACTATGTTTTGGCTAACAGTCACAGGCTTGGCAAGACAGGGAGACTTTGTTTGCTCCAAAACAAGAAACAAGTCAGGGTTTATCGGGTGGCCCGAAGGGTGAAGCTGGATGGGCACTGTGCTAATTGGTCCAGATGTTAGATCTCTCATCAGAAGGCCAGAAGCCAGGAGTATCTCAGACACATATCGATGGTCTGGGCTCTGCTTTTCACATAACAAGGCAATATGGTCAGTTGTGGAAGCTTCATCATCCTTTGAGCTTATCTGCCTCAGCTTCTGAACCAGGTGTTCGATGTTTGCAAGTTTCTTCTGGTTGAATCCAGAGCTTAAATTGGGTGATGGAGCATCAGGCAAGCCAGTTGGATTGCGACAATCAACTGAAGAAGCATGAATCTCGTAATCTGGCAATTCATTAGAAAAAAAGTTTGGTTATCACGCTAGTTAGTGCAGTTTCTGTGAAGGAAATTATCATTCACTTGATATTTCAACTATATGCTTGATTACACTTTCCTGTTGATCTTTTTCCTTCTATTTCTCTTCAATAAGAGAAGAATCAACAAAGAAATAAATGATAATCTATATATGAATGTATGGAAATGTACAACACAGCGTGTAGAATATAAAGACACCAGATAAGTATGTTTATACTTTTTAAGTGTTTACATGTGTAAAAAAAAATTACTTCATGAATTCATCTGTAATAATATTATCGATGCAACAAAAGAAACATAGAAATTTCTGGGACTCTTTTATATTCCTTTTAACAAAAGAGTCGGTTTTTTTTATTTTTCATTCAGGTTGAACAACTTTTAAGGATGTAGACATTCGTCCAATCAATACTGGGTAAACACACATAAACATTGCAAATATAGGATGAACATTTGTGTCCCATGGATATTCAAGGGCTTGTCAGTATGACCTTGGCGTTACTATAGAACCATAGGTTGTGTTTGGTTGATGGTATAGTAATGGACCACAGTTTTGTTTAGCGGTCTATAATCCATATCTTTCTATGTTGGTAAGAGAGTTTAGGGATGTCTGCTCATATAAGGATGGCATAAGACATACTAAAAAAAAAAGCAAATTGATCTTTTCAATGGGTCCTCTCAGATCTAAATGATCGTTACCAACACATTACAGACTTGATCACTGCAGATCTTTATCCCATAATGTTGAGGATCACAGTAATCACATCTAGAGTATGGAAGAAGAGAGACAGGGAAAATAATTTAGCACTCGAGATCTCTTGATTTCAAGGTTGACGCCTCATTTAAGACTCATAGCCAAAGACTAATGTGTCGTAAATAAGGTCTCTATCATATCTAGGACAAACTTCAGCTATCAAAATTAAAAAATATTTAATAATAACTGAACCATACCTTCGAATGATTTTGAAGATATCTCCTTAGGAGGCACGTCATCCTGGTTAAGTGAAGCATGTAGAACAGGGATTGGAATTGGCTGCTTAGGAACAGCTGTTTCTATTTCCACGGCTAAACCATCTTCTTTTGAACTATGTGAGTTCTTCTGAAATAAATGAAAAAAATGGTACAAAAGGCTAATCAGTGTTGCACCACATACAATGAGCAAGGAACAATGAGGACCAAAAATGATGTTCAAACCGCTGAAATTTTTTATTAGTCAACAGTTCTTCATATCCTAGCTTCTTTATGGAAGCAGAAAATAAGATGAAATAAAGTTATTGTCCAGATTCTGATGTTTAAGTACTTGCAAATGGCATTAGCAGAATTAGAAACCTCATATGCTTCAAATCAAAGAATCCATTAAAAAGTAGTTTATTCCAAGTTAGCTATGATAATTACCTAGGTTCCATTGTGCAAATATAGGATTTAGAACTGGCATTACACCTAACTGCAATCTGGAGTAATATAAAGCACAGAGCCAACTGGAAAAGGAATATATAGTTTCTTTTTAAAGCACTTTGGCTCAATGCTTCTCAGATATCACAAAGCCCTAAGTCTTAAGAGTAGCAGAATCTTGGATCAAATTCAAATTTAAAATGGAAGTGATACGGACTTTCATAATAACTTTTTTTGGCATAATGGGATTCAATTTGAGATGGACATACCTTCTGGTACATGGCTGAAGAAGCACTTTTAGCACCCCTGCCAGATGGACTTTGGTTACCTTGCCGAAAGATGCAAGGATCATCAGAGTGGTTGGACCTTATTACTTCCGTGTCTGCCTGTGATATCAAGCTAATATGGCCATCTGGCTTTAAAGATATCTTGTCATACTGGTCATTCCGACTTCTTGTCTCACTACTAGTGTCATTGAGTTGGTCATTATTTTGCTGTGCTTGAGCTGGTTTTCGTCTGAGCCTTCCTCTTGGAGACACTGACTCTGAAGAATATCTGTTAGCAGGCTGTTTTGGAGGCATATTTGAGGGAGATGAAGGAAGTGGGGGACGAGATCTCTTTTCCATTTCAGATTTTTTCAGTTGTAATCTTGGGCTGAGAGAATTCGATGCTTTTACTGGACTTCCAATGTCTTCTCTCGGTGCCCCTTGAAGCCTAGGTGACACCTGTGACATCCTCATACAATTTTTTTGTGTGCCATTTTCTTCTTTTCTAAATTTCTTTTCAGAGAGAGGTGGTTGACAAGCAGTTTCCCTACAAGCCTTAGGCGTTTGGTCCTTATGCAATGTCATACTAACTAAAGCCTTCTTTTTATCCACAGGATTGCTGGTTCGTAACCTCCGAAGACCTGACAAGCCTTCTAAAGGAATAACTGAAGATGGAGAAATATCCAACCTGTTGAAAGATTTTGCGGGTTTCATGATTACTATTGGTGAATCGAAAGCTCTTGAAGTTTTGTCTCCTTTCGTAAATGTAGGATGCGAACCAATTGTGTTTTGGGCATCAATTGTTTCTACATTCTGAGCACTTCCAGATGGACTACTAGAAACTGATGTTTTGGAAGGCTGATCTGCGGTGTTCTTAGTCTCTAGTAGCCCCTTTGCATGCATAGCATCCAATATGTGCTTAAGAGCCCTGAGGTCCTTGTTGGATTGCTGGAACTCGAGCTCTTTCAGCCTTTTCTCTATCTCACTATAGACAGATTCTGATTGCTTCTTGATCTGACATTCTCGGGGTACAAATGTCATCTTCTGGGGGATGCAGATCTTGTCATTGTGCCTCCAAGGAGCTGGTTCAATTGGGACCCTTGACTGGAAAACAGGTTTGATGATCGAAGTGGGTCTTTTCTGCAGTGGAATAGCAGGGTCCTTGATGAAGCACTTATGGGAGCATGAGAGAAGATCCTCCTTGCAATCTTGAGTGTTTGTAAGTTGTTTAGAGGCGAAACCGATATTCTTCTGCCTATTGAAGTTGTCAAACTTTTTGTTACTGTTAGTATCAGGTAGCACCACCTGCTCTTGGCTGTTGGGTTCTGCTTCCAAGCCCATGAGCTTTGCAACGATGCTATGAGGCCGCTTGCAACTTCCTGGTTCTTGCTGATGTTCCAAAATAACATCAGCTCTTCTGTTGATGCTGCTTCTGTCAAATTCTTTCAGGGTTGTGTTTGAGCATTCCCTGCCATCTAATGACAGCCTAGGGAGTTCTCTAAATTTGGAAGAGATTTTGCTGCTTTCTCGAGAATCCAGAGAAGAACGTGAGTCTCTTCCATCATACGAGAATCTTGGAGCTTCCTTTGATAGTGGATAAAATGAAGTATCTTTTGCCTCATATGATTTTCTTGGTGGTTCATTAGCTTCTGAGAAGTACCATGGGGCTTTTTTGAGCTTGGCTAGGACTCGAAGGGATTCACCAAGATCAATGTGCACTCTTGATCTTCCATCAATTTCGGTGGTATGTGATGCATCCATTGACTTTGACAGCAGAATGGGCCTTGGGGAATCTTTGTGCTTCAATGTATGGTTCTTCGTTTCCTCTTTGAGTGAAGTTCTTACTGATAAAGGCTGTGTATCTTTGTATATGGAGTCCTTCACGACATCTTGAAAATCAAGAGACCGGAAATCAGTTTGAATTGATAGACTGGGAGGATTGCCTTGTAGTTCACAGCAAATAGGTTTTGCATGAACTTCATGGCTCTTCAATTTTGGTGAATCCTTCACAGACCTCTCTGTACAACAGATTCGCTCGACAGAAGGATGCTCTTCTTGAGATGATTTATTGCAGTCTAAAGAAGAAAATGATGAGCAGGACGAAGACGAGTACGAAGTTCTTGATGACTCCACTGAAATTCTTTGATTCTCATTTAAGCTCTTACTCAGACTTCTCTCCTGAAAAGCACGATAAAATAATTTTGATATCCTAGAAAGGCAGTTAAAGCAGAGATGGGTACAATGACATTCAAATAATATTTACCAAAACAATATGTGGAGAGCATCGATTTCCCTCTGTTCCAACCGAGCTTCTATTTGAAAGAACTTTGCCTAGAGAAGAATAAAACCAACTTATTTTTCTCGGTTAAACAAAGCGAAGAATTGCATATTTGTCTGATAAAGATTCAGTGATACGAAATTGATTCCAAGTAAAATAATATCCAAAGAGGTAACACACAAAAAATACACACCTTATCTTTTCAGATATCTTATGGTCCAAATAATTATATGTACTAATTTGGTAGATAACCATCATTAACAGCATTTTAACTTTAGGGCCATCAAGTTTTTGGATGTGACAAATAAGAATCATGTGTGTTATTTCACTTGGTGATAAAAGATGTAATGCATTCATGCAAGTGAACTGGTGCCATGATTCATTCCGACTGGCAAACTCAGCATTCCTCACTCTGATGGTTTCAATTCGTTTGGGCATGGAAGGCCAGCGACATTATCATCGACTTGCTCATGCTTTTGAAAACCATACAATGGAGAGATCGGAAGTATCATGACATTATTAAGAGCACAAAATGATTAGAATAAATTATCAAAGTTTTAGTGGTTTGATGTCTTCAAATTACAAACCCTCCAAAAATAGATTTTCATGAACTCATCGTGTTCATTAGATTTCAGAACCTTCAAAAAGATTAAAAAGAACATGTCACTTAATTACTTTTTATATATGCATATATTCAATCCATTATCTTTCTTTTTTATTGAGAACAAAGGTAGATGTCCTTCACGTTTCCATCCAAGCCTCTAAACTAGAAACCAAAGACCAATTAAATCGGAACAAGAGTTGGGAAAAGCGACTGTATAAACTACTGAGCCACAATAGCCACAAAGTTAAAGAAAGAAATGCATAAGAACAAACTAAGAGGGTGACTTGACTCATGCCTCTGATGAAGCAGAAGAAAGTGGATAGGTAGCTACCTGAAGAAACCCCTTGATGGCTGTGACCACTGAGGCGCCTCCCGGTAAGGAGGCGCTGCCGATCGAAAATTTGGAAGATTCCAGTCATGCACCCTATCTGCCTCTTCATCTCTGGATCTTCATCAGCAAATGAATGCAGAAACTTTGCAGACATCCTCGTGCTTCTCCTGCCAACAACTGAGCAGATAGTCCCAAATCCCACAAAGGATTGAAATTCTCAGAGCCAGAGTTGTCAGGTTGATCTAAAAGCCCTAAATCTAGGACTTGGTAGGCAGCAGATTACAGTCCCAGGCCTTGAAGAGGCCAAAGCAACATTTAAAGCCCTTCTACAATGCTGAAGTGAATACTTCCTGACAACCAAACAGGCATTTATCATTTACCAGCAACCAAATGGGCCTCATGTCCCCTTGTTACAAAATCAATCTCACTGCATCAGAATATCTCAGGTAGCTAAAAGAGACAACCCCTTTCAGGTCACACAACTAACCTCAGTATCCCTCCGAACCATTGGCAGCTAAACACAGCTCTATATTCTTCCCATCCATGGCCGTAAACAAATGAGCAGGTACCCAATAAATCACAACTCTCCCAACTACCTAAAGTTTGCAATAGTAGGTGAAGATTTAGGAGCTTCAACTGAACATAGCAACATCACCCATGTCATACAAAAGAAAGGTACAAGGACAGGAAACATATGCAAGGAGGGAGGGAAACTTGACACCAGTATTCACCTTTCTATGATACATGCATGAACATCAGCAAGCAAGGAAGAAGCCCAGGCCAGGAGGGAGGTCAGTGAGAAGGATGTTGATGCTGCTTATAATACTTCTTCTGTAACTCCCATGATTTCCTTCTGGTCGGTCATGTAAGAAGAGTGTGTCAGGGTTGGGAGTCGAGAGGAAGAGAAAGGTGTGGAGGTGTGGTTTATGATCCCAAGGATGGTGAATGATTCCAATGGGAAGTGAAGGCTGCTGGGCTGGTTTTTCTGATTCTTTTTTCTCCTTGTTTTCTAGAAAGGGAATTTGGCATGTATTATTAGACAGACAGATATGAGTGGGTCACAAGTCCCCCGTTGGTCCTCTCTCTCTCTCTCTCTCTCTCTCTCTCATCCATGTGCTTAACCATGCAAATGCAGATACATCTTGCTTTCTTGGACGCCATTTTCAACCTCATAGCCCACTCGACATCAAACCACAACCTTTGTGCCATCTTCGTTCGTGATAACATTAGCAAAAGTCAAAAGGGAAAGCAAGTCGAGGAGAAGGAGAAAAATGAGTCGACAAACAAAATTAATTGCGATCGATGGAGTTCAGTTTTGCATGTACAGCTTTAGTACTGTACAAATCTGTAGCCGTCGAGAAGGGTATCCAACAACAAACAATGTCCTGCAAAAACCCATCGAGAGGGAGGGGGAGAGAAGTGTGACCCACGTTGCACTAGCAGATGACCTGTGAAAGCCGGCAGGTTTTGACGAAGGCATATATAGCTAGGCATGGTGGGCGATCACGTGGCAGAGGAATCTCACAGCCCTTCCACACAACCTTCTCATTTTTCCCACTTCTCAATGCAGCTCAGAGAGAGAGAGAGAGAGAGAGAGAGAGAGAGCAGAGCAGAGCAGAGACAACCGCCCAAGGGAATAAAACAGAGGGATCTCAGTGTTCCTTGCAGGCTCTGTGAAACTGTAACCTGGATGGCAGAAGACATCATGCACATGTTGCCATGAATGGGTTTACCTTCCGAGTGAGACCTACTGTCCTTTTGGTACTTGCAATGTGCCCTGTGGCCATCGTTAGACCATTCATTTTGCACAAGTCGAGTTCGGAGAGCAAAAAAACAAAATGAAGCAGTGATCCGGAAATCACCTAATCATCCATCATCAATACAAGAAACATTCGAAAAAGGTTTACTCGACGTAGAATTCTGGAGAGAGGTAAGAAGAGCAGGACCAACAGGTTCGGTGAGATCGAATGCAGACTCTCTTGGGATGTGAACACAGGCATGCGAGTCAACCAGGTTGACCCAGTCTATCTTCTCCATCCATCTTATGTATTGCTTATCAGTGAAGCTACATCGAAAGCTCGACTTCCTTCTTTGCGAGCTCACAAAGGCGCTTTCTTTTATCTATCTTTCGAGGGAATACAAAGAAAGGCACAAGCTCTGGAATTGCTAATCTGTTCTCTCTCGAGAAAGGAATCTTAGTGATGGAAAAGTCCCTGGAGACGTGTGCAAACCAAATTCACTTCTGCACGGGATACATACGGTCTTCAATTTGCATGACAACAATCTAATTAAGTTGATGGAGTTGCCAGCAAGAGCGTCTTGGCCCACAGTGCTAGAAGAGATCCCTCGACACCAAGCTGTCTCCGGTAAGCTGTAAGCTGATGGGAAAAGGAGGACACTGGGAAGATGAACCTCGAGGCCATAGAGAGAGAGAGAGAGAGAGAGAGAGAGAGAGAGAAAGGACGGGAGGAAGACTTTGTAACATTAAATGCAACAAAATTTGGAATGCAGATCCATGAGTCTCGTGGGAATCATAACCCTTACATATCACATTGGATCTCGAGATTGTCAGCTCCTTGGTAATTGTATTCGCTTGATGGGAAAAAGAAGAAGAAGAAGTGCATATCCAACAGTAATCATCTCCATCTCCATAATTTGGATCCTGAGAACACAATCATGAGGTATATTTTATTTATGCTTCTGAATGTGTTGGAGCTGTCATGAAATAATTCCTTTGCTGTATTTTGTTTTAGGTAGACTGGAATCTGATTGATTCTCCCACCAACGTCTTCATAATTCCCTCAGAAAATGTTTAGAATATACCTTCTTCTTCTTCTTCTTCTTCTTCTTCTTCTTCATAATTGATACAACAGTTGGGAGTGAGACCGATGCAAATATTATCTGACCATATCGCGGTTGTCATGTCCGTCCATAGCCATACTGAGAGCATTACCAACGTCGACACCACACTAGCGGGGAGTAAAACGAACATATAAATAAATAAAATGGCTGAAGAAACCGATAATAAAACGGGGTGTGATTGGAAAGTTGCAGGATAGGTCAAGTTAAAAAGAACTCATGGAAGCTCCTCCATGTGGAGCGGAGGCCATGAAAGCTGGACCAGCGTAATCATACCAAGAACAAGTCAGCAGGCAGGGAAGTGGGTGGGGGATGAAGAACGACGGGACGACATCGACATTGCACCCCCTTATGGAAGCACAGGATTCACTCTCCCCCCTTGATTGGTTTCTGACACACTTCACATGCCGATCCATGAATCTAAACTCCATTAACAGGATCTTGCGATGGCTCATTTGACTTCTTCCCCCTTCGACTCTTACACTGGGCGATAAACTAGTCATGGTGGTGTAAAATTTGCAGCTCTCGAACTTGCAGAATCATGTGCTTTGTCTTACATGACTGCTGCTGCTGCTGTGACTTTTGGGATGAGAATGATTTGTATTATAAGACTCAGCCTTGTGGTCCATGTCAGAGTTGTTGGATTTACTGTGAATGCAAGGTGGCAATTGCCCCATGTATCTGCCAAAAGACAACGGGTTCCATCATATATATATATATATATATAACCAGCACAGAAATATATCATCTTATTTTGCTTCAGGAAGGTTACTTCATGTGGAAATCACCACATTTCCACGCATACTAACTATGTTTTCATACCTCAGAGGCTGATTGCAGTGCAAGTGGGGTCGACGCCTCCATGTAGACGACGTATACACGCTGCATCGAATGATGATACGGATACAGAGCCGAAAGACATGCTGGAAAAAAAAGGTGATGTTGATAGGATGAGATAGATAAAGAATGGGGATGCATGACCACATGGATGAAGGGATCACATGGGCTGACACACAGGGCAGGACCAACTAGCTCAGCCTAATCATACCAAGCATGTTCCGAGAAATAACAAGGCATTGGCACAACTATGAGTGCCACATGATGTATCTGTTTTATATGAAACTTCTTCACCCACCATGAGATCATGTGGCCATGGTGTGTCAGAGTTATGGTCTTGTGGCCAGCTTGGTGGGATCAGTCCGAGTTTTAATCATCAAGCAGTGAAAACCATAGTAGGTGCAGGTAATATGATTGCAATGCACATGATGTACACATACCACAGAGAGAGAGAGAGAGAGAGAGAGAGAGAGAGAGAGAGAAGAGAGAGACCAACTTTGGAATGGGAAAAGCAAATGAGCTCTGTCTGAGAAGTCTTTCTTCTAGTCGGTTCACAAATGAGAAGAAGAGATAGAGATGAACAACAAACACTGCATGCTATTGAGTATCTCTAACAAGAGGTCTTTCTTCTAAACGAGGAACTGATGCTAACTGATAGATATGACAGTACGAGTTTACATAAGTTTTGTTCGATCATGGTGTTACAGTAGATCATGAGTTTGAATTCACATAGACAGTAAGACATTTTTCATAAGTTCGACTCGAAAGTTGTGAGTTGCTGAAATTTACAGGTGAAGAAGCTTCGTTCTCAGATAAGAACTTGGATTCTCCATGAAAAGTGGCATCAAAAGCATGAAAGATTCTCCATGAATCCTGGGATTTTCCATGTTCTAAGGTTTGCTTAGTGGGCGGGCGAGTAAGAACTTTTTGAACTTTCATTCACATCCCGGTCAACTTGGATACTCGTACAACTAAAAATGTAGTCGATCGATCTTAAAATTGGATGAAAAAAGTGTGAGCTTTTAGTCGATGCTAACATCCTACTCTACTATCTCCTCTCTACACCACTGGAGGTGACAATTAATAATAATGCACAAGCCTTTGCTTCAGCAAACAACAAACATCGAGCTAAGTAATGTGCAATACAAAGAAGACATCAAGCTGTGGAAATTTTGGCTATCTTTACACTAAGCATGTGATAGTATCAAATAATTTAGGCCTTCAGCAAGTAAGTGGCAAGTGCTGGTGCCATTCATACTATACACCAAGAGATCACATTTGGGTGATTTGTGAGGCTAAACCATACAAAAAAATACCAAATGGTGTCAGCTTATCTTTGGATTCATCAAAACAGAGGCAAAAAGACTCATGTGATCCAACATTAATGTTTGCAAGGGAAACTCTAAGCTGGCATTCTTTGGGAAGACTTGAACTAAAAGGTTTTGTCCATGTAATAATAAACAAGGCCTCTGTTGAGACATCACTGCTGAGATGAATCTACAAAAGACACTCATGTCATGCTATTTTAGTTACTACTTTTTATCTGGAGCAATTTTTCACATGATGGTAGAAATTCCTCATAAGGTTTGTGGTTGATGATGGGGAATGTGATTGGCCAGTTCATATTTCCATCCACAATAATCTATATTGGGCCATGTTGCCCCCTCAACTTGAGACCCAACATTATCCTTCACCCTTTGAGATGTCCATTAGTGTGTAGTCTCTTAATGCAGCATAGGGTGGTCCTTTGCAATGAGCATGATCAAGCTCCAACAAAGCCTTCACTGTAGATGATGGCCCTGATAGATACCAAGTGCTCATCTCAGACAGCAATTGCTACCACAAGAACAAATACTGTCCCATGCCAACTCTGCTAGGGTTCTTTTAGTGAACAACATTTCTGAAACCATGGAGGCACTCTTGTTGAGCATCCAATAACTGCCAATAAGACAAAAAGAAATATTGGGAGATGGCAATTCTTAGAACCTTACTACATAACAAGGAGACACTTGATCGTGATTAATGAAGTTACAGTGCATGAAACATCTTACAACTACTACAAAGACAGAATCTTCCCAGCATCACCAGTAAGAAACTTGAGATATATGACATCCTTGCCTACTTTACTCAACAAAAGTACATGCTACAAAACATACTGGCCACAGACTATACAACCAATCAGAGACCAATTACTGTGCTTCTTAAAGAATGGTTGAAGTAGTACAGTAACAGAGCACAGGCACCAGTACAAGCATTCAAGGTTTTCAGGAAACAGATTCACCGGTTTGAAGATTAAAATTTTGGTAACAAATACCAAGCTGGCAAAGGAAACAATGAATGCTAATAAGCACCATGCTTTACAGAACATTGCTCGATAATAAGTGTTTGTCGGGCAATGCTTAGGATAAGGAAATGCTAGCAAGTTAGGAAAGGAAAGCCCGAAATGAACTCCTGGTTAATGCTGAAACTTCTTTTGCACTTCAAACAAACATCACAAAATGATACTTGCAGAGTTACAGTATCGAAACAACACTGTAGCACTGCATAATCTGAAACAATCTTGCGGCCGCGTACTATGTTTTTACAACAGCGTGGACAACGTTACAATTTTCTCAACCGACAAATCAAAGAACAGCCTAAAAAATGGCTTCTATTATTTTAAAAAACAACAAATGAAAGTCAAAATACCTGAAGAATTCTCAGGTAGACAAGTCGTCATTTAAGCAAAATAGCCTGGGACCATTGTCTAAGAACAAGATAATCGTTTCACTCGTAGGCCCTCTAAGCTATAGCATAAGAAGTATATTTATGAGACATCCCCTTCAGGATGTTAGAGATGAAGATTGTTGAATTCGATCAATTATCCTAAGGTAGAATTTCCATGATGGATTACTGTCTGCTATTGCTTTCTGACCAAAAGGATGATCTTGAACATAGAGTTGAACATCATGACACACTGCCAACCCTTCCAAATAAACACGAAGATTTCCTCCTGACCCTGCATAAGATAAAACAACAGGATATGCATAATCCAATAAAACAGAGAATGGAAAGCTAAACATAACCGGAAGACATACCTAAGGAGTTGTCTTTTTTTTCGGTGAATCTATATGGATACGGAAAAATAGCTGTGTGTGGCTACAGAACATAAAGATGCAGTAGTCATTTCTTAGATGAACTTAAAGATGTAGCGACAAGCAATTGTTCATTTTATAAGACTAATTGTACAGAACAAGTATGCATACTTACAGGGTTGCAAATGGCTTTATAAGGAGAATCATCTACAAGCAATGTGTTTGATGGTGAGTATTCTCCCTTTTCCCATGGAAGATCATGATCCTCTTTGTTCCACAATTTCTTTAGTTCCTTAAGAACCAGTGGCTTATGTATGTTCTCAATGGTTCTATACCCAGTATCAGTGCATTTTGATTGGCCCTGAGTAGACACACATCAAAAGGAAACTGCTTTTAGAAATTTAATCTACTAGGCATTATGCAACAGCTGTAGCAATCATCACACAATAATAAGCATGGAAAAGCAAAGAGAAACTACCAATGTGAAGAAACCATTAAGAAATCAATTTAATATCAACTTAATAATGAAATTGACTTAGGAACTTCCATTCAGCAAATAATACAACCTCCAAATTATTAGCCTGGCTGCGAGCCAAACCACCTGATGGAGTAAGGAGAGAGAAATCATGCAAGGATCCCACCAACTTTTGTACCGTGGTCCCAGCATATATTTTGGCTGAGGAAGAATTACGTATCTCAAATGTTGGTACTATGGCCTTACAACTTTGGCATTCTGAACATAATTTTTTTTATTAATTCTAGAAAGCCAATTGAAGATCATGAAATGAGAGAACAGATTATACCCTTCAACAGTTTAGAAGTCTTAAATAAGCTTCATCCTGAATGACCATGAGAGAAATAAGACTTTCAATTATTTTAGACACCTTAATTTTTTTCATCAATAGTACATGAACTTAAAGTGGATCAAGAAACTTGCTACTTACTGGTTCTCTCAGAAATACCACTCATGATACAAAGAATATCTAATTATCTCAAAAGAAAGCAAATGCCAGGTAAGCCTTTGATCCTACAAGTGAAGGTAATGGCTTCCCTAAGAAGGACGGAGAGATAAATTAAAAAACTCTTCCTGGTTTAATTAAATTGCAATGAAGTTGTTATGCTCCAGTCTGTGCAAGCTTCTCCTGGGAAGAAATGAGGATCACAACTATATCTTAAAAAGGTTCAGTGAATGTTGTCAGTTGGAGAGGACAGGATGTAGGACTAACCAAGCTAATGAAGTCACAAAATTATAGCAACAAAAAGAACATTTTGAATGTTATTTTCACATTACATTGCATGACCATATTTCTATAAGGTTCAAAAGGAAGATGAACTAAAAACATCTATGGCCTTTATAATAATCAAACTCATCTCTAACTATTCTCCAGTAAAAAGTTGCATAGAAACTAAAATACTATGCACATACATTGGGTAAAAAGTCGCATAGAGACCAGCGATTTAAAAAGGCGCTCGGGGGCTCGCCTAGGCGTTCGGGCGAGGCGAGGCGAGGCCCGAGCGCCTCGCTTCACTTCCAAGCGGCGCGCTTCAAAGAGGCACCGCTTGAGCGCTCGACCGAGCCCAGGCGTTGGGCGCTTCGGGCGAGCGCCTAGGTTAAACCAGGCGACCGAACCAGGATTTTAGGTCTGGTTCGGTCTCCGGTGGTTAGTTGGTTCAATCGAACCAACTAAAACCAATATAAGTTGTCGTTGCCCAACCCTAACCCTGCTCGTTCCCGCTGCCGCTCTTGCTCCCGTTGCTCGCCGCTGTCGCTGCTCCCTACCTCTACCGTTGTCGTTGTCGCCGCTCCCGCTCCCGCTACCGCTGCCGCCGCTCCCACTCCCGCCGCCGCCGCTCGTCGCTCCCACTCCCTCTCCCTCCCGCTCCCGCTCCCGCTGTCACTTCCTCTTTTCTTAGTAAGCAACCCCTTACACTCCTCTTCCTTCTTCTCCTTCAGGATACTGTTAACAATATACAGTATATTATTAACAGTATATTAATAATAGTATTTATATTTATTAGATTAATAATATATTTTAATTTTAATACTATTATTTTTATTTGAAATTATTATATTTAAATAATTATATTTAAAATTTTAAATAATTATATTATATATTTTTATATTTTAGCGCCTCGCTTCGCTCGGGCGAGCGCCTGGGCAAGCGCCTAGCGCCTCGGGCGTTTTTGGACCTTGGCGCCTAGCGCTTTTTAAATCATTGATAGAGACTAAAATGTATTACTGTCAACCAAGGTTTGGAAAACATTGGGTGTATAATAATACACCCAGTATTCACTGGTCTGACAGTCTAGCGATACATGAACCTAGGTAAACAAGGTGGTACGCCCAGTAGAGGGTCTGTACCATCTGGTTCAGGGCCTATATCATCCGATAGAAACATGTAGATTTTTTTTTCAAAACTCGATTTTTTGTAGCAGCATACTGACACTCACACATAGAACAGACCTATATGGTGTCGGTTGGAGCCCTGATCGATCCATGCACATATATTACGTAAAAAGTTGCATAGAGGCTAAGATAGATAAGTGAATAGTTGCTATATTAAGCAAGAACCCAAGATGGTCTCTCTTAAACAAGAACCAAATACATTTCTCCAAGTCAAATTAATATGACAAAATACAGTTTTCCTCTCATGAAAACCCATAGTAGAATATCATCACCAGTTAGATAATAAAGATGCAGCAAAAGGTCTAGAAGTCAACCAAACTTCTTAGATGAATCAAATATTATCATCACCCAAACTTTGTAATTCATTTCTCCTAGTCAAATTGACATGAGATGAAAAATAAAAAATAAAAAAAGTTCCTCCCTCAATTCTATACTGTTCAAAAATGTTGTAGCAACTACTAGCTTCTATGTTACTCATGCAAAATGCAAGTTTATGAGCTTTCAAACATCTTAACATGTAATTCCTAAACTAATTGTATTTCATGGTGAGTGATCATCCATGTATGTGTCATTTACATTATGGATCTTTCAGAATAGCATACATCTTACAACACAGATACAACTTAATCAATATCGGAATTCATGATAACAAGAGACCTCAACTTTTTCATGAAAGTTTCATTAATTCTAAACATGTCTGTCCATGTGTGATCATTATGGAATCCTAAACACATACTTGTGTAACATTTTTTTAACATAATAGAAATAACATCCTGGATTATGGAATTACTTCATTAAAGTCAAGGATAAAATCAAATCATAAACATCAATTACATACCCCAATCTCTGTTCTAATTATTCTTTCTAATTCCTGTGAAACTGACATACATACATAAGTCTGATTGCAAAAAAATATTGCAACCATACACCATTTTACAACATTATTTTTCCTGATCTCGCTCTACCCTCAGGAACACAACCCAAATTTGTTTTCTACTGGCTAGTCAGTCTTCCTGTTTGCTGCTTAAACTTCAAATGTCTTTCAAGTCAAGAGGTTTTACCGTGTCAATAGTTAATGTTTTAGCTAGTGCACTGTCAAAAAACATTTGTTTAGATAAACAGATCTGCTAGGAAATGAGAAACAACACCTTAACAACACCTACCGGGCTAAGCAAATATTAAAGTTTGAACCAACTCATAAAAAAAAAAACAAGAAAGCATAAAAGATAGACAACTCCTGGAGAAAGGGAACATTAAGAAAGCAAAAAGATATTGAGAACTTACCCAACAAAACAACAATTTATGTTTCAAGTCTCCCATGAGATAATCAACCACCTTTCTGACATTATCACTGAAGGGGTAAAACAAAAAAAATGAAAACCATCAAAAGCATAAGGTAAAGCTAAATGGCACCGAAATAATGTTGTACCATTTGCTTATTAGTGACTAGAAATAGGAAAAGTTGAAGTAAAAGCAAAAAATAATAATCACACCTTTTTCTTGAGGACCAGACACCTACATGAAATCTCTCAAAACAGAACTTCAGAAAATCATCACAGAAGGGCCTTTTGAAAACTGATACATAGTGCAAATGTAATATCAATCAGCATTTATAACTTGCACTCGTTGCCTAAAGTATAATTACTAATAATAAGTAAATCAAGAAGATACTTCACCTGATTTTCCTGCAACTCTCATATGTGCTCCATGATACTCGGTAGTGATATCAGCAAGTAATCCATTCAAATCAAGGACAAGTAGCTTTTTCCTGGAACGAAGCGATGTTTCTGCCATCAACAAGACAACATCTTTTGAGACATTACTCATCGATGAACGAGCAAACTCCTTCTCCTGACCAGTGGATGCATCAGTATGTTTATGTTTATAGTCTGCAGCATTGTTTTCATCAGTAGCCAATTTCACCCTCTCTGATCCAATTCGAATTATTGATTGGATAGCCTCCACAGAGTGGTTCATTGATGGGTCATCCATGAAAACTTTATTATCCATTTGGAATGAGAAACTAGAACATTCTTCATTACATGAACCCAACTGATTATGTTGCTTCATAGGTAAATTTGGAGAGCTTAGTTTCTCTATCACACCTCTAATTGGTGATGGAGGTACACTCAACCCTTCCTTCATGCCAGCAGGAAGCAATTGCAAGCTTCCTTCTTCAGCAGCAGTATAGCACTGCTGACCCTCGCCAGGGTAATCCAACAAATTTCCAGTATTCTGTGCTATTTCTTTGCTAGCTGCTTCTACATTTATGTCACATTTCACCTCCATATTTCTCTTTTTACATTCATCTGATGCAGATATCCTACTAGAACCATTAGCATTGACAGATGCAGCAAACGGATGAGAGGTGCAAGGTCCAGCTGTGCAGGCTTGTTTATCTGATGCACAGCTTGTGCTTCTTTCTTTTTTCCTACCCTTCCTACCGTGGATAGAACTGGTGCCTTCTTTCTTTAATAAGTTTAAGGATACATCGACTGTGGTTTTATTTCGTGAAGCTTGATTAGCACACACATTAGAATCAGTATCTTCCACATCAATGTTGGACATCACATTGTTCTTGATGGTGTCAACATTCTGGGAGTTGTCAGGTTTCCTTTTCTTCCTCCTACGTCTTCTTCTCCTTCCTGCTTTGTGCATAAAATCTGTTTGCGGGATCACCTCCTCCATTTTAGAATCAGCAAAGGCATCAGTCATAGCATCAGTTTCTTTCTCCATCAATGCTGCTTGATTGCTCGGATGAGACACTTCATCACCCTTGGGAACCGAGACAATTTCAGAAGTCCCAGATAAAGAAGTAGCAGAATTGGTGTTCGAGAATTTATTTTTTAGTCTTTTTTTGTTCTTCCTACAACGCTTCGTGCTGGTGCCTTCCAATATGATAAAGTTGGAACTGTCCTCCGGTACTGTGACACTCATTTCAGCAGTATCTATCAAATAAGAATTATCAGCAAAGTCTTATTTCCCTTGAGTCTTTTGGGTAACTTCAGAGAAAAAAGAGCTATCTTCACACTTGCGGTCAACTGCTCCTTTTCATTTGTCCAAGTAAATATTGTCCACACAGTCTTGTGTTTAAAAGGCTTTTCAACTAACTGGCAATATATAGGGATTCTGTACTCTAAGCGGTCTCTGACTTTTGCTTTCTACCAATCTTTGTGACATCCACCCATGAAAACAACTAGATGTTATCGATCTAAATTCATGCATCTAAAGTCACATAGGATGAAATTCCATCTTTCACTTATTGCCTAAAATTCTCATAAACACATTCATGCAAGTCCTATTCCAGACTTCCCTAACAGAGCTCGTTAGTGAACTCAACTCAGCTATACTTTGAAGAACATTCTGACTAACTATTCAGAAGGAAAGAAACAAATCACCATGTCAACAGGGCAAACAGATCAACGGAACTAAGAAAAAACATCAACTTACCAACAATCCTACTCAATCGAGAGTTTCACGTCACAGGGGAAAAAAGAGAACAACAAGTACCAAGGAAGCATTGCGCAAACAGATTGGAACACGAACAAAGCAAGAGAAGCAAGCTTCAGCACCTAATTCGGCGGCGTAACTTCACACAACCGCGCCAAATCACTCGCAAGGGAAGGAGAAGAGAGAAAAAGAAGGGAGAAAGACCGAGCCTTGACTCGATCCACTGGAGATTCAAATCTCTGTTAGGGTAGAATGAAAACACGTAACTTCCAGAGGTAATCAGAAGAGGGAATCCGCACCTGAGTTGGTGTATTTGCGCTTGCGCATCGCTTTCTTCTCTGCCACTGCTCCAATAGATAATTCTACTTCTACCTCTCCTCCTCCCCCTCCCCCTCGAGATTTCGTCTCTTGGGAGACCGACCTCACCAAAACATTTGGCCGCGTTGCGGCTCGCTGCTTATATTTGGCGGATCTCTAATTATTTTATCGTGACCGTCCGATCATTATCTAACGGTTGATTGCTTTTTCCATCCAAAGAGGGAAAGCCCGCAACGCGAATCCGTAGACCGGACCGGCCCAATTGTAATCCTTCCTGAAACCGCTGTCCCTCCGGTAATGGCGACTAGGGTTTTGGCCAGGCTCCCTCTCCGTCGCATCCTCTTCGAATCCCCGCCCAATCGATCATTTCCATATGGAAAGATCCGATCTTTCTCGAGACCTTCGAATCACCATGCAGCAATTCCGTCGGAATCCCCGTCAAATCCTCACTTCTCGCGACAAGTTTCCATCGCCGGCCTGCTTCTGAGGTACGGTTTCCCCCAATCCCAGTTGCACGAGTTCATCCGAAAGAACAGGTTTTTGATGGGTTCATCCCCTTCTGATGTCGAGAAGTGCATAGGGATCCTCTTATCCTTTGGCCTGAATCAGGATTCTCTGTTTTCGATCCTTTCCTCTTGCCCTCGGACTCTGGAACTAGGGTTTTTAAGGAAATGGCAGACGGCCTTCTCGGAACTACCGTTGCCGAGCCTTTCTCCTTCATTTGTCCGGAGAGCACTCGAGCAGTCTGCAAAACTCCGAATTGATCCGAATGATCTCCACCGCGGTGTGCAGGTCATGAAGAATCTAAGCCTTAATGATAAGGCTATGTCTAGGGTTCTGGAAGAAGTGCCTTTGACATTGATGAAAAACCCATTTGACATTGGCTGTAGGATTGATATCTTGAAAGATTTCAGGCTTAAGAATGATGAAATCAATAGGATTTGTCATCTCTTTCCTGGATTCTTAGCGTTTAACGTCGACAGTCGGTTGAGGCCTTTGTTTGCAGAGCTTCGAGACTTGGATTTTACTCAAGAGGAGGTTAGGAAGATGCTACTCAACAATCCCAAGCTGCTGCTCAGCATGGAAGCTGGGGAGCTTTCTCGTTGCGTTGATTTACTGAATAGTTTGAAATGCAGGGTACCAATTAAGAAGAAGATTCTAAGTAATGGTCGACTAATGGCATGCACTGAGGTAAAACTTAGAGTGGATTGCTTGTGCTGCCATGGTTTGATCCATCGAGATGCTTTCAAGGTTTTGTTTGTGGAGCCGAGAGTGATCATATATGATTTGGAAGACATGGAGAAGAAGATTGATTTTTTACTCCACAAGTTAGGTTTATGTATTGAGCATCTAATTGAATTTCCTGACTATTTGGGTGTGAATCTTGAGAAACAAATAATTCCACGTTTCGATGTCATCGAGCACCTGAAATCAATAGGAGGACTGGGTTTTAATGTTGGATTGAAGCATCTGGTGAGACTTAGCAGGCTGAAGTTTTACAACCTGTTTGTGAAGCCATATCCAGAGTGCGAGAAGATCTTTGGGGGATCGATTAGAGAAATTAAACCGCGACACCCAACTGGGATGTGGAAGCTGTTTAAGCCACAGAAATTCTCAGATACGGAGGAGGATGTGAAGAATATGAAGCTGTTCATGGAATCTTTGGCCTAGTGCAATTTTAACTTAATTTATAATTGCTTTATGACTTGAAAGGCGAGTAGAAATCGAACTATAAGGTAAAACTAGTAGAATCCATCTTGAGTGATCTGAAATTGGTGGACTGACAGACATTTGAACAAATTATTTACCCAACTTACCCTTGATCATATATCATCAAAAGGTTCATGCAAATGAGGTACTGACCTGTTTTTTTGCTTTCGAGTCCATCTCCACATTAGCATGAATGATAACACTTTTTAAGGGTTGTAACAGGATGCTAAATCAATTATTTTCTTTCGGAAGGATCATCTGGTGATTGGCACACGGAAACCATAAACATGCTCTCTCTTACAGTATTCTGGAGCACAAGGAGACGATGCGCATTCTCAACAAGATCCTGGTTCTGATGAAGCAAATGCCTGTTTCCAAGGATGATATCTTGCAGTCCAATGTCATATTTACTTGTAGCACACCGCCGAAGCCATAATGTCATATCCGTGCTTGATGTGCTAACATGAACTTGTCCGAGGCAAATGATCTGAATGCTGAAGTCTTATCAAAATCACCGTATGTCATGCAGTAGCAATCGAAGGAGTTTCTGTTTGTGTTGTCTTCTTTCTTTTTTGTGAATGATCAATTTGCTTCGCATAAGCTCTCCATTTCTGGTAAAAAAACAAAAAAATAAATCTCTTATTGCTGCCATGAAGGCAAGTAACATTACTTGTAAGCAAGCCCGACTGTCATTGGGCAAGATGGAAAGCCAGAACCTTTAGTGTAGCATGGTAAAGTTGTATAAACCTGTGCTCAATTTATCTATCAGCAAGGTAAATTGTCAATTTAGGGAGTTCATTCCCAGAGGACATATTCTAGTAATGTTTTGGTTGCTGGATAAAATGATGCAGCTTTCGGCTTGTATTACATGTTTGGATTATTTTTTTTTAGTAACATCCACGCATTATTCAGCATATTGATTCGATTTTTTTAGCTGTTTCTCCAGCAGCCTTTCTTCGAAATGGCCGAGGAGGCAATTCAAGGCTGCAAATGTTCTCTAGAAAACACATCGCCATATCATCACTGACAACAAACAAATATCCATCAATCATAGCAAAACTGAGAGACATGTTAGGGAGTATCCATTCTCGTGTTGTTTTACAGAAAAAGACTGACTGTCCGTTACACCCACTTCTGATGATAAAAGCTTTGCAGGAAAAGAATCACATTGATTGTAGAAAGAATCAAATGACATCTCCAGGAAAAGTTGATAAAAAATTTCCTGGGGAAAAAGTGTGTGATTGTTGGTAGAACAGTCAAAGTGCTGAACTGGGCGCTCCCAAACACTATTTATTGCCGTATAAAAGGGATCTTGAATGATGTCTTGCCGTTGCTGCTAAAGACATTTAATGGGGACAAAACTCACAGCAGATTTGGATTCTCCCGTGTGTGTCTCGGCCACAAAGATGAACACTTCCTTTCTGCAACATGTTATGATGCAACTTGCCGATTCCCAACGATGGTGGCAATCAAATCTCTTCGCTTACAGCACAAAGCCTTTCTGAAACACCAACAGACGCATAATTAGAAAAACTTCATGGCACATGAGTGGGGACAATTCATGTTTGCTATATTTGCATCATATCATGTTCTTAAATCCAGCAGTCAGCTGCCATCACTTGTTGCTAGGGAGAGACTCGGAGGACCTGCAGATAGCAGGGATTAAGATGGCAGAAACTGGCTTCGTCAGGGCCTTGATTGAACCAAATCTTCTTAAGCTTTGTCCTCGTGACTTCCTAATGAACCTAGGATATGTAATAGTGCTCACTAATAGCAACAACAACAACAACAAAACTATAAAGTCCCAATTAGTTGGAATCAGTTACATGAATCTTTTGCCGTAATGAGATCTGTAAATAATCACATCTTTAGTTAAGTTATGGGTATTTAAATCCTAATTTCAGTTTCTATTAAAGTCTTTTCAAGTCTCTGTACTTTTCGTACCATCAATAGTATCGTCTTCTAACTTCTGATTATGTAATGATGTTCACTAATATATAACAAAAAAATTTATTAAAAAAAAATAAAATTGAACATCCTCTTTGATCAGTCTGACAGAACCAAAATATTTGTTGTCATCAAAATGCCAGCATTTTAGGCTGTAATTTTGCTAATAAAAGAGTATCTTCCCTACGGCTGGAAGGTTTGATCTAATTTAAAGAGTATGCATACTCCAAAATAAAATAGCAGGAAAATAAGAGAAAACATAAAACATAAAAAGGTGCAAAGTAACTAATTGTTTGTAAATAAAGAAGAATATTCTTACTCAGATATTCATATGCTACGATCATCGTGGTTCCCCATGCTGACATGCTGAAAAACCTTGGTCCTAGTCCTCTATAAAAGCCTTTCCATCCATCTTCAGCAATCAATCTTTTTACTACTTGTCTTACATTTTGTTTCTGCATATTGTCCATAACCTACAAGATACCAATTCACCAGAATAAATTGAAAATTAAACAATATATATATATATATATATATATATATATATATATCAGATGTCAAGAAAAATCAATGTAACTACCTTATCCAAACAGTCAATGGAACGGATAAAATGAAAAGGATGACAGGTAACAAAGAGTCGTACTCTTCAATGTGCTCAAGTTATCAAAACATAACAAAAGCCCAAGACAGATTTCAAATTTGCATGATGTTAAAGTTTCACATAATGCCATGTCCCAAGTGGTGATGGTGTCACCTTGTGGCACCAAAATCTGCTGCTGATTTTTCTATACATAAAAACTGATGCCACAGTGAGACTGAATTATTAATGTATCAGTATGTATCAAAGTGTAATTAATTGTGATCTAAAGTACCAAGAACTGTACTTCTCCATTATAGTGTTTCTAATATGGCATTCTTCAGTCCCTTGGTTTGAGCTAATCTTTTCAAAATTGCAAATGTGTCATTAGCATGTGTGCATCATCGTTGTATTCATTACAACATATACCAAATTGCTAAAAATTGAAAGTACAAGCAGCAGACTATATGAGACTGTAGAAACGAAGCTTTGGGTTGAAATTAGAATTTAGAACCAAGAAAAACTTAGTACAGCCGGAAATTAGTACCTGCAATCGTGTCTTTATTGTGTCTAGAGGAGTTGTGACACAAGATGCCACAGCACCTGCAATGATACCACCAGTTGCTTGAACACAAACTATCTTTGACTGGCTAGGAACATTTTCCTTGTCATTGCCATGACCTAGGAGCCTGCCATAATGTAGACCAGCAAATATATGTAGATAATTCTTGCTAATATGAGGCACATAAATATGAAACATAAACAAACACACAAAGATAAGCTTGTGAATGTTTGCAAGTGCACATGCACACATAGAAAAAGGAAACATGGAGAGTGAGCAAGTGCGCCTCTTGCATACATTTATATTCAGGTCAGTGGACGCACATCCACTGAGAAGGTAGAACTTTCAACGGATTGGATTTTTCCAAAGACAGTTTGAACTGGATAAGAATTAGCTCTGATCCAACAATATGACTGGCAATTCGAGCTAGGTTATAATCCAACATAAATCTGTTTAATACAGATGATACTAAAGTATTATTATGTATAACACCTTTTCTATCTTGTTATGTCTAGATATTAGGTAGTATATACAGCACTAGTTATTGTACTGATCTATTCAATATGAAAAATTCATACCAGTCAGGGCAAATCCAATGGTGCACATTAAGGCTAGACCATTTACAGCTAAGGGGAGGAGAAACCCCCATTGCCCTTCCCCAATACCATCAGTAATGGACTTGAGGTTGATCCAATCCGTATCCAATCCATTTATACCCAAGAGAAATTACATATAGAGAGAGAGGAGGGGCGGAGGGAAGGAGGAAGGGTCTAATTTGGGAGGAGCTGAATAGATATCCCCAAATTTAGCACTAGAAATAGCCTGTAGCTCATTTCGCAAAAGAGATTAAGAAATGGATAGATCATATTTTAGACCCAAGTATCTCACTAAACATATTTCAGGACACTACAATTTGTCATCTACCTAACAGCCCACTTTATGACAAGTTCTTGACTAAAAGCATAAGAATGAGTTGTGATGTGTTGTAGTGCTACAGGATGTATGCTTGGATTTGTTCATAACAAGTGAGGTAGACA
Source organism: Musa acuminata AAA Group (assembly GCF_036884655.1). Lineage (NCBI taxonomy): Eukaryota > Viridiplantae > Streptophyta > Magnoliopsida > Zingiberales > Musaceae > Musa > Musa acuminata. Next base: position 44,311,857 of record NC_088330.1, read on the forward strand.
TGAATGTTCCTTTTGCACAGAAAGATGTACATGTTTATCACATTTCTGTGTTGGAGAGAGGTGGTGCACGACTGATGGATATATTTTAAAAAGAGAGGCCTAAAGAGGAATTCAAAACTTGTGCTTAAATAACGATGATATAAGGTAATCCTTGGCTTATCCTCATTCATAGAGGGGAACACCAATAAACTCAGAATGTGTCAATAAGCACTACTTTCTTAGCCTATTCTTCTTCATAAGGGTGTCATAAACAGGGATGAAGATAATATTCAAGATGTGAAGAAGAACTCAAACTTTGATGAACCACAAGTACAGTGATCTAGTCTGTCATGCAGCAAGACATGTGAATCTTTAAAAGTCAACAGTCCAAGATTTGAACCAAGAACCCATACATATAGATAACATTCATTTAAAGTTTATTATGGAAAACAAATTATGAGAAGAAAGGCCAATTACATATCAGCATCAAGCCTTACAAGTTCAGTCGATGTATATTTGCAACTAAGCCACAGGAGTTATGGGTAACACAACAGCTAGTGATCAAATAGAGAATATTTTCTCTTATGCCAAAAATCAAACAGATAACCTATCAAAAATAAAGTGCCAAAACCAAAAAAAAAAACTTTAAAAGGCAAAAAACAGGCATGAATGGTATTGCTGATCAAGATACAAGATTCCCTTTTCTGGTGTTCATGAGCACTGCACATGATCTGCATTAAAGAATCAGCATGCTTATCTCATATACATGAAGCACTAAACTCCAAGTACATTTTCATTTGCAGCTTATAGAAAATATCTAAACATGAACAGCAAGACAATAAGATGTGAATAATCTATAAAGTAAACAGATTACATCATCATCCACATGCAAGCTTTTCAACATAAAATAACAAGAAAGGCCAGTATTTTACTTCCAGATGACACGTTGGCTGGAACCATAACTTGCCCACCATACAGCACTAGAAGGAGAATATGTCATGACAGACAGACCAAATCCTCTGTACAGTCCACGGATCCCATCAGACTTGATAATTTTATGAGCCACATCAAATCCACCATTATACTTCGCGAAACCAGAGTATCCTTGAACCATCAACTTTTGGCTAACCTAGCAGAAAACAAAAGAACAAAACGTGATCTTACAAAACAAATCAAATCAGCAACCTCAAACATAGTAGGCAGACTTAAGTCAAATACTGAGAGATAGTCAAGAGTATAGTTTGAAAAACCTGGCCCTAGATAAACAAAATCCAGAGGCAGTAGTTCATAGTCAGGGAAAATTATATTGCATACTTTTCACGCCATGGTCTCTAAAACATATAGCATCTGATATGACCTGGCAAAGGTTGACGTTAATAGATATCGTCTATAGAACTGAACTAAGTAATGCAACTTTACATACGAGTATTTTCTGACTTTGGTCTATGGCTCAGAAATAGCATTTTAGAAAGACATACCCAATTATTCAAAAATAAAGATGATGAACTATCATATGTATTTAACTTCTACAGCTAGAATAATAGGAAAAATAGCATTTCTTTGACAAATTTTCCATTGCTATGTAGTAACCAAAGGCAAGCTCCTATCCTAAAGGCTACAACCACATGAAGAATTGCTTGGGAACAAAGAATCAGCAAATGATAGTAAAAAAAATCCTGCAGGCTTAGAGCTATTCAAGTTAAGAGAATAGATTCTTCTATAACTTATAAGATGAAAGTATACTAGCAATTTACCAGATAAAAGAAAATTAAAGTAAATATAATGCATGATGCATTGGTATGTTTTCTCACACAGGATAAACCAACACAGAATATTGGACATTGGAACAATAAACAGAATAGAGACAAGTTGAACAGATTATATTTTAGTTGATGGCTTTAAGGGGATAAGCCACTTTTACATTTAACAAGCAGCATAAGTGCAGAACCTAAAACCATTTTCGTAACAAAATTTATCACCCACAGAAGTCATAATCCACATGGAAAACCTGCATGCTCAAAGATAAGATGTAGACAGTCAATTAAATAGTCAAATACCATTAAGGGACTCATTGTAAGACCAGGAAAAAAGCATTTTCCAAGAAGATTATCTTTTAAGCTGAACTAAGGTTTTGATATTTCCTTGATGATTGGAACTTCAGACAACTATGCTTATTCTGTTACAAACATCTGAAACAAAAAAATACTGCTAATCCACTATCATGATTGAATGAGAAAAATAAATCAAAAACTTAAGATCCATTCAATTGATGGAAATTTTGTCTGCCTATCCAGATTACTTTTTTAGGTTCTAGTGAGCCAAGAATAATGTAATTTGACTTGTTTCACTTGTTTTCAAAGAGAACAAATCTTGATATTACATGGAGAGAAAAGTCATGTAAAAAGTACTGTCGAAGGGCAAAACCATATTCACTTGGAAAAATAGAAAACAAAAAATGTTGCTTGATCTGGAAATTAAAAAAATATAAGAAATTGTCAGAACCAAGAATTATACCACGTCAATAGGAACAAAAACAGCTTGGGAGCACAGAGATGCTGACATGCCAGCAATGCCATTTGCTAGGGCAGCTTGAACTGGTTCAGAGAGCTTAAAGGGTTCCACCAGGTTTAGTGAAGCCACTTTTGTCATTTCCAAAGATGTCAGGAAAATGATCCTGGCAGGAACAGCTCCGGTAATAACTGTGCCAAAGCCCCTATAAAGACCAGGTATGCCATCAACCTTGAGCATATTTCTGAAAGCCGAAAATGCATTCTTCTGTACAACATCACTTGAAGCAACCTGCATCCTGGTCTTTATGACAGAAAGCGGATATAGAGCTACAGTAACACCACTAAAAATTCCAGCTCCCACAACAAATAACTTGGTTTTGTCGAGCCTGCAGAAAAGAATTTAGTAGTAACCAAAAAGCACCAAGATTGCTGAAAGCTCAATCAGGAACAGACAACAATAGTACCGTAAACTTGCAATTTAAGTACAACTAACAAAATCCATGAAATTTGTGACAATCACGGAGTGGGGTCAATGATTATAATTTGATCCCACCAGAATCCATAAATGGCACTCACACATTATGCAAATCTTGTTGAGCTTGAGCACTTGATCTTATCTACCAAATAACTTCTCGTATACTTTGTAGTTAAACTATCTCAAGCCTATCTCTAGAACTTAGTTTCTCTTTTAGTTTCTCTTTTTCCATTTTCTTTCATATAACATCTTAGACGAAAATCTAATTAACCATGTTTTGATGTATAAAGGAATAGAAGATCTATCATAATTTAAATCAAGAACTATGAGCTATAAAATCCATCCTTGCTTTTGGTTCCAACATCAAGTTATAATTTCTTGAAATACTCCTCAACTTTACATGGAGTCTATAATCACCATTGACATAATTGTTTAATTGGTTTGGCTGCTTAACTAACAAGTAGAAAAAGGACTATATTGAGAAACCTTATAGAAAAGCCAAATAAATTATCAATGCTTAAAGAATAAAAAAAACAAACAAACAACACCTGAAGAACACTAACAAGCATTCAGCATATTAACTCAATCAAATAATTTCAAATAAGATACCCATAATACTCAATTAAACGATAAATGGGTTTTGGGTTTGTATTACTTTTTTCATTAGAAAGCAAAAACCGAATTCTTGATAAAGAGTAAAAACCACAGCAAAAGAAAAGGCCAAAAGTGCTGAAAAATCATAATAGGGAGACATTCTGATCCATAAGATATAATCAAGAACAACCCAAATCGAAATACCCACAATTTGAGGAAGACTTTGACGTGATAGCAAGTAATGACGCAGAAGAGACAAGTAAACCCTAAATTAGGGTTTGGAATAATCCAAGAACACCAAAAAGATTAGACAGAGCAAAAAAGGAAGATATAGTCAAGAACAAAGGAAATGGACAAACTCACAAATCCGAGGAATCTAAAGAAATAATCAAACGAACTAGCAAGTGGTTGGCAATATCCAATAACACTAAAAAACCGAACACAAGATGGAACAAGTACGAGAAAACTAGGGAAAGTGTCAGACGAAGTAGCAAGGGGCGACCAGTAGAAAAGTAATCTTTGAACTGATGGTTAGCAACATGCAAGAACACCAAGAGAATCAAATATTGAACGAGAGAGTAAAACGCCGAATACAAGATACGAGGAAACAGAAGAAAGAACCAGACGAATTAGCAAAGGGCGATCAGCACAGAACAATCCTTGAATGGATGCATGATAACAACCTAGAACACCAAGAAAGATTAAATCTTGCGCGAGAGATGGTAAACTTTGACCACAGACCAAGAACAGCCCAAAAAAACAATAGAAAACCAAGAAAGAGTAAATCTTGAGGAGTAAAATCCGAACATAAGATCAGGAACGACGCAAATGAAAAATACGAGGGAGAAAACAAAAGAATCAGAAGAAACTCAGCAAGTGGCGACCCAGCAGAGAAGTATTCTCGAAATGATGGTTAGCAACATCGAAGAACACCAAGAAAGATCAAATCTCGAGAGGGATACAGAAAGAGAAGCTTACTTGTCCCAGTTGATCTCGGTCTGGTCGAAAGATGGAACATTAGGGCGAGCGATCTCCCTCGAAGCCATTCCCCTTACCGCCGAACCGAATCGAGAGAAGGGGTTCGTCCGCGAACGAGAGAGAGAGAGAGGGATCGAAGAATAGCAGCGGGCTCCTCTTGGCTCTTGCCCGCGACTTATAGCGACAGCGGGGCGGCGGCGGCCGCGAAGTGGGAACCGAGTCCTCGAGCCATTGGGCTAATGGATCCTCTCCAACTCCTGCACGAGTGGACGCATATCGGACCGTTATTACTACGTCGTAGCGGTTGGGCCCACAGTATCTGACGGGCTTGATGAGGTATTTGACGATTGAAATTAGAAGGCACACAAATGGGAAAGCAGATCCTCCCGTCGCCTCAATGCCTTCTTCGCTTGCGCGACAAGAAAAAAGCAACAAGATTTTTTATTTATTTTTTTTATTTAATTATCTTTTTTTTATTTTTCTTCTCTTCTTAAATCGGAAAGCATAATAATAATAATAATAAACGAGGAAGGAGTATATGAAAACAGCATCCCTTAATTACAACTTAAATTAACCCAACACCCATCGGTCGAAATAATGATAATAATAATAATAATAAAGATGATGATTACAAGTGCGGTGAACACGACTTGACCGAGTGAAATAACCCGCAACATTCTCAATTTATTCTCACATCAGATAAATGAATTTAGATTAACTTATAAATATATATATATATGATGATATGCTATTGTTGGTTTTAACTTAATCCCATCTGAATCAAATTAATAAACGGATTATCACATCAAATTAGTATAAGAGTCCTTCTATCATTAAAGCATATTAAAAGGTTCTAGTAGGAATTATTAGAGCATACTAAGAGGTTCTAGTAAAAAAGAGTTATTCATGTATAGAATCAAATGGTATGTTTGCAGTTCTTTCTAAGCTTTGTCTCGAATATGATTTTGAACTGAATCTTATCAAAAATATTATATTTAAATTAGAGATATTGGTTTTATAAGAGGTTGTAGTAGAAAAAAGTTATTCATATATAGAATCAAATGGTATGTTACACCATACAGTTTTTTCTAAGCTTTGTCTCATTTAC